>NC_142205.1:63640833-64260000 GCF_049639895.1 Pseudopodoces humilis | reverse complement strand
ATATCATTACAAAGTATATGCCACAAAACACTTTGTTTTCAGAAAGAGCTAAAACTTCAACCCAGAAGCACACACAAAAGAACATTTGAATGTCCTCATATAGTACATTTGATTTAAAAAAAATGTAACCATTTATTCAAGAAAACCTATCAACTCAAAACATTCAAAGCTTGTTAATAAAAGTGCACTGATAGGAAATTAAAACTATGTCCTAAAAAGCTTTTTAAAGGTGATCCCAAATTCACTGTGGTGCTGTTTAGTGAATCTTGTATGTGGTTAGAGGAGCCCTCAAAGTAACAGCATCACATTTCTAGCACATCAGAAATTGAGTCCCAAATTCCTGCTGTGTCTTCTGTGATGCCTTGGTGTACAGTCTGCATGAAAAAGAGCTCATTATGTCCCACATGATCACAGACGCCCAGCAGAGATAACAGTCTAAATCATTTGTTCTCTTTAAAATAATTTATTCATAGGTAGGAATATGAAAATGTGCCCTTTATGAAGTTTATCTGTGTCTATAGCAAACACAACTTAAATCAAATCTTCATCTCCAGGACTGGCAAAGTTTGACTAAGGCATTAGGGATTTTTTATTTACCTCCATTAATTCAACATTCCTACCACTTTAATAACAAATAAAAATGGATGGCTAAGAAGTTTCATCTTATTAAAAGGTGTGAGTGAGTACAATTAAATATGCCTTACATATCTCAAGATATATTACACATTCTAATAAAATTCCAGGGTTATAAAGAAGTAAGTGAAGTTTATTAGGCTGTTGACTAGTGATCACATATAGCACATAATTTCTGTGGTAGGAGGAAAGCACAATGATTGACCTTAATTCCTCTTGCAATTCTGATTTTATTTTTGTCATTTCTATAGAATCCTTAGATATTTCACAGCAATTGAATTTTAATTAGATGAGCAAATAAGATGATGAAAGTCTTTTTTTTTTCATAGCATTCAATGAATTGCCTACATATTTCATTCTACTATTTGAAAAAGTATTAGAATCTATATGGGTTACAAATCTCTGTAAAACCCTTGTATTTCTGCTCATTTCTATTCAGAAAACTAATTTTCCATTAATCTAACTTATTTTAAGTGAGTATCTCAACTACTTAGTGTCACTCCCTACCTACTTTCTTTTAAATGAAAAGTTCCACTCCAAAATTTTAGCAGCCTAAAGTTCAGGACCAATCCATATTTAGCACATGAGAAATAAATTAAAATAGTCTAGAATCAGACCGTATAACCTTTTGAAAGTGAGAAATAATGCATAAAAGATCTGGGCAGAAAATACCAGACCACACTATTTAACATAAAACAATGAATTAGGAAGAGGGAGAAAAAAAAAAAAAAAGAGTATATATCAGATGATGTAAAGAAAATGGGTCCAGTATGCTACTAGGATAGCAATGAAGAAAGCAGGCACACAGTGCTACACCACTGAAAAGCTAAGTTAAGATAAGCCTGCTTTAAGTGTCACTTAGAATGAATAGGCTATATTAATACACAGTCCATATTTTAAAATTACCTCTAAAATAAAATGAATAATGATTTTGCAGTGCAAACCAAACTCCTGCACAATAAAACTGGGGTACTGAGTCAGTTAAAAAATAAAGCTCTTTAGCACAGATAAAAATTCAATGAAGAAAAATCATTTCCTGTGATGAAATATGGAAAATAAATTATGTTAGTTGCTTTTTGCTTCTTGCTAGAATGACATTTATAAAAGCATAACTTAATTTGGGGAAGAGATTTGCTTCATTTCAAAACCTCATGCAAGTTCATCAAGCATGAAGACTCACGAGTGTTAGGTGCTAAATATAAAGCTCAACCCTTTCTTCTGCATCAGTTTTCTGCAGGCATCTAATTTAATATGGCTTCCTAACTTGCATGTATTTATGCAGAATTTGAATGTAAAAATCAGCTTCGACTGGTCAAAATGTTCTGCTCATCCTCTCCATGGCAGAAGGAACTAAAGAACTCCATTGCTTTTATGATAACAGCCAATTTACTCTGGTTCTCACAGAGAATCTAAATTTATTACCCCATATTTTTAAAAAAAAATATAAAAACAGTTCCACATTTAAGATAATTGAGGATTTTTTCCCCCATTTTTTTTAATGCCCTTTTATTTTTGACAGTGGAAAAAGGAATAAAAATACCTCTTACCCAAAGAAGTTAATACTGCATTTTCTTTTAAAAAGAGATGTTTTCCCTCCAAATCTCTCTTAAAAAAAAAAATAGTAAGAAAGTTCTCTCATTTAAGAAACTGCAATCAAAACTAGTAATAAAAATCATACATCACTTAAATATTAACATTTTTTCCCTAAACATGCAAAATAAAAGACAATCTATGAAATAATCTAGTAATTTCTTCCATTGACAAGAGTACAGAACTAGATCCATGAGGTTATTTCAGAATTCATGAGTCACAGAGATACTAGAGAGACCAGAGAACTGAGTAATGGTGCAGCAGAAGATACTACAGGTAATGGTAGGTATGGCCATCACATTTTTGTATCACTGGAAAAGTGAGAATGGCCTAAATATATGTTTATATTTACAATTATTATTCCATCAGAAGGCTTCATGGGAGGTGCTGGACTTTGATTGCTATTAATTCATTAGACTTTACATGTTTTCTTTCCCTCTTGGTCATCAAAGGACTGCTGTTGCAAACTGAGTCTGTGTGTAAAATTTCCTCTTATTTTGTGATGACTGGATAGCCTAAAAACTAATTTTCAAGCATTACATTTTGAACCCTTAGTTTAATCTCATTGCTACACCAATCAATTTTTAATTACATACTTTCATCCTTCCAAGAAATACAATTTTTAAGAAGTTCATTAGATTTTTTTTTTGTTATTATGTGACAAAGAACTCAAATACATTGATTACTCAATCAGTTACACCTCAAGCATATTATAATAAAACTTTTGCTTTCTGATTTTTCTTCACACTATAAGAAACAGTTTGAAACTAAATAATGGGACAAAAAACATGTTTTATTTTTGGTTTTGATGGAAAAAGTGACAGGCCTGATCCATTGCATTTGACAGTTTATATCCCCATAGCCTGAGCTGAAATTCCAGTTAGGATTGAACAGATTTATCTGGATTCCCCAGACTTGTCTTTACCTCAGTGATACTGGTTGAGTTTCTCTTTTGAAATAGAGAGTGAACCTGGCTGATGCCTTTCCCTACACTGCTGCTGGGAGAAAAGCTTGTGATTTTAGAGCACAAACCCACCTCCACCAGTAAACTGAGAGAAAACACATGGAGAAGCAAAAGGGTGTCTTTCCTCAAGGCTTGTTGTCCATTCAAGGTTCCAGCAGTCCCAGGCAGCAGGGGGCAGCCCAAAGGGGTCAATCCAAGTTAGCAGGGTCAGCCCAAACATAAAAACATTTCTCTACCAAGCCCTTAACAGTCTTGCAGCACCCCAGACCATCATTTAGAGGCTCTTTTCTGCTGTTGTTACAATGAGAGGATGGTGTTATACGTCACCATGGCATTACTGCTGGACAGGAGTGAGTAGGCAGGAGGGAGCACCATGTCCCATGTTTCCAACTGGAACTCCCCACTCCTCCAAAGGAACCTTGACAGCAAGTCTATGTGTGCTCTACTCCCTTAATATCAAATTGTAAGGTGCAATGCTGGAATATAAACAAATTATATCTGTTTAAAAAAAACTAACAAACCAAAAACCAAAAAAAGCCCCAGAAAAGTTGGTCCAGATAATCCTTGAGGTCTTCCTTGTGCATGGCATTCTGATTCTGAGATTGAAATAAAGACAGTCATGGGACACTAAGCCACCACCATCACACCTAAGGGAATGTGAAAGAGTTTGTGCAAAATATTTGGAATACATTTAGTTGCCAAGTTCAAAAGAAACAGAGCATACATAGAATCAAAATTCAAATGTGAAAAACAGGTATACCAAGTCACAGAATTACATTTTGTATTGTTTCAGTAAATATGAGCAGTGGCACTTACTAATTTTTTCCTCTTAATTTTTGTCACAGTATTTGTGGATAAATGGACTGAGTATAATAAATATTAGGAATTCCATATATAATGACTGGTAATTTACCTTGAAGTTTAGTAGTAGTGTATTTTTGGAATAGTAAACAAAAATATTTTTAAGGCCACTTTTAAGAACACTGAAAATAAATTTGAAAACAACAAAGCAACAAAACTCCTCTTCAGCTTTGAAAATTTTACCCAAGCACTTCTCATCCCACACTCTTTCTCACTGTCTATACTAGTATAGAGCTAGTGGGGAAAAAGAAGAAAATAAAAAAGCAGGATATTTTTCTAATAAATATCAAAGCACATTATTTTAAGATAATAGGGAAATGCAAAGTAGCAAAATGTTATAACTCAATTTAGGACTTTATGTTTTGATTTTAATAACTTCTGTTCTTGTTTAAAGATTCATGGACTCTTAAATAACTCTGAACTGCCAGAACTTCATCTTTAAGTTCTCTTTTATCAGATTTCCAGCACTGCAGTGCTCCCTAGAGTTACATGGATGAACTAGTTCAGTTCTGGCCTGATGCTTGACCATTGCTCAAGGACATCCCAGGGCAGACCCCACTGGATGCTCAGACATTCAATATAAAGAGAAGCATCCAAGGTTCTCCTTAGCTCAGACGTGACTTCTTTAATATTTGCATGTTTCTTGTAACCTACACCCTGAGATATCATAGGTAAACTTCCTACACAACCTATTCTCCTTTTACATCTTTTTTGTCTCTTTGATGCCTATCACATTATGTTTACAAAGAAAGATACTGACATTTTCCTTTCCTGAACTTATTTCAGTTTTCAGACTATTTCCAGTGACAAATTCTATAAAGTGATTCTTTCACTGTGCACATGGAATACTCATGACTGAAGACAGAGGCTACAATTAATCATGGATTATGAAAGCAGATGTTTCTTTTAACATATCTTTACCAATGTCAGTACAAAACAATAAAACTTCAGCTTTGGCAGCAAAACCACATTTGCTTTATTTTAGTATTTACATTATTTTAATGGAAAATAGTGTGAGAAAGACATTTTTAAGTATAATTATTTTCTTAGATCTGTACCTAATATCACAAATAATCTTTCATGTTTTATTCAAATTATTAGAAAATGCATCTCTCTCTCTCCCTTTCATTCATACTGTTATAAAATTAAAGAATAAATGCCTTCTTTAGAATTAATATTAACAAATTGGTGAAAGGCATAACAAATAAAGGATAGCACTGCTAGAACACCACCTTAGAAAGATCATTTATTATAAAACCTTATAGTTAACAATGATCTTGTTTAACAGCAATTATTTTCTCCAAGTCTCAACATAATCTTTTCTGCACATCAATGAAGTGTAAGAGGAAGGGAAGTTTCATAGTTTTCAAAAAGGTCTAAGGATTTTCCACTTGGAAAGATAATCCAAATTTGGTTTAAACCTCTTATCTTTCAAAGTCTTACCTTTAACGTGGAACATTTCCAGAGATTTTGCATTTTAAATTTCTAAATCCACTTTGCGATCTTTTTTTTATTGCAAAATGTTACTTTTTTCTTTAATAGAATAAAAGAAAGTTTTTCTAACAATGGTTAGTTGAAACAACAATGACAACAACTTATGAGTAATTTTCAGTTGAATCAGCTTTTGCCCCAGGTGAATATTACTGGAGGAAGCAGCCCTATCTAAAAAATGCACAGGGAAATTCACATTTCCCTTTGGACTGTAGCTATTTATCCTGAAGTTCAATTTTTTGGAAGTTTTCTACCCTGTTCTCTGCACCAACCCTCCTAAAATTATTATCTCAAATATGTTGTGTCTCTATCTTTCACAGTAAAACTGAACTTCCTTGATCATGGGCTCTGATAAGACATTTGAGATATCAAATCCTTAGTGTACGTCACAAAACTCTTCAGATCAGTGCTCAGCTCTCCTAGTTCATCCTATTTTTTTAAACTTTCCCTTTCTTCCCTTTAAAAGTGTTGGGGAAAGACCAAAATTTGGTGGTTTTTTTTGGTTTTTTTTCCCCTAAAGTTTTCTTTTAATAACATTCATTATCCCTCGCAGCAGATACTGAAGACAAGCAGGCAGCAGACTGACTAGAAGTATCTGAAATTGAGTGGTTACTGTTTTTAAGACTCAGTTCAAAGCACTTAAACACACATCTAAATCCTATTAAAATCAAGTGTTTACTTCAGTTAAACAGGACACGAGCAAAACAATTTGTTCTGATGAAAAATAAGGGCACGTTTTGTATGAGCAGGACACACCGTGATGGGCATCTCGTCTCCCCTGCTTGTGACAGACCTGAGCCACAGGATTCCTATTCAGCCCTAGAGCAAAGCAGAATTATGACGTCCTTTCTTCCAGGTTAACATCAAGCTGTTAGTATTTGAAAAGCACAGCAGGATTCCCTAGGCAGCTCAGCAATCAGAGGGTCAGCCCTTGTGAGCACTGTGACCAGTTCTGGGCTACTCACTCCAAGAGAGGGCTGGAGCTCTTGGAAGAGATCCAGCAAAGGGCTACGAAAATGATGAAGGGACTGGAGTATCTCCTTAGAAGGAAAGGCTGAGGGAGCTGGGGCTGCCCAGACTCAAGAAATGGTGACTGACAGGGGACCTCCCCAGTGTCTATAAGAATGTGAAAGGAGGGTGCCAAGGGGATGGACCAGGCTCTGCTCGGTGGTGCCAGGCAATAGGACAAGAGGAAATGGGCAGAAACTGATGCACAGGAAGTTCCACCTGATGAAGAACTGCTTTAATGTGTGGGTGACTGCGCTCAGAGAGGTAGATATTCTCACTGGAGATATTCCAGGACTGCCTGGATGCAATCCTGTACAATGTGAGGTTGGACCAGATGACCCACTGTTGTCTCTTCTTACCTGTTCTCTGATCATAGATATATCAGCAAGAAATATCAGGACCTCTTAGTGCAAATCCAGAGGAAGTTATCCAGATGATGAAAGGCATGGAGCACTTCTCCTGTGATGACAGTCTGAGACAGCTGGGGCTGTTCAGCCTGGAGAAAAGGCTCTGGGCAGGCTTTATAGCACCTTCCAGTATCTAAAGGGGGTATGAGAGAGCCAGAGAGGGACTTTTTACAAGGGCATGTTGTGATGGGACAAGGGGGGATGGCTTTAAAAAAACCTGCAGGAGGGCAGGTTTAGGTTGGACATTAGGAAGAAATGCTTAGCTGTGAGGGTGGTGAGTCACCCCCCTAGCTTGCCCAGGAAAGCTGTGGGTGCCACATGGAAGTGTTCAGTGCTAGCCTGGATGGGATCTTGAACAACCTGGTCTGCTGTAAAGTGTCCCTGCCCATGGCAGCCAGGTGGAATCCAAGGTTCTTTCCAACCCAAACTATTCTCTGATTCTATGATTTTGCTTTTTAAGCAGAAACTTTCTTTTACAATGTTGAACTCTGCAGTCAAATTAGGAAAAACACTCTTAATTTCTTTATTGTGCACTGTGCTTTTGCAGCATAAATTTCAGAAATATGGAAAGGCAATAACTTCAACATCAAAATCCTCAGCTAATTGTTAGCCAATTGTAACAGTAAGCACCACGTGCACTTAAGTTGAATTATTTTGTCAATTCTACTATTTACACACAAAAATTACCATTGTCAAGTACTCCATGACTCAAGTTTTAATAAATTTCAAAAGACTTCAATGAACTCCCTCTTGGAACATGTGCTTCCTGTTCCTTTGGCAGAAAGCCATGCCAATGCTCCAACAGGTGGAATACAAGTAGGCCACGTGCTTAATTTGGCTGGCTATTGATATCATAGGGTATGTTTTTGCCCTCAGTGCCATCAGCCATAAAGACATTTCAACTATGCATAATTAGTGCTTACAATACAATTAGATCTAACAAAACACCTCACTTGCTCCAAGATTTTAACAAACTGAACTTGAAATGGCCACAAGTACAGAAAGAACAAACTCAAGGAAAAAATTATTGCAGACTATATTTTTACTAATTATTGAGATCTTGGTGTTTGGCTTTGGTGGTTTTCATTTCCTAAACCCATATTATGTTAATATGTATTTTCTCTATACTTACACAATATTTAATGACCAATTTAAGTACTTCTGTAATTTTATATTAATTTTTCTCACTTCAGAGCACCTTAGAGTGCTTGAGTACAACAAAATCCAAGTTTGCATGCTATAGAATACATTTTGGTACATAGATGCTCAAAATTCTGCTCTCTTAGTCAAAATATTCTAATCAAAATATATCAATGGACAGGGCCTTTATGTAACAGTTTTCATTATATATTAATTTCTCCTACTCTTTTATTTTACTGTTTAGTTAATCACCAATCTCTGCTTTTCATCTTCTCTTTAGTAAAAAATGATGCTGCTGTTGTTTATTGGAAATTTCCCTCATTTTAATACTTCCCTACAACCTAGATATTTCATAACAATGTTAAGTTTTCCTTATGTTACATTGATTGGTTATTCTCACTAGTTCCCTGTATAAAACCAGAATCAATAGCCCTTTCTGACAGTTCTTTTTACACATTCATAAATAAAGGGTTGTGTCTTACTCTGACATGTATGTACTTACTTGATCTATAGCAGCTTAAGTGTCTGGGAAAAATCATACACTATTACCTAGATTATTGTTCAGAGTTTCTCTGGGAGAAAATGGGGGGGAAATCCTATCTGTCAGCTCTCCCTGTAGCAGAAGAGCTGCACAATGAATGCAATGCAGTTGCAGAGTTCTGGTAGTCTTCATAAGGCATTCAGGCTAATGCATGGGATTAAAATAAATAAAAACAGTGTTTTGAACCACATAATCAGAGCTGTACACCCAGGCCTCTTCTGAATTACTGTCGAAAGCATTCAATATTAACCCAGGGCAAAGGAGGACAGGTCTGAGTAGATTCTTCAAATTCTGCTGCTACCCAAATAGTCTGTCTTGCTCACTCTTTTCCCACTCCATAAAGCCACACAGTGCTTGTTCACATTCTGCATTGTAAAGTAATAAACCAGGAGCAACTCCAAATGACAAAATCACCTCTCTTTCCAGTTCTGAGAACTCTGGCATGCAGTAAGCACAATAATTTGCATGATGATTGTAACCAAAAATTTAAATATTTCATGCATATATAATATATGTATATATCTATATCCCTAAATTAAAGATAAATGTTTCATGCATACATAATGTGTAAACACACACACACATATATATATATATATATATATATATATTCCTGTAGAGCTGGAAGAGATGGCACCAGAAAGAAAACAAACCAAAACCATGTCTCAATGTAATAATGACCAACTGCTTTTCAAGCAACAGTTTGAAGAGAAGTAACAATTACCATATCAAAGCTGGGAAGTATTTACTATAACATATAAACATATTTTAAAATATATTTATAAACATATAAATCCTTCTTAAGCAACTCCTTTACCAGATTCCCTTTGTTGTCAGGTTCTCGAGTTTAACTGTGTAGTTTAGGGAGTAGGCATTAAGTAAATGTCATCCATGAACGTGACTTAAAACTTCCACAGAAGAGTTGAACTAGAAAAATTACTGTGTTACCTGCTCAGTTTGTCCCAGTTCTGGGTTTCAGGCAGCATCTTGAAAATTAAAAAAAAAAAAACAACCAGAAATTTACAACATGGATTTGCATGGATTTTTTTTTTAAAAAGGTCTCTGCTTCCTGTGCTCATTCACCAAACCAATCTTCTCACATACTCATTTCTGAAGCTAAGACTTCCATAAAAAAGCAGCAGTGAGTCATACAGAGTACACTTTGCTTGTTAGTATGATGATATCATTATTACTGTCTCAGTGACACTCCTGTAACACCATTGCTATTGAATGTCTAGGGATGATCTCATTGGTCATCAATTTATTTAAAGTTGGAGCATTTAAAAATACTTAAAATATTGCTGTCTGCAGGAACAGGTTTTATTCAAGTGTAGTTAACCGTAAAGTCCCAATTTCACTCCCTCAAGAAATAATTTCAGCAATATTTTAAATTTTAACTAAGAACTTTATCTCAAGCAATGGTACAGGATGTTCCAGTTACAGAAACTTGTGTTTTTGTGTCTGCATAATGTTTTTATTTTCATAAATATTTGAGGATGAGAACACCAGAAAACATTTTATTATCAGTATAAATGGAGATGATTCATATAAAAATATTTAAAGAAAATGACCCTGAAATTCAAAGCAAAATGACATCATGGCCAAGAATATATTTTTTAATTATATTTTACCACTGGATGATGTTAAGTACTCACTAGTTAGAAATATAAATGTCATTCATATAAATAAAAATAAAAATGAGTAGATGTTTTTCAACCATGAAGAAATATTAAGAAAAGAAGCTTCAGACCTACAGGTTTCATCTTAATTTATGGTGGAATCTCATACAAAAGGATTAAAATGCAGCTCTTTTATAAAGACTGTCTGAATTTAGTAGATTAGACTTTCTGAAGAGCACCTTTTTAAAAAGTTCTCATTCAATGGTTCTATACTAACAAAATGCAACTGACCCCATTAATCGAGTCAAGAATTAATTGAAGCACAGCTGGACATTAAAATCACTTCTCTGTCTGTTTGACATAATAAATAGTACAAATAAAAAAAAGTTCAAATGCTAATAAAACAATCTGATCCTCAAATATTATGTTAAAAAGAAATTTGGAAGTTCTGGTAAAAAACACTCTTACAGAAGTTGGTTATTAATTGAAATTAAAAGGGCTCTGTACATCATGAGAATTTTGATGATCTCTGCCGATAAAAATATTATTTAAAACCATAGTGAATGTCTATTAAAGTAGTAAAAGCTAGGGAGAAGGATGCCCTTTCATTCTTTTGATACCACATTAATCATGGGTTTGGTGCTGCACAAGACACAAAGGATTAGTACTAAACTATTCAGCAAGTTTGGGACCAAAACCAGGTCTCCAAGTTGGGAAATGTCTCAAGCTGCAGCTTTACTTAAAAGTAACTCCCTACTGCATACATCAACTCCCCCATATGCAAGCTGCACATGAACACAGGTAATTTACAAAATATAAACTGCTTTTTTTCTTTCTTTTCTTTCTTCTAAATCTTGTCAAAGCTGGTGAGCACAGATGCTGATGCTGAAACTTTGGCAATCTCCTGACATTACGTTAAACCGTAAATAAGAACAAAGAAATGTAAATGGGCATGTTATTTTCACTTCATTTATTATAACATTTTAGAAGTGTTACAGGGGGTTGGTTGTTGTGTTGGGTTGTTTTTTCACCTGCTTTGAAGTTTCAGATTTTGTTCTGAAGGTGGTTCCCACACAGGGATTGTCCTCACCGCTCCCCCTCCCTTCAGACCGACCCACCCCTGCTGTGTCAGCAGCACATGAGCTGTACACTTCTAAAGCTTCCTGTAATTAAGTTCACCTTGTTGCATTATAGGCAAACATGTTCAGACTTATTTTGGATACATTTGGGAAATAATAGCTTTTTATAGTCTACAATGAGAAGCAACTTGGGCTACTCAAATAAACTGTGGTGAGGACTGTGTCTTGTAGTGCTTTTACATGTGGCAAATTCCCTTGGTGCCTTGGTACTTTCATCAGAAAACAAGGAACAATAATTTCTGTTGTTTTGCATCAGAACTAACATAAGTTTGCAATAATGTTTTGTTTATACTGAATTGCTTTTGTGTGCACCTAGGATGGGTTTCAGTTGACAAAAGCCAAGTATGTGGTTCCATTTCAAACACAGTTTGAGCACCCTGCCAGGACTCCACTGCCTTTCCACAAGGCTTCTGGTCTCCCCTCAGCTCCTTTGTCATGTTTCCAATCCCCATGAAAACATTTCCGACATCCAACTTAAAGCTGCACAAGGCACATAGGCTTTGGCAGTTGATTCCAACCCACTCAGAATTATGTCAACTATGACAGAGTAATTTTCTGGCACATTTTTATGCATGTTAAAAATACTAGCCCAAGATCCTTCAAGGCACAGAGTGTCTCGTTTCATGCCATGACACAACAACTAATAGAGCAAGGGAAAACTGTGGATGTACAATTATCTGGGTATTTTTCAACCCTAACAAGATGTTAACACAGTTCATTGATAGGTAATAAGAGGCTGACTTTCTCTTGCCAGCTGGGACACAGAGCTCAGCAGTCAGATGTTTCAGTGGGAGAATTTCAGCCTCAGCAAAGAAACAGCAGACTATCCACAACAAAACTCAGAGCCACCCTGTCTGACAGCACAGTGATCCTATGGCTTGTGCCAGGCTGGTGGGGCCAGCTCTGGGGTGCCACAGAAGTCACCTGCCTGCCTGCCAAGTGGTACCTGGAGCACTACATCCAGCTCTGGGCTTCTCAGAGCATGAAGGATTGGACCTGTTGAAGCAGAGGAGGGACACAGAAATGGTCAGAGGGAAGGAACATCTGAGCTGTGAAGATAGGCTGAGAATGTTCAGCCTAGAGAAGAGAAGGTTCTGGGAAGACCTTGGAGCATCCACCACTACCTGAAGCTACATGAGAACCACAGAGGGACTTTTTACAAGGCCATGTAGTGATAGAGTAAAGGCAAATGGCTTTAAACTGTGAGTGGACAAGTTATGCCAAATATTGGGCAGAAATTCTTCACTGCTAGGGCTGTGAGACACTGGTACAGGTCGCTCAGACAAATTGTGGGTGCTCCACCCTGGAAACATTCAAGGCTAACATTGGATAGGGATTTGAGCATCCTAATTTAGTGAAAGGTGTCCCTGCCCATAGCAGGGGGTTTGGCTAGCTGACCTTTGAAGGTCCCTTCCAACCCAAACCATTCTATGATTCTCTGTCTTGCCCTGGCCCCAGCAAGTGCAGATGCACCATCACAGCACATGCAGCTCTGGGCCAGTCCTATCTTCCCCAAAACACAAATTTTATCCTGCTCAGATGGCAAATCCCACACCAAAGCCTCTCAGACCTGTTGCTCAAATAAGCAAATACAGCATAAAGACAGTCCTGGATCTCTGCAGCTCCTCCTCTCTCCTCTAACCAAGATGAGGAACATCAAAACAGGGCTGAAATCTGCTTTTGGCCTCACTCAGGGGTTTCAGCCTCCCTCAGGGGTTTTGATCTTTCTCTGCCTCAGAAAGGGGAAAGGAAATCAGCCACTACTGACATGAATCCTTTGTATCCATTTTCTCTTTCTACAATGGTATGGAAATCAAGCTTTCCCAAAATACTGCTATTTCACCCTCATTGCCCTGACTTTTGCTATGGCAGCGTAAATTAGCGCTAATGTGGTTTGTCCCATCCTCAGAAAACATGTTAGGAGACCAGATTTCTGCTTTTCTAAAAGGAGTATCCATTTGCAAGTTTAGGAGCCCAAACACATCTTCTGGAAACCATTATTACATCTGCTGCTCTGAATGATCATTAGGACGGGCTGAAACTATTAATGTAAATGGGCTTCCAACTACAAAGTTTCTCAGGGAATAGCTGCATTTCTTAGAGCAAGGGAGGTGGTGGTGGGGGAAGCAGTTAAAGTCTTTCAGTTCATGACTACTTTCTAGATTTTTTTAACTATTAGAAGAAAGCTTTCATATTTCTGTGGCACTTTCTCTTAAAACCTGTGTGAAAGGAAGATCTTCATTAAAGCTGGCCTTGAAACAGCCACTAATAGGAATGCTTAACTTTAAGATCCTCCTTTGAGGGACAGATTTACACCCCAAGGCAAACCACATAGGCATTTAAAATATTTTCAAAACCAGGGCACGGAAAGCTGGGGATATCGGCAACTGCGAAAATGTGACTGTAATTTGTAATGCTGAGAACACTTAAAAACAAGGTCTTTATTAAGGAAATAAAAATGAATTCTGACTCATTGATGTTAAACTGGTATTAAAAGAATCTGGAAGTCACACAACAGCACTGAAGAAGAGAAAGGAGGGAGATACAAAGTACATAAGAACAGAGATTAATAGGTTTAAAGCAAAAAAAAAAAAACAAACCCAAAACTGATGGGTTTAAATATAAATGTACTATGAGTTGCTATTCCTGCCTGTTCCTGTACTTTGTAGGTCTTGTTCAGATACATGGTAGAAAAAGAATGTGTTGAACCTTTTAGATCCATTCAGTTTTAATAGTAAAAGTTATTTTCTCAGGTGGGCACTGAACAGTTGCAATTACAGTTTATTTTGCCAGAGAAATTCTTTTATGACACTAATGGTATGAGACAGAGGGTAAGCAATGACAGCACAGCATGTCTCCTAAGCTTGATACCAGCAGATTTGTGGAAGACCCAGAGACAAAAAATGGTATTTTTCTGTTGAAATCTCAAGGTGGTTTATTTCAAATGCACTTTACCTGTGGGTAACGAAAAATAATGAAAATATTCTAACTGCAGTCACGCAGCTACTGCTATTTTTATTTTCAAGATCCATTTAAGCTCTAGCACAAGATCCATTAAGCTCTTATCTTTGGGCTATCAAAACTCTAAGAATTTTCTTCCATGAAAGACTAAAGCTTTCACTACTTTTCATTCCCACTCCATGGCTGCTTAAAAATGTGACCCCCTCCTCACATCCTACCTACTAATTACACTATTTCTTGTAAAAGACCATGTTAAAGGTCTGTCTCTTTTTTGACACAAAGACTGTTTAAGCATCATATCATACATGACAGGTTAGTTCTACAGACTGGAGCTAGTAGCAGAAAACTAACCATTAAAAAACCATTGCCTTCTTTTCAGCCTCTGATGTCATCATAACACAGAATCAATTAGGTCAGAAAAGACCTCTGAGATCATCAAATCCAACCTTTGACCTCTTTTGAAAATTCTGTTGAGGTTGGGATTTCTTTTTATTTGGGGTAAAAAGGTAGAAAGGTGTTTTTTTGGGTTTTGTTTAATCTTCTTTTTTAATTATTTGTCAACTTCTGTCAACAAGTCAATGTTTAAAACCCATACATCTTGTTACCCAAGACACTGCTGGCAGCTGTTTTTTCACTGCTGAAATAGCTCTTCACAAGCTTCTATACTTAACTTAGTAGTGATTTTTTTTAGAATACTTTCCACATTTAAAACTCTTTCTGCCCATTAAAAGTATACTAGAGACCAGCATCACAATATAAGTGAACTACATGGACAATATGATAAAATCTTATTTTTTAATTTATTTTTTTTAATTGACTAGACACGAACAAGGACAGAGTTTGATCTCTGCTATACAGACAGTTCACAGGAGGTCACCTTATCGCTCCAGTGTTATTTTGCTTTGGTTTGGTTGAACTTTCCCAACATCTTTATGATAAACAAAACAATTTTTCCATTACTAAAGGCCATTCACCTGGCAGCTCAGGGTCTCAGGACTTGTATGGGTTGTCTTCACTTGAGCTGATTTTAGCCTTTTAAAAAAAATAAAAATTAAAAAAATCCAGTATTTGTGACAGCATGGTGGACAGCTAACTAACAACCACCTTTGTTTCAGGTTTCCTTCAGTTCACAGTGATAATGAGCAGCTATTCACGTTTCTAGAACAAAATTAAGTGCAAAAGGGTGCACATGTGCAGAACATACCAGAGGTGCAGGGGTTCTGACAGAAACCACAGCTGTAATTCAGAGGTCACTACAGGATTTCAGCCTTCCATTGTTCAGGTAAACCTAGCTTTAGATCAAAAAGTGAGTGGTTAGGAACTAATGACAAAAGTGAGTACCTAAGCTGTGTTCAAAAAGTATCCAAAAATAAAGTCCATGGAGGACAAGACTACCAGCATCTTTCTTTTCCCAGTAAATGGAGGAAACTCCCTAAGACAAGACCGTATGCCTCCCAGTGATGACTGCAAGATGCTGATAGCTCAGAGTCCCTCTCTTTCTTTCAGGAAGGCTGAAGCTACTAGTCTTTCAACCCAGAGGGTTTCTAGAAAGGATTTTTTATTTCCCCTGAAAAGCAATATAACTGCATTATGATTTTCCCCCATATTAATTTGAATTATTAATACATATTATTTTAACTAATAAATCAGACTGTTATATTGTTAAATCATGAACTGGAATAACAATAATTTCCCAGCTTCACACCTGTGACTGGGTTCTTCTTTTGCCCAAGCAAGATTTTTTCATGAAGCATGGTGACTCTCTCTATATATATATATATGTAGTCACACAATAAAAAACAAACACCAAACAGAGCTCACAACCATGCATTTAAATGATGCACATCATCCTAATTGACAAAGAATATTAGAAAATTAAAAGAGATGTGTGAACACTTATAGTTCTTCAATCACAGGTATATTTACACTGTCACAACTTTGCAGAAATATTTTTGCTCATTTCAGCTGTAACTTAGGAGGTTATGTCATTTGTAAACACAGCAAAAAGAAGACATAAAAAAATAGCAACATCATAAACTTTCTGAAATCTGTCCTAGAAGGATCAAATGAGTTTTCATCACCAAATCTTTTCAACCAGAAAGTGATTTGTGTTTTGTACAAAGTATTTAACTGAATACAGTGAAACTGTGATGAATTTTCAGGCCAGCATTACTCATTTTATGGAAGTACAGTTTAAGAGGTAATTTTGTGGAAAAACACATATTCCATCTATGCTTCAGAAAAAGTGAAGCTTTGTGAGGACTTTTTATTTCCTTTTTTGTTGCACTTACTGCACTTGTAACAGACAAGGCATCTGTTTTTGGGGTGTACAGGTCTTTCCCTAGACCTAAAATAAAACAAATAAACTTAAAACTGAGAATTATTATGATAATTATTTAACCAATTCAGAAGAAAATGGTGGTTAGTACCAGCAGAGCAGAGGGAAACGTCAGCAAGCAAAGCAATAATAAGTTCAGTAGGTCTGGTGGGACAGAGAGGTCAGGCAGAGGTGCCACCTGGAGAGAAAGTGGCTCCTTGGTATCTGGCCTATCTCGATGGCTTTTAATGCCAAGTACAGCTGTGAATGTTAGCTATGAATATACTTATTTTTGGTAGTTATTCCTTAAGATTCAGGGCTGAAAGATCAGAAATGAAGTCTTCCTTTCCTGAGACACAGTTCTTCTTCTGGCAAATGCACACATTTTACCTTCATAAATTAATTATAAAAGGTCATGCTCGTTGCTTCCTGATTTTGTCCGTAGAGTATCTGCAGAGGGCTTTTGGTGCAGTTTAGGAAAATGCATTTTTGATAGCTTTGCTCTGAGAGACATGTATTGCTTGGAAAAGTATGCCAGAAGCTTTGCATGTTCTCAGGTTCTCCAGGCTGGTATCACTTGGTGGACATTCACCTCTGACATACCTTTCCACACAAAGTTAGTGAGTCACTTCAGTGCCAGAAGGGCTTGAAACATGAGAAAGATTCTTGGTATGCTTCAAAGATCTGCCAATATTTTTGAGGTAAATATATAGGTCTTAAAGTAAATGGTGCTCTTTCTGCCTTATGAAACTCACTAACAACACCAGTGTGAAGACTTTGCAGGGCTGAAGGTGGTATAGTTGCTAAGTTGATGTTCTTAATAGTTCTAGAATTAAAATCACAAATCTATTTTAGAATTTGATGATTTCATGAATGATTTTAAAAGAAAATAGATCAAAGAATCCCCCATCCCACTCTGCCTTACTCTTGATTAAATATATTCAAAATGAAAAGCATTTTGAATAAGGATACTGTCCCTTTGAAAATTGTTTTAAATATTCTACGTGGCCAGTGATTTTCTTTCTTAATTCAGAAGATTCAAAACTTGCATTTTTGTATCCCCATCAAAAGCTTTATCAGAAATTCTCCTAACAACCCTATTAGTAAGACATATGCAATCATCATCACGCTGTATTTAATTGGGATAGATACAAGAGTCATAGCTGTTTCCATGAGAGTTTCAAGCTAAATTACATTTTTGATTGACTTACTTGAGTGGCAAATCTCCATTAGTCAGTTATATACTACATGCTGTGCTACTGCTCTCAGAAAAGTGAAAACTCCATTAAGCATTGCCACAGCTCTCTATCAAACAGGTTTTTTTGTATGCATTCATTGCATAATTTTTATTTGACTATTCCCCCATAAAAAAACCCAAACCAACCAAACAAAAAACCCACCACAACTCAATAGTCTTCACTATTTAACGTATTATAGTAAATGTCACTCTTTTTAATAGTTTGTTCGAGTATATTTCAAGTGCTACACAAATAAATAGTCTTCTTTCAATACTTGCAACTAATCTATGTTAGTTTATAAGTAATAATTCTGCTAAAATGAGAAGAAAGAAGATTGGATTACAAGTCCCTTTCCAAAAGAGCCAAATGTGTATATATGGAAAAGCATTAAAAAGATGAACTTTATATTAAAGTAAGCAGTATCAGTACATTTACCATATAAATACACTCCTAAGTCCATTCTTTGGTGAATGCTTACTGAAAAGACTGAAAAAGATCCATATCAAGTTAATGAATTCTACTCTGCTGACTTACAGAAAAGAATATAAAATAGAAAAATCTACATATATTATTTCCAACAGCTTATTAGATAGACTTATCTATAATATATATGTTAGGCACAAATTACATTAGAGTAACATTTACAGAGCTGCAAAGGAAAAGTTTCACAAGTTAGAAAATGGGAGGGGGAATGAAAAAAATGAAGGTTGGTTGAGTAACCTCAGCTCACCTCTTTTGCTCAGGCAGTTATTTTGTGATCTTTATTTAAAGCACATTATGACATAGAAGACACTGGAAGCCAGTGCAGAGGAGCAATGGCAGGAAGCTAGGAGACATGGAGCAAAGACAGATCACTGACATTCCCCCTTCAGGCAGTATGTGCATGATGCCACAGCACAGTCCTGAAGCCAGCAGAAAATATTACTGCTCCATTAAACACCAGACCTAGAAATCCATCAGAGGAATTTGTGGTTTGTAATTCCCAAAGTACAACATAATTAGGTTCAGTCTAATCTGCTTAACATCACAGGTGATTCACTGGCACTGCTGAATAAACCCAAAACTCCCTGAACAGTGCTGGTAAATCAGAGCCTAAAAGGTGGGGGCTTAGAAACATAAAGCAGAGGCTTCAAAGCATGGATAAATTTTTTTGAGGACCATGGTCACCAATTTGCTGAGAGAGAAAACTAATGGGTCTGGGCAAAAGAACTTTAAATTGGTGAGGAAGAATAAAGTCCTCAGTAAGGGGATGGGAAGAAACAGAAAAAAATAAAAAATAAATGAAAAGCAGCCGGCATACACAAGAAAATCAGTAAGAAAGATGCATTGGTCAAAAAAAGAACTTAGAAAGAACACCAAACTGAGATTCAGCAGGTAGATAATTTAAGAGTGTTTCTAGAAAGTGGCAAGAAAGATAAACTCAAAACTCAGCAAAATGAAATAATGAGAAATAATGAGAATCGTATGAGGCCACAAGATATTCCCATTCCAGTGAATTAAAATGTTCTGTTTGGGACAATAACAAGAAAACTCAGAAAACCTTACTGTGGGTTAAAACTAAGTAGTTGAAATGTTAGCAGAGGAAAGCCCATGAGATAGAGGAGTGACTATTACTTATGTAAACACAGGAGGCACCCCCTGCTCCAGAGTAACCATCAAAGTAGGAAGGAAATGTCTTTAAACCTCTGCGTGAAAATAAAAGCAGAGAGACAAAGAAAGCTTTCTCTAAAGATTATCAGCAAAACATACATGAGATAAAGTCCAGAAAATGAAAGCACATATTGAAATTAGTTGAAGAATCATTAAAAGTAATATTAATTGTAAGACAGAAATTATTTTAGAAATAAGATTATACAGAGTAAATCAATTATTCTCACATTCATTCAGCAGACATGGTTCCTATGCACAGTGCAGGGAACATCAGGATCCTAGAAAAGGAAAACTCAAGAAAAGATGCTTTTAAATGATCTTTCTCTCTATTTATATACACCTTTCACCACTAAGCAGGACAATGTCACAGCAGTCATGCTTCACAAAAAGAACCAAAAACTAATATGATTGGAGGTTTGTTGTTATTTTCCTTTTCAACTACTTTTAAGCACCAGAAATACATTAAAAGGAAGAAGTCTCTTCTCACCACGATCATCCTTACCTCATGTTTGCTGAGGAGGTAGGTGGTGCCCATCTTCATGATTGCCCTGTAGAGAAGGGGGAGGTTCATCTGTGAACCAACAGGAATGATAAATCACCTTCTGAGACAGTTTCCCCTCTGTGAGACAGGTTCAACAGTTTCTGACTAATTTAATAATGCATATTAAAACTGCATTAAAATTTCTGGCAATCCAACATAGTGGTTAAAATCCAAAAGTAAGGAGTAAAGCACTGAGATGAGGAAATCTTTAGCTTTTGCTTGACTTGGAGGTGTAAGGAATCCAAACAAGGCAGCATCTCCAATTAAACCTATCAGGTCTCTTTCTGGATTTTCAATTGTCACTCAGATTCTATTGCCTACACAGTAAATGCATACATTTACACAGCTCTGAGGTTTGGGCTTCTGTCTGGAAACAGATAACTGAAAATAATCATTTTAGTGCTTACTTCTTAATTACCAAATTTCTGCAATTTGCTAGTTCTATCTCAGCTGTCTTTTCACCTGCAGGTGACTTCAATGAGACAGACATGCATTCACTGGAAGTCTCAAGATAATGGTGAAGCTTCAGAGGGCAAGAAAAAAAATCCTGAAATCTTAAAATCTTTTTTAAAAGACACAGAATATGCAAAGCCCTGAAACTTTCACCAAAATTACTGGAATTGAAGAAGCATGAATAGCATAGCATAGCAAAGAGTAGAGTAAAGTAGAATAGGATAGAATAGAATAGAATAGAATAGAATAGAATAGAATAGAATAGAATAGAATAGAATAGAATAGAATAGAATAGAATAGAATAGAATAGAATAGAAATCGTTTAAGTTAGGAGGGACCTACAATCATCATCTAATCCAACTGCCTGGCCAAAAGTTAAATCATGGTTTTAAGGGCATTCTGCAAATTCCTCTTAAAAACCAACAGGCTTGTGGCATTGACAACCTCCCTAGAGACCTTATTTCCGTGTCTGACCACTCTCTTGGTAAAGAAATGCTTCCTAATGTCCAGTTTGAACCTCCACTGGCGCAGCTTGGACACATTGGACACATTCCAATGTGTCCTATTACTGGAGAGAAGGGAGACCAGCACCTTGTAATCCGATGCTCCAACCTATCCAGATCCCCATGTAAGGCCCCCTGTCTCTCCAGAGACTCAACACCCCCTTCCAGCAAACTTGGTATCATCAGCAAACTTGCTAATGGTGCATCCAAGTTCTGCAGCTAGGTCATTCATAAATTCATAAATATCTAGAAGTAATTCTTTAGAATATAAAGAAGAAATTCTTCACCATGAGGGTAGCGAAGCACCGGAACAGGGTGCCCAGAGAAGCTATGGATTTTCCCTGGAAGTGTTCTAGGCCAGGCTAGATGCTGCATTGAGCAACCTGGTCTAGTGGGAGGTGTCCCTGCCTATGGCAGGAGGGCTGGAACCAGGAGATATTTAAGGTCTCTTCCAATCCAAACCATTCAATTGTTTTATGACTGTGTGTTGAACAGGACTGGCCCTAGAACTGAACACTGAGGAGCACTGCTGGTGACCGGTCACCAGTAGCCACATTTACTAGAAGCCATTGAGTTCTGTCACGTAGCAACTTCAGCCAGCACACTATGAATGAGCTCATCCCACAGTTTGAAAACTTGTCCAGATGACTGTCTGAGGAACAGTATCAAAATCCTTACTAAAATCCTGAAAAAATACACCCATGACCTTCCCTTCAGCAACTGGATGGGAGCCATTACACAGAAGTATCTGTAGGGAATTGCTGAGCTAGTCAGGACAGAGGTACAATTACAACGCACATTGATGAGAAACAGGGAGTGATTTAATTTTCTGATTTTTTTTTTTTTCTCAATGTATTTTAACATGCTCCTCAGTAAAAAAAATATTCTTTATCTTACATATAACTACAAAGGTTTCATGAAGACAGTCTTATGAACAATATATTCTAGGAAAAGGAAGAATCTTCAAATGGAAGGTAGCTGCATCAAAAATACAATATCATATATCAAAACACTTCTGACACAGAACAGTAGATCAAATAACATCTACTGGTATGGCAAACCAAACATCAGCTTGGAAGCCAGAGAGATGCTTTGACCAGTGCCATACTGATTGGAAGTTTATTGTGAGTTTCCATAAAGATTTTTATTTCAAGAGAAAGCATTGCAAGAAAAAGGGATAAGCACATAAGAGGCTATTTTTGGAAGCACATGTTGTCTTAAAAGCTAAAGTTTTATATTGCTTCTAAAAAATATCAGAGTTAATCATCTTGAAAAAAAACCAAACAAATCAAGTGTTTGGCATTTGAAAGTTCTAGCAGGTATCTGTTTCAATGCCACATTTTCATGTTTGAATAAAGAGATACCCAGAAAGAATGGTCTTTTTGTGGAAATAAGATAATTTTGGTTTTATTTCCCTCTCTCCCATCTCAAATGTTTGAAGATTCACTTAGTTTAGAAGGTGAGGGTTATGAACACTGAATCCACAAAATATTATTATTGATGCTTTGCTCTAACAGTAGATTTCACTTCTCCATATCTGTAATTGATATAAGTAGATCCTTGCCTCTGAAGTTATGGTTCAAGTATGTTTTGAAATAGAAAGAAATTCTACAAATTGATCTATACAGCCCTGCCCCCTGGAATATCTGTAGGTGAAATTATAGCTACAATGGCCTGCAAATACCTCCTGATGTCATAAATTCTGCCCTTTCAAAAGGCAGGAATCTCTTGAAGGATCAAATTTTTATCTTGGTCCCAAATAGACACAACTTCTTCACACAGCTAGAGTATCTTCCATGTAAAAGTATTTTCCACTAGAGATTTATCTTTATTTTCCTAAAGTTTATATTTATTCTAGGCTATTAAGTTTTCTAAAAACATCTAAGAATTTCTCGGCTGTGTTTGCATTGTGCTCACTTTTCTCTGCAATCAGACATAATCTTAATTTTCAAGTCAATAGTATCAATCAATGGTTTTGCATTAGACCTTATTTTTGTGACAGAATTCTACTTTAAAATGGCCCTGCACAGTGACCTGGTCACAGCCCTCTGTGAATTCAGCAAAGGCTGTGACCTCTTGCAGTTGTCCCTTATTGTGACCTCCTTAATTGCACATATTAGGAGACACCAGTGGGTCAATAGCCATCAACCTCTTTACTCTGTTCAGCTTTTAAGGCCTTATTTCAGACTGCACAGAACACCAGAGAGCTGATTTTTAGTCCTAAATCAATGGCACTTAAGCACACTAAATATTTTCATAAACACACGGCACTCATATCCCATCAAACTGACTGAAAAATATAATTTTCAGGTGTTTTCCTTCTTGTATGTAATGTCTGTGTAGAGCAGCTGAGGGACTACATGTATTTTTGCTAGATGATCCTCAGCAAAGTCATTACTTAGAGCAGATCAATAATGTTCTTCCTCTTTAGGAGTCACACACTGGTAACACTTCTGATAAAATACGATAAATAGATGAGCTGCAGGTTGCTCCACCGGATTCATGGCTCTGTCTCTACTAGAATTTTGACCAAAATCCAAGCATTGGCAGACAACATTTCATCTACTCCTACTCTATCAGATCTCCTTATTGCTGTCTTTTTTCTTGCATATTTATTTGGCTAAGTTTTCTCAAGAACAGACTGTAGTAGAACAGAATACTTAGTGTACTGCTTTTTTTAAATCCCTCCAATGGGGAGAGTCACACACCAGAAGATTTAAAATTGGTGAAAATGACCTTGCACAAATCACAAATCTAAGGTGTAGCAAGTTTTCTGGAGCAATTCTATATGAAAAAGTTGAGCAAATTATCTGGAGAGTTCTAAATATTTCTATTTTTCTATTTTTTGACGGAATGAGCTGCTGAATCTATAGAGAGATGCAAATATTATTTCTCCTTATCAGGCCTGAAGTTCTGCTACCTAATACATCATGTCTTCCTGCATCTTTTTCATGGAACTTCAGATCTCACAACATTTCTTGACTCAGAGGATTTTTCATTTTGCTTTGGTGGCAGTTTTTTACACAGAACTTGAGTATTTAAATTGGGATGCATTTTTCTGGCTTGTGGAGCTCTGGTGTTGTCATGTGGTTTTACAAAATTGGTACTGTCTCAGTTCCTAGATATCCCTATAAGTGGTAAGTGTTCTCATATATATATATATATATATACATATTCTTAATGACCTAGCACCATGTACCATATGCATAAATATGCAGAGAGCATTTGTAAGCATTGAACTCAACAAGACTTTCTTGTAATGCATTTTTTTCATCCTTAAGATTTCTACCTAATCTGTTACATTTCTTTAATCTGGACTGTGGACATGACTAGCTTCAACGAAGAATATTTTGGTTTACGCTTTTTTTATTAGTGAGATGTATAAAAAAGAAGCATTCTAACACTTTTTGTAACTTTTATTTTAAGTTGTTGTGGTTTTTTCTACTTTTGTTTGACCACAGCATTAATCCAAGGGCTAATTATACTTGTTAGTGTAAAGTATTAAGTCCAAATAACAAATTTATGCTTGATATTTTAAAATGGGTAGCAACAAGAATTATTTTATGACTACCACAGACTTTAGGAGAAGCTGAAGTTTATAAAAATAAGTGTTACTTTTAAGTTAATTTGATGCTTAATAGGAAAAAGTTATATTTGTATATATACACAAATATATTTGTCTATATTTGTAAGACAAAGTCTTCCTCTCTTCTGGTACATAACCTTTGTTCTTCCTGCTCTTTTAACCCAAAGGTTTCACTTCAAGCTCTTCTTTTAGGCAATCAGGAAGAAAAAGAAATTTTAATCTCTGATTAACAGAATTTACCTCGATATATACAGGGGTTTGCATATATTTTTAATTTTTTAGGGAAATCCTTGAAACCGGCTAAAGAGGTCATTGAGTCCAATGTTTACTCATGCTCTCTGTATATTTATGCATAAAAGAAATTGTGATAGCTTATTAAGAAGAGCTTCTTCTTAGAGGTAATTGTTAAGCTAAATTATCCTGCACTTCACTTTGCTTGGATACCATCAGCTTTCACCTCTCTTCTCTCTTTCAAATGTGTTGGGAGTTGTATAATTAATTATATTGTATAATAATTTAGTACTCACTAAATTATTTCATGACATAATAATAGCAATTTAAAAGCTTTTAAAAATAAATTGATAAAAATGTCTCTCTTTCTTAAATTCTTACTTTTTTCACAATAGTTCTGAAAACTAAATATTTTATTTCAATTTCCTCTGCAGAGAAATTTCATAGGAATTAAGTTGATCTTTTTGGCATTGAATTTTTTTTTTTTTTTTTGAGATACAGCTCATAGATGCATTCAGTCCACTGCAACTTAACTTTTCCTTAGACACATTGAGTTTATAAATAGGAGACTGGGAATCAAGTGTCTTGATGCAACAATTTAGAACAAGCCAAATCTTTATCCCAGAGTGGATAATATATATTATCCTACATGGACACTCTGTGAAGACAAAGCAGGAGTACAGAGGTCCTGTGTCACCAGTAAGAAAACTGAAAAATTAGGCCATATTTTTGTCTAAAGGCAGATTTCAGACATACTTTTCTGCCTACCAAAAACTAAATTTGCTTGTGTTCATCCATGCCCCTGGTCCTGCTTTTGGCTCCGAGATGAAACACCATGACTGACAGCTGTACCGCAAAGGTTCCACGGAAAACAGAAACGCTCAGAGAGGGGATTGCTTTCCATTATCAACTACTATCCCATCATCCTGCTGCTTCAGACACCACTTGGCCATAGTGCAATCCCCAAAGGAGAAGACTCATGGATCTATAGTGGAGAAAGCTTTATTATGACCGTGTAATGGGTGGCAATGAGGGCCATGGGATAGATGACTCACTAATCTCGTAACAAAAGATTTATGTCTCAAACACAACCACAACCACAACCAATATATTTGGAGTGACTTACTAGCAGTGTGAAGAATGACAGCAGCTAATTAAAATGAGAAGTGCAATCCTGAAAGTGTTCCAATAGTTTGCACTGACATATATCTGGCATAGAGCCACAGGAAGCACACAGAGCGGGCACACAAAGACACAGCCACGTGTGGGAAATGGAAAACTTTCTCACCTCTGCACAGTTATTGGAGTGGAAGCAAGCTTTTAAGCTGAGCACAAAATATACCTCTGATTGAGGGGTTTAGTACAGAAAACCTCCCCAAATAGCACTGTTAATGTGCCTTTGCTCAGTCCTCCTCCAAACACAGGACAAAGTAACACAAAGTGATAATATCTTGTCAAGTTTGGTTTCCCTTCATAACAAACCATAAGCTGCCTGTTTACATTGTATTACAACAAAGGTATTATCTCAGTGATATGACTCAGAGCACTTAAATAGATAATAATTTCTTTGTGACAGAATCTCACCTACCCTAATGCAGAGGTTAACTCCACGAGCCATAGCATAAAGAATCCTGTCATTAACCGCAATAATTAAAAACCACAGATCAAACCGTACCTGAAAGGGACTGGAAACGCCTTTACTCTTTCAGTCAAAGGACAGAGAAGCAGGAACCACCAGATGAAAACTGTTGGAACAGCTATGTCAATCCATATGACACAAAGTTCAAATCACACAGAACAATTATTGTGTTATCAAAGCTGTCGAAATGCTTAAAATTCCGTCACCAAAAATGTGCTTTGTCACAGGTTTACCTGCATATGGAATGATTTGGTTTAAGTTGTTCCTTAAGCTGTACCTGTAACCCACCTTAAAGTATTCAGTATAGCTATATCATAAAAGTCAGGCCTAAAATAGCAATGCTGTTAAGAAAAAAATATGTTTTCTTAAAATTATGTTTCCCTTTCCAAGCACGATCTGTGAAGGCACATATTTGTTCTTCATAAATAATTTGGGATACTGAAACATGAGGAGGAAGAAATACTTCTGAAATCAGAAAAAAGCACCCTATGGGGAAAAAAAAAAAAAAGAACATAATTGACTGTAAGAGGATTGCCTTTAATTTCTGCAGCAGTGAAGTTCCTAAACAGGATGGAATAATATTCAGAAGATCTTTGATCTGTTTACAAAAAGGAAGAGGTGATATTACTGAGAGCAGAGCAGAGAGCTAGATGACACCTAGCAGGTCTGCCCAGCTAATGTTGAAATAAAACAACTTAAAAAAAAAAAAAAAATACAGACTACTCTTTTAAAGGACCACAAGAAAAATAACATCTTAAACAAATTGTTCATGAGTTTGCACAATAAAATACTGTACAGAGGAATAATTTAAGTCCTGTATAATCCAGGCTGAGCTAACACTTTCACTATGAAATGTCTGTGCTCAGCTTGACAAGGAAAACCTTCAGCACATTTTGGGCCAGAAAAAAACTCTTGGGCTTTTCCATCTTTTGCAACACTGACCCTTGGTCTTTTCAGGATATTCTGGTACCGTATTTTCCACAGTTCATTTTGGTTTCTGTTCACATTATCAAATACCTGTCCTTCAGGTAAAATTTTGTCACTGGTTGTTTTATTGATTACAAAGTCTCCTCATCTGCCAGGAAACACTGAAGTCACACTTATGTCCAGAAAAATTGCTGGATGTGGCTGCCAGGTTGTTAGCTCACCACACTGACTAGTTTATTTCAGTATTCTACATAGAAGTTGCAAACAGTAGGTCCCTTGAAAACTATCTGAAATAAATGTTAATTTATTTAGTTGGGTCTTTTCACAGTGCATTAACTTGCAGGGGTTGTTGAGGGTGAGATGCTTAAAAATAAAAGCAACTGTATGAAAATATCAACTGTTAATCATTAACACCTTTTCAGCCCAAAGTTTATGCCAACAGTAAACTGGGATCATAATCATGTGCTCAAACACATCCTCATGTGATGTAATATATTACATGTGTCAGCAGAACTTAAGGAAGTAATAAAGCACCTAAGAATGGCTACATTCTCTTTCATTGGCTCAAAACAACCGCCTACTATTGAATTTTCTGCCATGCATTTTCCTCTCTTCTTCTTCTCAGTCTCAGAAAAAAACAAACAAAAAAAAAGGAATCAGAAAATTCTAATTTCTGGACTGAAAATCCCCTTCTTTTACAAACTTCAAACTTCTCAAATTTGTCCACGAGCCATAAGTGCTCAACTGGATGTTAAATACCAGCCTATGTGCTTAAAATAAAATCTTGCTTAAGTCAACAAGGTGTCATTCAGATGTACCCCAATATTTTCAGTATAGCAGAGATTCAACCTATTTAAGCTAAAATGGATTTGTTTGAATGGCTAAAATGATTACAACATTACTCACCAGTGCCTGAAAAGAGCAATTCTTTTCCCTTCAGAGAGTTCACAGCTTGTTGTTGTTATTGAAGCCTAAATTTCATTAAAGAGCAGTCTTATTTTCTAGGTATTTTTAAAAATAATGCTCACAATATTTGTATTATTCTTCAGGAAAGTTCTTACTCCATTGAGTCATCTCATATTTGGGCCCTCTGTCTCCCATTTGATAAAATTTTAAAGCAAATATGTATTGAAGAAAAGGTTCACTAAGTCATTTCCTTGGTAACATAATTTCTACTGATTCATATAATCACACATATCTTTATAAATATATTCTGAGCAATAAACCATGATTGAAATTAAGTAAAATACACTCTTAAGGTTAATTTAATCTCTTTTACTGAATAACCATTAAAAATAAAATTCCCTCCCAGGATGCTCAAGTCAAAATGACAAACATGATAATAAACATTTGGTAATAAAAATAAATTAAAAATCAAAGCTTTATGATATATTTTCCTATCAAAATGAATGTGGCACATTGAAAACAATAACGATGCTCATCCACAGTTCCAGTTCCAACAGAACACTTCAGAGTTTGATTTACAATTAGTAGCAGCTTGAAAATGAGCCGTAATTTTACATTTTAAACTGCTACTGCTCAATCCATCAAGTGTTAAAATCTCGATGTTGATTGATGGCATTCTCTCACGCTGTTTCTCTTGATGAAGCTTCACAGAAACTGAAACAGGAATATTCACCATGGTATGAGTTTGCACTCCTCCTCCATGCCCAGTTCCGTTGATACCGCTGTGCTCAAATGCACCAGGCATTTATTTGGTGGTTTGAGAAATTTTAGTGTCTTCACCAGGATACAAGTATAGGACACACTTCAGTGCCTTTCAAACTGAGATTGGTACAGGTTTCCAGGAGCTGGAACAAGCGGGCTGAATACAATCACTAACTGGAATAATCAGTTTTCCAGCTGCCATGCTGCTTCCTAGGAAACTGCAGGGACTGAGCGATACCATTTGGTTTTCTTGTGGAAGTTTCACTGTCCAGACAGGGCTCAAGGACTAGGATTCCTTGGAGATTTTATCCCTGGTGCAAGGTGAAGGGATAAGACCAAGCAGAATACTGGCTGGTCTAAGCAATTTTCCTAGTGGCATTTCAGGTTTGCTCCTGCTGCTCGGTTTGCCTCAGGTTTTGCTTTTTCACATCCCATCCAATCTGCTGCTGCAGTGATACACACCTTGCATGTTTTATTTACGCTGACCCACTTGCTCTTAGTATCATACCTTTTACTGGCCACAGGACTGGAAGAGCCTAAACTGCCTTCTCTTCCTTTTTCCCTAATTCTACTGATTAGCTTCCATCTGGGTTTGTAGAGCAGCAGAAAAAAACCTGGAAATTAGAAAATATGCATATCCTGAAAACAGTACCTGTAACATCAGTTCAGTCTATAAGCAACAGAGTTTACTTGAAAAACAGTGAACCATAAACACCTTTTGTTATTTCTTTTAGATGTGGAGATCAGCGAGAACATTTGCAGCTTGGATATTTAAAAAAACACCCTGGCCCGTTCATAAACTTTTGACCCATGGGATAACTAAGACTAAAAACTTTCTTTCATTAATATTTTCAGGACTTTTTAATGCGTATGAATAACAGGCACCTACACTTCAAGTTAAATAATAAGAATACAAATTTTAGAAAAAGCAAAAAAAAAGCACTTATAAATATTCCCAGAGTTGAGGGCTCTTTCATACCTTCATTCTTTAATACCAAACAACACCCAGGTGCAAGTCTCTCCTAAAAAAGACACAGTTACTTAAATTGGAAAAAATGCATGATTTTTGCCATATGTAATATTATGTAAAACTGAACTTCGTGTGTAATATTTAATTACAGGATTTTATAGTTTTAATAAAATTTTAAATCCATTTAATGATAGGTAAAAATGCCATTCCATCTTAAATATTATTTACTCATATAAAGTGTCATTCCTAGACTATAAAAAATAATTAAAGTATAAAACCAAATTAGTAAATATTACACAGGCTATTATACAATCTGACAAATTGATTTTGTGCATTATATTGAGACTGGATTAAGTAGTATAAAACAAACAATGAACCTTTCTATTAATGGCTCTGGAAATAAACTGATTTTATTTTATTTTGAGCCTGTTCCAAATCTTCAAGAAATATGAACATCGCCTTCAGTGGATGGATGATGAGGTCTTTAGTGCTTTGAAAATGGCTCTTGTAAAAACTTTCAAAGGAATGATCCAGGTCTTAAAATGGCAATACGAATGGCTGTGACTAAACAAGCAAGAAAACACCTTCAGGGCTTAAATTGGCTACACCCTTTTGTTTGAAGTGACAAGCCCTATCATTAAGAAGAAAAATTTTGCATCTCCAGCATAACAGAGACACCAACAATGCATTCTCACATTTTCTTCCCTCCTGTTATTACCTTTTCAAGTATAATTGATTTCACACATTTCTGAGGAGTCTTAGTTGAAAGCTGTTTATTTTCCCAATAACGTGCCCAGCCCTGTGGACATCTGATGAAAATATTCCACATCCCCAACTACTGCCACGCTTCTTTATCTCTCTAGCAAGTTCTTCTTTAGTATCATGCTTCCTAATATAAATATTTCTTTATGCTGTTTCAAGGTAGATATATATCTACAGATATATATCTTTTTCCTCCTTTACTTTATCACCATTTCTTAATATTTCTGAAAGAAACAAAAAGGAAAATGGCTGTTAATTGCTGGCAGAAAATCTGATTTTCAGCATGTGCACAGAAGTTACATGGAGTCCTGTAAGGCCCCAGAACTCACACTATGAGACCTTTAAAAGGGCTTTACAGTAGTTCATGTACTCGGAGTTAGAGGCACGGGAGAAACACTGACAAGATATTCTCAAGAGGTCAAAACAACAATAACAACTTTAGTGGCAACTTCAGAAAATCAGAAAACTTTGGCAAAAAGTTGCTTTAAAAGAGCAGCATTCAATCTACATAAAACATTTCTCAAAGCATTAACTTGGCCCATTCAACTTTGCAAATTCTAAGCCCGTTTTGATTTTAAGTTACTCAAAAAATTCTGATGGAGAAAGAATTAGAAGAAAGAGAAAGAGAGAAGAACAGAAAAGATATAGAAAAGAACAAATATAGCTTCCATTCCTGGTTCCAGTGGTATTCAGCTGATAGAAATTCCAGGAGGAAGTAGGGTCAAGACATACAGTCTTTACTTTCTATTTCTTACATATTCCATAAGTGTACCACAAGAATTCTGTTAAAAAAAAAAAGGAGAGGGGTATGGGGGAGAAATTAGAAAATAGTATCAAAAATAGACAAAAATGGAAAGAAAAAATAAGAAACTAAAAATCCTCCAAAGAGAAAAAATATGTAATCAGAGCTGCACATGGGTACAGATGATTGCTTGGAAGACCCTGATGGCTGTAGGGAGGACACTGTAGCACGAGTCACCCATGTAAGGAATCAAACTGCTCTTATGAAGTGTTGGACATAGCCTTAAATCCATGTGTGAACTGCCTGATAGGATCTAATGCTAATTTTCCCTTGATCTGCAGCATATCTGGATGTACAATTGGGGTTAAACCCCTAAGCAGGGCATTAACTGATACAGGCAGTAACACATACATGCAGTATCATGTGCTAAAAACTCATGCTGTGTCAAAACACAATAACCAAACGGATTTTGGTGTTCTATGAATGCCTAAATTTGTGTCTCCACATGCATGCAGACACTCAGTACTCGGGGCTGTGCGCTCAGGATGATGCTGTTGCGCTGCAAGTCCTGGACTAAGACAGCCAGACATCTGCCAGCCGAGGAACAAGGGACAAAAGGTGATTCTGACAGGAAGAATGCGGGACCTGCATTCATTCTCACTCACTATCCATAGAAACAGAGTGAAACAGCTGGATAGACCCTGGGGGAGCAGAATGAAGCAAGAAATGTGACAAAACCACAAGACACAAGAAAGAAAAGCCAAGGCTGTCAAGAATATGACAGAGCTTGCAACTGGACTGAGAAAGCTCCAGAGGAATTACAAATCTAAATACTACATGGCAAACAAAGCAAAGAAGGGGTTGTTAAATGCTTCCAAAATGCAGATGAGACCAAGAAATCCCCAAGGAACAGCAGGTGCTTTTACAAAAAGCAGTAGCTTTTTGTAAATAAAAAATAAAAAATAATAAAAAAAAATCTAAATTAATACTGTCCATGTAACTGATGTTAAAAAAAAAATAGGATTGATATGAAGCATTATGACTTTAAATTTGTGAAATAAGCACTTTAGCTCTACCCACACATCCCTCTGAGTCAAAAAATTATTCTTTAAATTATATACTGATGACATTGGGACTGAAAGACTCCGATCATCCTTCCTCCCCTGTCATGAGAGGAAAGACCTCCTATATGACATATACAGACATATAATCAAGATATCTATCAAGAACTTTAATAAAGTAAAATATTAAATGCCATTTTGTAATCAAGAAATTAGTGTTTCTGCTTGTCTACACATTTCTTAATGTGCAGTTTCATTTACTCATTTTTCTTCTGTAGCAGCTGTTTTCTTTCATTCCTCTTCTTAGCTGCCTAATTTCACTGAAAATAAGGATTTTTCCCTTAAAAAAAAAGCAAGCACCATTTTCTGCTCCTTACATTTTGTTAAACCTCACAATCTTTTTCCCTGTGTCAACCACTTTGTCACCAAAATGACTTTGTCTGATATTCCTCCTTTACAAGTAATAGTTCAAATATGATGATCTTTTAGAAAACATTACCTCTCATAATGGTATGTATGAGTTCATTACTTCATGTCTCCCAGTTATATTATCCTGTCACAAGAAACACAGTGACTTTTGAACTTTGAGACTTTTCCAGCCCTACAGAAGCTGATGATCAGGGGATTTTTGCTTTGTCTTTCTTTGCATTGAATCAGAATAGATTTAGCATCATCTTGACCTGGAGATTGAATTGAACCATTAGGTAAAAATTGAATGCTTCTAGGAAATAAGTAAAATAGTGTAGTGATGTATAATGTAATGGACTCTTTCAAAAGCTCTTCCATATAATTTTTCAGATGTTAAGGAAGGTATTTACTGTGCCTCAGACTTTTTTTCTATTTGTTCTTTATGAAAGCTTCCAGATAAATTCATACAAATTGTAGGGAAATTTTTTCTTTTAAATATGCAATCAGCATTGCCAATGACAGCTCAGCATACTTACGAGAATGAAGTAGCTCATTTTCTTTCTAAAATCCATTGATTTCCAAGAATTATTTTTTACCTCAATTAATACTGATAAAAGTATACCTTCTCCATACATATATTTGTACTTTCATAGATGTCTCAAGCAGCACTTTAAAAAATATTACTAAGAAAAAAGTATAAAGCATGTTGCATTCTGCATAAGATACCAATTTACATGCCTGACCTATGATTAAGTATTTCATTAGTGTCTCACTCATGGGAGGAAGTATTTTTTAGATACAGAATATATGATTTATTTCAGGACAGAAAATCCAAGCTGAAACACTTTTCACATCTCTTAGTGACTTGGCATAGAGGAAAATGTTCCATAGATCACCTAATGACTTAGGTGATCTAAAGCTTAGTTCTCTGATTATTCAGTGGTGGGATTTTAGTTGTTTTTCAGTAGAGGTTTTTTACTGGTTTTTATTTTCTTTTTTTAATTTAATGCTGGCAATTGTGATAGGTGAAAATTATTCTTCTACAAATCATGAGCACCATTAACCTAAACTGCCAGTTTCTGGGAAAACTTGGTCAAAGAAGGCTTCTTGCCAAATTTGATCAATAAAACTGAAACAGAAGTGTACGAGACTGAACTACCTGTTCTTTGTCATAAGGATTTAGCATTTGAATTAAAGTCTCTTGCTTTCAGTTACATTATTTTCAACTCTGATTTTTTTCTAATTTGAAGTCAATTGTGTTTTCTGGCAGGCATAAAGTGGCTCATACTTAAGTATAGTACTTAAATATGTATACTTAAGTATAATAAGATACAGTTTTTTTGGTTTGAAAATGAGATCCTTAAGTCTCCATGTCCTGATAATAGAACAAACTGTGCAAATAATGCATTTTTTTGAGCTACAGATGTTAATCAGATGGACTCTTGAAATCCTTTTGAAGGATTGTTTGAGTCTTGTGTCCTGTTTCCCACCTTCTCCTCTCATCAAAGAAGAATTTGGCTCTTTACCTTAGCATAACCAAGATTCCCCCTTCCACCAGGATCTCTTTTTTCCCCCCAACATCTGATATGCAAATGCTGCAAGTACACCAATAGAAAGAAAAAACAGTGGGAAAAAACCCCACTAAAATAATGTTTGCAACAAAGACTAGTAAAATTGATATTACAAAGGAAGCCTATCGTACTTACCAGATGCTAAATAACTTGAAATACCTACAAAGCAACCTTACAGCTTATATTTTTATGTGTCCTGTTGGAAATTTCTGGAATTTTTCCCAAGCTTTCTGACATTTTAGTGGCAGACACCTTTTCACATCCATTTGCATGTTCTAAAACAAACCTAGGGCTGAAGGTGTATTCAAAAGATCTCTTTATAGCGGTTTGAAATGACTACTCTGAGCTAAAATCAATGCTCTATCAAGAACCCTTTTTTAAACGTAATTTCAAAATATAATTTCAGCTATTAACTTCAGCCTATCCTTTATTCCTTCTCTGTGCCCTGTTCTTTCCTTAAATCTGCGACCCATTCTATCTCAAAAGCTGCAAATTAGCTAAGAGACTATTGTTTAAAAACAGTAATAATTGTGTAGTTACATTTAGCAGTGATTACCTATTGCCTTCTCACAGTCAAATCGGATTGGACTTTGTTTCTTGTCAATGCTTGCTGCTTCTGAAAAGTTGCATTTCCAGCTGTGAAATAACAAAAAACCAATCTTCCCCTTCTCTATCTCCTGAGTTTTCCAAGACTTTCAGACGTGACAATTAAATATTGGGTGTCTGCAGACTCTCATTAAGGCTTTTTGTTTTCTTTTTTTCAGTAACTTGTTTTGGAGAGCTTAACATTAACACAAGTATGGAGGGGAGAGGAAGGGACAGATAAAGTGTGGAAAGAGATCAATTCAGAACAACTCTAATATTCAGTAATCTTCTAGTTTTGCAGGTAATATTCAAATCTTCAATACCTAGATTAACATAAAACCCCTCTGACTGGCTTGAAAAATATATTGATCTCATTTTTAACACATCCTTACCTTCCCTTATGTATTAATTCAGAGTTGGTGGTCAAAGATATCTGCTGCAATCACCTGTAAACATGTTCTCTCATCTTCTGTTCTCATATCCATTGCTCCCAAAAACCACACATCCTCTTACTTTTCATTCCCTTAAAGTTTCTACACAATTTTTTTAAGAAGGTCCATGTAAGAATATTTAGTTGTAAAAGCTGTTGCCTTTTAACACACAAAAATCAGCCTCTAAGGCTATTCAATGATGCATCTGAAACTATCTTTATAAAATGAAGTCTTTCAGTAATCAGCTTAGAAATGCAACAAGATTTTTGATACTTTAGCTTTATAACATTTTTTTTTTCCTTTCTCTCTTTCTTATTTTTTTTTTTTTAGTATTTCCTTATTGTACATATTGTAATAGTGTGCAGTGTTTCTTAACAGGTAAAATACATTTGGGTTAGGAAAGTGCTTGCAGGAGGTGATCCTCAAATGACTAAAATCTTTAAGGGCCTTATCTTGTCCCTGCATTTATAAAAGAAAGATGCTCACGTATTTTTGACCAGCTTTTTAGGTACATTTTTTAGCAAGTAAAACTGCCTACAAAGTAAGCAAACTCCCTGTAAATTTTCATCATCCCTTTTTTTAGCTGCTGCTTAAGGTATCTTTGAAGAATTAATAGGAACTTCTGTCAGTAACAGAAACTAGTTGATTGTATAAATAAAATTCAATTTTACTTCCAGGAGTTGAAAACTAAAATAAAACCTGCTCCTTTCAAATAAATTATTTTTTTACTGTGCTAAGATGTAACCTCCAGAGCCACTGCTGTGAATCCTGTTTTATCCAAAAAGGAGTTACTCAGCTTTACACAGTGCTAGAAAGATCCTGACAGCAAGTGAGAGTGTGGTGTGATGATGAAATCCCAACTTTGTCTTACACTGTTCCATCAGAGCACCTGCCCACACAGGTACAGGGCCAGACCAGCTGCATTCCCAGCTCCATCACCACATGTTGGTACATAATCACCAGCCAGCCCCTGCAGCTCCAACGCAACATTAATTTTGTAACATTAATTACAGATGATAAACATAATGTGAGAGAAATGTTTGAATGCAATAGTTATTAGCACATGTTAACTTCTGTCTGAAATCATTTTTTCATATTTATAAAAATCATATTTTCATATTTATAAAAATCAAGATGCAATAATTGAATACATATATTAATGGTGTTTGGGAGAAAAAGGTGTAATTTTTCTTTACCCTTTTATTCATTTCACACATAAAACTAAATTTAAAATGAAGCCTCAAGAATTTGACTTAAAAATACCAAGCACCCAAAAAGAATCTTTTACCAAGAAGAAATTTTGAATTGTGACTTGAGTAGGACTTGAGTGGGAAGGGGTTATTATTTCAATAGCTAGAGAATATCCATAAGGCTCTAAGGAAGTTAATAAGGATTATAACAGTTCTCACTCTTTCTTCACACCACTTCAAAAATCTGCAAATAAAAATGAGGATAAGATATTTGCTGTTAGGGATCTGGAATTCAAATATACCAGAAGAGGCATTAGTAGTACACCATTAACATTAATACTTGTACATCAACTACAATCTTGTTTTTTTAAATGGGAGATACCTCCAGGAAGATTTTACAAAGAATTCTGAAACCAGAAGCACAATTAGCCTGGGGTCAACAGCCTGAATCATGACTCAGTCCAGGGACATCAGGTCATAGGTCATTTATCATCAGGTCATTTATCTCTGATAAAAAGAGCAAAAGTAGAAATAAGTAGGTTGCATACAGGCAAAGATGAGTAGCAATATTTTGTTAGTCTGAGTTTGAAGAGGAAAATAAATGAAGAACTATGTTACAACAGCCCTGTGTTGATAATATTGCTATTTTCTTCAGGGGAAAAAAATATTTTAAAAATTAACCTAGGACTCTGGTGTTTAATGCCTAGTAACTGTGAACCTTAGTGGTCTCATTCCATGTTAAGACTCTATAGCTGCAGACTCACATACATAACTTTATCCAAATGAACAGTCTGAAAGATTTCTATGGGATAAAACATATAACAAATGTACAATATTCATCTGAAAGGAATAAGTGCACTGTAGCATGAATAAATAATGCTTAGTGAAAGATTGGGTTTGAGACAACCTTAATAAAAGAATCATAGACAGGCTTGGATAGGAAGGGACCTCAATCACCTTAGTTTCAATCTCCCTTCCATGGGCAGGGATGTCATCCAGTAGATCTGGTTGCTCAGGGCCCCATCCAATCTGGCTTTGATATGGGAACGAGGAAACCCTATTTTTTTTAAACAAAAAAGAACTATTGGGTCATTTTAAAGACAAGCATGTCCAAATGTGAGCACGCACAATCTGATGCAGTGACCTCTTTCTGCCTCCATCACCTCATCTCCCACCTCTGAGGGAAGGGAAAATGCAGAACCCTGTCTCTGTGGGACACAGCTCTTGGGTATCACCTTGGTATCATCTGCCAGCCAGACACCCACTCCAAGCTTATCCCACTTCAAGTCCTTTCCTAGGCTAAGAGACCAAGGGAGCAGTAGGCATTGTGAAGCCAAGAGAATTTCCTTTTTCACTCCATATTTCTATGACACTTTCACTGTCACAGAAATATGACAGCATTCCACATTAAATAAGTGTTGTGGTTACCAGTCTCCTTCGGTTTTGAACTTGCCTTAAGCTGATATTAGGGAATTATTTCCTCCTTTGACAATTTGCTGACATCTTGCTAGCATGGGTGAAGTCATCACTAAATTCCCTTCTCAAGACTCTCTGTAAACTTGATAGGAAAGTAAACACTTTGCACAATGGGTTTTTTGCTTGTGCATTCCTCTGGTTGCTTTTGCAACACAAGCAGCTTTGCTCAGCAGCAAATCCTATTCAAGTAGTTATTGTGATTGCCTGCACTAACATGAGACACTCATTTAAGAAGATTACAAAATAATGATGAAATTGCAGCATTACTACATTGTAAATCTCATCAGTGAGGATACAGAGAAGCTCTCAGAAAGTAACAGATTGTTATTTCAAGTTTCTTCTCCGTTTCCATTATCTGACTTCTCTGAACATAAGGAAACTAAAGACAATGTTATTTTAAACTTAATTAAATATTTCAGAGGTAGTTGTATGTAATGCCTATATTGCACTTGAGAAGTTTAGCTTCACCTCAGAGTTAACAAATGAATAGCAGGTGATTAAAATGCTGTTTATTGTACCAGCAACTAGTTTCATGAACGCCATTGTTGGCACTTTAAACCACCTTGTGAAAGCAGGGCAGCATCAGCTTGTGCACAGTGAATTTTTGTACCACATGGATATCCACTGCTTTAAAATGATGTTGTTAACAAATATTCAGCTTAACAAAGTCAAGAGTTCAGACCAATTACTATAACCAAGGCTGGGGAGGCACCAAATCTATAAAATTTAAATGTTGGATAGTTGTCACTGCTTACCAGAGAGTTACAGTTTCAGGCATAATTGGAGACTACTGGGATTATCTAAAACTTCAGTCCCATCATAAAAACAAACTGGTTGATCTTGTTGCAGGACACCTCACTCCCTGCAGATAGTCTGAGGAAAATGTTTCCCTTTTCCTCCCCCTAATTGCACACCTTGAGGGGTTTGTACCTTTCTGTGCCCTGCTGTGGTCACGCGCTCTGCTATGAAAGTGGGAATGCTGGCTGCCTCCAGGACAATGCAGTGCATCATTAAAAAATGAGTAGCTGCTCTTTCTCAGCTTGGATGTATTGGTACTTTTTACCTTTCTGGCATCCTAAGAGTGTTGTGAGTTACTGAGAGTAGTCAGTGCTCTCACTTGGCCTGAACACCTTTTTGAAGCAGTTTATATAATCAATGGAGCAATTTATGCCCATATTCACAAGCAGTTCACACAGGCAGGCTCTCACTCAAAGTATTACAAAACACATTACTATATGTATAAGGCTTTATGGATAGATATTCTACATACATTCATACCTAGATATGTCTTAATTTAACATGCTTTCTGGAAAGGACAAATACATATCTTCAAATACATATCGTATTAGAGAGAGTCAAACATGGATATGTTTTAATATAACATACTTTCTGAAAAGGACAAACCTGAGCAAATGAAATCTTCCAACTATTGAAGTTAATAGCAAATAACCTCAAAAGTACATCAAGCTTGGTAGAAAACAAGAAAGATTATTTTCACAATTAAACTTAGGTAAGGAGCTTTTGGGAGTGACATTTCTGGAGAGACTAGTGGATAACAAATGGTAGCTGACAATGAATAGCTATAATCCACTACCTTTCCCTCTGATTTTGCCCTTAAAGCAAAGTATGTACTCCAAGGACAGGAGTCTGCTAGAAAAACTGCATGTCTTACATGCAGACAGAAGAATAAAATGTAAAAGAAAAAAATAACCCAAAACAAAAAATCCCCAAACAAATCTAGTTCTCATTTATCAGGAATACTCTAGCCACAAATAGAGCTCCATTTGATCTACCTGTTCAGGTGAGTTATCTTGAAAGGATTTTTATACTATAATATATTTACTATAATAATTAGCTGAGAGCTGGGTTGCATCTCTTTTGTGGGTAAGACAGCTGGCAGGAATACTTCTTTGTACTCCCACTGCACTGCAGGTATCTCTGCCCCAAGACATTTGGGCTTGCAAAATATGCAACTGTTATTGGCAACTATTGACTCAATTTGTAAAGCATTTTAGGAAAAATTCTGGTTGCAGAATGTGAATTTTCATAGCCCTCAGTGCAACTTGCCCACATTGAATTTCATCTTATTTCCATCACTGAAAGAAAAGAGTGATTTTGATGTGATCATCAGAGTTACAAAAGACCTTAAAGACTACCTTGTTCCAACTCCCCCTTGCCATGGGCAGGGACACCTTCCACCAGAGCAGGTTGCTCACAGCTCCATCCAGCCTGACCTTGGACACTTCCAGTGATCCAGGGGCAGACACAGCTTCTCTGGGCAACTTGTGCCAGGGCCTCACCACCCTCACAGCAAAAAATTCCTTCCCAATACCTAATCTAAACAGATCATCTTTCCTCTTAAAGCCATTCCCCCTCTTTTTATTCCATTCCCCCTTGTCCTATAATGGACATGAGGATACTTTCAGGGATCAGCAGGAAACTCTGCTGAGAATTTGATTTTATTGTAAGGCACAAACACTTTTCAAATTCTTGGTCTGGTGATCCTATTGTAGTCATTCTTGCTTTCAAGTAATTTGATAAATCTCTATTTATTGAAAATATGCCTCTATTATAGCTTTTATAGCCAAATGTTAAAACATCTGCACTTCTTTCGGAAAAAAAACAAACTTAGTGTCACAGAGTATACTGCATTTAAAAGGAGCATCTCACCACAAATGTAAATGTTTTACTTTTGAAAAACAAAGAAAGGAAAACATTATTGTGCTTTCAGATTTCGAATGGCTTTTGGCAGATGACATATGTTCCCCAAAAGCATACTTTAGGGACTTGGGCCTTGACAGAAGCAAAGTACTAAAAGGATGAGCAATCAAGTGATAGATTCCATCTCTGTTCTCAGTAATGCCATCATTTGTATCATTTACAACAAAAACAACAACAAATGAGAATTCACAAAGCAACAGCTGTCCTTCTCTTCAAACTACTCTTAAAGATTATCTCTGTCATGATGTTTACAAGAACTTGACAATGGTTAGGCAGATGATATTCTCCAATTGCTCATTACTTATGCCAAATATGAGAATAACTTCACCCCTAAAAAGAGTTTCTTCTATCTCCTTTTAAAAATTGTCTTAGTAAAGAGGGGTTACATTTTACCTATACCTATACCTTGGTGAATAGGTACATATTACTTATGTTCCAAACATAGGTAATAATGATAGAGACACGAGATGTCATCAATACTAAATAAAAAGGAAAGAAAATCATGTTTATTTTTCCACTAGAGCCCAAGCTCTCGGTTACAGACTATCATGGACAGCAAATGACTCCTGTATTTATGCTAGGTAATAATTTACTCCAATGAGTTATGAAATGATATCTAATAGTTTCTCTTAGGTAACTATATCACATTAAAAATCTGATTTGTGAACTCAGATTTAAATGTCAGGTTGAAAGAAATCCGCCAAACATATCTCTCCAGGTATCACAGGAATGCTAACATTAAACTGCAGACAGGAACACAATTAATAGGAAAAAACAAAACCAAACCTAAACCAAAAAAGTATATCCAGCATAAACCCCGAGGTAATTTTTGGGATACATCACAAGAGACTTTCAGGCAAATAAAGAACTCTTTAGGGGTACTGCTGAGATTCCAGATCAAAACAGGTAGTTTTCATGAGCTGCCTTAAAAATCCTTAGCTATTGCTGTTTCTGGCACAAGTGAAATAAAAACACACTGGGTATCAAGACTAGTATGATTGCAGCTCCAGGGGTACAGACAGCAAGATTCACCTGTCACCTTGTCTCCACCTAGTACAGATCTATGTGATGGGTGATCTCAAAATATCTTATCACACTGGATTTCTTAACACACAAACCGGGAAGAAATGTGGTAGGTGAAAAGAGCTGTCCTAAAACTCCAGTACTTCAAGAACCCTTTGAATACTAGAGAATCAGCTTCTAATTCTGCTGAAATTTTGAATTCTTCTCTCTGGGATGGTGATTTCTAGCTCCCAGGAAAACAGCCCAATCCTCTGGCTGTGGGCATTCTCTAAGAAAACTGTGTTTCTCCCATTCTGAATATCTGGGGACGTGGAAGGAGGGAGAAGAAAAGGAAATACATTCTCCATACACCTAAAAACAATCCAATGATCAGATGGTTCATATCAGTCAAGTGTCAGAGAGCTATATAGAATATTCTGAAGATAAAAATCTCCTCTGAATAGGTATATAAAAGCTTGAATGATTTTTTGAGTACTTCAACAACTTCAGCAGTAACCCAAGAAGCAGAGGGCTGGAATTGTTCAAACAGTAGCTAATATTCAAATAACCCATCAAAACTGTATTTCCAACAGGCTGGCATCATGAAAAGAATTTTGGATAAAGGGGAACAGATGAATAGAAATAGCAAAAAGAACTCAGAGGAGCTGTCAAAGTCCCCCAGGACAGTTTTAGACAGAATTAGGACACCATTTGCAGGGAAAGTTGTTGTTATGGACACTGAAGGCTCAGCCCCAGCTCTGCATGAAAAAAGCAGTCAGAGAGGAACCTGACTGTTCAGCTTCGATCAGAATTAAATTTACATTTATTTAGTCTCATAACCTGTGGATTCCAAATTTTAAAGAAGGGTTTCAGCCTCAGACTGGACTTTAATATTGGATACATGTCCAGGTGAAAGGGAAAAACCCTGGGGAGCCCTCTCCCTGGGAATTCTGAAAAAACTGGGATATGGAGGCACAGTCAGGATACTGATATGATCTACTTCAGAGATGCAAGAGTTAAGGGACAGCAAGTCAAATACTGGCAGGCAGCACTGGGTAGCTGCAAGTACAGGTAGAGAGATACCATCTGGGAGGTGTAAAGTGATACTTTGCAAAAGTACTTCCCCTCTACAAAGAGGCGGTGGCACACAGCAGGTTCACAGCCTTAGCATGGTGTTTCAGGGCTTATCTCAGCATCCCTGGCTGCTGAATCCCAACTATAAATCACAGCCCTGACTCATACCTGACTTTCCCATGTCTTTGGTGAATGCTGTAGGCACTTTCTTTTTCTCTCCTCCACAGTCTTCATGGCCCAAAGCCTGGCATTATTAATCTTTGATTAGAGATTAAAAACAGCTTTAGAAGAAGGCAGATGGTTCTCAGAACAACACAGACTGTGGTGTTGGGATTATTAGTGAAAGCAAAAAAAATTCTAAATTCTGCACCAAAGAAGACTGACATTATAAAAATTCCACTGGGACATTAGGCCACAGATGGAGATGATCCTTTTTGCCATGTAAGGGAAACAATCTGGCATGGAGTCCAAGGGGCACTTTCTTCTTAGGAACCTCCGGGCCATCTGGGCACAGACTAGGACCCTGATTCCTCATCCCAGCACTTCCTAATGGGTAGCTTTAGACATTTCCCCTCCCGGTTCTTGCCTGCTATTGCCCCTGTATCACACTCTTAGCACCTCCCTGTGTACAGTGTGAGTTATCAGCAGTGTGAGTTATCCAAATTTCGATAGACAATGCAGTTTCCAAGAGTTAGGGGACACAGTGACTTCAGTGGCCGGAGCTCTTTTCCAGTGTTCAGTCACTGATTTATTATGTAGTGATACAACAAATGTTTTGAACCATTTACAGAGTAGGTATTATTGGCTAAACAGTCAATTTATCAAGTTACTGTATTTCCAGACTGTGGAAGTGGTTTTCTGACAGAGTGGAAGTAGGAGGAGGAAAGAAAATATTTCCCTTAGTAAGTACTAAGAGACTGAAGAGATATATTATAAATACACATTGAAATACAGAACACTAGAAAGTAGCAACCAATTAAAGCCTTTACATCTCTCTATTCCTTATATCTATCTCCATTTTTATCTTATAAAACCTTTGAATAGAAAAGACCATTCTAAAGGCAGTAAGTGGAGTCCAAGGTCCAAAGTAGATAAGCGATTATAAAGTCCCTGAGAGGCACACAGGGTCACTGGAAGTAAGGATAAAATTTAGAAATTGATTCTACCTCTGAATGCTCAGCCACAAGACCCTCCACATTTCTCTAGGTGATCTAGAGACACTGGCAGCAAGAGCCACCTTGCTTCAGAACTCTGCAAAATTGCCATTTTCCTTCCAGAGACGGGAGTCTTGCAGTGGCAACATTCTGCTGGGCACAGAGATGTACAGGGACACTTGGTCTTTCAGTAGTAGCTAACACCTTAGGCCAATCAGCCGAGTACTCATTCAGATTTGATAAAATGTGCAAAGCCTAATTTCAACAAAAAAAAAAGAACTTCAGTCATTTAGGCCAGCACTTACTATATTAATTTTTAACAGAGGTTCACTGACTAAGGGCCAGGCAGATACTTACAGCAAGCATATGCACAAAACTTAACTGTAAAACCCTTCTTTTCTTTAAATTTGTCCCTAAAATTACTGTGCAAAACATGACACGGCAATGAGTTGAACTGTAACAATTATTTCCCTAAAACCAGAGCTGGTAACATGCTCTACATTACTGGCTGGTATAAATACCTCTTTTTCAGGTGGTTTAAGGCACCATTCAACAAGTCATCACAGGCTGCTGTAAATTATTTGTGCATATTTCAGGAAGCAGCTGTTAGGAAGCCTCACGGGCCTAGATGTAAATCACATGGCTACAGACTTCCTGGGAGAAGTAAGCACAGCTCGTGCCAAGATACTTCTTGTATTAAAGAAAGGAAAGGAAATGTCAAAATAATGCTCTAGATTTGGAGCATTTTCTTTCACTGATGAGGTGGAAGTTACGAGATCAGCTCCAGCTAAAGAAACTGTCTGGAAATCATGGTGGTCAGTTTATTCTTTTTTTAAACATGCAGCCTCAGGGTGTGGTAAAAATGTTTTATTCAGAACTAATTTTAACTACAACAAGATAAAGGTGAAGATAGTTTCATGTATGAATAAAAATGTTAAAGACAGCAATTCACCTTTCTGATCCAAATCCCAATTAGATGGCCTAAATTTGAATTTGAAAGCTGGACTTGGGTTAAAGCATGAAGGTTTTAAAACTTTTTCAAACTCATGCAAAGTTAGTCATCTCAAGAAACAAGTTTTACCTGTTCTCCAAAGCCTCCTGGCTTTCTGGCTGAAAATCTAAACTTGGCCACTCTGAGAAAACAGAAATGTGTCATGGAATTGAGCCAAAATACTTAATGCAAGTTCAGGCATTTAAATATATTAAAGCTGAAATGTCTTGCAATACTGATCATGCAATTCTAGCAATCTTTCACTATCTGCTTGTTCACAGCAATAAAAAAAAATAGTTATGAATTTCCCAGAATAAATAATTTAAGTATTAAGAAAATTAATGAGCCAGGTTGCTGTTGAAAAAGAAGAATGTGTGTTTCAGAGAATTTCTGTATGCAAAAACTTTCAAACTTGCATTTAAAAACTTTAAATAGATTTTTTAAAAAATAATTTTGCTATGGAGACCTAAAATCTCTTCTTCCCATTTCCCTTTCCCCCTCTCATGTTGCTTCTGTCTTCTGAGCACACCACCTAGACATTTTCTCGGTTTAGCTTTAATGAACATTAAAATAAACCAATTCTTCTGTGTAAAGCCAAAATACAGTGTTTCAGATTTGCACTGGAACTCACTGAAACTTCATTTCAGCTGCATACATCCACCTTGAATTAAGATTGCTACAAGTGCAGGCATTCCCAAGCTGTCCAAAGCATGACCTGCTGAGGAAATCAAACAACCAGGGTCAGAGATTCTAACAGGAAATTATTTTGTCCATTAAGAAGACCAGAGAGGAGATAAATGCAGCAGAGAGGTGTCTCAGAGAGAAAAACATTACCCAGGCAAACTCTGGTAGGACAGTGCTGCAGGGAATTCCCCCTTGGGAAAGGTGGGTCTAGCAAGAGCTGCAGCTGTGAGCAAGCATCTCCTGTCCTCCTGTGTTCAGGCAGACACCTTTGTGTATGTGTCTGAGGATGAATGAGAGAGCACCAAAGGTTAATCTGGTGTCACGACATGATACACAGTGCCTTGGCTGCTGCTCACCTCTGCAGGTTGAGTGGGTGACAAGGAAGAGCCTGTCAAAAGCCTGGGCACTTTCAGTTATTCATATCCCCTTCTCTTGAGTACATCCATACTGAAGAAAATGTAAGTACATTTTTAGTCATCTTCACACTGCATGCACACACATATATAAAAATACACACGCAGACACACACACACACGATGTCTTTTTGGAAGCCATGAAAACAGAACAGCCATTCTTAGCACCGCTCCAGAGCCTCTGGAATTACACTGGTCCTACACACAGGTGCTCAGACAGGACCTCTCATCACTGTGGAGACCACTCCACTTTGCAGCACACCACTTGCCAAGAAAGGTACAAGCAGGAAGCAAAACTGGGTCCTTGTGCCAGAATGCCTATAACCAAAATACAGGATGGTCTCAAGTTGCACCAAGGGAGGTTTTGAGCAGACATTATGAAAAACTTCTCCATGGAAGGGGTTGTCAAGCACTGGCAAAGGCTTCCCAGGGAAGGGGTGGATTCACCATTCCTAGAAATGTTCAAAAGTGCTTGGATATAACACTTGAGGACACTGTTAAGTGGTTAACATAGTGGTGGTGCTGGGTTGATGGTTGGACTTGATGATCTTATAGGTCTTTTCCAATCTTAATGATTCTGTGCTTCTCAGAACTAAAGGAAAAATAAAACCATGCAGACACTGAAAAAAAATATAAACAGGTGTCCTGTTTCAAAACTTCTGCTTTAATCTAAAAAATGGAAACTTTTGATGGACATCAGGCTGTGTGTCCCTGAAATGAAATATGGATCTCTAGCTTTTATGAAAGTAAAGTATTTCAAAGAAGGCATGGAGGAGAAAAGACATCTCAAATATAATGCCTTTCCTCAGGATGAATCTCTCTCAGTATCAGTTCATGACACTGCAGACTTTGATGCTGCTTTGACAAATATTTTCTCTAAGGTGAACTTTAAGTTCTTTTAGTTTAGTTTTACCATTTTATTTTTTCCACTTTTAGTTTATGTAGGAATTGCACTGAAATGATAACCTCTATTCCCTCCAAACAGACGGATTGGAGAATAAAGACCATTTATTTCTATTAAACTGTACCACTTCATATTAAGGTTATCCGGGCCACTAGCTCATGACGAAATATCTTGTTCAATGTAATTTCAATTTCGACCTGCAAGAAAAAGCAGAAGATACACTTGAAAGAGCAGTGCAAGTATTATTTTTTAAATTTCCTTAAGGAAAAAGGAAAAAAAGAAAAAAGTTATTTGTAATTCTGAAAAACTAATGAGAAATTACCCTGATATATTTCTCTTTTTTCTTCCAATTTTGAAATGGCCTGCAATTTTCAAGATGCTGTTTTAAAATTTTGTCTCAAGTTGTTGCCTTAATTTTTTTGTGAAAGGCAAGTTATCTCCTCATTCCACATTTCTTTGCAATCTCAAAATAGTCATCTAACATGAGAACACAGTCAGAGCTGTAACAAGCAGAGCTGCCAAGATAACAGCAAGAAATTCCATCCTTTGCTTTCACCTTAGTCTAAAATGTAAAGTACAGCATTTTAACATGTTTCGTTTTGAACTATTATTTGAAGTCTAGATTGAAAAAAAAGGTAAAACAGACTATGCCACCTGAAAAACCTCAGTTGAGTCTCAACTGAGTTTTTTTTTTTTTTTTTTTTTTTCTTTTAATGCATTAGGGTAGAGAAGAAATTATTTCCCTGTTCTTTAACTCAATCACTCCATTTTCCCTTGCACAATTTTTATAGACTGCCATCTCTAGCTCTTCCAATTTTTTCCTTCCATTCATCTGCTGTCATTTCTTGAAGCATAACGTAATGGCAACTTACCCAGTGGCACCAGATAATGGTTTATTTCTTTGCTCTTGCTCTGTTTAACACGGAATACTTTTCTATGCATATGTTGAGCCCTTCCTGTAAAAGGACTGCAACTTTTCAACTCTCCATTTGAGCTCTGAAATTTTATTCAAAAAGTCCCCTAAAAACTTTTAAGTGTAATTGTACCTTCCACTATTTTAATATTTTCCAAGAATCAAAAGCACATGTTTTCAGTTTTGCTGGAAAACTTCTTCCTTTGTAATATAGGACTGTGGTTTCTGGTCCCTGTATTTCAGGAATTTATAGTAATGGAGTTACATGTACATGAAAAGTTGTCAGTAGTCAAGGCTGAAAGTTACTCATTTACACCTCAAACAGCAGCTGACTTTTGATTTTTGATTGAGTCCATTCTGGACTCAAAATGCTTTGAGCATTCTTAAAGCACTAGTGTAGAGCAGAAACAGAATGGAACAGTTCCGGTAAAACAAAGGGAAAAAACCACCTTTGAGACATTTCTCCAAACTAGTCTATTAGATGTGGCCTGGGGAGGTGTCCCTGCCCGTGGCAGAGGGGCTGGAACTGCATGGTCATTAGGGTCCCTTCCAGCTCAAGCCACCCAATGATTCTGCCATATGTTCTGATTTGTCCTAAGTGGTGTGAGTGGAGGTTTGCATCTTTTCCTCTAAATTCACAAAGAAAGGCAGAGGAATACAAGCGCAGATAAGAAAAGTAAAGGGTCAAAAAGTAAAAAGTCAAAAAGTAAAAGCAAACTAGTCTTTTCAGCACCATATAAGTCCTGATTCTGAATATCATTATTTCACAAAAAAAGTGTTTGCAGATTAATTTCTTTGCCAAACCCCTGTTTGGCAGAGCATTGTGGGGAAGCATTTCAGCTCCAGCCTTGCCTCCTCACAGTTACAGTTTGTGTATTCAATTAGAGAGCCAAGAATTTGACCATTTCTCTAAAGAAAATAAGAATATAACTAAAACATCTAAAGCAAGGTCTGTGCAGCATCACTTTGTATCAAACCAGTCGGCATTAACGAGACAGTAACTGATGGTAATCTGTGTTGTGAAGCCTGAACACTGAGAACCAAGTAGAAAACCATACAATTAAGGCTGCTGAGGACAAAACTGATATCCCAGACCGCTTGCAGAGCAGTTATCACAATAATATGGTTTAAAATAAATGAACAAACTTTAGTATTCAATTTTGTTTCTGTTACAGAAGATAGATGAAGCTTGACACTGATTTTCTTAAACATGATTAATTTTTTTTTAAAACTAGTTTATTTGATGAAAGGGCACATTTTGATGCAATTATGTTCAAACTGTCTTCTTGGCATGTAAAGCTTGCCAGTTGTTTCACTTGAAGAAAGAAACAGATGTAGGGATAAAGAGTGGTTAGTAAACCTTGAACTTATTCCTTATTAAAAAAAACTCCTAAAATGGGAATAATAAATGGAATTCAATGCTACTGTCAGCATAACTGGGACAGGGAGGACAAAGGAAGATGAAAAGCTAAAAAAAACACTTGAATATTTTCAAAATAACCCACAAAATCCTGTATTTCAAGTAAATAAAAAACAAATAAGAAAACAAATAAAAGGAAAAAAGACTTCTTAGCTAATATTAAGATGATGAAAATGCAAGATTGTAAGAAAAATATTTCTGTTTCCTAGCTGGGAATGTGCTAGCTGGGAATATACTCTGGGTTTCAGATCAGGGTGGATTTTTTCTTACTCCTTCTTCTGAAACTCAGGCAAAACCCTGTGCTAGGAAATCAATGATTATCTTTCTTGGGTCTATTGAATTGAACAGTATTGTGTTCATATAATGAACAGCATAGAGGAAACGAGAGCCAAATCTTTTATTGGCTCAGCAGTTCAGCTGGGAGATGGATTTCCTAGCAGAACTCGTTTAGACTGCCTATCCCCACACGATTAGACAGGAGGCTGCTGGTGGCAAATTGAAATATTCAAATGTCTATTGAAAGGAAGGGGGAGCAGAGGGAAAGAGGCAGCATCCACCAGCCAGTGGTGGATGATGGAGAAGTAAATGATGCTGTAATTCCAGCACCTGGACATCCCCAGGGATCCCAGATAGTTGCCATACAGCATAGACAGTAACTTCAGTCTTATCCCTTCATTGTAATATCCTCTGATCCAGTTCCCTGCCCTTCTCCCACATCCCAGTACAGTAAGTAGCACAGGATGGCATGACAGAGATTTCCCCTTCTATTGACTTGGAAAAGCCATGCTCTTGGGCTTTGCTCAGTTTGAGCCAGCAAGGAACTTAGCCCTGTGCACTATACACTGTACTTCAGTACAAACGCGAGAACTAAGATTTAAACCTATGATGTTTTGGCTTTTACATCAGCCACATGGAAAAAGAAACACCTTTTATACATATATTACTGAAATTAATAATGCTTTCATTTTCAAATTTCTCTCTTACTCACCCCTTCTTGAATTTTTAAATGCCTTCTAAACTCCTGACCTCAAGTTAACAATCAGTGCTCCTCCTAAATCACAAGTCTCAAGTGTTGCATTCCCCAAACCTTGTCCTTTCTCCTCTGAGAAATATTTTATCACTGGGTTGCCTGAAAGTCAAATTTGTAACATTTATGAAACAGGCAGGACATTTTAAAAAACACCAAAACAGAAAAATATTTTAATTAAATATTAAAATAAACTACTTTTAAGATTTCATCTAATGGCTGTATGAATTCTTTACATTTTGCTTAAAAGTAATTTTATTTGGGACAGAGAAGCATTCAGATCATCAAAACCTAGAATAAAAGATTAACTCACTGTCCTAAAGTAATCTACCACATGTATTTACGAACTTTTATGCACATCTTGGATCTGTGGTGAAACTAGGTCCAAATAATTATCCTAAGCCAACCAAGGGAATATTAATGGTACAGTTACATCAAAAACATGCCAGACCTTCCTTACATTGATTCACTTTTTTTTACAAGCAGGATTTTAAAGGCAGAACCCTAAATCTGCTCTAAAATAATTTTAACAATATAAATGTAATTATAAACTAGTAATCAAAATTTATTCCATAATGTTGCCAAAACGTTTTTTCATCCTAATAGACAGCTAGAGAATTTTTCTTTAAATTGCTGAAAGCTTTAGACAACAGCAAAATAAATTTTCACCTCAAGAATATTAGCTAATGGCACATCAAACCTTTATATGCTGTGAAAGATAAAGGTATCTGTTGCCAGAGAACAACTGCTGTCACTCATTGGTATAAAAAATGGTGGCCTGACACATTTAAAAACTGAAACTATCAGCTTATCCATAAGATACTCAAAACAGGGACAGGAGCAATATAAAAATTCAGATATCTTCCCAGTCATTATGACTAATTCTGATGAAGGATTATCTTGTGCTTACATTTGTAGAAGCCTGTGATATGCAGATTTTCACCCCCAAAAAAACTAAAGTGTAAATATTGCATTTACAGCTGCTCCTGTTAGATGTCTAACTATAAATTTATTTAGGAATGGGAGCTTGATAGCTACACCCACTTCCATGGGTATAAGCAGTGATACATAATGACTAACACCATCTTAATTTGTTCTTTGAAGAACTCATTGAACCTTTACATATCAGTTTCTCATTTGCAAAGGCATATTTTTGCAGTTATTGGCATTCAGAAAAGCTTGTTATTCTTTCAAGTGCATCATTTCTTAAAGAATCTGAGTGCACATGATACAGTCATTGGGGAAAGGATGGGTAGAAGAGAAGGAAAAGGAGGGTTATGATAGTACTTCTCCCTAAGGACTTCTGCAGTTTAAATATTTTAATATGCATTTTTTCTATGTTAATCTAAGTTTTTAGCGATTTTTTTAAAATTAAATCAAATTAAATTTAATAAAATTTCACTAATGTTATCATTTAAATTTTAAATTACATTTCTTTTTGATAAAGAGGGCAAAACAGTGAAGAGGGGCACTTGGAAACATCAATATACAGCATCCTCTTTCACTAGATTCAAGATCATAATCAGCTACATTTTCATGACAGGAAGGATATATTCAGAGCTACCCAGGAAGACTCTGGAAATAAAGCATTGTTTATGTGCCTTCTGTCAACATACAGTTCAAATCACTGCCAAGTCCTCCTCCTTTCCATCGTGGACTAATGGCCTCTGGGCAGCTGCCAGGGAAGAAAAAGGAGATGCCCATGTCAACTGTCTGAAGCATTTGGTAGTGATTCCACATCACTGCACTGGTATCTGCTGGTGACAGCAGAGGAACCCAACAGCTGCTGGCTCTGAAACAGACCCAGCACTGCAGACAAAAAGCCAGCTCTGGCAGGACCTGAGATGAGTATATTAAGCACGTGTGCTAGCCCAGCTTCTGGAGTTGCTCTTGCTCAGTCTGCATAAAATCTGGCCCAGGAACAGTAGATCACCAGTGAAAAGTCTCTTGCTGCATGAACTTTGACTACACTGAGCTATTAAAACAATCCCCTTTTAAAGGTTGCAGTGACCCTTTGATTCTAAAGTTTCCTTGCATACAAATGGAAAATTTTCCCACCTTCCTCCACCAGCTGTCTTACCCCATTCCTTCCTCTAATGAAATTTCCTCTTTTTTATCTCTTCTCAGTTCTGTGGCAGCTGACACCATAAAAGATAGATGTAGAAGCCTGCAGAACACTACACTAACCTTTCATGCTGATAGAGAAGACCTTTAAAGGGTTTGGCTGCAGCATGTACACTCTAATAGTGATTTGTGCTATCACCTTTACAGATGCATAATGAATTTAAAGTATCCAAACATCTATACTGGACATATTTTGTTTGGTGGTCAAAGGGGCGCCAGGGATCTCCTTTGACTCCCATTGTACCAATCCTTCACCTGGAGAATTCACAAGGACCTGCAGAAACCATATTCAATTACAAGGACCGGAAAGCTGGGGTTTCTTTCTTCTTAAATTATGGCAACAATGTCAAAGGCAAACTGAAAGTTCTTTAAAACACTTCTGACACACCAAGTAGCTTCAAGAAAATCATGTCTCTGACCTCATTTAATGCATTTTACATTACTTTCACCACCTCAGTGTCGTGCACTCAGGTAATTGAAGTACTTCTGACTTCTTTCCTGTTCTACTTCATTTTGCAGCATCTCCTCAGCTGTGCAGGCTTTGGTGGCATGCAGTTGAAACATATATATTGAGTTGGTTAGGAGTTCTTTATGACAAAATCTGCAAGTAAGAGGCAAGGTTCACTATTTTTATGTAACTGCTATGCAAGCACATTTCTGCATCAGAGGCTATTGAAGTGAATTTCAATGTTGATCCAAGCAACATCATTCCAAAGTTAACATGATAACTTATGGAAGTAGAAAATTATTCTGTTTGAGAGGACTATGGGTCCCAGAGTGAAACTAGTTAGAAAGTAATGCAGCATCACAACTTGCAATGCAGCTGCTGTGTTTAGGTTCCACTTTTGCACAGGAAAAGGAGCTAATGCCATTTGTGAAGTTCAAAGGACTGGCACTGCATACAGGAACAGTTGGAGAGTTTATCACCACTGTTTTTCTAATACTATGAATACACAGGAGAAGAGACAAGATTTCTTTGTAAAAAATTAGTATAACACACACGCAGTTTGAGGATGGAATTTTTAGAGATTACATCAAAGACATTGATCTATATCTTTCTTAAGAAAGCATTAAAAAAAAAATCCATTTAAGATCCCACCAGTGCATACTACCAAGTTAAGTTTCCTGTAGTTATCAGTATATTCATCTGATATTGATCATTTCAGTATCAATACTAGCATTCTGAATTTGCAGTCTTTTAGCTGTATAAAATCACAAGCTTATCAAATATCTTACAAGGGGAAAAAACAGTTCTATAACATAACAGCCTGGGTAGATTGTATGTCTTTTCTTGTTGTCTCTTCACTTGGTACAATAATTTAATAGTTTCTCACCATCTTTCCCTAATAACAAAAATCTCTTTGCTATAATTACAGGTGTATTGTGTCCTTAAACCATGAAAAATAAACCCAAACAAAGCTGAATTTGACATTGTGTAGTGATTTTTAGCCTTACCATTTCAAACCCAAATAGACAGCAAATCCAATGTTTATGAAGTCTGGGATGTGTCAGAGAAATACATGCCATTAAGAGACTTGTCTGCCTCATTTTATCTTGGTATTGCTTAGAAATATCACATGTGAAGCACAAAGTTTAGCTCCATCCCTCTGCTGCCAATTTCCCCCGACTGGGATGGGTAAAAAATGGAAGTAGCAGCATCTACAAGAGTGAGCCTCTGCCACTTTTATCTCTGAATCACCACTTTCTTCCTTCAGTTCAACTACCCAAGTTATAGCAGAATAATTTTGAACACTTTGTGCAATACTGAAAAGATTTTCTGTCTCTCATTTGCATGTCTTTTGGCCACTTTCTTAAGCTCATAAAGTTAGAACAGTATCATAGTTTTGAGCTTCTCAGCAGTAAGGGAAAAAAGCATAATATGGTCTCTTTTGGGAGAGCAAGGATGTAGAGGGAATAGAAGCAGCAAAATGTACAATAATTGCTTTAGGGCTTTATCTTTCTGGCTTTGCTGTGAAAAGACCTCATACAAACAAAGTGATTAGCTCATGTTACAGATCATTCCCAAAAAAGCCCAGAACTTCTCCAGCAACAGCTCACTTGAGATAGGGCTGCTTTTGGAGACATTTATTGTTCATGCATCACAAGTCCTCCACAAGTAGGAAAAGCAAAAAAAGAAAGTACATGCAAGCACTTCTTGTCCTTTCACAGAAAAACTGAACTGATGGTTTGCACTGAGTTCTACATAAGCCAGCTACAGGAAAATCACAGCTGCAGAAACAACAGAAAGATGTGTTGCAAGCTGGTAACAGCTGTGGGAAAATCCATCTAGCAGAGGCTGAAATTTCATTTTTGCACAGCAAAGGAAGGCAAAGGAAAAACTCCAGTCTACCATCACTTCTAAGCCGATATAGAGGCAACTGTTCTTACCAGATGCATATCTACAACAGATGTTCAAGACAAAGCTCATATATCAGCATGGATAATAGGTCAATTTTATCTTCAATATTAAAACACCTAGAGTTTGATTTTATGTATTAGTGATGAGAGATGCAGTACCACTAGCAGTAGAGCAGAAAAGGCTGAAATATTTCTCATAAAAATATCAAACAGATAGAAACTTTTCAAATGGCATTTGATCTGCATTTTACTGGGACTATGAAAACAGAGGCTACTTGCAGGATTAATCACCATGAAAAAACAGGGTTTTTTTTTATTGCTGGCTGGTATATTTTTCTACCCCATTTATACATACCTATGTAGTTACCTCCTGAAATTCAAATTTATATGTTCCTTAAATCAAGTTTTTTCTGATTTTTTCAAAGTAGGAATATATTGCTTTTTAATATAGGATGGGGCAATGTGTTCTGCCAAGTCTTTTCTAGGACTATGATCAGTGCATTTTCTGAAGAGACTGATCTGTTAAGAGTTGGATCAGTGTAGCCTTATGAACCTTAGGAGTACAACTTACATCCAAGGGAAGTAAACACATCACTGCCACAACTCCTATATTCTATTTTGTGCAGTAAAAAACCCTGAAGAAATAGTTACGACAACAATTGGTTATGCTGCAAAATTTCATTTTGTCTCATTTAAATATGACTACAGAAATTAAATACTTCCAAAGCTGGTCCATCACAAGTTTCTTCTTTATTTGGTGGCTTAGGAACTCTGAGGCATAAAAGTACTCTCTGTGAATTCATGAGAAACAACTTTCCACTGCCACCTCCTCAAAACAAAACAGCAGAAGCCAGAAAGATGTGGTAACACCCAGAGGATATCCTTACTTGGAACCACTTCCTTGTCAAACAGTATTTCTTGTGGGCTACTGGCCCTTTTCTAGACCTACATAACAGAGCATGAGGTGTTTGCTAAATAAATCATGCATACTTTGAAGTCGCTCCCTTTATTGTGACTAGTACTTTGAAACCACATAGTAATTAAATACTTTAAAGGATATCTGGCAATATTTTAAAATTTATTTTAATACAGTGTACTTATAAGCACTAACAATTACAAAAGAAATGTAAACTATTCTGCATATATTACAACAGAGGAATTATTTTGCTCACTGAGAGAGAAACTAAGAAAAAACACTTTTTCCTCTTTTCTTTTAAACTTTTTTCTCTGCTACAACAAGCAGTATCACAACAGAAGCATTTAAAGGCACTATTAACTCAACCACCTAAAACCAGAACCTATATTAATTACTTTCATTATGCTTAATTGAACATAATCATCTAACCTAACAATTCCTTGTACACTAATTAATAAAACAGCATGTCTTCTGGATCAGAAATGCATTAATTTATTTCTTCCGAAAGTAAGATATTTAGGGGACAGAATTCATAGCTTCCACTATTACTATGTTTGGACAGACTTTACTTTTATAATCTCAGTGACTCTTAAGGGCAATGGATGTCACTGGGGGAATTGCAATTTCATGCAAATTTTCACAGGGGGATTTTCTGTCTCTTTGGTGACATTTGAAGAGGAAGATACGACTCAGCAAGGTCATTTCCATAAAAACACTGCAAGGAGTTACAAATAACTCAAAAACCTGTAATCTGTATTATAAATAATCTTCTATAATGCTACATTTTCATGTAATGGTGTTCAAGTATACAATGTAATCTCCTTAAGGAGGTAAACAGTAAAGCATTAATTGATAGGCCTGATCAGATGAACCATCCCAAATATATATATATATATATATATGTATAAATTGGTTTTTTTCTTCCAGAAGGATGCTCATGTTTTCTAATGGTTTGATCTGAGATGTCTCATCTCTTTCTTTGCTAAGCATGAGCCAGACCTAATTTCTCCACTCTGCTCTTGAGAAACCTGATTATTGTCAATAGATACTTCACCCATGATTTTCTTTCGTGAAGGACACACCTGAACGAAAGCAAGGAGTACTTTCATCCTGGTATTGTACAGTCAGGATTATCCTCTTCTAGAGGAAACCAATATAAAGATGACCCTTAGCCTAGGAAGTCATCCTAAAAACTAAACAATTGACATCTCTAGGGCAGAATTATTGTCTAACACTGTTATTAAAACTATTATAATGTCTAATAACTAAAGAAGGAATAGGCCAGAGGGAGAAAGCTCTAACCACTTTGTCATTTGGTAGCTATGTAGGTTTTCATCCTAAAGCATGCATTTCATTTCATATTGAATAAGTAATTTCAGTAATATTAATAAGTAATCCTTGAAGAATAAAATGAAGGAAGCAGACCTATACTACATAATCAGGACACTTCCCTGGGAAGGGAGAACAATGTGTGTTTGTTTGGCCCAATTAATCTATGATGCTGCTCTGCTGTTCATAACAAAATTAAATTCAAGAGATAGGTAATACCACAGACTGACTTAGCAAAATTGTTTAGAAGGCAAAAAATTAAAAATAAAAAAACAAATAATGGCCACTCCCTTCCTGAAGAAACTGGCACCTTGATTTGACATCCTGCTAAAGCATGCTAGCCATGAGGTACATTTGGTGAATTAAGCAGGGGAAGGGTAGGATAAAGGATAGGAAGCACATGCTTGCATTCCTAAATCTCTCAATCCACTAAAGAAACAAAACAAAGTGAGAAAAAGACTACACATCAATATCCAGAAAATAATTCTGTTTTTTCAGTCACAATATGAAAATGCATCCCTCAGAGGAACTAAGAAAAGGATCTAAATTTTAGCTGTACCAGAGTTTAAAGACACATTCCCACTGTTAGCATTTCCCTCTGGTAAGTTCAGCATGACATGAACTGACCCAGTACCGCAGGCAGAGATGTCCAATTCTCCACCTACATCCTACTGGAAGTTTAGATCCAGTTCCAGATCTCCCACTGGAAACTGACTGCCTAAACCAGCAGCTATTCACCATGTATTGGAGCAACATTTCCTCATCTACTATCGTCCCTTGAAATTATTCAGTAACTGTGAACAGGATTTGGTGTGAAGTGGCTTGTTTGAGGAATGCTCTATCTGCACATAATGATCAAACACTAACTTTTGTTTCAGTACATGCACTGTAGGATACACATTCTTTCCCTGGAAAGTTAGAGAAGCTTCACGTTTGAAAGGATAAATGAATCTACCTGCTTCCATAAAAACATATCAGTAGAAAATGGTAGGGTCAGTCATGGCAGATACAGGAATAATGTTCAGTGGTTGTGTTTCACAACTCTCAATTAATTTAAGCAAATTACACATCCTTTGAGAACTTTTTTTTTCACTACCTTCCTTAATAAGAGTGACTGAGCAAAAGTTGCATTTTATTCACATCCAGATAATTAAAACTTTTGGTCTTAGAAATTTTTTTTTTTAAATTCTGTTGCAACATCATTTAAGTTCCAGCAACACATTTTAATTGAACACACTTCTGAATAGCTATATTAATACGCTACATCCTACATGAGGAAGAAAAGAAAGTTCTTCTCATGAATTTTTTCCATTCTTCTTCTCCTTTTCTCCCTCAACCTGTCTAATTAAAAAATCTCTTCAGGCATCTCTCTTTGCAACCTTTGCTTCTTTGAACAAGTAAATGGTGGGGATCATCTTCCCAAACTTCACCTAGGCTGTCTATAAGAATCTTTGAACAGTGTACTAAACACTTGCTCTTAAATACAGGTGAAACAGATAAAATACAACAAAACTTCAATTCCCTCACCTGAATTTACAGAGACCACACTCGTGTGAACAATCATGCTCACCTCTTGTGAATTCATCTACATAAACTTGATTTTAAATCAGCCACATATGATTCTCCTTCCTCTCCTTCCACTCCTCAGCACACAGTGTTTGCAAGTTTCTGACCAAGACACAATTTGACTATCCTACTATTTGAGCTAAAAATCTTGCAGAGACAGCATATCAATTTTCAGGCTGTACAAGATCCAAATTACCTATTCTAAATTCTGATCCCTTTTTTTGATTCTAATCCCACTTTCTTAGTCTCTAATTAGTAATATTATTTTCGTGCCTTATTAATAACTAGTGCCACAATCTAAATTATCATCATTTCAATAAAATAATCTTTGAAATCCAATAACATAAACAGTGTAAAACATTTCCTAGCTGCAGACAGGTATGCCATAGTGTGCAATTTTCAATTTCATAGGCATAAACAGATCAAGTTTCACTACCCTGTTATTAAGTAAGTGATTATAGTAATTAATGAATTAAGCAACTTTTTTTAAAAAAAAATAATAGTTTATAAGTAGTATACATGAATCACTGGTTCCAGAGCTCCCAGCTTTTCCCAGGAAGCATGCTGCAAGTCACACCCAGCCCCAGGTCTGTTCTGTCTTGCCTGTGCATCTCAAGCCCCCAGGGCTGTTATCTTTTGACACTCGTAACTGCACAACATCACACGATCTGCAGCTTTACACACCATGAATATTACACATTTTTCCTGCAAGGGATTTCAGTGTAATTTTGGTTTTGTTAAAAGCATTAAATCCTGTTAACAAACCTCACCTGATGCACTGAGTCTCAGTGGTGTAACAGGATTTCTTTATGAGGACTTTTAGGAAGAATCCAAGGCTGGAGGGATATCCCTGCCCCAAAAATCTTGAACATCTTTGAAATTCCAACAGTTCTATGTCAATGGGAATTACTTCTTTCCAAGCAAAGCATTATCTTCCTCCAAAAAAAGTTAGAACAGAAAAAACAGACTTAAATTTTTACTTATTTAGACATGTCTGTGGAAATCAAAGCTACCAGATAGATTTGAGAACGGCGTGGGTTGCATTTGTGGTGGAGATGAACAGAATTGGGATATGCTGAAACCAGTTTAGTCAGTTCTAAATGTAAACATAAGATATGCTTATTGTATGCACTCTGAAACTAAAGAAAAATTTTACGTAGAGCTGAGAATCTGAGGCTGGAAAAACTACTTTCCTAGCATTGTTCCTCAGAAGTCCAGAGGAAAATTTTTAATATAACACAAATCAGAGTTGATTCCTGCCCCCACACTCCCCCTTCCCTATAACACAAAAAGAACACTCTCAAGGCATGACTTGCCTTATTTAACAGCCCTGTTTAGAAGACAATTGCTGTAAGAGTTTGGCATCATTAATTTTTCCAGAGCAGTCTGTCAGTATGTGAGCCAGTACAAATGTGGAACTCATGCATGTGTGTTACACGGTACAGAGCTTGCCTTTAGCAGTTCTCCATTTCTGTCAAGCAGGAAAATAATTATCAAACTACTTGATGCACCAGCCTGAGGCTATAGTGACTAGCTAACCCAATTTAAATTTTGCTGGTTTTGCCAATATGTAATTGGTTAGTATTTTAATTTTTAAATTGCCAGGTTTTTTCTGTTTTATCAGCATTCCCTTTATGTAACAAAGTATCATCAAAGAAACAAAAAAATAATCCTTGAGAGTTCCAGATGTTTTTTCTCTCTAGGAAAAAAAAAAAAAAAGAAAGAAAAAAGTCACAGAATCATAGAATAGTTTAGGTTGAAAGGGACCTTAAAGATCTTCTAGTTCCAACCCTGCAGCCATAGAGAGATACACCTTCCACTAGAGCAGATTGTCCAACTAACCCTTGAATATTTCCAGGGATGAGGCTTTTCTGAGTGACCTGTGCCAGTGGCTCACTACCTTCACAGTAATTTCTTCATTACATGTGAGGAAATGTTATTATTAAATGAACCTCAATGAAAGAAAAAAAAATTACTGTGGAATCAAAAATATGCTCTGAACCCATATTTAATTTTTGTCTATCATCTCTCTCCAACTGTGAAACTCCATTTTTCCACATTTGGTTGTTTCTTAAACAGAAATTAGACCATAGCTTTGCAGTTTATTGCTGTCCCTCTCTGAACCTACTACAGATGTACTATATCCTTTCCAAATCAGCAGGAACCAGTGCTACATATGGTATCCAATGAAATGCAGATAAACCTGGGATTAATACACGATGTCCTCTTTTGTTGTTTGTTTGTTTCTGAACGATGCCTAAAACTCTGCTTTCTTTTTTTTTATTGCTGGGCTGAGGTTTCCACAAAATTATTTATCATAAGCTCATTATCATAAATTCTGAGATTTACTCCTTAGTGATAATGAGGCTTCAACCTCACCAACAGAATGAACATGCACAGCAAGGACAGCAGCAGGGCAGCAGGAGAGAAACCTTTAAGATACTTTGAGAGCTGTATCCCAGGACTGGCTTCTTAGTTTAGGAAAGCTTACATTATGAATTCAGATTTTATTTTCATTTCCCATGAATGAAAACATCTTTTTCACAACTGGCAGTGAAAAAATACAAGAGTAATTAAGCAAGTTAACAAAGACAAATAAGAACGCAACATCAAGAATGACTAAGGCGGAATTGTTCAGAAACCACTGAAAGCTGAAGGTTCCTGTGCTTCCCACATCCCAAGAAAGTGTTGCTTCTCACCCCTGCAAATGGCACCTGATCCTGAGGAACTACTGCTGAACCAGAGCTACTTCCAAACTCTCTTATGCAAGCAAAGCTAACACCATGACTCTAATACACTCCCTCCATTGCACAGGGCTGCAATGCAAGCCAGCAAGATTCACATATTCTGGATAGTGATAGTAAGTGAATTGCTTTGCCTGAGCTTTGAAGGCCTTCTCTCAGCAGGATTTATGATCTCAGCACACCACCATGCTAAATTCAATGACATAGCTGCCTATTCACTTCCCCAGAGGGAAAGAAGTGTGCTGAAGTCTGGCTGGAGAAGACCATAGAGACAGACCAGGAGGACATGTACGTCTTTTTTTAAATGGGCACTGCTTGTTAGTAGACTGAGCAATTCCAGATGCTAGTCCCTGCTTGTATCTTGCCTTTGGGCAAATAAGCTAGCACCTTTCCTGGATTAAATTAACTATGAACACAGGGAAGAGATAAAGAATGACTCGTCTCCTCTCCTTCAATAGTGTCCTAGGTACCAAAGAACTGCCTAGCATGAGAGTAGCAGCACATATACCAGAACAAGCTACTTGTTACAAGATGCTGTTAACACTCCAGAAAATTCTACTTGGCGATAAACCACTTATAAGAGTGCAGGGAAATTGTCAGTCTAACTTTTAGAGTTTGTAAAAGATTATTTACATCCTCAGGAGCAGGAATCTTGCAGCCAGTGTTGAACAGCCAAACAACATCACCAAGAGAATAGCACACACTTGATACTTGTAATGCTTTCTTCTGTGAAAGACAGATAATCTTCTTCCAGTTCTTTCCAAGGGTACAGAGCAACAGGAGCACTGTTGAAGAAATTACATAGCTAAAAGAATTAAAAGACTGTACTTGTTCTTTTGGTGGCACATAATGCAAGACTGTTCTTGGGTCAGAGTCTATTCTGGTGCAACATCATTCATCTTTAGAGTAGATACTGCTGAGTCAGGAGGATGATGTATGAAGAGAGACTCCATAAATCCACTGAGCAACAAACAGAACCAATAAAGCTTTTGGGAGAACGCTGAAATGGAAGACTATAACATTTTTTTCCCTATAAACAAAAGACAGGCTGTGCTTACCATCAGATCAACAACCTGCATCTAAATCTGATGGATCAAAGTTGACAACAGTGACTAAACACTCTGTTCAAGTGTTATCTGTGCAAAAACTGGCTTGATTTGTCACTTTATAAAGTATGGAAACCATTGAAGCTGGTTGATAAATGGCTGCCCACCAATAAAGATCATCACTTAATTTCTAGGCTTGCCCCAGTAAATGCCAACTTTTTCTAAATCTCTGAAGCACTTGATCAAAATGTAAAGTATGCTTATTAATTCAGGACTTTCAAAGTTACCATTTTATCTTAATTCACTGTATACGGCACTTGTCTGGTGTTTGGAAGAAAAATTGACATAAACAAATCCTGAGGGGTGGAGGAGTGGGCAGCATGAGCTGGAGGGGGGTTCAAGAAGACTTGAAGACTATCTCACCAATGAATCCTCAGCTGAATATTTCCAGAAAATGGCATGGTTGTATCCAAAACTTGACACAGAAACAACCATGTAAAACATGAGCTTTTTCTGATGCATTCATTTTTCTTGAATATTTAAGAGAAGATGACAGACAAGACTATCTTCCTTTCAGGTCATTGACAGATTCTAGGATAAAAAATACAGGAAGCTGGAAACCCTTATCTTCAAAGAAATTATTATTAATACAGAAGAACCTAAAGCAGCATGCAGGTCTTGATATTGCATTTGATGATCATTTAGCCAGGTGGAAATCCATGCTCAATTAATGGAACTACAAATCCTTTTGTGCTAAGGAAGAACAAAACATGAGGCAGCTTCATGTTTTCTGGAGCATGGAGTAATTTAGCTCACATACTTTGCTATTGCTATTGCCATTGCTTTGTCACTGAACCAGTAGGAAAACTGGTTATTTCCACTGTGACAAACGATCAAGCATAGATGCTAATTCAGTCCCACATCACACTTGGTAAGGTTGACAGCTTCAGAAGGGGGAAAATCTGTAACTGCTTATTTGGCCAGATTGTCATGGAATGATGTGGGCATTTGCTGCACAGCGGGGGATGGCTTTTACTAGACAGGAGCTCAGCAGACAGGAAAGCTGTGTTTTGAAACTTGCAGACCTTGAGTTTCAATCCTGTTTTCCAGTGCAGGTCATATTGAGACAGACCTCTCTTTGTAACTTGTTCCACACTGTTGGAACCACTACTGCAAGTCTATTTGCTCACATACATTATTAATATCAGCTTCTTGTGTCATCACCCTTCTAACCTTCAGTCCAGCTATTTGAATTTCATTAGGCTATAACTAGAGCCAGTTGGAATTTGGGGCTGAAAAGAGACAAACTGCAAAAATTCTCTTACCTCATTATTAAAGATTTATATTACAGCATAAAAGATAAAGTTTACAAACTTTGTGATTTTTAATGGGGAAGAAAATGTTCTTCTGTGGTGAGGACAAAATGTAGCACTCATCAAATACCACTTTCTTCTTAATATTGTTTTGGAAGATTGCAGAACTTGGTTCATTCCCTGAGAAGGTTGAAGTTGCAAAGAAATGTAGTTTTCCCAGTGCAAAAGCATTCCTTTGGGTCCCTTTCCAAAGGCAAGAATCCACAGTAGCATAAGGATTTTTAAGACAAGAGAGGAAGTGTATATGGATTTCTAGGCTAGGCAACTACTCTTTGCTCTCTTCTTCTCCCAAGAACTCTGAGACATGTGAGATCAGAGATACTCTACCATGTGCAGCACCAGAACATACAGTATTTCCTCCAAAGAAGAAAATCTATGATTATTGTTTTGTGAGGTTTTTTGGTTTTTTTAAGTTTTAAAACAGTGTCTCAGCTATTGCTCAAAAAGAAAAAAGAACTCATAAGCTGGGCTTACTTTAAGGTTAGCATTTGTGAATTGTGTTTTTTTATGTTAAATAGTTTTGTACACAGGTTGGGTGATTCCATACCCACAGACTCTTTAGCAACCAAGGTTCACAAAAGATTATTTCTTTCTTTCCATGCTTTCACCATCTGAAAGGTCTTTTTTTTTTCAAGGGTAGAGAATTACACCATTTAAATTTTTGACAAACTGAATATTTTGAAAACCGGAGTTGTTAGTCTTTCTGTTAATCCTAAATTCTCTTTATATATGGTTTTAATGATTATTAAAGTAATTCTCCCGTAGTTTTCTTAGTGGTTGTTGCCTTTCCCATTTCTTTCATTCCCATTCATATACTCTGTGGTGTACTAGCTGTCCTTGACATTTCCTTATAAGGTTTACAAATAATCATTAATTTGTTTTGTGTTCTGCCTCCTGTTTCAGTGATATATAGGCATGTCATTACCTTTCTAAAGTGTATTCATTATTTTTCTTCAAAAACAGCTCACTACCTCTCACACAGGGTTCCAGGTAATTTGCATTGTACACACGTAATGGTGTGTACTGATCATTGCACCTTCACTAAAGTGTGTGCTATCTATTCTTTAGCTTTCATAATTAATGAACTTGTGATCTGAAGTCTCTTTCACCATTTGATTGTTCTCTCCCTTGGCCTGTTTGAAAGGCACCACACTGTAGGGAACAGAATACTAATCTGTGACTCAGGCTTGTTTGCTACTCCTCGTTTTGTCCCAGGCCTTTTGATTGCGCCATCTCCATGGTCCTCCCACCACCGAGGAAGCAAGACATACATAAATACGGGTTTGTGCAAGGTGGGGTTTTTTGGTGTGGGGGATGTGAGTTAAAGTGATCACCAGACTTGAGACTCTTGTGTGCCAAGAAGCAAGCTTGGGATGGCTTGCTTAAAGTCTCAGCAATCTGCTGTGGCTGACTTGATCGACATTTACTGGCAAGTAATCTGAATTTGAAGCCCCCAAAGAAAAAAATTAATCTTTTCATTATACAGTTTTTTTCCCCCTAGCAGTTTTGGCAACCCAGTTTATAGAGCACTCTTTTCCCTACCATTTTAAACTTGGTGAAAATATACTTTTAATTAAAAAGTTTAAACCACACTGAACCAGTTCAAAGTTTCACTCACATTTCTGATATTTAGATGCCATATTTTCAAAGTTAACAGAATTTTAATAGCCAAGAAAAGAGATAGTTATGTTTTCTTTAAGGTTTCTATCAGGAAGAGAAACTGAGAGACCAAGATAGAAGGCAGATTAACCTCTCAGTGATTTTCAAAGAGCAGAAGTAAGATGACCTCAAGAAAGGCACATTAAAAAGAAAACAATTAGAGCAAGATTAATCTGATCTATAGTGGAGAACCAGTATGAATCCAGATCTCTTATGTTCTGCCTTAAAGAAAACAGTAACAAAAATCAGATGTCATGTGGATGACATTTTTTTCTCATGCACACTAAGCTAATTTTGAAGAAGAGATATGCTTTGTTATGTTACAAAAAAAGTCAGACTTCATATTCAACTGAAGGAGTTAACTGTCCTACACTCCTGCCTGTGCATTTACCTGATCCATGCAGAGCATCTCATTTCTCTTTATACTACTTTTCAAGACACCGTCCTTTATTTGGCTCTGGACCTTATGTCAACACCTGAATATGTGTAAACCAAGTGTAAAACACAATCATGTCAGGAGTGATGGTATTTCCCGCCCACTCTGTGAAAGGAATTATGCTGTGTTTAAGGCTGTTGGGCAATCTGCTAGAGAGTGTCTTGTAGCAGCATTTTCTAACACAATCCAATTAAATTAAGCCTTGTGCTGTCCTCCATGTGATGGTCTGAAAATATAATGTCAAAACTAGGCACCTTAGAGTTGAATAAGATTTATTTTTTAGGTGAGTTTAAATTGTTAACACAGTTGAGATGAATTAACTGCTATTTTCATTTCTTCCCAAGTGTTGAAAAAGGTTACTTATTGCAGTTTCTTGGAAGTAATATCTCACAGTGACAGATTCCTTTTCCCCCTTGTATACTGTATTTGTACAAATGACAACAAAAACATGCAGCAGCATGTAGGATACTCTCAGCATTTTACTAGGAAGTTATATTTGCAATATGTTTGTCAGCATTTTCCTAATAGATCTCTGTATTCAGGAGTCCATAACTCTACTGAAATTTCAGTCTCAACTGGAACTTCACAAACAGATCCTCCACTCAACAAATATTTCTCAAATGAGCTTTAAAAAAAAAGCCATTAGATGGGAAAGCATATGCATAGGTAATTACAAAAATTACACTACAACTGAAAAGAAACAATACTTATTTTATTAGTTCATACAACAAAGGGAACTCTATAAGTTATAGAATTAGAAATAGTTCCTTAAGTAAAAATTAAAACTACAGAGAAAGAATACTTCACCCTTCCTGAAAGAGGAAATTCTTAGTGTAAGCTTTAAGAGAAGAATAGAAGACTTTTTTGAAAGGTAAATTATCATGTATCCATTCATTTCCTTGAGTTAGCTGGGTCATAATTATCTGTACCTATGCTAATACTGGGAATGTCTGAAATAAATTACATGTGAGTAAGATATAATCAAGAATTATGTAGGTATATTCAAAGAAAATTTGAAGTGAAGCTTAAAAGCCAGATTCAACCCACAAAAGATTCATAAGCACAAAAAAATGGGTTTTTCTATAGGTCCAAGAAAGTGATTTACAAATCCAAAATACAGTAGTGCCACGCATTAACAGAATTAAAACCTGTTGTTCAGTAGGAGTAACAAAAAAAAGGAAATAGCAGTCAACATATCACAAGTTTCAGCTGCTTTAATCCAGTAAAACTTGAGTGTCACAGTGCAGCCAGTGTCAAAAACCAAATGACTGAGCTGCCCCACAGCATTTCCATGGAATCAAAATCTATTAACTGCCTGCACATCAATATTCCTTTACAAAGACCACGCTAAATCTCAAGGCTAGAGACACACTCTCAAATGAAGTACATCATCAAGTACCAAATAATTTAAAAGGTCATGAAGAAAGTTATGCTTGAGTAGTGTTGCAACAAATAAGCAAACCAAACAAGCAATAGTTCAACCCCTTCCAGTTTCTGCCCCACTTAGCAGCATCCCTCCCTTCTTCACACTGGGGTTTGAAACCTCAGATAGTAAAAGCTGTCATGTGTTTATTAAGGTCATGAGCATACAACACCCGAATGATCTTAATATCCTTGCTACAACTCCTCAACCACATAAACCAGCCACACCTGGCATTTTAAGAGCATCAATAGTGCATATTTTATAACACATGTATAACTTTGACAGTGGCAGTATTTGCACCCTTCCTAAATGCTTTAGAGTGGGGAAAAATGTGGAATTCAAACGTCTTCCATATTAATTTACTTGCATCACATCTTACTGAAGATGACCTCAAAGATTATACACATATCAGAATTCTCTAAGCATAACCTATAGGAGCATTGAGAATCTAATTCAGACAGGCTTTCATGCATGACTAACATTAATCAACTTATAAATCTTGATGTAGAAGTTTAGCTTAAGAAAAATACAGTAATTTAATCAGTGTTGTACACTGTAGTTCTATTTTGCTCATCACTACCCATAATACTGTATCATTAAGCTCATTTAATTCCACATAAAGCAGTCAAGCAGTGAACGCTAAAGCCTTCCTAGACATCATTTAACCCAGCAAGCCTCAGGCACCACTGGAAAAAGCCTGCAATTTGAGAACAGGGATAAATCCAATCATATTGTGAGTTTGGAAATATTTTATATCTCAATGACCAAATGCAACAAGACTGTATTAGTAACAAAATCTTGACATTGATAATACTTATTATTTATAGCAAGACATACTCCATAAGAGGACTGCAATGTTCTGAGGTATATATTAGTGTGTTAAATACATAAATCCAAGACAAATACAGGCTAATTTACTCCTCCATTACCCTCTTTAAATTCCAGCTAAATGTGGATGCAAGACTTGACAACTCCACCCCAACATGGGAAAGTCTCTCTGCAATTGCTCTTTCCTTCTGAAGTGATCAAAGAGGAATCTTTCAGTCTCAGCAGGATGTATAAACAATGTTTACTGCTCTGTCTCTCGCAACTCAGTCTTCTGTCCTGTCAAAAACAGTGCAATAGGGAGACCAAAAAACCCTTACGCATCCGCAGGTTGTTTTTTCAGATTTCCATGACCCCCGAGGGTTTTTTCTCTCAAAATGTGAAATGAAAACTGTGCAGGGTCCCCTCTTTGTAGTAAGAAAACTGATGAGGAAATCCTTATTTTCCTTTTATGCTAAGTTTCAGGTGACCATTCTCACACAGCAACAGAATCCCATTAAAACCAAACCCTCTATAGTCAAGCAATGATACAGGACAGCATAATTCTCTGAAAGCAGACCATCAATTGTCACTGAGCAGTGACAGTGGAGAAAATGCTTTCCTGTGGAGACCTGAGTCATCGGCCTGAACTTCTGCAACATTCTTGCATTAGGCATTTGCCTGCTGAGCAGTTATTTGTGAACACAGCAAGAGATAAACATGTTAGCCCTGAGAACAGAAGGGGGGAGGGGGCGTGGGGAACCAACAAAAAAAGCTAAAAAAAAGGCTAAAAAAAGTGATGAAACAGTATAAAATTCTGTAACTACCTGAAACAAGACGTAGAAATAATCCTCACCCCATAAAACACAAAACATTTTGTAACATGCTCCTTCTAGGGACTTCTCCGAGCATTGAGAAGTACTTGCTCACATACTCCAGAATTTATACCTCTATTTCCACATGCTTTTGGATCCAGCAATTTCTGTTTGTTGTTTTCTTACAACTTCAAGTACTAGGCTATAAAACTGTGAATGAGCTGTTCAGACCACCAACTAAACTGAATAATTTCATATCAACTGAACTCAATTATTCTGTTTTAATTAACCACAAAAAGATCTAAACCCTTAGAAATTAACAGTTCTTTCATCTTCCAAGCAAGTAACAGAGTACAAACATCAATACATTCTAAAATGCCAGTTAAAATGAAACTTCCCAGATGTTTTATTATATTTCAATATGTATAGATGCCTGTTGGAATAATCAGCATTCATTTAAGAACTACCCCCCAGCCACACCATTTCATTAATAGCAAAGCCATTGATGTAGTAAACAAAATGTACCACAATGACACAAAAAAACCCACTTCCAAAACCCCATGGACCAAGTGATATCAAAGAAGTGTTGTCAGGGGAAAAGGAAAAAGACCACATGGGAGGAAAGTATTTGGGATAAAAATAAGTGAATTATTTTGAATTTTGTTAAAGTTTAAGAGGGAAGGTACTACAAAAGCCTACACACTGGTTTGTCAAACCCTTTTTTCTATTTTTTCCCTTTTGTAGTAATTTTCTGCAATTTTCTGCAAATTTCTGCAGTAATTTTCTGCAGTGCTGTCTCAGATGTGACTGCATAGACCAGGCAGCCTGACCAAGCCAGCAGAGGCTGTGGGCATGTTGGCATTATCTGACAGACTTCAGATTTTACACTGAATTATATGTACAATTATGTAATGGCCTGTTTTAGTTATGGAATGTAAAATACAGTTCCATGGAGAACCTACTACTACGAAGAACAATCCACTTTTTCTTTTGTGAGAGAAATCTAATTATATGTTCAAATCTCCAAACATTCAAACTTCAATTTAAAAGAAAAACAGGTGAATTGAGAGCAAAGATAATAAGAATTAAACAGTTGTGAGTGCCTGTAATATGGCTTGGCAATGTCTGTTTTACTTAAATCATACACATTTAAAAAACTCTCTCTTCACAGATTAACATTTTCCTTCCTAGACAAGAAAGAATGGTCCAGTTCATTATGGCAATATCTACTGTTTCCTAAAAGGGAGCTTAAAAAAATCTATCAGACTCCAACTTAATTGAAACTTGTACAGTCACTGAAAGGTAGAGGGAGGAGATAGACATAATACTGAGGATGTCACTTTATTCAATTTAATGCAATCAATGTGAGCCATCATTCAAAATATATAAAGAGTTTTCATGCACTCAAAAGACAAATATTGAAACTTTGGGGAGATTAATGCCATTCACAAAACTATACTCTTATCAGATAATGGAAGTGTCTTCAAATTCATTCTCCTCTAGAAAAAACCCAATTGCTATTTGCCATTGATAAAAAAGAGCAGAAATTCATTCTTACTCCTAGGATAAATTCATCTCTACTTAGTGACTATATTTATTTGAAGCAGAGATGAACAAACACACCCATGGAAAACCACTGAAAAATGTAGATTCAAATGCTAATCCACTGTCAAAATTATAAACCTTCCAAATAAAAATGTCCTACACTGTGCTCTTTGCAGATATATCTGCACTTTGTTTCCATGGTCTCTGTATCAACCTCAGCTTTCATCAACTCTGCAAATTAATTCTGAATTACTGTTGAAACAACTCCTTAGCTTAGCAAGTCTCTTAAACGGCTTTCAAATATCCATAACTAATCTATAATGTTATATTCTGAATCTGTGATCTTGTTATGAGGACACACAACTGCACTGCAGTGAACTCACGAATCAGATGATCACAACTAATCCCACCTCTCTCCCATTATGTGAAGGATAAAAAAAAAAATATTTCATCTGCAACCCTTTCTTGAAAGGTTTGGGTATATTTTTTCACTATTTTTTATTTTTAAAAACTCAAAACTCAGCCTTTTAAGGCATGTTATCTATAGAAAATGTTCTTGTGGAATTTCAAGATAGTTTCTAGTCTTCTTTGTATGGGAATATACTCAATGATATCAGCCATAGATTAAAAAGAAAAATACAGAAATTATTATATTTTTTAAAAGCTGTACTTTCAAACTTCTTCCCTTCTTTACCACTTTTCATTGAGCAGTTTCATCTCATTACATGCCTAATAAGGAAGGACTAATGTGATGCCTTTCAGTAATCTCTGCTCTTTTTATTTTTTCAAGAGAATTTGACAGCACATGTTTCTTCCTTATGTGACTTAATGACAGAGTAGTCTAATGAAGTGGGAATGAAGATCCTGTCCTTTTTACGGAGACCAAACTCAAGGCCTTGTGTGAAGAAACCTGTTCATACAGTGGTTCCTGGTGAGCAAGTAGGGACTGACAGATTTTAGGCCCAGACTGCCTTGCAGAGAAAATGTTCTTTGCAAATTAATTCTGATTCCCTTATAGCTTGAAATCACGGGAATATAAGGAAAGTAGTTTGAATTTTACTCCTGAAAATATATATTTTCTACTTCTGTATTATATGACAGCACAGTAGTTACATGTCTAATTTAGGGACATAACTGGTCATCACCCAACCATGAAATGAGTTCTGAGAATTAAAAACTGTTTCAAAGGACAACTTTTTTTGTTGGAAGATGCTAACAAGTTGCTTGCACTAAAGGCATCACTAAGAATGCCCCTAACTTTGAGAGAATGAATGCAGAAGTGCAGGTACCTCTAGAAGAAAAATAATATAATGTGCTGATGAATCATGTATGCAGTACCTAGGTCTTACTCAGTGTCATTCTAGGTCAGTCTTCTTCATTAGAAATTGCATCTCTACTGTTTCTGAACTTAGTACAAAAGCCCCCCAAACAAGATAACCTAATGAAGACTTGATTAGTAACTTGCTGATGTTTCAAGCGTAGGAAATTTCAGTTACAGCCAGTGGCAAAAAACCAGAACATAATAAAAACTATGACAGGACTTAAATAAACCCCAAAACCCAAACCCAAAGCCCAAAAACTCCAACATATTAAGCCTTAAGCCATCAATTAGTGGAAGACACAGGCAAAATCTACTACAAATATACCCTGAACAAGATTAGCTGGACAAGAAAGCTACAGCATAAGATGCACAGCAATAACTCAGCAACAGAAATACTCAGTGCTCGGTGCTGGCAGTGAATGCCTTCATCACATTAAACTGAGCACATCAGACAGGTTGTATATTGGGCTCTGGAAAAAACGGAGCTGTGAAACTCCTTAAACTAAAATCCAGGGTTTTTACTTCCTAAAAATTTTATACAAAATTTAACATAGTAAGTATCTTCTCCCTTTATAAAGGCTTCACAAAACATGTTCAATATCTAGTTCTTGAATAATCACAGCAGTGCACACAAAGAACATTATGAACTGTACTGCATCATTCAAACTATTTTCATGTAACAGTAAAATATGTGAGTGAGCAAGGTGCTCAAAGAGTTAAGTCAAACAAATTTAAAATGTATAAGTTGAGCTTCAAAGCACTCACATCAGAAAAAATGGGCTCAACTAGATTTAAACACATCAGGTTTATGGTCTGTGCAGCAGAGTGTTTTTAAGTTGCAGTTATTTCCAAGTCAAAATCACCTCCATCTATATTTATTTCAGAAAATGGGAAATATGTTTTGATTACTTGTTTTAACTCCAGCTGTAATCCTAAGCAACACATTTTCTGACTTCTTGAGAGGGCAGCTATTTACAGGAAAGCAAGAGATTTTGCTTCTGTAATACAAGTTTTCCGTTTGTGTACATTAATGAACTGCTTTTTATGCCCATTTGAAACACTACAAACTGCTTCAAAAGTATTACAGACTCACGTAAAAAACAAAGCATTAATGCAAGATGATTTCTCCCAAGAGAACTCTGTAAAAACAGGCCATTCACATAAAACCAAAATCTGTAAATTGTATATATGTCTATTTCTTTCTGATGGAGTTAATAATAGAGCATGGATACAGAGAAAGCATATACAGTTTAATATACAAACAAATGTATTTTTCTTAATGATAAATTCTAGTAGCTCCTTATTTCAGCCACATGTACATTCTACTTGCTCATCTGATCCTGTAGTGATTCTTCTCTGTGATTTTACTGTCCTTGAACAAGCTGAATTGTTTCAAAACCTAGGAGGCAATAATATCGCACAACTTGCCACGAAGTTTGAGGTTTGTAAGCAAATCAGCTCTACATCTGCAATAGTACCGTATAATGGATTACAGAGGAAAGGTTCATTAGATCTCTATCATGTGAAGACCTAATATTGAATCAGTAGGCACCTAGCTGGGAAACAAAAACTATACAGCAATTAATGTACTATAGTATGCATGCATTGATTTTTACATGGACTATATTTTAGCAGTAATAATGTCTGGCACCAGACTACAAATCAATAGGAGCCACTATTGTGCTGTTGGTTTAAAAAAAAAAAAAAAAAAAGAAAGAAAAAACCAGAAATATAACAATCTTTTGTTTAACTGGCATAATCAGAGTCCCATACCTCAAATTTGCTATTGTAGTACCTGACATTAGTCTAAATAAGATTTTCATGCCAAACTTATTTGAAAGACATATAAATACCCAGTCTTTGTACTCATTCTGGTCTTTTCATAAGCAACACACTGTCAAATTAAGAAAAAAGCAAAACATAAGCATCAAATAGAAAAGGGACTAAGTCTCCTTCATGTGAATATTTATGGAGACTTGTGTTTGCCATCACTGTTCAAACACCATGTTATGCTTTGCTTCCTTTAACTCTTTTGTCTTAGAATTGTTAAGCAAGTTTCAGATTAATATGTGAAGAACACAAGGTGGGAAAGAAACTGCATGGGTTTCCTGAAAAGGAATATTAAGAGTATATTAAGAATCAAAGAAAAAGAAAAATTAACTCTGAAAGTTCATTATCCTGTTTAGCTCTTGGAAGATCTCAAGGGAGCAAGCTGTTTAACACCAGAGCCCAAATTTCATCATCACTAGCTGTTTGGTGTAAACCCATAACACTGCACAAGAGATTTTCTAATTTGCCCACAATATAGAGGAAAAAGTTAAGGACCAGCTCCAAAAAAGCTTTACCAGAGAAAGTGGCAGGCAAGTGATTCAGGATGGAGTCTACATGGGCCAGACAAAACAGGCCTGTGTGTCTGGACCTGTGTCATGAGCTTTCTTTCACAGACTTAAAAAAAAAAAAAAATCACTTTGTAAGTTGTAACTTCACAGAACCCCATGAAAATGACAGATAGAAAGAAAAGCTTACTCTAGTGAGAGTTGTAAGGTGTACAGAAATCCAAGGACAATTATGGTACATGTGAAGGTTATCTTGCCCTCTGTAAGAAATTATTTTACTTAAGACTTGAGGTCAGAACATCCTTCAGAGCAGTAGAGCCAATATTACAGCATGCTAAAAATTATCATGGTAGACAAAAGAATACTCAATTAAGATTCACATTACTGATAACACAGCCCATTTTTAAAAGGAAAGTCTAATAAAAGAAAAATAATATTAATTGAAGAAGAAAAAAATTAGTCTATGTAAAGTTTCTTTCTCCCTAGCACTTACAGTTCATTTACTACCAAAGCAATACCAATCCTGCTTCCTCTGTCTTTTCCTATTAACAGTATACAGCCAAGAAGAGTTGGCATGGGTAACCTAAAAATCATTGTCATTAGCACACGGAATGAAGCTGATGGTAGCAATGTATTTTCCACTTTTTATACCGTGGTTAGTATTTCAGTATTTTTAGAATAAACAAAATAAATGGGATTATTATGTGTGTTTATAGTATGAGGAAAATAATGTAAAAATGAAATTAACATAATAACCTTTAAGAGAAAGTATGCATGCAACTTCTATAAAGGTTACTCTTAATACACGGGAGAAAAAGCATTATTTATTCTAGAATGCCTTTAGATTAGCCAGCTGGTTCTCTTACATACCAAGGGGTTAGAGTTTAAAGGCTATTACAGAGCTAGAGATCCTGTTTCACTTAGCAGGTGTTACAAACACGCAGTTCTGGGGGAAAGAAAAAAACAGAAAGGACAAGAGCTCCTGTGATCTTACCTTACAATTTTTTTCTAAAATACACTGCCAATTTTAGAAATATTCTGCCAATATTTCCAGAAGGTTGTGATTACAAAAGACTTAATCCCAGAAAGTAGTAGTTTGTTAAATCTAAATTAGGAAATACTCCTAATTTGAAATTTTACCTTAGAGTGAGGATTGAAAACATTCAGCAACTCCCAACATTTTATTTGCTATTTTTAGACAGGAAAGTGTGTGATCTAGTGCAGCACCATTTGCTTTTTTAAATTGATTGCGCTGTCTTTTCGCTGGAAATAAATATACTATCCTAACACCATTTACATAAAAAATCTGGAACCCACACAGTGTCAAGCTGAAATGCAGAACAGCAAATCTGTGTTTGAGTGACCTTTATGTATAGTGTGCCCACAAAAACCTACTAACAAAATAAAGCTTTTTTTCAGGGCTGTCAGGTTTCACCAACACAAGGTTGAAAAGGATAAATCGAGATACAGCACAAAGAGTAGTATATGGTGAGGAAAATAAAACAAAACAACACTCTTCAGAAGACAGGTTAGTTAAAGAGAATCCAGCATTACACTCATTCTGATCTGCTGGGTTTAGTATTCAAGTGGTTGAGACACTGATGATTTACATTTCAAAGAAAAGAATGAAGCTTGCTGATGATCTTCCACAGAGTATGGGTGAGACTGCCTAATTCAGCATGACCCATATCCACAGAGGCAATGCAGGCACTTTCAGAGCCCACTCTCCCCAGCACTGTTCATGAAACTCAAGCCTTGTCCCTCTCACCCCAAGCACCCACATTTACCAATATAAAACCTGACTCAAGCATAAAGGTAAACTGTTACAAGATTACAAAAGTTCTGGTATACCACTTTGTGAGAGTATCAATAAATCTAAGGGAACTGCATCTAGGAAATAGATATAAACAATGGCAGGTTGTTAACCTGCAGAAGAGTAAATGAAGAAACAAAGTGCTTCACCTAGCATCCATTTTGATTTAACTGATTTATTTTTTTTTCCCCTTGCAGGTGCTATTAATACAATTAAACCAACCAATGGTTGACTTTTGTCCATGTGCTTTTGAATTTTAATATGTCTTCTGCACCATATGTCGGCACATCCCCTAACACTGTGTATCGCTAAATTTCTGAGAGGAAGATTTTGGTGCCTAACAGCCAAATTTCACTATCTTGAACCCTTTTAAGGGACACTCCCTTGTCCCCCCAGACGAGCTTAAGACTTTTCAGCATTTGGCCATTCTCTTGTTAAATTTGAAGTTCATTGCAAAGTTGAGAAAGAAATTTGCTTTGGTTGATTTTTCTGACAGATTTATCCCTTCACTGATCAAATGCAGATTACATGAAATTAGGTCTGAAAGGGTTTTTTAGGAGAATAAACATATGTGAGATATTCTCTTTACAAAGTTGCTTCTGTCAGATATCATTGAAAAGTTTGGGTTGGAAGGGACCTTAAAGATCATCTTGTCCCAAACCCCCCCCCATGGGCAGGCACACCTCATACACACCTAAAATGGGGAAAAAGGAGGGCACTAATTTATTTTCCCTCCTTGAAAGGCATCAATTTATAATCAACAATTCTTATCTGAAAAATTTTTCCTATACTCTTAGAAATAACGTATAGATAGATAAGAACAAATAAGTAGACCGAAAGGACAACCAAGTTTTATTTCCTCCTTGGAAACTTAGTATTTTCAAAAGAACATCTTTGAGATTTTTCCTGCCACTGAGAGCAAAAGACCAGACTTCTGCAACTTCACAGTCCTATTAAAGTAAATTGGGCACAACAGTTATATCTGTTTTCTCCACTGCAATTTTAAGTTCTAGTCCTAAAACAGAGTGCAAGTGGGGTGTCTTATCTTCTTCAATTCAAGAAGCCCCTCACAGTCAAAAATAGTCTTAGTGAACTTCATATCAACTTGATAGATAAAACAAGAGCATTTGCATTCATCCTGCCTCTTTCTCCAAACTCACTGCAGCTAAAAAACCCCACTTGCGTCTGTCTGAAGGATTAAACTTGAGTCTGTCCAGAGGACAGCTTGAACACAGTATTTGGTTATTATAGGTTAAAAAAAAAATAAAAAATTAAAAGTTAACTTCTAAACATTTTGATTTTTTGCGAGGACAACAGAAACAATGTTCAGTTCCCCACACACACATCTCTCCTCTTTTCTTTCACAAGCATATCCTATTTTCTGCCACAGTTTGAAAATGACCTTTCATTTCAACAGCTCTGTGGACTCCACTATTTGCCGAAACAAACAATTTCTTCCTGGCACAATAGCAACTATTTTAATATTCTCTTCAGACTTTCTCTTCGTTGCAATCCTAATAAATGCATTCAGGTTTACTATGAAGAGAGATCCTACCAGACAAATGGCAGCAAGGTTACAAGCATGAGCTGATGACCTTCTGAAAGCTTGTTTTCCAGAACTGCCTGATGGGGTGAACATTCCAGTGATGTTATTCATTGAAATAGAAACTCCAAATATTCCCCTTTTCTGAGCAAAGTCATTTTACCTTGACAACATATCATCACTGGCTCTCTTCTGTACATCTCCTAGGACAGGAAAGAAAGGGGAACAATTTATCACTCATGAATCCTTGATTTTAATGCAGATATTAGCTGAAATTCAATTTTTATAGAACACATATTTTTAGTATTATATACACATTCATATGCAATGGCATTAAGGCACAAAGGCTAAACATATCCGTCATCTGATCTGAACTGGGATAGAGATATAGCATTTTTTAACTACAATATAAAACAGTGGTGACTCTTACTTCACAAATTCCTGATTCTTCTAAAACCTTTAAGCTATTTAACCATAAGAAAGCGAACAGCTTAATGGTATTTCCAGTTTAATAATTAATTTGACTTTAGCTCGCAAGAGTTAAAAAACTGTTAGGTCACCCAGGTTCAGTTATTCTGAATACCAAACCCGTAATGATTTGTCTGCTTTCTTTCTAGGAAGAGCATTTATAGGTTGGATTACACCCCCACAGAGCTGTACACAAAGGTGTTGCTTCCATGTCCTAATCTCCTTCTTTTAGAAGAGACATTTCACCTCTGAGATACTTCCTAAGTGACAGAGAGGGGCCCAGCACTGCTGTGTCCCACACTGAGAAAGCTGAGACCATCATATTTGTCTGAATACAGGGTTTTCATTTGGGTAATACTGCAACCCAAACTCAAAAGAGACCTCATGAAACTTATTGTCTTTCTCTTTTCTGCCTGAAAAGCAGACAGGGTCAGTCCTTACCTTACATCCTGAAAGGGCACTTTCAATTTGCTGGGAAAGAGTCAGAAATTCAGCTTGCTTCAGCAGAGAGAATTACAGGGTACAATCCCAAGCAAATTAATAACACACCAGGGCTACGGAAATAAGGTCACAGTGTCTTTGGCAGGTTTTTGAATAGGACACTCACAGTCGGTCTAGATTCTTGTGCTAATACCCTCTTTGAAGGTACACTTTTTTCCACTGCAGTTAGTTAAAGTGGCTAAGAGAGCTGTGGAGAGCAAGCCTCATGTTTCTGTTCCCACTTTAAGCTAGAGAAGTTTGGGTTTATAGTGTCCTTTTGATACAGTTCCTTCCAGACCCTTGAAGGCAGCTCAGCCTGGAGCTGAGTCAGAGTTTGGTCCCTTGCTGAGATGAACTGCTCCAGGGCAGGCCTGTCCCACAGTGGGGCAGGGATGGGGGCACACAGGGGCTTCCCTGAGCGGGGGGAACACCAGTTACAGACCAGCCCACCCAGAGTGCCTGAAGCAGTGGGGAAGTCTGCACTATGTACCCTTCCTGTGGTCAATGCCTGTACCCAGAGAGAGCTGCAGGGGAGAAAGGCTACAGAGCTGATCTCACTGAGACCTTTCTCCTCAGGCAGGGACAGGCAGCAAACCCACCTGCAAAGTTGGGCCCACGTAGAAAACCTGCAGGTGGCTGAGCTGCATGAGGCAGTGAGAAGGCAGTGGAACATCAGGGAGACTGAGAAAGAATTAGATGGCTCAAAGCACAGTCTGCAGCTGGACCTACAGACAAACAGCCACCTCCCAAGCACCTGCAGAAGGGGGTGAGAGGCAATAATGCAGAATGGAAGTTTACAACAGCAAAATGCCTGCTCACAAGGCCAGACCACCTCTCCAATGAAGTCAGAATGAGAGTTGTGGGGTTTCAGCCTGGAGAAGAGAAGGCTCTGGGGAGATCTTAGAGCACCTTCCAGTATCCAAAGGGGCTATGAGAGCTGGAGAGACTTTTTACAAGGTGTGTAGTAGCAGGACAAGGGGGATTAATTATTTATAATTAATATAATTAATTTATAATTATAATTAATTATTAAGAGGTTAAGATTAATTATTAGGAAGAAATTCTTCACTGTGAGGGTGGTGAAGCGCTTTACAGGTTGCCCAGAAATGCTGTGAATGCCCCATCTCTGGAAGTGCTCAAGAACATGTTGGGTGGGGCTCTGAGAAACCTGGTCTAGTGTAAGGTGTCCCAGCCCACGGCAGGGGGTTGGAACGACAAGATATTTAAGGTCCCTTCCAACCCAAATCATTCTACAGTATGATTCTGTTTACAGAAGCAGTATCTCCATCTATATAGATGTGCATGGTTTTCTATAGCTCTTCACTAAGTACATCAGCTATCACCCAAACGAGCTGCCAAGCTTATCCTGCGATGTAGGGGATTATAACACAACAAAACAACAGGACACTGACCTATTTTGTCTTTCTCAAGATTATCCCAAAGATTTTATAGACCTGTTCCTTATTCAGGTCTGTAGTTGTGTATCTCCTGTTATATTCTGGTAAGTTACTATACACATTCTAAATGGTGCCTTACAATACCATGCATTCATGTTATTAGTGTTTTTCTCAAAAAGAACATTTTTTTCCCCCTGCAGTGTTAAAATAATCTTTTGTTTCCATCTTTTAAACTAACCAGCTGCTTCCTGCCAAGATCTAGAGCTCAGCTGTTACCACTATAAAGGTATTTCTTCAAAACATTAAAATTTATTTTAGCTTTATTTGTTGACCCAGCTGTAATCTTAAAACTACCTTTGTCAGAGTGCATTGCCCCTACCAACGTGCTGTTCTTGCTGCATCAGTTCTAAACAATGCAGTACCTTTGCCTGCAGTTACACTTTGTGTAAAGGAGCCTCTAACTGGGAAATGGGGATAAATTATATCCTGGCAATTCCAACAATGCAGAGAAACTCCTGAGATCGTAAATGTCAGAAAGTTCAGTGTCAGTTTTTCAGAGGGCAAAACAGAACAGGAAGTTAGCAAAAAAAGATCCTGCAAAATAAGCAATAGGGCATACATGCACTGATGTTTGTAAAGCAAACAGGATTAGGTGAGGTGCCTTAGAACTGAACTCATTCCATACAGATATATTCTCCAAATCACAGTCACTAAAAGATGCTTGGATTTATAAGTCCGCTAATATTTTTAAAAGGAGTTTTATTCATCTGTTAAAGTTCAGAGGAATTAGTTGTCCAAAACAATATCATTTAAGACACTGATCAGCATATGTCTGAGGATCACCCTTTATAAAACAAGCCTTTAACTTCAGAATTAAACAAGAGGTATGTAGTATAGTTCCAAGCAAGCAACTCTTGCCAAGTGGGTGTCAGATCAGAATGCTGTGCAGTGTATTTGACAGAAAAGCTACTGTAGAAACAAGAAAAAACCCCAAGATTTAGTAGTGGAAGAATTCAAGCACTGCCAAAAGAATCACACAAGAAGTGCTCCCTGTAACAGCTTTTGGGATTCTCACTAATGCTTACCTATACTTTCACATTTATAACCAGGCACCTGATTGTCTCGGACTCCTCAAATTTGGATTTAAGACATATTCTTAGACGACTCTTAATAAAAAAACAAGCGTGTATTTTAAAGGAGTGGGGAAATAACTAAAGAGATGAGAAAAAACTCCATCGCCCTCAAATTCTTGGTAGAATAGAGCTGCAATCATACAGTACAACTACTCTAATCTGCATGATTAAGACATTTTTACAGATCCAAGTACTCTCTTTGCATTTATAACTCGAGGGCTATCTACATCATACCTACTGCCCTTTTCCACTTGGCTCCCACCCACCAAACTTCTGAACTAAAATACAGGCACACTTTACTGGTATGAAACCATTTATGTTACCAGGATTAGTCATTCTGATGCATATTCTGTTTTGCAGTGCATCTGTATTAGGCAAATGAATTTATATTGATGCAAATGTCTTAGTTGAGACATCCTACAAACTGAAAGGCAGATATAAACTTTGCAATGAATAGAACAACAAAACATCTAAAAGTGAGGCATTAAATATACAAGGACTGAAGCCAGAAGTCAAATTATCACAAGAGCTTAACTTCACCCATAGAATGAAGCGGTAGTCATTGTAAGAAATACTAAGCAGACTCTGATACAAAGCAGAAGTCTAATTAACAAATTAACAAATAGAATTCCAGTAGAAGTTCTTTACAATAGACCTTCAAACTATTCCTACTCATCAGGCTCAAAATTGTTTCCCTGGGAAGCTCAGGGGCTATTGAGTTTTGTTCAGTTAATCTCACACCATATCAGAATCCCTGTGAGTTTTGCACTGCATGCTAGCATCCTCCTCACCCCACCACACCAGAAAGTAAACCGAATCAAAATATCCAAGTGAAAAAAACCAGGAAACAGTTCTATTGGTATTTAGCAAACTTTGAACCTAATAAAACAGGTTTCAGGCTTTACCTTTCCCTCCCTTATCTTGCCCAGGCACACATCAGGGAAGCACAATTTTCGCACATTCACAAATTCCCATATCCCTAACTCCCAAAACAGAGGTCTGTAAGGAAGGCGGTTTCATTTTTAGGTTTCCATGCACCTATCAAATATTTTCTGAGCCCTGTAAAGAGTGCTAAAGTAAGACAGGTCATCTAAAGTTTATTAAAGCATCTGTGCCTTGCAGCATGGAGTTCACATATTGTGAATGCAACATTACTCAGCCAATTTAACAAGATTAGCCAGCCTGCTTTTTCCACTTTCTGTCATTTCTTCATCCATAACAAGCCAGCTTGTAGCTAAGGGCAGCCAAGCTCTTTTAAAGCTTTATTCTTTCACAGCTAGAAAAGTACAGCATTTACAATTGGGAGCTATCATGTCAGAAGCACAGTAGCAGTAGCTTCTCACGGGTCATTCAAAGTGCGCTACACAAACCAAAACCAGGAAAATAGAAAGGAGACTAGAAAGAAAGCAGACTAATTAACAGTTCTAAATTTTAGTTAAACTCTGCTCAACCTTCTGTTTCTCAGATCCAGCTAGACAGCTAATAAGCCTCATGGAATCCTGGCTCTTAATTAACACACAATTATTTCCCCGGAAGGATTAGAAGTTTCACCAAATGTTCAAGAAGTCAGTTTTTACAGCTCCGGTTAGATTACTGTCTATGTTTAGGAGCAAGGGTTACTGCTCCACATTCTATTGGTAATGGACTACTTTTTTTAAATGCAACCATATCTTGAAAGAATGCTTGCATTTTCATCACACAAGGCTTCTGTCTATGTGAGCACATAACATTCTCGGGCAATAATTCAGTCTCTTGACATGAAAAGACAACAGCCAGTAATGTAAGCATGCCAATTATACACTAGCTTTTCGAAAGCAGAATAATATGTGAACACACACCTTTCTGAAAGGCCAGTCTAACATTTTATAGGCCACAGAGACTCTGTGCTCCCTAGCAAGGAGCTGATCATCAGAAGCAAAATGCTGATCAAAGCAAAACCAGTTTCACCAGCAGCTTGCTACACTAACTTCCACCAAGGTGAGTGATGTACCTTCCCAAGGTATTCCAGCTGCCTGTTAGTCCTTGGGCTTCTGGCTAAACACACAGTTCATTTTAAAGCCCTGCTTCAGTTTTGTGGAAGCAGGTATGAGTTTTAAACTACAATGCTGAAGCACTTGCACTTAATAGGACAGTCAATCATCAGACCTTTATCTTACCTTAAATCATCCACAGCATCTTCAAACAAAAGCTGGCTATGATACTCTTATAGTCCTACAGATCTCTTTCTCAAGGTACAAGAGTGAAAATATCTCTAAATACATTAGCTTTCTTTTGCTCCTTCTGGCTGGACCTCTGTGCTGAAGATTAATACATATTTTCAACATATCACTTGAGGAATTTGGATGCACTATGCTAAAAAGGTTTAGAAAACTGACAAATCTGACCATATAAAACTCCACAAAGCTCACTTACTGGCAGCAGCAGGCAAATGGCCAGCCCTTACACCTCATCCATCATTTTAGCTGCACACAAACCTGTTAGTCTTTCACACCAATATTGTAAACCAGCTGTGACTGGCACACAAGACCACATAGCTAATGGAGGTTCATGAACGTGATCTGGTCTGACTGAAGTCTCCTCAGCTAGGAAAGGTGGGTCTGAGGAGCTGCTGCTGCTAGTACTCTTTTGCAGGTCATGGCTTTCTTCTTCCCACTCTGGTGGCTCACACTCCCGGGACACAGGGAAGGGCAGGGAAGGACAGGAAGCCACCTCCCTCCAGTGCCAGTGGATCCTGCCAAGCCCTCTCTGCAAGGCAGGGCTGGTTTAGGAAAATGCCCCTCCCAAGTCCTGCTGCTTCTCTTCTGAGCTTCTGTTCTGAGTCAGTTCACCTCTGCCCAATACCTCCTGCTCCCCTCAGCCTCTCAACAGAAATACTGCCCCAGGTAATTAAAATAAATAAATAAATAAATAAATAAATAAATAAATAAAATGACACACACAATCAATTAATCACCTAAGTTTGCAATCAAAATGCAATGTGACTTCAAACACCTAAGCTTGCCTTCACAACCCTGTCACCTCTGTCCTGTCAAGCCAGCTGCTAATGCCACCAGAGACTGCTGGCTACAGATCAGCCAATGTGGATACACTGCCAGACAGCAGCAGAGTCAGGAAATTATGTTTTGGGAAGCCTGGGAACCTGGAGAGGAAGCCAAAAAGGTTTTCAGTCTGCTCAGTGCCTGGATAAGTCCTGTAATAAAGTCCACAGAGTGAAGATCTACCTCCAAAATTGTCAGCCTGGCTCCCGCTCCCAAGAGACCTGCAAATGTGCTGAGGCTGCACTCAATCACACTAGCTATGACATTAAGGAAGATGATACTCAGCAGTAGCAGTCGCAGTGGAGACCCCAGGGTCTGACAGGGTCTGGCATAGTTGCATATGCTGCTGCTAGTGCTCTTTTACCTTTCCAGGCCATGGCTTTCTTCTTCATGCTGTAGTTTACCTTGCCAAAAAAAGGAATTTCACACTTTCAAAAGTTTCTGTCTTCCTGAAATGAGTAAGCTTTCTCCCAAGAAGGCCACTGAATGGTTCCTGAGGGTCAGCCACAGACTAAACTAAGGAGTGTCTTCAATGAAGCATATTTCTCCATGAAAGTGCAGCTCTTCAAGTAGCATCAAATCCACTGTTTGCTTTTGCCAGATTGAATCTGCCCTGACAGTCCCATGACCAGCCACAGCCCTCTGGTTATCCCTACAGAGTGGCATTTGGATGCAACAAAGCATCCCCTTACCCCAAGCCCTTTACCCTGGGAAGAACACCACTTTTTCAGTCCCATTGCCTGTCAAGACTGCTTGGCAGGGCCAGGTACCTGCAGCCCATTTGCTCTTTGGCCATGGGTCTGCAGGGGTCTCTCCCAGCCCCTTGGCTGCAAAGAAAGGCAATGAACGCATCAGCATGGTCACTCCAGTAGAGCTCAGGTACCATCAACCTTTATTTGGCACATTCTCCCTTGCTAAGGCAGTCCTTGCCCCTGCCGCCCATTCCTGGCAGCTCTCCTGTTGGAAAGGATGAATGCTGTGACAACAGCCTCTGAAGGGCTGCTTGCAGCTTCTTGGCAGGGTTGGCAGCTGCTGGGCCTTGTCCTCAGTGTTCCAACAGACCCGTCTGCACACCCTTGCTAAAGGGAACAGAAGAAAGGGCCTCAGTTCTATGGCCAGGCAGAAGGGCTCCCAGTGCCCCTAAGCCTGGCTCAGGCTGGTACTGAGCAGCACTGCCGAGGCCATCCTGCTGCTCTAGAGGGCCTCGTTCCTCCCCACTTACTCTTCCAGTATTTTCCTCAAGAGCTGACACTCTGCCTGTGGCTCTAAGGCACTCTGCCCTGCCGTGCTTTGCTCCATCTCCTTCAGCTTCTCAGCATAGGCCTTTCTCAAGACATGGGGAGGGCGATAGGGATCCTCAAACACGTAGGGGCAGGAGGTCTGCAAAGGCAGAAGAGGCTCTCCTAAAGCACTGCTGCCAATAGCTGAGGGTTCTCTCCAAGCTTCAGCCAAAGCGTGTGCCTTGCGCAGGCCTGGCCCAGTGCTCAGGAGGCAGTGGTGCTGCTCCCTCGCAGAGAGGGCACAAAGCAAACAGCCTACGCCACGGCCAGCTGCACGCTCCAGCCTGGGGCCTCAGGGACAGCTCCTCTGGCAGGGCAGTGGGCAGGCAAAAGACCCCAGTCTGCCCCCAGCCATGGCACTACTGCTGTGCTTGAACACCTCCCCTGCTCCTCTGACACTGAGAGGGAAGGCAAAGCGTCCTTTCTCTGGGGGCTGTGCAGTGCATGCCATACCTGTCCTCGCTCAGTGATCGCTCGGTTGCCAAAGTATTTGCGCCACACTTCTGCTTCCACCTCATGGCGCTTGGATGCCAGCAGCAGCTGGAGCTCTTTTTCCTCCTTCTCAGTGTAGAGGGGGTACGTTTTCTGAAGGCCATGCAAAGACCACACATGCAGCATTAGCCACCTTGAGCTTGGGCAGGGCAGGAGGGCTGGGACCATGCGCTGCCTCTCTTGCCCTGGCCCAGAGCCCAGGCCGTGACACAGGACTGGCAAAACCCTAGGATGTACCTACCACTTCTGAGGGTTCGGGAGTAGTTGCAGAGACCCTCAACCCTTCCGGAACTGGAGATATGGGGTGCTTCAGTAGCATATGGGTCTTCTCCCAGATTATAGACAGGTGCCTAAAAAGGACAGCCAGCAGTCTGAGCTTGTGGGAGCCAAGTGTCAGCTTGTGTCGGTGGGATCGCAGTCTGTTCTCTGGCAGCACCCAGCAGCTCAGTAGGAGGTCCTCGTGTCCAGCAGGACAGTGTCTCCAGGGCTGTTTGGCATCAGCACATGCACCCCAGACAAGGGAGGCATCACCCATTATCACAAGTGATAATGAGGGCGATACAGAGGGCACGACCTCAGCCACACTCCTTGACAAGGCTCACCTGCCACGGCCAGCTTCCTTGTCTCTAGCCTGATCGGTTTCCATCGACTGATGACTGGCCTGAGAAACCCTCCGCCGAGCCAGGAACACTGGATCCAGCACACTTACTGCAAGCAGGAGGCAAGTGAAGAAGACCACACAGTCTTTGAGATCATGTGGGACAGCATGGGTGGTAGAGCTGCGCAGTCATGCTACACAAGGCTCACTAACAATCCTTGCCACTCCTAGGAGTCACAGTTCTGGGCAGGTCCCTTTCTTTTGTCCACACTGGATCCGCTCCAGAGCTGAATTCCCACCAAGCCACCCACGGCCCTAGGGCATGGTTTTTCTCATCTCCCTCTTATACCTTGCCAGCAGAAGGGACCCACCAGTGGGAAGAACTGGGAGATGCTGAGGAATCCCAGGGGCCTGCTGGGGAGATTGGGTTGTAGAGGCTCCCCACAACTCCAAGCCTCTTCCAGAATAGGTTCCCCCACAGTGACCTCAGACCTCTGCCCTCAGGAGGGCAAGAGCACACACGGTCCCTGCCAGCACTCAGCTGGGACATACCTCGGCGGCAACCCCCACCCCAAGGCGCCGACGCTCTTCTGGGCTTCAGGGAAATCAGCGGTGCCAATGGCTGGTGTGGGATCTCAGCTACAAGACTGGAAACAAGAAGGTACCAGCTGGGTAAAGCTGAGGCAACAGGCTCTCTTGGAGGCTGACAATTGTAAGTTTCTGGCACATATCTTTGGAGGCCACTGCCTAGTCCTTGGAGGACAGAATGGCTGTCCTTGCTGCCTGTGCAGGCCCTCTTGCCTCTCTCAGGGCACATTGAAAGAAGAATGGCCACTTCATCTGCAATCTCCAAAGCCAGGCAGGAGTGAGCAGCAGAGAGGGAAGCTCTCCTATGAAGTAGCTGCTCTTGCCCAAGTTTGGCTGGAAAGGAGCCTCAGCAGGAGGGTACCCCCAAAACAATGGCTGAGCAGATGCTTGATGAGCTGAGGGCCGTAGAAGCCATCCTGCTCACCTTGGCAGGACGAGAACCTCATCTTGACTAACCCGAGTAAAATCGTTTTGGCCCGGAAAGGCAACAATGCTCATCATGTTGGGGTCCTGGAAAGGAACAGCAGTACGTCAGCAGAAATCCAGAACATGTGCTGGTTGCTCAGAAAGGTGGCAAATCACCTTCATGCTCAGAGACACAAAGGCTGCTTCTCAGAAAGCCTCGCACGCCTACTCCCTTGATGTCATTAGCCCTGCCCTCAAAGGGGCTGAGGCACTCCTGAGACCTGAACTAACTTATTGGGAGTGTGCCTAGGCTGGGTGATGAGGCAGGTGACAGCCGCCCAGACAAGGCAGCTAGAAAGTTTTGACAGCACATTGCCACAAATCCACGAGGAGGAATGCCACAGAAATGACAAGATCACCTCGAGCAGGGCTTTCAGCATGTTTCCTGTTGTATCCAGCTCCAGCAGGCAGCTATCAAAGAAGGCCATGCTGACCACTTTTGCTCGCACAGCAAGGATACCAATGCTCCTGAATGAGAATTCCACCTCTTTGTTGTCTCGGAGGGCCCCAGCAAAGCATAGCAGGGTCTCCTGTACACACTGCTCCACAATTTCATGGCGAAAGTGGATGTTTGCAGCAATCTCTTCCAAGTCTGGATGAACAACAGGTGTCTCATCTAGGAAACAAGCACAAAGTATCTCTCTCACCTCAGTTCAGCCAACTCAGAAACTAGAGGTCATCAGTGCCCAGCTCTCAGACAACACGGCCAGACAGTGTGCCCCTTTCAACTTCATCCATATCTCCAGAATGGACGCAGTGGACAGGAAAGGCCTAGCAAAGCTTTGTCTCCTGCTGTGAGCAACCAGCTGGAGCATAGGGGAGCTGAGCAGATGAGGCTGTCTCCTCAGGGAGGAGCAGGGTTCTGGGCTACCACATCTGTGCCCACACTCAGCACTTTGCAGGTTGGAAGAGTCTTTGCTATATTAGTGGTGTTGACACTAAGCCAAAATCCAAGGCTTGTGCAAGGAAAGGATCCCATCTTCTTACCAGGAATTTTGGTCTCATCACTTTCAAGGTTGTAAAACATCTTCAGAGACTTGCTCAGAATGAACATAGGTCTCTCAACAGGCAAAACTTTGCCCTCTGCCACACTGGCATGCACTGGGACAACTGCAAAACTCCCAACTCCAATCTCCACTGCCTGAAAACACAAACAAAAGGAAGTGTTGGCAGGGCTGCCCAAAGGTAAGGAGGCTTCCAGATGACTTGCATGGCCTTGGGAATGGCACTTTGGGCCCTGCTCCGGAGCCCCAGATGGGCAGGATGAGGCACATGCAGAAGGCAAGACTCACCTTCTTCTGCAAGAGCTGTCTGTAGATGTGCCGAGATATTCCAGACCAGATTTTGCAGATTTCTGGAAAGCAAATGAAAGCCAAGTTCTGATGTTAGCACAGGTCAGCATGCCCCATGCCCCTACCCATGCAGGTGACAGTGGAGTGCTCTCAAGCTCCCCCTTGCCATGAATAAGCAGTCTCACTGACTGGGGCTGCCCAGCTGTGTTCTTGACTGCTCCCAGGCTCAAAGCCTGCCCTATGTCCAAGACAGGCCAGGAGAGGAAGGACAGGCTGTAGTTTTGAAAAGGTGATTTCCACTTTTAGACACTGCTAGTGCCTGGAAGCCTGGGCTACAGTGGATTCCCAGATGGGGCTAATGTGTATGTCTAAAACACCCACAGCTGGATGGCTGTGGAGCTAACCGAGGGCTGTTGGTAATAACAGACAGTGACTGTGGGTAATAACCAAGGATTGTTGGTATTAACACTCTGTGGGAAAGGACAAAAGGGAGCTGAAGAAGAGGGCCATGTGGAATCAGAGCAGCACTTCTCTGGGACAAACATCCTTGTTCTAGATCCTGGAGATATGCACAACACAGTACAGTGCAAGGCCAAGAAATGGGTATAGACTGTAGGGGGGGATCAAGACCACCAAAGACCCGCAAAGCCCAATTTCCCAGATGGTGTGAAAAAACAGACTGCACATGATCACTAATACGTGCAGAAAGCAAGAAACCTGTCTATAAAAAGGTACCCCTACCAAGCCTGGTCAGAGCCCCCAGGACCCTGGACTTGGATCCATGTAGTTATATAGCAGTAAGTCAGGGACTAACATAGACATTTCCATGCCAACTGTGTAATTTTTTTACTAAAACTTGGTGAGGTTTTGTGGACCCTCTGATTTTTGTGGTTCCCTGCTGCTGCCTGATATCTTAAGAGAAAAACCCTTGCAACACTGTTAAACTAGTGCAGTAAAAAGCAGGCCTTTATTTGGAAGCTTCCAGGTGTCCCAGTGGTCATGGACACACCTGGCATCAGATTTCTATAATTTTATAAGTTTAATAAATGATAATATCTAACAAACTTTGTCCAATTAGAAGAGCAGTTGGTTAGGTAATTTTTCCTCAGATACTGCCCCATTGGAGTTGGCCCGGGGCTTCTTTTCTCCACTTCTTGTTGTGTCTTCTCAGATTCTGATTGGAAAACAAAATGTACTTCCAGGTTTTCTTTTTGAAAAATAAGACTAAGCAGTATTTCAGGAGTCTTTTATATGGTCAGTTTATTACTCTAAAATCTAAGAGAGAGGGTAGGACAAATACTATATAGCTATATAATATATATAGCTATATAAATATGTAATAGTAATCTATAGATCTATGAATATATGAAAAATACATAAAAAACAAGTGATCTTTAGACATCACTTCTACCACAAGCATTTGTGAATCTTGAGTGCTCCCTTCTCCTTAAGGGTGGGACATCACAGCTACCAAAGGCACCTTCGAGCTCCAAGGCACAACAAAGCAGGGCCCCCCTTGCAGCAGTCTGTACCCTCCAGAAGAGTTCCACCTTTGACCCCAGCCTCAGGCTTTCCACAGCTTGCCTCCATGTAATCCTGGCACTGACAGTGCTCCTGCAAGGGACCCCTAGGGCCTTACCCACAGTGCTGAGCTCCCTGAGGGTTGGGAGCTCCTCTGGCTCCACAGAGTTATAGAGCAGGTACTTCTGCATCTTTGCCCCGTTGCACTGCAACAGTTGGGGAAGAGGTACTTTTCCTGCTACAAATAACCTCTGCTCCTTTCCTCCCCCTTAACACTTCTCAAGCGGTATCTCCACTGCCCTGCCACAGCCTCCTTTCACTTCCTGGCAGCAGGACAGCTCCTGCACACAGAGTGCTGGTGACAGCAGTACCAGGGTCACACAGGCCCCTCCAGAGACAGTGGTGCAGGGCACTGGAGCAGGAGCTGTCGCTGTGGGTGTCCCGCTGTGACATCATGGGACACAGGCCTGCATGGAGCTGGCCACCACACAGCCTCACCCACATTTGGCTTCAGCATTAGCAGGGCAGCCCCAGTGGGCACCCCAAGCTGCTGTACTGGTGGTCCTACCTGCACATCTCAACTCATCCTCCCTAGCTGGCCACAAAGAAACTCCTGGAATCTGGGATGCAATGTGCATTAGTGCTGAAAGGCTTTGAGCACTCAGAATAGGGCTGGAGAGGTCCACCTTAGGTCACAAGAAAAATTATCCGTGCTCAAAGACAGCATTTATCCCCTCCTATTCCCTAGGGCCACTGGGATGCAGCTCTCTCACTACACTAGGATCCACAAAGAACTGCAACTGCACACAGGCTGCTGCAAAGATACTGTATGGTTTGCAGCTGCATCCTCCAATGCATAGTCACCCTCCTGGAAGACTCCCTTGGCCATGACTGTTGACTTCCCAGGCTTCCCACTAAATTTGCAGATTCTTTGCAAATATTGGCTATATTGGCTTTGCACCCCAATTAACCATCCCAGACAGGGACTGATAACCACATGCAGGTGATACAGGAAATCACCTTCTCTGAGACAAGAATTTTGTTTGGCCATCAGATTGTAATTTTCTCCTACTCTAATGACATTATCCCAACTCACTGTTCAGCTAAACAAGGCACAGCTGACACCCTGGTGGACCATTTTCACTTAGCCATAAGTCAGGCCCCACGAACATTTGTCCCCACATTGCTTCCCATGTGAAAGCTGAGTGCCAGGCTCCTTCATGGCACGGGTGATTGCCCACCCACTGATTCTGCTGCAACACTGGCCAGACACAAAAATAAATGAAAACCCATGTGCAGGCATATGTAACTCAGCCACTGAGTATGGTGTACCAGGTTTGAAGGAACATGGACATGGTGGCTGTTGTTATCAGGTAGTATATAAATAGCTACTGTGAGTTGATGGCTGCTCCAGGTTTATTTTTTTTAATATAGGCAAACTAAGCTCAACTTCTGGTTCTTTATTTTTAAACTTTGACTGGTTCCTTTATTTAATTATATATGACCTTAAAATATTGTTCATGAAAACTTCTCAAGTTTCCATAATACCTTGAGGGTGCCTTTTCATTAAGATTTCTTAAACTTTTCATAAAGGTGTGATTTATGGCCTTATTTGACAACTATTCATTGGACAGATTTGGAATTTACTGAGACAATCTCTGTGAGTAAATGTTATTCATGTACATTAGTGGTTTCCAAGTCAGGCAATTAACTTACAAATATTTTCAGGCTCCTTCTTCATTTTTTTTCACAACATAGTCAGGCACAGTATTAATATCCCGTACTGAGTCTAATAAAATTTCCATTGCCTTCTGGGGTTAATAATGAACACAGCAGGAACAAAATCAGTATCACTGTATTAACTATCATTAAATAAGGTATCTAAGTATTAGCATCATAGCAAGTGAAAAGTTTGGTGTATATAAAAAATTGGTATTTGTCTATTTATGTCATTCAAATTCTAACTTTAACATTAAGCCTTGGATTTTGAAATTAGCAACATGCAAACACATTGTGCATGGTCAATTAAACTGAACTCCGCTATTTCACATTACTGCAGGAACTATGAAAGCCAGAACTAAACTTCATTCCAGTCAGTATTTTAGAATTTTTAGAACAGGTATTTTAGAATTTTTTTTTCATTAATGAAAATAATTGTCTGAATCAATTGATTTTAAATATTAAATTTTCTGAAGAATTTGATGCTACAGCATATATCTATGCAATTAGAATACTTAGAGTCATCAAATCTGACGCGTGTATTAAGTCTGGTCTAGCACCTGAGAGTCAGTGGTAGAGGACTCAAGGCCCATTCCCCCCTGGCTAACCTAAGGCACTTGATTTAAGCGCTTGTGTGGACAAGTAGGTTCCATATAACCTGTCAAGCCATCAAAGAGAGGAGAACACAAACCACATAAGTTTGAAGTCACCTCTGAACATACTAAAATGATAACACAGTCACATTTGGAAAGTTGGAAGGAAAAAGAAAATGCCTTAGAAGGACATCAGTAAAACAGAAGGGGAAAGTAGAAACAACAAGGGGATTGCAGATCCCCACATGCTCAGAGCAGTGAACTCACCTGAGCGCTCCCATAATCCCATCTGAATTATGCTGGGAGAAAGGAAAGAGGGCATTGTTAATGACTTTTGCAGTCTTCTCCCACTACAGAATCTGGATATAAATAAAAGCATGCGTTCATGGGTTGCACGTGGTAAACACAACCCAAACTTAGATGATGCCTGTGCATAAGTTTTCCCTGCACTCTTTTCTGTTAAAAGATTGATGATGGGAGGAGATACTCCATATGAGCACTGATTAACTTCAAAATGCACAATGGTTCTAGTTCTGAGAAATTTTATTTATAGATGACCCTTACTTGAGAAGACCCACTACCTTCTCATAATGCTGTAACACACTGCATCCACTCTGGTTCTAAAAGTAATCCTGCTGTGCCTAATGTGAACCACACACCAACACCGTAATTAATATTAGTTGGCATTTATTAGCAGTTTGGGCTAATAAGTCTATGGATTTAGAAAGTGTGGCCTCTTAAGGCAGGCCTCTTCAGAAAAAAACAGAGGTAAACACAGAAAGGAATACAATGAAACTTTGCTTGCAGCTCATAATCTACTTGTTTTACAGATTGGAAGTACAGGTGAAATATACAGAGCAATAAAATAAAATTTCCAAGGGCTAAATCTAGACCATCCTGTATGCTAAACATATTTTAACATACACAATTAAAATGAAATAGTTCAATAAGCATCACAGATTATCTTCTCACACATGAGAACAAAATTAGTTTTAAATGCCTCAGAAGCAAATTTTTTCCTCCTTCAGACTCAAACAGGACTGGGGACTTTTTGAACAAAGGCATTTACTGTGAATACCTGTAAGTATCTGGAAGCCCTTGCACTTCTCATTTCCATCTTTATTTTTCTCCTTCCCCCTCAAAGCAATTAAAATCTTCCTTTTGCTGGAAGGCCTGTGGCAAATAGTCACGGGAGTTCTGAGAGAGGATGAGGTCCTGAAGTGAACCAGTGTCCTTGGTCAGCATCTTCTCCATGGTACTCCTGGTAGTGCTGTGCTTCTAGTAAACCTTTCTTGGTTTCAGAAAGCACAGCTGGCACAAGGAAATGCTGTTTCCATTGTCAAAAGACTGAATCCAGGTTTGTGCCTCTGTCAAAGGGCTGACTCACTCCACTCACTTCCACCCTGACTGACCTAGCCCCATTTCGTCTGGAAGAGTCAAGCTACACTTTAGGTAAGTGCAGCTAAATTGGGCAGATGATAACTTTATTTCTGCACATCCACTCAATTAATCTGTTCCTGGACTGTCAGTGATAATAATTCTCTAAGAATTACTGATTAAGTCATACACTTAAAATTATTTTCTAAAGCCTCCTATTGTCATCTGAGAACTCTGATGTTGACTCCTGCCATTACAGATCATTACCATTCAGCATCATCAAATCTAAAATATGGATTTTGGTTTTGCTTGTTCATTCACAGGACTATAAATGTAGCAAAGGAATTACTACTTCATTTTCTACTTCTTATTTGCTAGAACTTTCCTTACCTAATTTTCCCTCTGAGACTTTTGCAAACTTCTATTTCTTTATTTTTTTATGATATTTTCTGCAATTTTTTCTCATCCTCATTATTACTACTGAAACTATTCGTTGTCTTTCCATTTTGTAAAAACCCTTAAATTCCCTCCCCACCACAAAGTGTTTAAGGGCTTTCACTTCTGGTTTGTATCAGATGGGATAAGTTTTCTATTTTGCTAAATCCTAATTAAACTTCTGGCCCACATACAAATGATGCCTATTACCTCTGTGGCAGCTTTTTCTTTTGACTAATCTAGAAATACCCATTTTCCTATATATTTTGTACTAAAGGAAATTGTCTTTAGAGATGAGAAACTTTGCTCTTCAAACATTTAATCAGTGAATACCATGCAGAGATGTAATCTGCTTTCATACAGCCCTCCCAGCATCAATCCCAGCTGAGGTTTTCTGCTGGCTACCAATTACAAGACTATTTAAGACCATTTGACCAAGATAGGACATATATATATATCTATTCAGATTAAAAAATATATAAGTGAATAGACAAAATTGAAAAAAAATCCAACCAAACAAAAAAACTCAATCCCAACCAACCAACCAAAAAAGAAAAAAAAACCAAAACAGAAAAAACCCCAACCAACCTACTACCCAACCACAAAAAAAAAAAAAAACAAAAAAACAAAAACACAAAAAACAAAGAAAACAAGGGGAAAATTAATCCTGATATAAAGCCAGCTAGTTAAACTGTATTCTTGCTATATAGCCACCATAGGCCAACCCCTGCAGCTTCCAGATGTTTATTACAGGATATGCCTGGACAAATCTTCTTTCATAAAAGCTCTTTGACTCAAAGTCATTAAACTTTAAGTACCTTAACACAATAGCAAACCTTTAGAAAGGGATTTACTTTAACTTTTTATATACAAAAACAGCTGGAAAGGGAACAGAATGACAATGAAGTAAAACAATACTTAGGGACACTTAGTAAATCTCCACCTTCTCCTCCTTTAGGCACAAAAGAGAATTCCATCAGCACAATAGTCCCATTAAGCTTAACATTTTCTAAAAGATTAAGGGTCTGATCAAAAGAACACTAAAATCACTGGAAATCTTGCTATTTTATTTGAACAACTTTGGATCTGGTCCATACTGACTCCATAAGAGTAACTGCTTATAAGAACTCAGATTAAATCTGGAGGAAAATAACTCTGGTTATAACCTCCATAAAAATACAATAAAAAGGAACACATGCTTGCTTTCTATTTACTTTACTTTCCATATATTTTAAAAAAGGGCATTTACAGCATTTTGCTCCACAATATAATCAAATTAATTTGCTATGAGGAAATGAAGATAAAACAAGGCATAGAAGTTGTTTCCAATTCTGAGATTTATCATTATTCACAGTGAAAATAGCTACTCATTTATCCTTCAGTTTCATGCTGAAACAAAAGTTATTTGCCACAAATTGGGGTGAGAATGGGACATACTTTTTCTATCCAGAAAATGCTCTCTGTATTGCCAGTTCCGGAGTCCCAGTTCTGCATTTTGTCCATGTCCCAGTTAGCTATGGGCTTTTCATCATCATTTCACATGTTCACAAAATGCAAGATCAGACTTCTTTAACTGAGAGTTTTACTCCCACTTGTACACACGTGCGTGTGTTCATGTACCTATACAGTAGACCATGGCCAAAAAAATGAATCTAGCGTCAAACATTAAAGACGAAAAGCATTATTCCAGAACATTTTAACTAAAATGTATGCTGGTTGGATGCTGACCATTCCTAATTTCAGGCAACGCCTCTCATTGCTTTGCCGTGGGTGACAGAGAAAATATTTTTTTTGTCCCTGTATGAGAAAAGTGAAAAACAAAACCCAAAAATGATCAAAGAACAGTTGTCAGCTGGCTGACAAACACACACAGATTTGTAGGACAAATGAACCCATGGCTACAAACAGCAGCTCATCATACCCCACAAAAAAATGAAAAAAAAAACTGTGTCAAAAACTCCAGTGATTTAAGTGGCACTAGAACAGATACCAAAGTCACAATGCTTTTATAACCAAAAAGTTTAAGCCACCTCGTAATTTTCTTTTTAACCCCTCTCACAGACTGAAAGCTGTTATTGCCTAATGCCACACTTGGCAATTAAATGGTACAAAGGGAACCTCTATTCTAGTTTCACGAGTATTTCAATAAATTTATGCTAGGCTTTTTAGATTGCTACGATATGATTAGCATCTTCTATACATGGACAGATAGATCATAGACATGCTATCTCATCACCCAGCAATAACAAACTGGACAAGCTGCATCAGGTTCCAAATTATCAGACAGTCCCAGTCCTAGCAGATTAGTCAAGACAACATCTACTGACTTCTACCACCTCAAGACAGATGGCAGCTATGATCCAGCATACAGGGGACAAGCAGTGCAACTGCCACTACAAAATTAACTTCTCTCTATATTCTGAAGACATTTGAAGAAGCCAAATGTGTTTATACCAGGCTGTATTTTGGCATGGCCATTGCATTTTTGATGCAGCACTGGAAGCTCTAACACTGCATTTTTCACACTGCCAAACCACACCAAGTTACTACAAAAATCTCCCAAACTTCTGCTGTTAGGATGCCCAAAGCACACATTTCTGCTTCTATCTCATTTTAGTAGGGAGGCTTAAAGAAAAACCTTCTCAGAGTAGGCTCATGTGCAATAATGAAGTCCACTTCTGGTATGGTATCTTTTTTCTCATGTTCCTAATTCACTTTTTTCATAGGGGAGAAATATTATGCCCGTTCTACACATATAATGACTGAGGCAGTTCTTCCAAGAACACCACTAGCAAAGCAAGAGCACAATGCTGTCTTCTAACATTGGTGCTACATCAAACACCAATTTCTGCCATTCCCTAAAAGCACAAAAGTTCTGGAAACCATTTTATTACAGCAATCACCTCTAGAAATTCACAGTATTGCTTTATTACCCAGAAAGCTCATTTTGGCAGGAAAAAAAAAAAAAAATACAGTTATATACATTTTTTTCCCTAGCCCCATTTTTTGTGATTTCTCAGATTAGAGTGCCAATCAAGTATTATGCTCCTTCTTCCCGCTGAGACCACAACAAAAAGTGGTTATTTATTACCTGCTGAAAATTCTAAAAAGGGGCATCAAAATGTACAATTTTATATATTACAGTTCTGTAGACAAAGGACTTCTGATGATACTATAATTCTCTGAATGCTGGTCAAGGATTTTCATTTAATTCTTCAATACTATTCTGTAAGCCCATATAGCTACATTGTTAAATCAATGTATACAATTATTATTTGGATTTTCTATCTTGCTTGGCTTGCAATAAGAACTGCATTTCTGAAGCTATTTATCAGCACCTTGGTCATGCCATAAAGTCTATTTCTTCCTTCCTAATTGTGCTTTTATTCCTTTCTGTGCGGAGCAAAATACAGCAAAGGGTCAAAGGTCTTTATCCTTTCTTTCCAGCAAATTGAATGTTATAACCTCATTTCCTGGTCAGCTCCAGATTCTTGGAAACTACACAATGGTGGAAACTGGGGGACACAAGTGCTCCCCAGATCCTTACTGCTGAGCATTACAGCAGCAAGGTAGAGCTGCAGACAACCTCCTAATACATCCTTCCAGGAGAAGCTTTTCCAAATAAAGCCAACAGTAGAGCACAACGAGTAAAAGCAGTAAGTTCTTCCAAAATATTCACACTCTGCTCTTGACACTGCTTTTTACAGGAAGCAATGATCCTCTTTCACCAAGTTTCCCCCGATTACAGGGAAATCTATGAGAAGCACTGAAAGCCAGCAAACTCTCAAATGCTTTTCAGAGCTAAGAAAATCCAAGCCTTCCTACAACATTTCTGACATCTTCCCACTCTACCCTAAATCACATTTACATGGCTCATTCTTCTATTTAACACTTCCCACAACTTGAGTCCTTCCTGTCTTCACTTCCTTTTCCCTCCCTTTCCTGCAAATCTCTCTACTTTCGTGCTTAGCTCACATAGAGTTTTCACAGCGTCCATGTGATATTTTGCCCAACTGATCACTTCTTTAAGTCAGCTCTTTGCCTTCTGGAGACAGACCCTCCCCTCCCGACTGCACGGCAGCGCAGGTTCCTGCAGGACAGCACGCTGCACCGCTACTTTCATTTGTAATAAGCACAGCTCCTCTTTTTGCGCGGACATTACACGGCTTGTTTGCAATCCAGCTGCTGCCTCCCACAGCTGCAGGATTTGCCGGACCATTCCTTCTCAAGCAGCAGCTGCTGCAGCTCGCAGCTTTCCGGGAGCTCAAAAGGCTGCTGTTGGGAAAAGGATGCTCACCCCCCCCGCGGCAGCCGTGCCCCGCACTGGCCCTTGGCAGCCGGGAGGAGCAGCCACGACCCAGCTCTGTGCTGAGCACGGTGACCCTGGCAGGCGTGGGGGAACATCTTGCTATCTCGAGTGGCTGAGTTGATCAGCCTCTCCCGAGAGCTTAGAAGCGCACTGAATTAAAAGACTCTCGCTAGAGGGAGGATCGGGTTTGTGCTGGCCATTGCTCCCGCTGAACTTGGTTCCAGCTATATTCTACTCTCCCCACACTTGCACATCTTGCAGAACTCCAAGCTCAACATCAAGGTTCGTGTAATTACATTTAAGCATATGCATATGATTGTATATGCTTGTGTTACTTCAAAAAGATTTGCATAGTAAAGGCTTCAAAATGAGAAAACACCAGTATTAAAGGAAGCAGGTGTGATTCAGCAGCTTGTTGTGGGCATATGAGGAGACAGTCACATGTGGCTGCAGACTTCTTCAGAGCATATTGTGCCAACCCTCCACTTCCTCTAAAATCATAATCACCTCCGGAGCTCTTCTCACCATACCCAAGTGCTTCCCAAGCGTTCATCCATTCACCACAAAAATGTGTTTGGCAACACTGTTACAGCCTTTCTTAAAACCACGGACCCGGGGCGTATGTTACACATGTTAACGCACAGTAGCACAGGGCATTCAATTTCCTTAGACACAGGATCTTTCCCACTCTTCCTTCTGCTCTGGATACTGTAACAGAAGCCAAAGTGCTGCAGGTGTGAGCCAGCTCTGATTCAGCATCAGCACCACTGCTCATGGTGTGTACTGATCAATCAAGGAAAGATTTATGGGGAAAGATCTTGTTCCAGAATAAAAACTGGGTACCTTTTGAGTGCCTCATTCCAATGTGCAAACTGCAGGACTCACAGGCAGCAGCGAGGGATCTTCTAGTAACAGATCACTGTGATTTACAGGCTCACTAGAAGAAACAACATCAGGAACTTTGAAATCCAACATTTCCTAAGTCTGCTTATGCAACTTGCATACTTTGCTAATCATGTTTCCAAAGTTTTGCTGAGTGAGGTGTATTGTCCCTGTGCCCTGTAGCTGTGAGATCCTGCTGATCAGAGCAACCTTGCGGCTCCGTGAGGCGGCAGCAGCCAGGCTGGCTCAGCCTCTGGAGATGCCACTCCTGCACCGACTTCTGGTGAGGGAGACAATCTTCTGGTTTGGTTTTTAATTGAAAAACTGTAATTGTAGCAACACGAGGCTCCAACTTGCATAATGAATAGAGTGTGGACCACTGAAATCTATAGCACAGACTACTCCTACTTCACCTAATTAAGTAACAGGAGCTTTTCCATATGCATATGTAAAGCTTGCTAATGAAAAAGGAAAGGAAACTAACTTTTGTTGTTGTTAGGCTGCAGGAACTTAGGAAGCTGCTGAAAAGTCTTTTAGGGTATTTAGCTTGTGGCTATAGCCTGATTGGTTTTAAGTCTAAGTGTTGGGGTTTTTTTACTTTTTTAATTTTTCTCCCTTACCATTTGTTTTGCTGCAGTTATACTTTTATAGCCATTTCCCTATCCTTTAGTAATAGTGATCACCTTTTTCTGCTATTCTGTGTTGTTCTATAGAGATGTTTATCCTTTTCCACTTTCTCCTGTTTCCTTTACAACCATTGAGAGTAGCAAGTCTATGGATAAGTGTGCATGTGCTTCAGATCTACATTCAGCTCTGCAGAACCCTGGAAATAATTATTCTGAGAAAACCTGTGTTTGTCCTCCACAGCAATTGTGTGGAGCATATGAACTTGCCCAGTTTCTGTCACACAGTCCAGCCACTAAGCAGTTGTGAGAGGAGGTGTCTAGCACGAATTTTTCAAAGACCAACTTATAAATTTCTGAGAGTGTGGAAGTGTTTCAAGGAACAGCTTCTGTGGAAGAAGTTTTGAGGACTTATCCCTTTGGTGTATCTTCCTGAGAATGGCAACAAGTACTCCTGAGACCTTCATCTGCTAAAGTCACTGTTCCAAAATGTGGAGGTGGTAAGATTTTGAACTGAATATTGCAATTTTTTTTAGCATAGACAAAAAAGGAAAAAAAATAAAATTGATCATTGCCTCATAAGTGACCAAACTGCTTTCCAGCTGGAACTTCCTCAATACTAAACTTGATGTAGGCAAGACTATGGTAAAATTTTGCCTAGACAGATGCAATTTTAGGAGAAAAAGAAAGCAACTGAACATATGATCTTACCAAGGGAAGACTCAAAAAATATATTCTTGAATATTGGCAGTGCAAGTAGCTCCACCTAGAATAGGTACAAAAATACAGATGTGTGCACTCTTTCTAAGTGACTACATAATTGTAACATCTCTTTTACCATCTTTTTCCTTTTCCTTCCTAGTTGATGTTATTGTTATCTGTTGCATAGTTGGCATGATGATTCAGATGATAGAATTATGCTGGAAAAAAAAAATATATATATATATGGAACACAGGCCCAAAAATGAAAATTCTTCTGGGTAAACAATCTAGAATTTAGGGCTTTTCTGTATTTATTCTGTCAAGCACTAGAGTGTTATGTCTAAGAATAAGTTTTGTATTTGAACTACTGCTTTCAGGATGAACCTCAAAACAAATTGTGCTTTAGTTCATGGTTTGAACTTGCTGTTGAAAAGAAAATCAACAGTGCAATTTTCTTTATCATGAGCAACTACATCTACCTATGGCTTCAAGTGTATTATAAGAAGGTTAACAGAGTCTAAAATAACTGGAGTTTTCCGCTGTAGTTTTGTCCTCATTTGCTCCAGTAATCATTCAAGCTTAGCAACATTGGTTGAATTCAGATACAGGTCAACCATATTTTGATGAAGTTCAAGGAAATGGGTGCAGCTGATTAAGCAATATCATTAAAAAAAAAAAAATTGATAGAGAAAATAAGTATGGTGCCTCTCCTGATCAATGGGTTCATATTTTGCCTCTCATCTGATTCAGTACCAGGTTTCTATCTATGGAGTAAACTATTTTTCTGAATATTCTAGCCTGGATAATAAGTAATTTGCCTTATCAAAGAGTCTATTGCTAAGAAATATCTTCTGTGATGTTAGATACATATGCCACCTCTTTCTGCAAATAAACAGATAAAATCAGTATTTTTGACTGATCACCCTGTATAAAGTCATTTTCATTTGTTTATAATGTATCTGCAGCACGGCAATAAAAGTGGAGTTAAAAATTGCTAGATTTGTGAGTAATTATTACATTAGTAAAACGTAATAAAAAATGTCAAGTGTAGTAAAAAAATTACATTACATTGCATTAACAGTAATGGGACATGAGACAAGCTCATAAGAATCAGACCAAACATTACTGTGAAGCCATCCATACAGAATTGATTGTTTTGAAGTGACCAGGACCTTGGCTGCTCTGATCGGGACACTGTAAAAGGCCTGACTGATAGAAAATGTTCAGAGCTTAACTGTGGAAAAAATAGTTTTCTTCTATTTATTTCAATGCAGACTTGAATCAGCTAAAATCACAAATCATTGAAACAGGCTGGGATTTCTCTTTTCTTTTCGTGATAAACATTATGATAGACTCTGAAAGCTGGAGAAGGCAGGATAATAGCAGTAGACTGTACCAATCTACTGTTTCACACTGAACAGCTTCTTGCTGCTTGAGTAGTCTCCTTGAGATGTGTATTGAATGTCTGGGGGCAGGCAAAGAAAAGGAGGCAGAAGTTGGCTTTAAGAAACTCCTGTAGGATGCATCCACTGTAATTCTGTTCTAGACTCCTGGCACCTTCTGGAGAGGCTCCATCATATCTGATCACTGGTGGAGTACAGAGCATATAATGAAGTCATACTTGATCGTTGCTTATTAAAACAGCTGTCTAAGGTCATAAATACAACTTGCTGTTTTCATCACCAGGAGCACTCCCTTAAGTGTGAAGGTGATGATTAACATTGTATCTCTAGTTCTGCTTTCTTCTTCAACCTTGTGGCAGATGCTTGTCTCTGGGGCTGTTTAAAAGCCATCAGAAAATGTCTTAATCACTGGTGACCTCTGCAAGAACTTTGGTGGCTTCTACATCGATCTGACATACGGAATGCTCCTCAGGCAAACATGAAGACAGGCTTTTTTTATTGATTGGCCAAATTGTCTAGCCTTCCTGTTTTGTCTCCTTGATGGCAATTAAGAGAGAAATCCATTGAGGGAGTGGTGGCAGTGAACCTTCCCCTCTGATACAAATAACCTTAATCGGGCTTCTTAGTTAATTTGTGAAATTGTTCTGCATCGACTTTGCTTTGAAGCAGGATTTCATCCTATGGCCCCATCAGTAATACATACACATCTCCCTTTTCGGAAGCAGGCTTTTTCCAACCATAATATCTTTTGTTTCTTATTTACAATCCTAATCCTATCATTGATTTCAGTAATCCTTCCTGCACCATGAGCTATAATTTTCTTGAGGGAAAACCTGGGTGGGTTTTGTTTTGTTTTCTTTTTACCAAGATAATTAATATTAAAACAAAGAATAACAATCTAGGACCTTTGAGGGACAGGGAAGGCCAATTCTCAATGTGTTCTTAGCATCCAGACAGTAAAGAAGCCACAATGTTCCCCAGCCTGAAACTAAGACTGAATCTAAGATAATTTTTGTGACTTAACTGAACTCGGGGAATTAGCTTTTTGCAATCTAAAATATGATTGTGCAGGTTAGGGTAGTGATTGTTTATTCCAGAAAACAGCATTTGCATGTTTCCTTACTAATGTGACTCCTTTTGTGTCTGAACAATGGAAAAACTATACTTGGCTAATGAGAAATGAAGCATTTCCTCACCTCTTCCTCAGTAATCACTTATCTAACCCCTGACCCCAAATAAATGCATTAAATCCTTTACCTCCATCTTCTGCATCTCTGTTTTATATTGTCTCATGGAAAGCCAGGACTTGCTTGTCCTTCTTAATGTGAAATTTTAGCCTTGGAACCATTTAGATAAATAATTGGGATTGTTCATAGCTTATGTCACTATGACTTCACTGCAACTCTGTGATGAAGGGCAAAATAACTTGGCTGGGGCAGAGGGGATGCCCTGGCCTTGGGGCACTAGCACAGGCTGGACCTGGGGCTGAACACCTTCCAGATCTGGCTGCTCTTCCCCTTCTTATCCACAAGCATTCAGTTTTGTGTGTTGATGATTCACTCCCCTACCGTGTATGAGTTAAATTCAAAAATTTTGCCTTTAAAATAATCCTTGAGAGTTGGTAAATGGACGTGCCAGGGAAGCTCTGTGTGAGCAGAAGTATGATTTAGCATCTGTTCTCCTTGTTAGAAAGTGCCCTGTCGTACTTGGGGTGCCAGGAGGATTTTGGCAGGGGGGAAAGGTTTGACTCACCCAGGTGCCATCCCTGTCAGCACTGTGGATTTACAAATCTGGCATCCTCCCTTTCCATCTCCAAATCACAGCACAGAGTAAAACGCAGCGATACGAAAGGTTAGTCTTCATTCGGCAAAGCAATTGCCAAATTAAATGATGACAGATGGAAAAACTAAAGGCCACGGTGTCAGGGGTCTGTCCATAGCCCTGGGCTTTAGGAAGAGGTAAATACACAGATCTCAGCTGGTGCTGCAGGAGGTACGTGTCCGGTGCAAAGCCAGCGGCTCGGACTGTGCCGAATCGATACCTGCTATCGAAGGGAGCAGCGCACAGCGTTAGGGCCAACCCAGTGTTATTAGAAAATGATATATGGCACATTAGGATGGATAATTCATGTCGCCTTCATCGGCTCAGACCGTCGTGAAAATCCATAAATCATTTTCTCGTTCATGTACCGCCTAAGTGCGATTTGTCACTCGGCATTAGCGGGAGGGTGGCCGCGGATCCCTGCCGCTTCCCAGGCACTGCTCAGAGACCCAAAATGGATTCCCGGCTGGAATCGCGGGGGCAGACCGGATCCCCGGGCTGCCGGCCCCCGTGGCAGCGAGGAGGGCGGGAGGCGGCTCCCCCCGCGCCTATACACGTGTATGGATATAAATATGTGTGTGTTCCCGCGTGGCTGCTGCCCCCCGGATCACGCCGTCTCTGCGGAAGCCTCGAGTGGGTGTCGCGCCTCGAGCGCGCGTGGGGAGCGCCCCGAGCCCGGGGATGTGTGTCCCCCGCTACCTCCGGCCCACACAGGCGGGCACGGACACGGACACGGCCGGGCTCGGTCTCCCGGGTTTCTCTCGCTCGCCCCGGGCCGCCCGCCTTCCTCGAAGGCAGGAAAAGCGGCCGCTCCGGGGGCTCCGGCGGAGGGGAGAGAAGGGCTAGAGCCGGGCTGCCCCGGGTCGCGTTCAGTGCCGGGAAGCGGCCGCTTCCCTATGGGCATCCACCGGTCCCTCGGGCAGGAGAGGCACGATCTCCGCTGTCCGCGCCTAGGGCCGGCAGCAGCGGACGGGCAGGTGAGCGGCGGCGCTTCTGCATGGAAAGAGAAGCCGCGAGGTCCCCGTCCGCATCCAACGGGCAGCGGGAGCAGCCGGGGGATTCTGACGAAATTTTTCAATTTTTCTGGAAAACACCCACCGGAATCGCCCCGCCGAGTGAGCCCCGCGCTGCCACGCAGCCCAGGGGTGGGCTAGGGATCCACCCTGAAGGGGAGAACAGGATGCAATTCGGGGGAGAGGGGGCATCTCCCCGCCCGCCGCGCCGGCTGCCGCTTCCCCACGCCCCCCTCCCGCGGCGAGGCAGTACCGGCTGCCGCAGCCGCACCGCCGGCCACAGGAGCGCAGGGCTGGGCGGGGAGGGGCGGCGGGGCGGGCGGCGCGGGGCCGGGAGCGGGAGCGGGTCCCGGCGCGGTGCGGGCGCGGGGCGGAGGCGGCGGCGCTGGCGGGCGCAGTGCGGCGCTGGCGGCGCTGGGGGGCGCCCCCCGCCCGCCACAGCGGCCGCGCCGGGGGAGGGGCGGGGCGGGGCGCGCCCGCGGCTCCGGGCGCTGGAGCCCGCCGGGGGGGGCCCGGATTTGGACACCGCTCAGTGGTTGAGATTGCAAGGGACCTTGAAGGCAGTCTGGTTCCAGCCCCTCCAGCCGTGGGCAAGAACATCTTCCACTAGACCGCGTTGCTGCAAGCCCCGTCCAGCCTGGCCTTGAACGCTTCCAAGGGATGGGGCATCCACAGCTTCTCTGGGAAACCTGTGCCAGGGCCTCGACATCCCAATGTGGGTTCCTGCGTGTCCGCAGGAAAAAGGCACCTGTAGTTCACTGAGATGTGTGGACGGAGCTGCTGCTGGCTGATGGATCAGAGATGGGCTTAGAGCAGGAGCTGCACGTCCCTGCTTTGTGCTGCTCTCCCAAAACAGTAACATTTCGGGAGGGAAACCCCCCACAAGAATTATAAATATTTTATTCTTTTACTCTTATTTTATTCATTTGGTAGCCTTACGGATGTGCATCTCCCAGCCAGCACCGCCGGCCGGTACCGGAGCGCTCCCCTTCTATTCCTCCGGCTCCCCGTGACAGACACCACCCACTCCAGGGATTTCCGCCCCACCGCCCTGAGCACCCAGTGACAGACAGTGTTCCTCGTTTTCCCCCTTCCACCGTGCCTGACGGTCTCCTGTTACACTAGTGGAAATTCCAGAATGGAAATAGGAAAACACCGGCGCAGGCTCGTGATACTTCCAATTGGCCGGAGCTGCAAACACTGCACGGACGATTGATGGAAAGTTGCACTCTCTCCGCTGTGGAACACACCAAGGGGCGGGGAAGGGAAAAGGAACAACGATAATAATCCCAAGTTTCCCTTTGTTTACCCTTGTTTCTAAAAGCTTTACTGGAAAGGAAAGTTGGCGGCGGCTGGGTGGAAACTCCCTCTCCGAGCAGCGGGGCTTGTTGACGTTTACCCGGGTGCGTGTGTGCGCGAGCCCGCCGGGAAACGAGCGGCGATCTCCCGATCCCGCGGTCTCGGCGGGCGAACCATCGCCCCGCGAGAGGACCAAGGCAGGGACTGAGGGGACGAGGCAAGGGAAGGAGACAGGGGAACGAAGCAGGGAACGAAGCAGGGAACGAGGCAGGGATCCCCGGGCGCTCCGCGGGAGTAGAGCGCCGAGGCGGCCGGCGCGCGCTCTGCCCGCGCAGCCCGCGCGCGGCTCGGCTGGGCTCGGTTGTGACGCAGCGCACTCGACACGCGACGCGGCCAATGGGACGCCGCCCCCGGGGGCGGTGCTGGGCGCCGATTGGTTGGCAGGAGCCGGGCGCTGCGCAAAAACAGCGCAGCCGAGCGCTGCGCGCTCAGAAACTGCTGGCAGAGATCAGAGGAGCCGGGCCGGGAGCGGAGCCGGGACGGGAGCCCAGCAGCGGTGGCGGCGGCGGCAGCAGCACACACAGACACAGGGGCTAGACGCGAAAGCAGCAAGAGAGGAAAAATATCCCCACCTCGATCGGCACCGCCGTAAAAGCAGAGTGATGATGATGATGATGAGCATACTCGTAGCAATAAGAGAAGAAAATGAAAGACCTTTAACAGAAGAGAGAAAAATCTGAAATCCTTAATTTAAAAAAGAAAAAAAAAAAGGAAATCCCAGGGACATCAGGGAATGAAAGTTTTGGGTAGCTAAGCTGCTCTCTGCCTTTTTTTTTTTTTTCCTTATATATGAAATCTTTTTGCGGGTAATTCTTTTTTTTTTTTTTTTTTTTTTTTTTTTTTAATTTCGCGGTTTTCTGCCTTTTCCTTGCATCCAAAGAGGGCATGTCCACCGGCTGTTCCAGCAGCATCAACCCTCCAACTCCCACCAGGAAGACAAACCGAGGACAATCTTGAAATACAAAAATTTCCTCCTTGGGATTTGCTGCTGCTGCTGTCTCCGCCGCCACTGCTGCTGCCGCGGTGCAGTGCCAAGACTCTCGGAATAAATAAAAGAGGGCTACTGTGTGTCTCTAGCTACAGCCGGCTAATAGCTATTTTAGTTGGCCATATATTTCGAAGATCACAGATGAAGTGGGGACGCCTGTCTTCTTCATTTGGTCAGCGTGTGAAACAATAATACCCGTAGCAAAAAGGAGGGAGATGGGGGAGAAAAAAAACCCTAACATGAATCAGAAGAAATAGTATCTAGCACCCCCCCAGCGCCCCAAACCAGCCTCTCCCCCCCCTCCTCCCCCGATCCCTCTCTCTCTCCACACGCTTGAAGGCGCGGACGCGCGCGCGCGCGCACACAGACGCGCACACACACGCACACACACACACACACACACACACACACACACACACACACACACTGTAGTGTGTATTTTCGGAGGAGGAGGAGGAGGTGGCGGTGGCTTTTGGAAGAGGAGGTAGTGGTGGTGCCGGGGAGGGGGGAATCTCTTTCCCCGTCTGGAGATGGTTGTGCTATTCCTCTTTGCCTTGCTCTGGATGGTGGAGGGGGCTTTTTGCCAGCTCCATTACACGGTGCAGGAAGAGCAGGAGCATGGAACCTTCGTGGGGAATATCGCCGAGGACCTGGGCTTGGACATTACAAAACTTTCGGCTCGGCGCTTCCAGACGGCGCCCAACTCCCGAAGCCCTTACCTGGAGCTTAACCTAGAAACCGGGGTACTCTACGTGAACGAGAAGATCGACCGGGAGCAGATCTGTAAGCAGAGCCCCTCCTGCCTGCTGCACCTGGAGGTCTTCCTGGAGAACCCCCTCGAGCTGTTCCGGGTGGAGATCGAGGTGCTGGACATCAACGACAACCCGCCCTCCTTCCCGGAGCCCGACCTCACCGTGGAGATCTCGGAGAGCGCCACGCCGGGCACCCGCTTCCCGCTGGAGAGCGCCTTCGACCCCGACGTGGGCACCAACTCCCTGCGCACCTACGAGATCACCCCCAACAGCTACTTCTCCCTCGACGTGCAGACGCAGGGGGACGGGAACCGCTTCGCCGAGCTGGTGCTGGACCAGCCGCTGGACCGGGAGCAGCAGGCGGTGCACCGCTACGTGCTGACGGCGGTGGACGGCGGGCAGCCCCAGCAGCGCACCGGCACCGCCCTGCTCACCGTCAGGGTGCTGGACTCCAACGACAACGTCCCCGCCTTCGAGCAGCCCGTCTACACCGTGTCGCTGCCGGAGAACTCGCCGCCGGGCACCCTGGTGCTGCAGCTCAACGCCACGGACCCCGACGAGGGGCAGAACGGCGAGATCATCTACTCCTTCAGCAGCCACATCTCGGCCCGCGCCCGGGAGCTCTTCGGCATCGCGCCGCGCACCGGGCGCCTGGAGGTGAGCGGCGAGCTGGACTACGAGGAGAGCAGCGTGTACCAGGTGTACGTCCAAGCCAAGGACCTGGGGCCCAACGCCGTGCCCGCCCACTGCAAAGTGCTGGTGCGGGTGCTGGACGCCAACGACAACGCGCCCGAGATCAGCTTCTCCACCGTCAAGGAGGCGGTGAGCGAGGCGGCGGCGCCGGGCACCGTGGTGGCCCTTTTCAGCGTCTCGGACCGCGACTCGGAGGAGAACGGGCAGGTGCAGTGCGAGCTGCTGCAGGGCGACGCGCCCTTCCGCCTCAAGAGCTCCTTCAAGAACTACTACACCATCGTCACCGAGGGGCCGCTGGACCGCGAGCAGCCGGGCGGCGACGCCTACACTCTCACCGTGGTGGCCCGGGACCACGGCGAGCCGCCTCTCAGCACCAGCAAGTCCATCCAGGTGCGGGTGAGCGACGTGAACGACAACGCGCCGCGCTTCAGCCAGCCCGTGTACCAGGTGTACGTGAGCGAGAACAACGTGCCCGGCGCCTACATCTACGCCGTCAGCGCCACCGACCGCGACCAGGGCGCCAACGCCCGCCTCGCCTACTCCATCCTGGAGAGCCAGATCCAGGGCATGTCCGTCTTCACCTACGTCTCCATCAACTCCGAGAACGGGTTTCTCTACGCCCTCCGCTCCTTCGACTACGAGCAGCTCAAAGAGTTCAGCTTCCAGGTAGAGGCCCGCGACGCAGGCGAGGAGCCGCAGCCGCTGGCCGGCAACGCCACCGTCCACATCATCGTGGTGGACCAGAACGACAACGCCCCCGCCATCGTCAGCCCCCTGCCCGGCCGCAACGGCACCCCGGCGCGGGAGGCGCTGCCCCGCGGCGCCGAGCCGGGATACCTGGTGAGCCGGGTGGCGGCGGTGGACGCCGACGACGGGGAGAACGCCCGCCTCACCTACAGCATCGCGCGGGGCAACGAGGCCGGGCTGTTCCGCATGGACTGGCGCTCCGGGGAGCTGCGGACGGCCCGCAGAGTGCCGACCAAGCGCGACCCGCAGCGCCCCTACGAGCTGGTCATCGAGGTGCGCGACCACGGGCACCCGCCGCTCTCCTCCACCGCCGCCGTCCAGGTGGTGCTGGTGGACGGCGCGGGCGAGCGCTCCGGCGGCGGAGGCGGCCCGGCCGCGGGCACGGGCGCGGGGGGCGGCGGCGGCGGCTCCGGCGAGCATCGCCCCAGCCGCTCCGGGGGGGATAACTCGCTTGACCTCACCCTCATCCTCATCATCGCCCTGGGCTCCGTCTCCTTCATCTTTCTGCTGGCCATGATCGTCCTGGCAGTGCGCTGCCAAAAGGAGAAGAAGCTCAATATCTACACCTGCCTGGCCAGCGACTGCTGCCTGGGCTGCTGCTGCTGCTGCCCCTGCTGCAGCCGGCAGGCGCGGGCCCGCAAGAAGAAGCTCAGCAAGTCGGACATCATGCTGGTGCAGAGCTCCAACGTGCCGAGCAACCCGGCGCAGGTGCCGGTGGAGGAGTCCGGCAGCTTCGGCTCCCACCACCACAACCAGAACTACTGCTACCAAGTCTGCCTCACCCCCGAGTCCGCCAAGACCGACCTGATGTTCCTCAAGCCCTGTAGCCCCTCTCGCAGCACCGACGCCGATCACAACCCCTGCGGGGCCATCGTCACCGGCTACGCCGACCAGCAGCCCGACATCATCTCCAATGGCAGCATTTTGTCCAGCGAGGTAAGGCCCGGCACCCCCGGCATGCCACACCTCCCCGCAGACTTCTTCCCCAAGTCATCCCCAAACAGCCTTCCCGAACCTCCCGCTCCTCCTCTCCCGTCCGAAAAGTCCAATTCCCAATCCTTCTTCTTTCCCCTTTAATCCGTCCACGGGCTCCCCCCTCTTTGCTGTCTTCTCTTTGGGAAGCTTTAGCAACAGGCAGGGGTCTCAGGGGAGATTGCGGGGTAGACACACACACGCGCACACACACACACACACACACACACACGTACATCGCTGGCTCCCTCCCGCTCGGGCTTAGCAGCTGTTGCAGCCAAGCGTGCTCCCCCTGAGTCCCATCCCCCTCCCGGTGCCTCTGAAGGAATCTGGCCCCGGCTGGACAGCATCGGGGCACAGACATCCCCCGAGGCAGCGGTAGCTGTCAGTGGATCGTCTGCAGGTTGAGAGATGGGGTGGGGGTTACTGTTCTTTGCAGAATCTCTCCACTTGACAAGACTGAAGTGACGTGGGGTGTAGTCACAGGACGTTCTGAAGCAACACTTCAAACCCGTGTCTTTTTCCTTACTGAAATCTTTGCATGTGCAAGGCTTTGGGGGAAACCCCCTTTGGGACTGTGACAACTGCTGTAGTTAGCAGGAGGTTTAATTAATTTGTGAATTAGGGTTTAATGATTGACTTTTCTTCACTCTGTCTTCGCAGCTCTTTATAACCGCAAAGTTTGCAAAGAAAAGCAGCAAGAAAGAGTTTCTGTAAAATTATGTGCTGAGAATTAATGTCCCCTGCAATCTTGCCTATGTTGTGTTACCTGCTGTGTAGAGAATTTTTATCAAAGCATATACCATGCTACGTTACTCCCACATTAATTGTTTTGTGCTGGGTTAGCTCATATATATTGTCAGCACCTCTCTGCCTGTGCTCTAGTAAAAACCTCACACTGTCTCTTAACATACTGAAACCTGACTGTTGTCCAGTCTGATAAAAGTAGTTTGAATGGTGTGTTCCAAGGCATTAAGTTTTGCAGTGAAATTTCTAATACTGATTTGTAATACTGACCTTGCCTCAAAATGTCTGTAAAACTCTTGGCTTCTGCTGCCTTTTTGCTATCTTGAGGGTATCTCAGTGTATTTTTTTTTTTTTCCCCTCATGGTACAATACCAGTACCAGCAAAGTAGTCCACAATTCTAGAAATAGTTATGCTAATTTTTTTGTGGGAGTCCTTGTGATGCTCAACAGTGTGCGCTGTGAGAAAACGTCAGAGTCTTGTCTCAAAAAACTCCAGAAAAAATCCCTCGTGCCTTCCCATCTGTGTGACTAAGAGCTGTTTTTTCTCCCTTAAATTCTGGAAACAGATTTTGCAGGCCTACTTGCAGCTAAGCATTACCATTTATAGTGAATATGGTGAGCTGCTCCCTTGTATATTTTCTGCTGCTGGTTACAGAAATATCAGAAGTTAAAATATCTCCCAATATTTTCTTTTCTCCTAGACAAAACATCAGCGTGCTGAGCTCAGTTATCTAGTTGACAGACCCCGACGAGTAAACAGGTAGGAGCTTCGTAGCCTTGGTTTCCTCATGCATGCTTTAGCAAGTCTGAATGGGTGCAGAAATGTGTTTACTGCAGATGTAACAGAGTAGTAAAGCAGTGGGAAGTCGAATAGTATGTAGATGCACTAAATAAATTTGGCTTGAATTTGGCTTTGAATTATGGCTTTTCTAAACTAGTTTCAAAACTGACTGAAAAGAGAACAAAATCTCGGTTTGTATTAGTCTGAAACGTGCTTCAAATACTTAAGAATATGCTTCTGTAGGGTCTCCCAGAAAACATTTTCTCACTGAGTTGAAGTTCAGCTAACCAGCTTAAGTAAATGCTGCCAAATTACTTTTACCGCTACATGAAACCCAGGAGGAGTAATAACCCTTGCTGTCCCTTCCAGCCAGGCTCCCGAGGTCTGGAAATTCCTCTTTTTGGTTTTGGTGGGCAGGGCACACTCCGTGCAGCAGGCAGGAGTGGGGGGAAATGCAGCACCGTGTTTGGCCATGTGATGGCGGAAGAATGTTTTATGAGTTCCTCTTTCATGTTTATTCTAATGTAAAGATGTTTCTGTGTCTAGTTCTGCATTCCAGGAAGCAGACATAGTAAGCTCTAAGGACAGTGGTCATGGAGACAGTGAGCAAGGAGACAGTGATCATGATGCCACTAATCGAGGTCAATCCTCTGGTAAGTCTGATAAGAGAATGCAAATATTGGATCTTTAAGTAAGGAGACTAGAAAGAACAGTTACTTATAGGAAGATAATACAAGAGAGGCATAAATAAGGTGAGCATATTTACAGTATGGGAGGCTGGGTTTATGTCAGCTTGCTGCTACAGTTGCCTGAACAAGGAGGCAATTTCAAACCTCTTTGGTCACGGGGCAGAGTTTATTTTATTCATTTGGTTGGGGGTGGGAATTGCTGAATGATGCCGCATCATTCACTGCAGCAAAACTTTCTGCACATTAAAACAAAGTTGTTGCTACGTTTTATAGTACATTTTCTCCTATGGCAGATTTAGAGAATTTCAAAGCCTTAAGCAATTCTGTTTAGTAGGCACTTCAGCTGGCACAGCAATGAGAAGTGAAGGAGGAGTTCCCAAGGGAGAGAATGAACCCAATGGTTGAATGACAGCCAGACTGTGAGGGTTTTTTTGCTGAAGATCAGTGGAGACACACTGGGTGCTCTGAATGTGTAATACCTTAGAATTTTTGGAGGATTGTCTGTTAATTCGAATTGATGCCCCATATAGTACAAGTGGTCTTCATGTTAATAAGTTATTATTAAATACATTTTCTTGACAGAGGAAAGAAAGGCTTTAAAAGACTATGAATCACTTAGGAAATACACACATTGCAGTGTCCTGCCCATATGTAGGGCTTGCTGTCTTAGTTCTCATACTGTCACTTTGCTTCTGAAAGGAACATTTGTTCAGAGCCTGTGCATTAGAATTCACGCTCACCCTCGCACTGCATTTCAGCTACGAATGCTGTGCTTTCTTCCCTACCACAGCCTCCACAGGTCTGGTACATCTTTGTGGAATACAGTGCTGTCTCTCCTCTTGTTTCCTTTGTGCTCTGTCACGTATAAAGATTTGCTACAACCGTGTCATACAAAATACTGTCAGTTCTCCTTTTTTATTTTCTTTTCCCCCGGCCCCTACCTTAGAAGATAGCAGGGCAGGGGACCCAGTGCTGTCACAGCAGTGCTGCCTCACCCGCCTGCTCTGTTAATGTCTCCTATTTTCTTGCTGCTCTAGTCACTGTGCCCTTAACGATGGGAAACCCAGGCACCAAGGGGAAGAGGAGGCTGCCACAGGGCCTCTTTCTATTGCTGCAAGTCATTAATATGCAGACCTAATGAGACTTGAGAAGAGCCAAGAGTCTCTGGAGCTCCCTGCTTCTTGCAGGGCTTCATGCTAAGTGAACAGAGTGTCTATTTTGTGTCTGGGAACCTGACAACAAACCAGGTCTTGCCAGAAGTTTACATCTGAACACAGAGCCTCTTTCATTTTTGTCCTATATATGGCGTATGATTTATTATTGTTCAAAAAAGCCATGTATTTAGCCTCCCCCCACCCTTTCTTTTGCACTGTTTCTGATGCAGCAGTCAGGGCTACTGAGTTATAAAAAGCTCTCTCTCCTCCTGCCCTCCCTGCATTCCTCCTTTTTTTCCCCTCTTTTACGCATTTTACTGCAGCAGTCATCTCCATGAACGTTTCAATCAGCTTAGTCCCTCAACATAATGAACCATAATAACCAAACAGGAGAGAAAAGAATAAACATCTGCAGAAGGGGCTGGATTTGACTGATGGTGGGAATATAATCATATAGTTGCACATCAACTGAAAGCTATTTTCTTTTAGATGCATTCTGTGCTGTTATTGTTTTTCCTCTGTTCTTTATTTTTTTTCCCTCCATTTAAAAAGTAGACTATGAATACTTGTCATATTTAGCATTGATCCTTAGTGGGATAAATTCTTCCTCATTTCTATTTTATCAAATAGTGGAGAAAAACTATTCTGTACTTTTAAATAATTTCGAATCACTTAAGAATCTGATGTGATTTGTGAACTTCTGTATCTTCAGTGGTGATCACATAGTAAGTAATGAAAGCTGACAATTAGGCCTGGCCTACTCACAATTAATAGATTGAAATGAAAACTCAGAGTACTCACAATTTCACAAATCACATCAGATTCCTAAATGATTTGAAATTATTTAAGAATATGATATGATTTGTGAACTTCTGTATCTTCAGTGGTGATACATAGTAAGTAATGAAAGCTGGCAATTAGTCTTGCTCTACTCACAATTAATAGTTTGAACTGAAAATGTAGAATACACCACTTTCATATATTGGTGCTGAGATTTGAGAATAATTTGTATGCACCATTTTTTTAATGATAGTCCCAAATTAATATTTCAATACAAATCTTTGTAGAAGCTTCTTTAGTCTTCTACACACATATTATCTACTTTCCTGTAGGTTTTGTGCTGAATCATGCTGTCTTGATGCAAAGAATGTGCCCTTTTACCTCAGTGATGACAAGATATTTTGACATAAAAACTTCACTCTTGCTATTAGCTTTTGGTGATTAATTTTATGGGGGAAAAAAGGAGCATAAATCTTGTTTGATCTCAAATGGCTAGAGGAAATACAGAGGGAATGTCTTCTCAATTGTTTTGATCATTCTAATGCTCTAAAATCAATTATTTCTAAATTACTGAAGGAAAACAGCCTGATTGATAACATGGCAGCAGTTTGGGCTGGATTTTTTTCCAAGATGTTACCTGATACTATGCAGCATCATATTTGTTTTCAAAAGCATCTAAAAATATTTAGTAGGTAATTGACGCTGGCAGAAAACTCATTCCCCACCAGTTTTATGCTCACCAGCATGTTCTCCTGGCAAAACATCTTTTTACTCTTCAGCACGAGACTTCTGTCCCTAGTGAGCAATCCTGTGGCACACAAGTAGTTATTCTGTAGTAATCCATTGCTACCCAAACTGGCTGTCATGGTCAGTTATTAACTGGGAAGGAAAACATGTAAGATGAAAATCTATCACACTGCCACAGCTCTGTCTTGAACAATTATTTAGTGAAAATTTTGAACTCTGCTGTTCTGCATCTCATAAAATGTTCTCTTGGGTTTTGAAATTAGATCACAGTTCACCTTTTCACAAAATATATTTTCTTAAAAGTGATTTAATCATGTTTTAAGTGTGCTGAAATGCATGTAAGGGATTCATATTTTTCCCATTAAAGTGCCACATGAATGCCTCATAATTACCTGCATTCTTACCTACCTTAACACTGACGAAGGACTAAAGTACTGTCATCTGCTTTTGGCAGGCAATGGCAAGGAGTGAGATGCTCAAGATCCTAATTTTTTGTGGATTGAATAGTTATTTCATTGACTAGGTTAGTAATGTGAGCTTTTTGGGAAAATGACTGTACAAAGGTGAAGAGGTGCAGGAGGTTTTTGGCAAAGAGAGAAGGGTTTTTTCTAGTGACCTGTGCTCTTCTTTAAAAGTTGTTGAGAGAAAAGCTGCTACTTGTTATAGAACAAACGCAACTCACACAGCACTTCTACCTCTTGCTACCACACTGTATTTCAGCTGTGTTCTGTAGGAGTAATTCACAAACATGAGGTTAGTTTATTTCCCATGGTTGATTAAATTCTTGGCCTCCCTTGTGAAACAGCCAGCTTGGGTGCCAATTAATACTCTGCATGTGTTTACATTTAAATTGTGTGATTAGACACCTGTCCTGTAAGATTTGGACTCGTGCCATCAACTTATTTCATATGGTTGCTCACTAGCTACTTGGCTTTCCCAAGCAGAGTCCTTCTCAGTATTACCCTTTTTTTCATGGAATTGGCACGATGTCTCAGAGGCACTTCAGGGAGGAATGCCCAAGATGAGAAGCCAAGTAGATGCACTGCTGTGTATATCCTGTAAAATGCATCAGCTTTTTCGATCTGTTTTTGGACAGTTTACACTGGTGACTGGCTGAAACCTGAAATTAGGCTTCTCCTGGAAGATTTTATGAAGGGAACTGATAAGGGTCTAATGCAAAGGCACAGGGTGAAACACTGGCTCACACCTTTTCAGTACAGATTAGCTGAACGCCAAGAGGGTTCATTGTGGCAGGAGAGCTGCAATATTTCAGTGTCCATAAGGAGAAGAATAAGAGAAATCAGAAGAAGAATTTTAGTGATAAAGGGACAGAGAAAACCAGTATTTCCTCTGAGCCTGTGCTGACTGACAGCTAAATCCTGTTTTGAAGATCACTTGGGCAAAAAGTCTATCTCAGATAAAGTGAGAATGAACATGAAAATGGCTTAGAAATGTGCTTTGACTGGAGCTAACTGCTATTCCTGTATTTTTTGCGGTTTTGTTTCTTTTTTTTCCCTCAACTTCCTTGGCCTGCATGCTTAATAATGCTCACATCTCAGTGGTCCAGATAGGCCTTTGAAGCTGAGATTTGGAAGACCTGAATATTGAAGATATTTGAGTCTTTATCATGTTCTGATGCAGATGAAGTCAGTTTTGTCCAAGGCAGCACACCAACTACTTAGCAAGAAAGAGTGATAATAACTTTGATAAAGTCCAGTTCTTCGGTAGATAACTGCAAAGTAGGTTAATATCATTATCCTTATTTACCAATACAAAACATGAATCATGGGAAATTAGTAACTTGCTCATTGATAATCTAACCAAATGGATAGTTGTTGTGGGAAGGGAGCTCTGAAAAGGACGTCTGGTTCCCTATATCACACCTACTTCACATCTAACTAGCACAGGAGAAACAGAAATGCCATTTATTTCCAAGTAAAGGGCAAGGTTCTAAAAAAAAAAAAAAAAATTGCACATGTTGGGGAAAATCCCCTCCCAATAATGATATTGCAGAAGTTACTCTGTCAGCATTTAATTTGTATTTTTATTTTTTGTTACATCTTTTACTCAGTTATATATTAAAGTGTTCACTTGTTGTTCTTGGTGTATGGTCCTTCTCCCTTAATTTGAGAAATGACACGTTATTTAAAAATGAGTCTAGGCCTAATTTTTGGCCTTGACAAAACAGTCTTTCAAACCAATTAAAACTCACAGAGAAATTTTGATTTTTTTTCCTTTTGAAATATGAAAAGGAAGCAAAATGGTAACATGATTCCAAAATTCAGTGCTGCCAAATATCTGATTCAAAGCACCTGAGTTCAGGTAATTCAGATATCAAACTTAATTAACATCTTTCTTAATTTTTGGCAGCTTTTGAGGGAGGGGTAGGGGTTTGTTTTCCTTCAAGATCTGCAAAGTCGAGGAGCTCATATTGCCCAGTGGCCCCCTGGTATCAAGACTTGAACAAATGGGAGGGAGATTGTGGCCTTTTCCATGAGTTGTTACATGTATGCTGCATTTGGAATAGTGCAATCAGAACTTCAATGCACTCTCCTGTCTGTCTGTATCCACAGAGGGCATTTGAAATTTGTAATTCACAGTCACCTTTAAAATCTGAGTTTATCTGTATGCAGGGTCTGACAGCATAACTAAGGGAAAGATACAAAGCATTTTTCTTTAATGTGGGCTTGTAATAATGATGGATAGTTTAGTTCAGAAGGATTTTATATATATGTGTGTATATAACCAGATTTATGAGGGAGATGAGATGGAAGTGTTAAACTGCTGAATATTTTGTTATAAATCAAGAACACGATTCTTGAGATATGAAAGAGTTCTGTTCTGAGTGTCTCAATTCTATGTCCTTCCTTCTTGGAAAACAGCAAATAGCCTGTACCCTTCCTCAACCCTGTGTTAGATGTTTTTCAATTAGAACCAGAAAATTCTATACTATGACCCACAGGAAAAAGGTGGACGAAAAGGTGGACATTCGTACCACAGGCAGTATAAATTGCATGGCTGCCCAGGGATTTTGAAAATAAGCTGCTAATTTGAATTTCTTTTCTGTCAAAATACTAAACCCAAGGGCTTGGTTCTGCACCTGTTAAACTCTTAGGGACTGTTGTGACTGATTCAAACTGGAACAATTCCTAACTCTTGCCTTTCTGAACATTTTGTTCTAAACGAGCATTTACATTTAGCTATATGTTCCAGCAATGTATATTTGAATTCCGATGTATATAATTTTTTTTTTTCTTTTTGCAAGTTCTCCTCTCAAAGATGGAAAAAGTTTGCAGTACAGGCTCATGTTTTATAGCCCCTACATTCATTACTTTGTTTATTCAAAATCCTGATTTATAGTGGCTATAACATCTCTTTTATAATAAGCTGTTACATAATACTATTCAGTGCACTGCAGTAGACAAGCAGTATTCAAAAGGGAACAAAAAAGAATATTTGGATAGAGACATTTTGCAGTTTAGCAGCTGATGTGAGAACAAAATAGTAAAATGGTGGGTAATTTTCCAGGTGAAATAAAAATCCATGAAGGGAAGAAAAGGGTATATATTAGAATACATATACTTAAAACAATATATTTCTAATCTTTCCCTCCCCATAGACTAAATAATATAATTTAATATGTCCCCTTAAGTTTTTCTTTCTCCTGCTGTCTCTCAGGAGAGGTTGAATGAATGCAGGCACTGATACATTATCAGAAAAATGGAACTATAATCATTGTCTCATTAAATGTAGGGCTGTTTGTTTTTTTTACGTGTGTCTTTGCCAAGAAGTCTGCAAATTGAAATAACCATTTCGTGCTTATTGTCCCTTAAATCTTTGGAAAGGCAAAAACTATTTTTCTTCAGACATTTCAATACATAAAATACACACATACACACACACGGTTTTATAGACATTGCTAGATACTAATTTCTTTCTGGGAAGCCTGCATCTAAATATTTCTTTTCAGTCTTTGATAGCTACTACCCCTACAGAGTTTATATTTGCACTATTTTTCTCCTTGCCTTATGATCTTCCTCTGATTCCTTAAGCATATCTGCAGTTCACATTTGCATTCTTCAACAGTTCACTGATCAGAAATTTATTTTCAGGCTTCTGCATGCCAATTATCAAGGCAAGCTTCTAATCGAAACTGGACCTGGCATTGTATATTGCTTAATTTAAAATTAAAAAGTCATTATAAAGTGAGATTAATCTGAGATAAAAGCTTTTATTTCTCATTTCCTCATGATTTTTTTTTTTCTGTCTAAATGATTGCCTTTCTTACTCAAGAACTTGTTCATAGCTCACAATCATTATTCCTTTCTGAAGAGACTGTTTTTTTGTAGTGTCAGATACTACAAAAATATTATTAGTATAATTCAAATTATAGTTCAGAACTGTGGTAGAATTCTTAATACTGATGCTCACACTGAAGATCAAGCTAATCCAGTTCTTTGCAATGTTGGCTGGTAAATGAGCTACATTACATGAATATTATTACAGAATCCAGAATCAACTAGGTTGGAAAATCATTTTTTTGAAATCGTTGAGTCCAACCTGTGCCCTAACACCCCCTTGTCAACCAGACCATGGCACTGAGTGCCACATCCATCCTTAAACACCTCCAAGTGACAGTGACTCCACCATCTCCCTGAGCAGCCTGTTCACCCTTTTCACCCTTTCTGTGAGAAAATTCCTCCGAATGTCCAACCCACACCTTTCCTGGGCCAGCTTAAGAGGACTGCATCCTCTTGTCCTAATTATGGCTGTTCAAATTTTTTCCTATTTCTGTTACTAGTGTCATTTTTTTGTAATTCTAATGAAATGCTTGTAAAAGCAATGATTATAACAGATTTAGTTCAGTTTTGACACACACCTAAGACGCTCAGTTCTCTTTATAAATACAAGAAAAGGATGTCTTTTTACCGTTCTTCTTTTCTGTGATGTTGAGGATTGTATTGGTTAAACCCAAAGAGAAGCTAAGCACCACACAGTTGCTTGCTCATTCTTCTAGGCCCAGTGGGATGGGAAGGAAAATCAGAAAAGAAGTAAAACGTGTGTTCTGAGATAAGAATATTTTAATAATTGAAATAAATATAATAATAATAACAAAATGGAGAAAGGGGGAGGAATGAAATTGAAGACAGAGAAGTGATGCATACTGCATTTTCTCACCAGCCACTGGTTGATGCTCAGCCCAGCCCTGAGCAGTGATTGGCCTTTCCCTGCTACCTCCCAGTTTATGTAGTAGGCGTGATGCTCTCTGGTATGGAAGAACCTTTGGCCAGCTCACATCAGCTGTCCTGGCCATGCTCCCTCCTGGCTTCTTGTACATTTCCTCACTGGCAGAGCATGGGACACTGAAATGTCCCTGATTTACTGTAAGCACTACTGAGTAACTACCAAAATATTAATGTGTTACCACCATTGTTCTCATATTAAATCCAAAACACAGCACTGTACCAGCTACTAGGAAGAAAATGAACTCTATCCCACCCAAAAGCAGGACAAACCAACTTGGAGATGCTGGTATTTATTTTACTCTGTCCCTATGATTTCACACACCATTCCTCTTAAAACAAGTATAATCCAACAACTTAGTGACTCTTAGCCAGGAAATATTCCTTTGGAAGGCTGATCTGAAAGTAGTCAAAAGCAGCATAGCTTGTCATTTGAGATCTTAATAACATTAAAGGATTTGTAAGCAAACAGTTTTGTGTTGGCATGGATGATTGTTTGCTTATATAGGGGAAGCATTAACAAGTTTTTTGATTGTATCCACAGCCACATCACACTGGACTATGGGTGCCTCTGTACTGCTAATTGCAGTATTTTATTGTAGGGTTCTGTCTCATTTCTTGTATGACTTGATGATAACAAGGACTGCTGCAGCAGCAATGAAAACTGTCTCTGAAAGAGTGATGTAACAATTGATGGAATAAGCTCTCCTGACCACTTGAAAGCTCAGTTCCTACTTTGAAACAGCTGCTTTTAATATCACTAGGCTCCATCTCTGTACCAATGTATGCACAGATAGTTCCTTTATGGGACTCACTAATGTTTAATTTCATAAATGAAATCTGTGATTTCTAAATCCAGACTTTTAATTTCTTTGGTCAGAGACACATTTATGTAGAAACAATTCCTTCATGTTCTTAAGCAGGTACTTTCAACCAGTGAACCACAGACATCAACCTGCAAGCAGAATCAAACCTTATATGAGTGGGTTCTAAATAGTGAGGTCTGCAAGTGATTTTGTGAGACAGAACCACAGATACTCTTCTTCTTGTGGTATTCGTGTGTGTGTGAGGCATTCTGGCATTTAGTTATGCTTGTTACAGGGTGTCTGACTTCTGCAGACTGGACAACTAGAGTTTTCTACGTGTAACAACACGTTGAGGAGATGAAGCTCTTGGAAGAAGTTCTTACATCATTTCTCTTTCCACTTCTCTTTCCTTGGCATAATCTTTCTTATCTGTCATCAGCTGCTCATGATGCCGAAGCTTATATCTGTAGTTTCTTTTCCTTTCATGCTTGCAGGCATGGATCTCTTCTCCAATTGCACAGAGGAATGTAAAGCACTGGGCCACTCAGATCGGTGCTGGATGCCTTCCTTTGTTCCATCGGATGGACGCCAAGCTGCAGATTACCGCAGCAATCTGCACGTACCTGGCATGGACTCCGTTCCAGACACTGAAGTGTTTGAAACACCAGAAGCCCAGCCCGGGGCAGAAAGGTCCTTCTCCACCTTCGGCAAAGAGAAGGCCCTTCACAACAGTCTGGAAAGGAAGGAGTTCGATGGACTGCTGTCTAATACACGAGCGCCTTACAAACCACCATATTTGAGTAAGTACTATTCAAAAAGCTGTATGAAAGCGTTCCCTTTGCAGGAATAAAAATTGGCTCTTTCTGCATTTCATGCTAGGAATAATACAGGCACCATTTTAGGAGCAGAGCGGGGGGGAAATGGCTTCTCTTGGACTCAGGCACCAGTGAAGAAGGCATTCTTCAGTGGGAGACAAAATTTTGATTGTTTTCAGTGTGACATCATTGTCAACAACAAAAGTGTCAGCAAATATCATTGGGGGAGTTGCTCAGTTTTGTTTTCTGATGCTGGATTATTTTCAAAATTTTCTTGGGTAGATGGTTTAAAGTTTGACGTTGCCAGGCTAATGTTTTCTAGGAGTAGAGTTAAATTGAGAGAACAGTCCTAGGAGCTTCTTTTTATAATTGAGAACTACCTTGTGAATGAACAGTATGCACATTATTTTGAAATAGCTGTTTACATAGTTTGGAAGGAAGAAGAGCCTTCGATCTGATAATCTTTTAGCCTACATAGTATTGGCTGTTGTCAGTGCTCTTCTGTGCCTTTTGTCTCATTCCAAAATCTTGCCTCTTTCTTTAGTCACCTTTTGACTATGGCTATGTGGCAAGAAAGAGTGTGATAGATCTCAAAAAGATCTTCGTAATTCCTTTTGGAGTCTGAGCCAGCTATAGAAGCCTTGAATAGCACTTTGATCTAATATGTCTTTTCATTCTATCTGCTGTGTTCTGTATTTTATTAGATACTGTAATTTCCTTGACTTCAATAATTTATGATATTTATCTCATTCAAATAAACCAGACATTAACACTGCAATATTGACCCCTTTTTAAAGCAAGAGAGGTCTTTTAGTACAGCAGATTGGGGGTAAAAGAGAAAAGAATCTCTCTGAATGGTATTAATTTTATTTTCCTAAAGCATTTAGTTGTTCTGAGAGGTGGTGTGCTGGCAGTCCTGATAAGTGAAGATCTTTGTTACAGATCATTCTCAGCACAGACAGCTCAGTTCTCCCTTCTTCATCTGCTGTCCTGGTATTTTCATTCATTTAGGAGAGGTCTTTTTACCACTTTACTCTTTAGATTCACTTCACTGACAACTTTAAATTTGACTACCAGTTCTGATATGTGAAAGCCTTTCCTAAAAACCTGTCCTAAGACAATCAGCTTATTTTATGTGGGCTAAAATGCCATGTGCCAATCATCCAGTCATATTCTAAAGACCAGTGTGCAATTTCAGTATGGCCTAGCAACTTTCAGTCCTTCCTGAAGTGATCTTCCATCTTTTATTTCTATGTGCATTGTTCAGCAGTAAGGCACAATCTAGCAGTATTGATTTCACCACTGTCACCTCAGTTAAAAATTTAACTTTAATTTAACAAGTTTGGTAGCATCTTTAGATGGTCTAACCACAACCAGGCTCTGATGCAGTATGTTGTTGCAATGATGATTTTTATAACACCACAATGGTAGTTCTGTTTTGATTTGTTCTAGGCCTGGGAGTTTAATTTCAAATAGCAATGACACGCTTATTTTTCTGATAGTTTAGGAATTTTAAATTTTGTTACACTAACATAAATAGTTTTCTTGAACAATGTCTTTACATGGAGACATTGATCTACATTTTGCACTTTTCTGGTATAAGGTCATAAACAATTGGAAGTAAAATATCAGAAGAAACCAATATAAAAAAGATTATGTTATTACATAATCCACACTTGAGAATCCAGATTATTTTTGCTGTTTTTCTTTGAACCTCAAAGTTAAAATTTCTAAAAAACTAGAGTAAAACCAGCTCCTCTGGTTTGTTTTCATTTATTTGTAGGGGATTTTGTTTTTGATTTGTTTGTTTGTTTTTTGTTTTGTTTTTGTTTTTTTTTGGTGGTATTTTAGTTATAATTGTATAGCAAAGAATAGGAACAAAAGGAAAGTGAGCACTAGTTGTGGAAAAGAATATTTATTATTAATAAATAATTTTAATTAATTTTATTAATATTATTAATAAATAAATATTTGTATTAAACCAATAAGCCAAGAAATGTATACAAGAGGAAGTTGATTTAGGAAGGAACCTTAGTTGATTCACTAGGTAATTGCAATTTAAAGTAAAATTAAATTCAACTTCTTAACACAGAAGACCATGTCAAAATCAGTTTTTCAGTAGAATGACTTTTTAAAATTAATAATTGAAATGTATGAAACAGAACCCTCATATAAGGCAAAAACACTGTATAAAAAATTGAAGCAGGTATGAAAATGGCCACATGAAAATGAGTAGCAAAGAATAAAAAGTGTATTCCAAATGCAAAACCTATTTGAATTTCATAGGTGTCTTAAAGAAAAAAAAAAGAAATATTCTAAACCAAACAATCGGAAAAGAGCAGAAATTCTAGCTAGTGATTTTAGATTACTGAACATAAAAGGGACACCTTAAAGCAAATAGCCAAAGGCATGCAAACAATGTAGACAACTTCAAGATATCAGGTGTAGTAAGCTAGGAGAGAATTGGTGAGTCTCTTGAGTTGCAGTTAGTGAGGACAAGGATGTGGCATTCTAAACTGTTTCTTTGCATTTGTGTTTACCCAAGGAGGAACAGAGAAAGGCAGGTGTATCTAGGAAGGCACCCATCCCAGGTAACCATTTTAAATTAATGTGTGAAAAATGGAAGAGGCTGTTGTTGAAAAAATGGGCTAAAATAGAAAGGAGTCAGTGGATTATGTGTTTCTTTAATTTTCTGCTTCTAACAGGCACTGGTAATGAAGGAATGTCAGAAGTTGTGTTTATCACTTAAAAATGTACTAGAAAACATTGTAAGTTAGAGACCAATGAGAAGCCTCAGCATAGAACATGCATTTGTAATTTAGGGGTTTTAGGAACAAGGTAGCTGGCATCTGACCAGGAAAGGAATGCAGAAAGGTTGTCAATCTATTAGAATTTTGATAGAGTGAGTGAGAATTGATCAATAGAGTGTATTTGAACTGTCAAAAAAACCCCTTTAGCACTGCTTCTGTGTAGTAGAAGCAGCTCCTAAAGTAATCAAGCGTTGTCATAGGCAAAGCATTACCAGACTCTGTGCCTAAGAGGAAAATATCATAAGGATAAATGGAACATTTCAGCATCAGCAGAGTCCTGTTCCCAAACCCCAGGCGTTTGTGCGGAAATCCACGGAGTTTTAAAAAAAAAAATTAGTTATCTAGAAAGAGCGATCAGAAAAAAAGGGGGCAGTGTTTGCAGATGTCACGAAGGGGTTTGTGTCTCCTGGCTCCAAAGCAGCACATACCCCTGATGCATGGGCAAACCTCGCCTGCTCGCGAGGCACCCGGCTCTGCGATGGAAAGCTGCAGAGCCGTGGCAGCACCCTGGGAGAGCTGAGGAGCCGGCTCCCTGGAGCTGTGCCCCATGTCAAGGGCTCCAGAGGGGAACTGGTAGCTCTAGGTGGAGCTTGCACGGTGCCACAGGAGCTCTGGGATTCCTGCACTGCGTTCCAGTGCGTGCGTTCGGTGCAGAACCTTAGGAAAGATGAATGAAGAAGCTGATGCATATTAGCATGAGGAATTTGAATTCATCCTGAGAAAAAAAAGACCGTGGAATAATTCCCGGGGAAGTTTCCCACAATGCACAAAGCCAGCAAGAAAGAAATAAAATACCAGGTTGTAAAAAGGAGTTGAATTGAAAATACACTAAAAGAAGTGCTACAGAACCCCTACACAGATCATGTCAGTATGTTCCTCTAGACAGTCTAGTCATTCCATAGAAACACATGGCATACAATACTGAAAATAACTCTGTGCAAAGTCATATCAAAAGTACCAATTAATGTAGACAAGCTGTGATAGGAGCAGGAAGTTAAGGAGGCTGCATGAGACCTGAGAAAGTGAAACTTTTGTTTGCCGGGCTCAATAGCAAGAGAGCAGCAGGGCAGCAAAACAACTGCAGGGCATCGGGGTCACGAAGGGATTAGATCATACACGTTTGATACAATGATACCAATTTGACATAAATTGCAGGAACCTGTTGAACTTGTGCAGCATGACTGAAACTGAAGGCTTAATATAGTGGGCATTTGATTCTGTGGGGTTGGAGGTTTAGACCATGGCTTGGTTAAGTGAAAACAGGAGCTATATTACAAATTGTTATGTAGAAAAGGATACATATCTCATACCTGACAGAGTTTCTTTTTGCTCCATCATCAAATTTTCACATTGCTGGTCTAAGCCATTGGACTTCTCATACACAAATTTGCACATAAACATACATATTCTATGTATTATTCTGAACAAAATACAATGTAAGTAGATTTCTACATACCTAAATAATGTATCTTGAAGAATATATTTATTTATGTAAGTTTTATGTAATTACTATGAGTACAAATTATGAAGTTGTGATGGGGATCAGTAAATTTTAGGATTTTTGAAGGTAGTTTTCTCATAGAGTGACTCCAGGATTCTCCTTACGTATTCTTCATACTGTGTAACCAGCACTTAGTACTTGTTATTCATCCACGTGGTTTGAACACTGCATTTCTGCAGACAGTTAAGAAACTTTCATAATGATTTGAATGTTCATAAAACATGAAAGAAATTCTGAACTTGCCTGGAAAAATTAAAATAAGTGAAATAACACTGGTGAGGAAAATAAAATGTATCTTTTAAAGAATTCTTATGTTTTCAATCCTAACCATTTCTAGCTAACTTTTCTTTCAGTAGTGATAATATTAGCCATTATTTTTATAAACAATATTACTACAGTTACCAAAACCCCTAATCCAAGACTCAAACTCTGTTGGACCAGATTCTATAGGATCTATAACAAAGTCTATCTTCAGAATGGATACCTGATCAGTCTGATTCTACTCTTTTTCTAATACTTTGAACCAGGCCCTGAGATGGTAGCAGTGGAAACAGCTCCATTAAATCTACCTCAGAAGTATTTTGGTCTATAATTAATAAGAAATAGCTTTCGTTTTTTTTAAATATAATCTTGGTTCACTCTAGATGGGCAATAGTTTTATAACGCTTTAGAGCTTTCCTGAAGTTTCCTACTGACATTATCGATAGAATAATGTTTCTTTCTATTAAAAAGTTAGGATTTTTTCAATATACAAAGCTAGCCAAAAATTGCCATAGCACCTGAACTTTCTATGTAGAAATGCTTATTTTGCTCTTAAGGAATTACTTTGGCAGTGCTCAATCTACTTTGAAAGCAGGTTAAAATAAACTACACAAGGACACAATTTCCTGCATGAAATAACAGTGTTTATGCAGGGAGGGATTCTGGAATAATAATTGTGTTCTAAAGTAGCCCCCTAGTTAGCTCTGCAATATTTTCTACATACACTCAAGTGTTTTCATCCTCACTGATGGAACGGTATCATTATTATGGAAAGTATTGCCACCACCAACAACATATTTTATGTATGAATCAGGATTTTATCACATTAGGTAGCTGATCTCTTACCCAAAGAGTTGGTATCTAAGCAAGGTGAATTGGAAAGAGGAAAAGAATCCCTTTCTATGGACATTTTGATTTTTTTGTGGTGTAGTTTCTAAACATCAGCATTCCCTTTGATAGATGCACATGGTTCTGGGCATGCAGAGTCAGAGGATGTGGATGAGACTTGTTAGTGTCATCCAAGGAAATTAAATATAACTTTGGCCTCATCCCATGCCTGTGCTTCTTTTTTCTGGGTTGCCACTGACTCCCTTTGCAGCAGAGATTCCAGGAAGGTCTGAACATGATCTGGTCCCAAGCACAAGTCCCTGTGTTTCTGTAAAAGTGAAATCTGATGGTCTTGTTCTACAAAATATCTGTCACCTGCTCAACTGATCTGTCCAAGTCAAGTTGGTTTACAAATGAAATTTAAAAGTTTTCAAAAGCCTTTTAACACTTCAATGTTTAAGAATTGGACCATTAATTTATTTAAAATAATCTACCACGGAGCTGACACAAAGCACAATTTAACTTAGTCATTATCCACATGCCTGAATTAGATTAGAATAAATGACCTAGAGGAGAAAAATGCTCGTGTATTTATACCAGGACAAGAAGTGCCTCGCAATCCTTTGATTATTTTTCAAAGGAATAAAAAAGTGCATGTAAATATTTATTGTGTATTTTGATCTAGTTAGGATCACAAAGGCCCAATTCTGTATGCCAGGATTTGTAACACAACATTTTCTGCTGATGTTTAACATAAATATTTGAAAAGATGTTTTAAGTAAGAAGTCTTCACTGTCTTGAAACAACTTTCAAAAAAAAAAAAAATGTTACATTTTGGTACAGTCAATATGATGGAAGAATAATTTTCTTTCATTTTTTATTTCTTTAGTTACATCTCATTTCTGGAAATTATTGGGTAGTTTTATCACAGATGTGATGGATGTAATACTATTCCATTTACATAAACATCAATAACAGCTTTTTTGAATGGGACACTTGATTAATTTTTAAAAATTAGGCCTGCCTGCATTTTTGCTTTTAAAATTAGCCTACATGATTTCTAATGCAAATCAGATATAAATTTGTGAGCTGTCTGATCCCTTAATTAATAGTTTTTTTAAATTAAATTTGTGATTTTCACACACATTTGTAATAAAAAGGCACAGAAGTAAAACCAAAGAAATTAGCACCAATAAATTGCATGCACATATTACAGTTCTTGGTCTAAGAAGAAAACATTATAATGCTGGATTAAAAAAAAGTTGTACTGAAACAAAATTTTTATTGGCATGAATAAACAAATTATATGTGCACAATCAAAGAGTTGTTCCTTTGTGAATAGCACAGTTTTGTGGTCAAAAGGAATGTTAAAACTGTGTGGATATCCTGCCACAGTGAATCTCCTGACTTTTATTCAGGGATTTATCCCTGGGACAGGCTGCAGTGCTGATTTCTGCACAGACGAGAATGACTTCGCACGTGCAAAATTGCTCAGCAGAAGTGAAGGATGAGTTGAAAGGCCACCATCTAATAATGCTAAGAAACCTAATGGGAAACCTTTTTATTTTCTAAGAAGTCTATTAGAGCATTCCCATATTTGCTGTATTTGAAATGCTGACATTCACTTGCTCAGTACCTCGAGTTTGTCACTTCAGATGCATCATCTCTGTTAGGTAAATAAATCTTACCAAAAAACTCCTACACCTGAAGTAAAGCTTAAACATATGTGCTAATTAAAATATAATTGAGGGAGAACAAGAATCTGATCTATTTTTACTCATAATAGTAGGTTCTTCATGATCACGAATAAGCCACTTCTGATGATTCAACTGTTCAGTGTTTATTGTGTAACTTCTGAAAGGTATTTTTAACTTGCAATCCCAACTGGTTTGCATTCTTCCTTGGAATGTATTCCTCTTGCAACTCCTGCTCAATTTTTATGAAAATAATGAATATAAGAAATTGAAATAAGTATTCTTCTTTTAATTTTAAAGCACAGGTGATAGTTCTTAAATACTGTTTGCTTCAATTTTTCTGTGTAACTGTGGTCTTGGACAGAATTAACAGTAGCCAGCACTGTACAAAATACTGATTAAAAATTGTGCCCGTCTTTAGGTTTACATAATATCTTTTATCTTAGATGACTCTAGAGCTCTTTCCAGATAATAATTGGAAAAGTTTAAAAAAAATCAGTAAGTTTTGTTTGAGAGAAAATAATACTTTTAATTCATCTTAAAAATGCAGAGTTTCAACTGCTTCTTTTCCTCTAATGGCTGCAGAATCTGTATTTGCCACTTCTGACTGGATTGCATAGAAGTCTCGTGTATCTTAGCTATCTCAGGCTGGTGCTATATTTATTCCTTTAGGTCAATTTTGGCAGTGCTTATGTGTGCTGTGCATATACCATCTGTGGAGATTTTTCTTTTTAAATTACGAGATACCATTTTCTGTGTTCCTACCAGTGGAGTATGAAGAAGACCAAAAAACCCAGAAGATTGCTTGAAACTTTGGAGTAAATTTTTAAGATTATTGTGCTCTGCTGCTTTAAAATTTCAAAATGCCTCTTGTCCCATAAATTTAAATCCTATAACAAAAGTAATTTAGCCACTTAGGGACACGAGTCTCTCTGGGAAGCATGGAGATGTTTGCAGTTAAAATTTTCAAAGGCACTGAAGTTATTTATTTTTGATAGGCAAAATTCTATTCATTATAAATAAATGCTGTTCTTCAGTGTACAAACCTCCTTCCTGTGACAGTCAGGAGCTGGAGAATTGAATGTGTGCCTGATCCTGGGTCCATGTGCAGCAAATCTTTTCCTCTCTGCATGCCTCTGTCCAAGGAACTCCTTGTCCTGCAGAGCAGAAGCAATTATACTTGCTTTGGGTCTTTTGCTGTGCACAATAACTGTGATTTGCCATGGTCATTTCCACTGCTTTAATTTTAGAGGGTTCCCTTCCCTTTTTCTCACTTTTTCTTGCCTTGCCCTAAGTGGGAAAAATAGGGGAAACCATTTAAGGAATGCAACAAATAGTAAGAGAGGGAAGTGCATCTGTTTATCACGTTTGGACAAGCACGCTGTAGGGATCAGTGTTGCTGTTTGTCTGGCAAGCCTGTAAACAGCTTTATTTGTGCATTAACCACTGAGAATCCACATTTCCATGCTAGTAGTCTGATGACTGCTGCTGGGAAGTAGCTGTGAATGTATTTGTTTTAGAAACATAGTATGGTGAGGTCAGAAAAGTAAAAAATTAGGTATTGGGTACCGTTTTGGAGAGGAAGTAGGAGATGCAAGAAGAATAATTTTTAACTTCAATACCTAATGAAATGTTGGAAGAACTAAATATGATGTGGGTTCACTGAAAATCCATACTCTTCTGAGGTAATTTGACTTCTTTCTTTGTTAGGATAGTGGTCTTTATTGGCTGAAGAAAATACAGCTAGACATGGAGAAGCAAATTTCCAGAACTTGGTTCCTAAATTCTGCCTGAAAATCACATGCCTGCATGAGTTGCAAGAGTAAATCTGTATTTTTTTCATACACATGAACCTATTTCATGTGTGAAAAGGGTGTTATTTTACATGACATTTTTACAGGTCATCAGAAGTAATGTGTATTAGAAAGGAAAAATAAAGGATGCAGAGTAGATTCCCCTAAAGAAGTACGGGGATGACAGACTCCTGTTTTTGCAAGTGAGCTGAGTGTTCTGACTTTATCTTTTCACCTTCAGCACCACGGCTGCATTCAGCCCTGGAAAAAGATCCATTATGAAACTGCTTGAACGCAACCTTTCTTTATTCATAAGGAATTTTATAGATGCTGATATTTTGAATTCATCTTTTGTCAGAGTAAAAGTCTGTCACTTTGTGACTTTTTTAGTTGACTGTTTGGGCTTTAATTTAACATCCATCTATGCTCAATTGGAATTTAGATGACAATTGAATGGAGCTGCACACAGCTGTGCGTATTGATAGGAACTGAGATCTAAAAAAGTTCTAACTTACAAAGGAGATTCAGTAATAACTTTTTTCGTGCTCCACTTGAGATAAAGGACTGTGTGCTTTGTACTTCCATGCTTCTTTATGGCTACTCTAATGAATTAAACAGGTTCCTTTCCACCACTGGAATGTCGTGGTCTGTACTCTCACACTCTGGCCTGCCTTTAGCCTGTGTCAGCCAGCTTTTTTCCCTAACAAGTCTGGGACATGGTGCCCGGGACCACTCCTGAAAAATGATTGAATATGCTCACATGCTGTGGCCCACATAGATTGCTTGATATGGCTGAGAAATTTTAATAATATGGGTATAAATCATTCCATTCTGGTAGTCTTAAGTGACAGAGAATGGTGATGGGCAAACTTATGGATAGAAACAAACCAATATGTGATTTTGAAAAAGAGGTTTTGAAAGGCTTGTGAGAAGCCTTTGAAACACTTAAGTGTGTTGGCTTGGTAAACTGGGAAACTCTGAAATCAGAGTGTGTGCTGCTCATGACAAGCAGTGTGCTTTAGAAACTGAAAATAAAACATTCAGGAAAAGTGTGAGAACATAATTGCCAGGTCCTAATGTCAGCTAATCCTTGCTAGGAGAGAGGAGCGTTGGAAGAAACATCATGGCAAAGATAAATTGGATAGGAATTCATAGTGTGATGCTGATGTAATGCTGTAATGCATGTTACCTCCTGTAAGAACAAGTAAATTTAATTATTTCAGGCCAAATCCTGCATGAATAATTTAGACACCTCTGAAGGCCACCAAATGGTGATCTACATGTCTGCTTCTCCCTTGAATCTATAGGGAACTGAGGCACTTATGAGCAATTTAGGAGGAAGGGTTCATATCCCTCCTCTTCTCCCCAGGGCTCTGAAAATTTTAAGTCACGTTGTAGCTGGCCTTTAGTGTGTTCTGCATTAGTTAACCCTCAAACTGAAATTTTCATTTTCAGGCTTGTCAGCTGAAAGAAATGTGTACTGCTGATTTTGTAAGAATGCAATAAAAATGATGCATTCTGAAAAACAAAAAACAAAAACAAATGGAAAAAAAGAAAATAAGATTGTGGAGAAGAAATTACTGTTGCATACAAACACATAAGCAATTTTTATAAAAAGATAATTTAAGAAAGGAAACAAATAGGAATTTTACTAAGGATGATAACAAAATTATTCACTTATAGTGAATTGCAAAGAATGTGAATTTGGTACTACAGCATGTATGCAATTAGAATAAATTGTTGACAGAGAATTTGGAAATATTCTTAGGGAATATGCTCTGTGCTGTAAGTTTGACATACATCAGGAGTAATTTGGGAGTTATTTAATAGGCCTTAACACAACACATAATTATAAGAACTCTTGCAAAATTCAGTATTCTGACTTTAGTGGTGATGTCATGCATTATCTTTAGTGTTTTCAGGTAGATAATATGGTTATAATAGTACAGAAAGACAAAGAAGCTTTATTCCCACAGTATCTTCTGGAAAAATGGTCTTTTGTGTTTTTATGGTACATTATAGAATATAGCTTAGTACTTTTCTCTGCTGAGTTGTAGTAACTAAAAAGCATTGTTTCAGTAGTAAATAATCAGAACCAGAGATAAATCAAATCTGACATCTAGTATGCCGCTGGGCTGTTGCTGGGGGTGGAAAAGAAAATTCTCTGCATTTAGAACAGAAAATCAAATGCACATAAAAGTATCTTGTGTGCAACAGAACATTGATGACAAAATCCAGGGCTTGATTCAAAAGTCAATCCTTCTTAGTTATGTGCTTGATGTAAAGTACATGTTGATTAAGGTCACTGCTTAAATGAACTGGGAATTGGGTAGTTGCTCTTAAGAACTGAAAAGCTTTTTTTTTTGTTTTTTCTTTCTTTTCCAGAGGATTAGCTAAGTCCAGGTAGCATATAAATCTCAGAGCACCCATTAGCACCAGAGAAACATTATTCCTGTGGCTGTCATGATGTGTCAGCATTTGTATCAGGCATCTCACTTGCCATGTTAAAATGCATGTTCCAAACATTGAAAATACCTAAATACCTTTTAAGTATGTGTTTTCCCATCTCAAAGCTAAAAGAAGTAGCAATACATGTAAGTCAGCAATTTGGTCAAAATTTTTTTTTAAAAAAAATAATTATAATCTCTTGTTGGTCTAGAGCATGATGGTCAAATTTGAAAGGTGGCAGTTTTTACTTAAGTGCAAAGGACAAACCTCTCTCCCCCTTTTCCTGGAGCAGGTAACACTATTTGTCAGGTTTACTGCATTATGGTCAGTGCAGTATCCAGCACTGTCAAATTTTGGCATGGTTGGGAACCCTCCTTCCTTGAACTGATTTAAATGAATATAGACATGGAAATGTATGCACTTAATGAAAGGAGAAAGAAAAGCACAGTATATGTGGTTACATAGTTTTCTTTATACAAAAGACAGGGGATTTTTTGCATAATCATATTTGTTTCAGAAGTAAGGATATACTCTCAAAGGAAGGGAAGATTTTAATGGCCTGTGGAGATTATTTATTTAGCTAAAATCAAGCCTGTTTCCAGAAAAGTTTCAGTGCAGCAATAAAAACTTTTGCATTTTGGCCTACTTTAATTTATTCACAGCCTGAAGACCCGATGCTCACAATTGGTTTTCTTGTTTCACATGAAATCTGGGTAATTGTACCCATCAGTCCAAATGCTGTTGGTTTATTTTAGAAACAATATTTATATCTTGGATTTTGCAGATGCCAGAAGGAACATCTCAGCCATACTGAATGCCATATTGTTATTAGGGGCAAATTCTACCCTGGGGCAGCTGACAGGCTCACGTGCAGGAGCTTCTCCTGCCTTGCCTGTCTTGTCACTTGCCAGAATTCGACAGGCAGAACGTGGTCTCATTCTCACCTAACACCTTTAGTGGCCATCAGGACCCTTCAGACACATTCCTAAAGCACACAAACAGTGATTACCAAAACCAGCACTCACTGGCATTACAGGGGATTTGATCTTATTTAATTATTTTTCTATATTTTCAAGTACAAAAGTAAGTATGTTACATCTTCCATTTTTTTTCCCCAATTATTTGATATAATGCAGAGTTAAAAACCCACATTAATTATGTAAAATGAAACATGGGCATCTGGAATGCAAGGTGTTTTATTCCAAGAGTTCTCTACAGAATATATAGATTTGAAGAAAAAAAATCTCTTCACTAAAGCCCTGAAAGCAAAGAAAAAAGTTCCCTGTAAGCTAATTCATGAGGAGAAGGTATATGAGTAAAATGCTATATTTGTGTACCAAAGTTTATTGGCCTGGATAAGACACTCTCTTTTTATAATGCCATTAATGGAATATTCATAAAAGATTATTAGTGATGCTTTAGCAAACTTCTTTAAGTAATAGTTCATTTTTAAAAGAAAAGACTTTATGGATTGCAGAATATACTGAATTGACACTTGCAGTGACTGGAATGCTTTTTTATCCACAGAACATGGGTGGCAGCAGAGTAATCCCCATCCTACATCCCCCAGCCCCAGCCCCAGCCGTGTGTCTCACCCTTTACCTGGATGCACCACTACGAAGGGTGAGGGAGCTATGGTAGTTTACTCTGCAATCCCGTTCACTTGTTGACCTCTTTCCAAAAAAACATAGTTGCTGATATCTGAACTTGAGCTCCAAGCTAACTGGGACAGCCAGGTTATTTCTGACAGAATACAATCTACTGCTTAGGTCTTGCTCTCTATTCACCTGGGCTGAGTTAGAGCAGGAGGGCTGAACTTGCAGTCTGGTTGGTTGGTTGGTAACTAGAATTATCCATTTCTGGCTCTGGTGAAGCTAATGGGACTTAGTGAAGAGCCATGTTTCATGCTACAGTAAAAATGTAGACTGCAAGGCAAACCATCAAAATATAAAGGGCAGTTAAAATTAACAATGCAAATTTAAAACCAGCCTTGCCATAATGCATATGTGGTAATTAACTCCTTTTTAAATTATTGCTCACTGCAAGTGAAGCCAGAATAGCTGGGCTGTTTCTGAGTGAAATGCAGGAAGTTACAGCATCCTGTGTTCCTTCATCACAGAGCTGTGCTCTGTGGGGAAGGCTTGATGTGGGTGGCGTGGTGAGGCACACAGTTTGTACAGGGGACCCACAAGAGAAGACAGTGAGTTGAGTGCTTGCACAAAAGCCCATATGTGAAAGCCTATGTGGAGACAAATATTCCTTGGATATGGTCTGAACTTAAAGAATGTAGATATGAAACAAGATAAGAGTTTATATAGTGGCTTTACCCCGGTTCTGCTGTTGCAGAGGTTTTTTGATTTAAAAGAAAGGGGTTTAGGACATCTTCCTCCTAAGTGAAGTGGGATCAGGAATATATCTGTAACAGCAACAGCATGCCTGGTGTTTGATATTCTTTGGAAATTTTATCATCCAGCAGTTCCTTTGGATCTTTAGGCTGTTGGCACTTCTGGGGGGACTCAGCAGTTGTTCTGTTAAGAGCAGAAGTAATTCTGCGGGAGTTTATGCAGCTCTCAAATATAGTCCAGGGGGAAAATGACAAGTTATAAAAGATACAGGATGTGTTTTCTTTTGCTGCTTGGGTTGCCAGCTGTGGAGGGAAGCACTGTGCCCCTTCTCTGTCCCCTTTAGATTAGCTACCACTGCTAAGCAGGAGCAATATTTGATGCGGGGAGTTTGAAGGTGCTCAAAGCAGAGGGAATCTCTTCTAGGCTTTTCCATAAGAGGAAATGCTCCTGCCTGTACTCATAAAGCAGTAGTCCAGCATCAAGTTTGGATGCAACAGGGTGATTCACAACAGGGTGAAAGGAAGATTTACTAAAGAGACAAGGGCTTTACAGCATTTTCTGTTCATTTCAGATCCATGAGCTAGGAATATTTACTTCATACTTTACTTTCTCTTTCCTGTTTATTATGTTGGTGTTTTTAATTTACTTTTCTGTTCAACTACCACTGATATCTTTATACATTGTCTCTTACCAGTCTACACAGAATTAGCTCACTGTGGATGGGAGGCTTATTAGGGTATATTCAGCAACAAAGGAATACTAATATTTTTTTTTCAGGTCTTTATTTTATTTTATTTTATTTTATCTTATTTTATTTTATTTTATTTTATTTTATTTTATTTTATTTTGTTTTGTTTTGTTTTGTTTTGTTTTATTTTATCCCATACAAATTTTATGCATTAAGTACTCTTTCTGTAGCACTCAAAAACTTTGTTGTTCTGGGAAGGAGCAGTACAGCACAAATCCTGTACCATAAGAATTTTAATTGTAATGCTTGTGAATCTTTAATCATCTTGTTCACCTGAAATAATATTAGAATATAAGTAAAATCAGTATAATTACATTATCAGAGTTATGAAACTGCTTTTTATTAAAGCCTTTTTTTCTGACTACCCATACTCACACAGACTTGAAGCTTCCCTGTGTACTAGTTTTGAGAGTTTGGAACAGGTGATAAAATAGGGATGAAAGAGAGAGCTGTGATCTCAGAGGAGATATTAGGCACCAGAAATTATGGTGTTCTTGTTCCAGCTCTTACACTGACTGTGATACTTCCATTTCTATAGCACTTGCCATCTCTGGATCTCAAAGTGGATTATAAAGAATAGTGATTTAAACCTTCCTGCACCTCTAGGAGATAGGTAAGCAATATTATTTCCATTTTACAGATGGAGAAATTGTGATACAGAGAGGCTTAGTGTTTATTATTTAAAAGTTTATTTATGAACACACATGCATGCACACACACAGAACCAGAAACAGATGTCAGAACTTTCATTGCTCTCTTTTTTAAGTTGAGTCCATCCTCCTTTCCATTTAACCTCTCTGATTTATATTCCCCATCTGTAAAAAGACGGAAACTGATAGAGACATGGAGAGATTTGCTTGCACATAAATTTCTGTGCAGAACCAGAAAAAAAGCCAAACGAACACGGAGCACAAAAGTTGCTTTTAAAATCCAATGCTTTTTATGTGTTAGCAGAGGATATTTTAAGATTTGCTACAATTTTTGTAGGTGTGGAGAGTTGCAGTAGCTTTGCAACTTAATGCATAATATTTAGTTATTGCTATAACAGGGCTTGATTGTTTTGTTGTATAAGCATGTTAACTGGAGATTAAAAATTTCAAAATGCATCAATTTACACGGCAAAAGGCCAAACACAGCCAGTGACTCAATCTCTGCATTATCTGAAAGACGGTACCACATCAGCACCACCAAGGCACTGTGTCAGATGGGAGTGGGGTAGTGGTGCTGCAATAAAAGTAGTGATTGCCCCACCTGCATCTCTGTTTATCCCAGCAAATATGTCTGTGTCTGTAGTGCAGCACAAGTTCCTCTGTGGCAGACACCAGTCTAGATAACTATGCCTCAGTATTTACTGAGAGAACTGAAATTATGACTGAACTTTGGGAAAAAAGTTTTAAAGGTCCAATATAAGTCTTGTTATTTTTACTACTATTACTGGAATGATTGTTTCTTGTAATATTAAAAAAGATACTTTAAAAGGTATCTAGTTACTGGGTTAATCTTATCATATACTGCATGAAAACATCATGATCTCATTATTTGTAAAAACATTGTTTAAAAAACATCTTGCAGAAGCTTTTAAAAATTCTTTCTAATTCTGCTACTAATTTGCTACATAACTGAAACATTGAAAACCTCATCTATTAGATGTTTTAATTTTAGCAACACATCTCACAATTTTCCTTATGTTGAACAGATAGCTTATACAGAAATGTTTTTCACATTTTTCTGTGTGCATCCAGTAGCATAGGCAGGCAAGATTAGACAAACATACAACATCCACAGTAACATTTTCCTGTAAGTAATCTAACTTCCCTGTGATGCAGTACCCAGATTTCATACCTTTACTAGTGAATATATAGGAAATAAGTATGGTTAATGTATATATTTATGTTAAATGGAACGGAGACTGGATGTGTTTATGTGTCACCACACAAGCATCAACCTGTACATGTTTCAAGGATTCATTTGAAAGATTCCTTTTTGTTTCAGTTGTAAAACTTCATGCAGAGAAGCAGACTGAATTTCAGGTAGGGATTTAGTTGATTTAAACACCTGATTTTATTACTACAATCTTTACCAGATAATAATGGTGCTGATGCTAATTATAATACTTGAGCAAGTGAGTTAGTTCATTGTTTTAATGCGTGACAGAAATCAGAATTTAACCTAGGGTATTCCTGAATGCTAGTATATATCATTTGCTACTTTTGCTCCCAATTACAGTTAAAATAGCCAGTGTCTTGAGGTAATATAGCTACTGCAGCTGTTGGATTAGGATATGGCTTTGCTAATGCATTGACCGTCTTCATCCGTGTTACATGAGTTAATTTTCAGCCTGACAGTAAATGCTGAAATTTGAATTGTTGCACTAATGCACCATTTTTTCATCTGTCAAACCAGACTGAAGGGTCGTTTTGTGATGAGGATAATGGTTCACTTTGAAAGAGAAGGAAAACTAGCTTCTGAATTTTAGGGGGAATTCTAGATCTTGCTTTAAAAAACAAGCTGAACTAGGGAAAAATTAGCCTGTGTAATTTTAGTAATGCTTCACCTGTAAGACTGAATATTTGTTTTATCCTTATACTGATTCTGTACAGGCACACTGGAATATTTGCCATGTTAGGCAGACTAATAAAACAGCCTATGAAATTTGGTTTTCAAGCTATCAAGCCTCAAAAAGAGGCTTTCTCTGAAAAGTGAATCACCATTAAACTGTTTGCTATAAAGGGAATTTCCTGTGTCAGTTTGTGGCAAGTTTTGATTGTTTCTCTACACCCTAAGAAATCCTAAACCTAAGAACTGTTGGAGACTGATTTTTTTTTATTTTTGTTCCTCTCAGAAGTGTTTTTCTTTCTTTCCTGCAGCACGGAAAAGGATATGCTAGTCACTTCTACAGGACTTACCTGAAGCAGCATGATTTGCACAAAAGAAAGTCGACCAACAAAAAGCATCAGCTTTCAACTTCATTATCTTGGCCATCCAGTTCTGTGTAACTGAAGGATTTGTGTGCTGTTGGAGACATCCTGGCCAACAATAGGACCTAATTGCTCTCAGCAGGCCTGAGAAATGAGTTGAAATGTGTAGAACTGTAGAAACTTCAGAGGCAACTGATCTTGCCTCTCTGATCAGTGTGTGCCTGTTTACAGCACTATATATCTTTCTCTCTCCAAAATGTCACTGAGCCCTTTAGATGTTTATATTCACCACAAAAAGCCAATCGTACAGATAAAAGAGATGTGCATTATAAATGCAATATCACTGTTTTAAACTTGACTGTTTTATATTATTTTTGTGTGATCAAGTGTTCCCCAAACTATTCCAACTTTACAAGAGAGATTGTGATCATGTTCTTTTCACCTGTGGGTCATAAAAATGTTGTTAATCTGAAGACCCACAAAATTATCAAAGACATTTCTGTAGTTTATACACCGTGTTGCAAAGTGTTTACTGTACTATTTCAAAGCTTCTAAATAAATATAAAATATATATATATTATATTATATATAATTTTCCGAAAAACGTGGTACAACTTAGTTGATTTTTAAATGGATTCATACAGTCTACACCATACACTAAAGTGAGAAGATAATTCAGGGTTCCTAAGCTATCCTTGCTAAAAACAAAAATAAAATAAATCTTTAGTAGTACTTCCCCAGAATTCGTATTTTGGTCAATCCTGTTTTTCTTGTTTAAAAGAAAAGAAAAAAGCTGTAAGCAACAACATTTTGTCTGAAAAGTTGTAAGGAATTTTCAATGCCAAAGATGCAGCTGTCAATATTACCCGAATGAGCGCTATGTACTATCAGAGGTATAAATCACTCTCCATTATTTTGGTTATGTTTCTATGGTTTTTAATTTGGAATCACAAAATCTTTTATAAGGCTCTATAAATTCACCTGTATATGTTGTTAAAAAGAACACTGGGTGTCTGTACATTTTGCAATGTAAGATATAATGTAAGTGAAGTTAAATATTTTAAGAAAATCATCCCAAGCTCATAAATATGTATACATACATACATAAATACATACACACACACACACACAAACACCCACACATCTCTCTTTAACATAGTTTTGTGAAACTATACAAATGTATTGCCTAAAAATATTTCTCTTGTGGCTAGGAATAGTTGTTGATAGAATTCAAATTACAAAGGCAAAGTATATGCCAGACTCTTTTATCACAAAGGAGATTTCCAATTAGGAACATGGCACATTCTCAGCTGACCCCTGTCCCATTGGAGTTAAAATGGTGTTGGTCACCATCTTTGCTGGGAAAAGGATTAAGCCCTTGCATATAATCTTTATGTTCTGTAATAATTCTGTGGTCTGAAACAGTATCTTAGAGCGTTTCTTTTCTATGAAATATTGAAAAAAGTAAAATTTCAAAAGTAAAGTTTAAAACTACTTTCATGTCCATGGAGTTTAAGTACCATTTACTAAATGTAAAAAATCTAGTAAATTTTTTTCTTTTTTTTTTTTTTCTTTTTGTGCTGTGATTTTTTTCCCTCCACTGTACTTTAGTACATCAAATAACAAAAGCAGATGAGAGCACACCTTGTTGTCGGCCAATGCCTAGCCAAATTCAATCCAATTCTTACTGATGATTCAATATTAAGTAAAACAAGATAAAATGTTTCATTGCTTGCAGTGGGATTTGGATCATGCTGTTATAAAGGAATTCTGTTGTCCCCACCAATGCTGCTATGGGATGAATGTGTGAGATGTCACTGCTGTGTCATAATAGAATTTGGGTTTCTTATTTTTGTTTGTTGGTTCTGGGTTTTTTTTGTTCTTTGTAATGGCATTTCCTATTAGATAGGAGTATGTAAATCACCTGTATGAGAACCACCCTGTTGTGGATCCAAATATATACAGGGAATCAAACATTCCTGATCAAATTCTACGAGTTCGTTGTACACCTAGTGGACTAGGCCCTGAAGCTGTTAATTTAATACTCCAAACAAAAAAATACGTTCATTAAACACTTTAATGTGCGCATCTAGCACGTTTGTATAATGACAAATTGTTTCATGAGATCCTTTTAAAAATGTGTGTTATACAAAACCAAGCCCAAAAATCTCCCAAACAACTTGAATAGCTAGTGATTTAAGCAAATACAACAGTGAAATGTTCCTCCTGCTGTAGGCACCAGACCTTTTAGTTGCCTACAGGCTTCATTTATTTTATGAAGAAAAGCAATGGAATTTGTGACAAATATTTCATTTAGAGGAGACTGCTAGATTCTTGTTTCTGCTTTTAAAGCAAGAAAGTCCTTGCCATTCTTAAACTTGTTTCTAAGTAACTTTTTAATACATATATTGTAATTTATGGTTGTTTCCGGTCTTTGGGAGGAAAAGGAAATGGTTTTACTTTCTATTTCATGAACAGCCAAAGTGTTTCTATTTAATGAAACTCTTCACATTTTGCATGCCATTTTTTTCTGAAAAAAATATTAACTGTATCATGTCCTATCATTCATTCCCAAAACGGAACTCTTTCCATCAAGTGTGATAAGCATACAGATCTGTTAATTTTCTTTATTTTTTATTAAATGTTAAATACCATTAGCATTGGTCCATATATACACAGAAATCCTTCTGAGTTCACTGGGAGAGTCCTAGAGGGAGTCGTGGTAGGATGCAGAACTGTCAAAGGAAAGGAAGAATTGAAGTACTACAGCCTGAGCTCTCGAGATAAAGCTGTAGCTCTCGCTGATTTCCCTTGCTCACTGTGAGTTTTGGTGCACTAACATCTGCTGGCACAAGCCTTGGGACGCATTAAAACCCAGTACACAGCTGCTGTCCTGAGAGAAGGGCAAACTGGGCAGTGCAGAGGCTCAGTTTGTCCTGTTTCTTTGTTTTAGTGGGCACCTGGCCACCTCCCGTTGAAACTGCCTTGTTCAGCATCTCCCATGTATTGCCTCGTGCTGCTGGGTGCCCACCTGCAGGGACAGGTCTGTAAATGCCTTCAAACACCAGCCTGTGTGTGTGCCTCTTCCTCTGCAAAGCACACAAGTGGTGCAAATACTGAAGCACTCTCGTTTGCATATTGGACCCAACAGTGAACTGAAAGTAATCAGGAAATATTTAGGTTGGATATTAAGGGGAAAGACTGATACCCATAAAACTGAGATGAGGAAGGCTTTGGGATCTCCTTCACTGTAGGTTTTCAAGGACAGTTCAAAAAACACCTGTAAGGGATGATATAAGTGTACTTAAACTTGCCTCGGAGAGAAAGCACAGGGAAGGCTCTCAGTCCTGTTGTTCTGTAATGTTCCTGGTGGGGCATGCTAAGCTTTGGAGGAGTTAATCTGTGCACAGCTGTAGGGAAAAGAACGTTCTATCCTTCAATTAGTTCTCTGAAGCAATACTTAATGTTTAAATTTACAATTTATGAGCATAATAGAACAAGCTGCCTGTGAGAATAACTGTTTTTGGAGTAAATTAGAGTTCAAGCAGAGAAGACAGGGTCTTATAAAAGATAACAATATAGAATCAGGTCTGTGAATCCTTATTTTTTTCACTTCCTAATTTAGATGGGTAGCAATAGATTTCTAAGCAGCTTGCCTGTTAAAATTCTTCAAAATCAGACTTTAGTTTCTTCCACATGGATTCTTCCAGAACTTAGAAATTTCACTACTTGAAATAAAGTTCCAATTTTTTTCCAATAAGTTTTTGTTAACATGCCTATAAGGGGAAGGTATTTCCATGAACATACCCTTAAATTACCAGAACAAGGTGTAGTAATTTTTCATTAGTGTTGTTGGAAAATTAGGTGAAATGAAAATACACAGATAAATACAATTTGTAAAGATTCCTGCATTATAGCCTCTGTATAGTTGTGGGGGAGATTACATGTGTGTGTGTGTATAACTTGTTCAAATTCTAGGAAATTGCCACAGGATTTTTTCTTACAGCTATCAGTAAATGTAAACAAAATGGTAGAAAGACATGTTAGGGTACTACAGCACTAGATTTGTTTCTTAGTGTAGAATGGAGTTTTGCACTCAATAATTAAATTCAGCCTCTTCTTCATGCATTATACTCACAACCAAGCACACAACTCATCTTTTTTACTTCCCAAATGTTACCTGCTCATAGAAATGTTTTGGGGGTTTTTTTTCATTATTTTTTAAAGTAGTGTCATTCCTCAGGGTAAAGGGTGGATAAATAGATAGTCTTCCTAGGCTGATAAATTGCAATTGCAATTTTGCAAGGCTGTTAAATATTTGTATGTCTTACCTGGAGAAAGCCGATCATATCCTGCCACTGTTCCATGTTCTAGTCTCGAGTTTATGGCATTTGGATTTGTGAATTAAAACCTATACAAAGGTGTAGGGGCCAAAGTAAGCATCTTTGATATACATTTATTTATTGCAATTTGATCGCAAAAACTTGGCATCAGATGTCCATAAATGGTAGAAAGTTTTTTATTCTATTCTATTTGCAGTAATGTAAAAGACAGGCAGTAGGACTTTATTATAATATTGTGCTATGACAAATTCTGAAACTGTGAGTCAAGTCCTTTGCACTGATCCCTAAAATCAGAGATCAAAGTCTTCTTAAAGAGCTCCTTCATTTTATTTTGTCTCTAAAAAATGGACACATATATATATATAAACAAATATACGCAGTCATTACAATCCATTGTTGAGCATCCGTGTTTTTGTAGATATCCTCGTATGTAAGAAATAAGCAAGAACTAACTTGGACAGTTTTCTTGAACTGAAATTGTTTTTGAATTTGAATTTGTTAATAAAGTTCATTATATTGACAGACATCAAGGAAAATGAGATCTCTGTGGGTGTAGCTCTCCAAAAGGCAAGCGCTTCACTTAGGAAGCATCCTGTCAAAAAGCTGTATAAATGCAACTGCTGGAAATCTTGCTGAGTCAAGATGAAAGATGCTGTGCTAAAGCTTTCTCCTTCACTGTGTCAGCACCAATTAAAGTGTCCTCTGGATGGAAACCACTTTAGGCAAGCAGAAGATAATCAAAAATTGTAAACAGGATTCAGATAATGTTTACCATTCCTGTGGAAGAGAGACTTAGACAATTTGGTGAATATATACTAAAATACTGATCTATATCATATAATATGGAAAAAATAGTTAAGTCAAACATTAAAGAAAAGAGAATGCTTTCAAATACATGCACTTCAAAGATTAAAGCTCATCTGATGCTCAACTTAGAAGCATGTTTTGGTAACTCATCTTTGACTTGCACTAACTCTTGAGAGCAATGTATTGTATGACAAAGCCTTACCACTACATGATAAAGGGAATGTAACCAAACCAACTTTAAGTTTTAGAAGTCTTGGATCCAAACATTTAGGCTGCAAAACTGATCTGTGTTTTGTATGCATCAGAGCCTAATTCCATTAAAGGCAGTGGCCCAAGTTGCAGTGATCTGAAGGAGAGGAAAAGGAAGTCTTCGTTTCCTCCTTTATACATTTTTAAGCAAGAGCAGCCTGCGATAAAATTATTTGACATCAGAAAAAAGGAAACTTCACTGGCTTTGCTTTTAAGAAAGCTACACAATCCAGTATGGAAATTTGGAAGTTTGGACATGGCTATGTGTCAGTGTGAAACAGACATTTCTGATAATTTTGTCTAAAAGCAAAATAACACAAGATGTTAAGTGGTGTAAATGTTTAGGTTTTCTATTAAGACAAAGACAGAAATGCAGTCCTTGAAGGACCGATTCATGTTTTTATTATGCAGAATTTCAGGCAACTAAAAATTCATTGGAACAGAGTCTTACACTGCCCCAGTTGTATATTGAAAACGTGAGCAAAACAAGCAAAGAAAATATCAACCTCAACCTTATGGATGTTTCAAAAGTTTTTCTCTGGAAGGTAACAGACAGATCCTTAGAACAGTATCTCATTCCAGACTTATCTGAAAGATGTTTTCTGTCATCTTTGCTGTTCTAATATACTTGGAGTGTAAAAGCAGTCTCCTGAATGGTTTGCACATTCACCTCAGGGGAGGGAGGGTATTCCCATTTGTTGAGAATAATCTGAAAAAAATATTAGATGAAGCTTGATGTCAAAATTGTCTAGTAATTCCACCCCCATCACTACAGCTTTTCTAACCAGGTATCAGAATAATTTAGGGCTGAAACATTATGGGATACTGATGGAAAAGCAGTAGTGTGGCACTGCTCGTATGTGAAGAAGAAAAAGAGAGGAAGAGAGAGAGAATGTTCTCTGCTCTTCCTAGTCTCACAGACAATTGATACTTAAATAGTTGATACTTAAATAGTGTTTTGTTCAGGATCATAAATATCATGAAAGGAGAAAGATTTCACCATGAGAGCAATACATTTGTTGTGGCTTATGTTATATTAAAAAAAAAAAAAAAAAAGAAGAAGAATGCAAGCAAACATTCTTCTGCTTAACCCCCTGGATATGAGGCTAAATGATGCCCTTGGAGCTCACAGCCATTCAGTTTTTGAGAGAGGCTCTGTTTGATTTATATTCTGGCTGTAAACAAAGAAAGAGAAGGGAGACAGTGTGCTGGAAGTTCAAGATAGGTAATTAATATAATCTAGGGGGAGAATGCAATATGCCTTGTAATAATATCATTAAACCTCACTGAGCTGCTTGAAATGATCTGTTAAAAATTAAACAAACAAGCAAACAAAACCCCCAAAACAAAAGATAAATCTGCTTCTTGGCACTCCAGGTACACATTTGCATTAGATCGATCACAGCTAAGTTGAAATGGAATGGCTGAGGTTTATATGGGAGGTACTATATTTTTCTTACACCTGTTTCCAGGGGAAGGGAAGGGGAGCAGTCCTGACATCCACCATCTCCTTGGGGACAGGAGCATGCTGGAACATTCTTCATCCTATTGTGAAAATTTAAGAATTTACAGACTTCCTTTCTATTACTATATCTTCTGCTTCAAATACTACTTTTTAAAGGATGATACTTCACTGTGCTTTTGACCATTTATGTCAGCTATTTTTGAGGGCTTCCTGTCATTATGAATAGTTAAGTAGTAGACTTATCAGTCTAACTTAAACTTTCCTTTATAATTATAGATGGAGTTCAAGTAGCCCTTATCATACAGAAACTGTGATTAAGGCTCCTGTGTTTAATTTTGCTACTTTGATTCCTATTGTCATTTCCCGTGTTATGACACTGGGAATTAATTTAATTTTTAAAGAAATAACATTTTGTTCTATTTAGTAAGTCTGATCTAAGAAGTACCGCTTAATTAGGAAAAGACTGAGGCAAAATCAAGTACTGGGAAATTGGACTGGGGAAATTGTTTTCCTGTTTCCTTTCTATTTGGAGTAAACTGGAAAGCACTATTTGCTTGTAAACTTTTTAAGTGTTTGATTCTCCATTCACAGATTTAAATCCACCACTTTGCTGAACACGTTGATGATATTTACAGATATAAAGGTTCAGGGGAAAAAGAAACCAAACTCAAAAAATCTTATGTTCTCACCCCAAATATAACTGTCAACACTGGAAAATATATGGAGATTGAAAAGATATTTATTTTAAAGATGGATATTTTTATTGATAGATTTTTAAAGATAGATTTATTGGCTGCCATTCTGTGTGCTTTTATATCCTTTATTAATAACCAAAATATACTCCAGAGTTATGACAGATGTCTGCATCACTATCCTTATTTTCCTGAGGCATAACTGAGAATCTTCATACTGCAGAGGTGGGAACAGAATCTAGTTCCTAAATCAAAATAATAAGAGAAAAAATACCACAACAGTTATTGTGCAATAAAATAATGTAAAATCACATGGGTGCTACCATACTGAGCTCTCCCCATATCCAGGTTAATGAGCTAACTAGCAGTCTAGAGAGCAATATGCAATCTGGTGCCCTTAGTCTCTCTGTCAAAAGAATATATAATTATTCTTTTCAAAATGGGACAGCTTCAAAGAGAAAAATGAAGAGCTCTTCATCTTTCCACTCAGAGCCTAAATCCTTTTGGATTTGATGATTAGGAAGGGTTGGGAAAAGGAAATTTGGTTTAGATCCCGTCATATTAAAGAAGCATTTGTTCTCAGCAGCCAAGATTGTGAGCATATACCATGATCATATGGCATAAAAAGGGCCTCTCACAGCATTTCTCTGTCTGGTAGTTTTCTGCTCAATACATGTTTTCTGCAAACACCTAAAAATAGGATCCTATTTTGATAAGATATTTGTTAAGATGTTAAAGACTAGATACCTGACATTTTCTGGGCAGATGGTATGACTTCTGTAATCTTTTATCAGGATGTGAGAAATCTGTGTTCAGTTCTTTCCACCTCACGTAACTTCTGCACCCACACCCAGCTTAGAAGAATTTCCAAACAGCAGGTTGGAGGATTATCTCCTTTTAGACTGTTGCAGTCTGCAAGAGCATTTAAACATCTCTTGGTTGAGGAATAGGCACACTTGCCACCTCCCATGGCTCACCACTGATTAAGTACAGACTCATTTTCTTGCTCTCCAGTGAGTGTTTAGTACTCTGAAAAAAGTTTTGCTCAGTAGGTATTTGTAGATGACACTGAGAGTGGCAGTAGGCATATAACAGAGAGCTTTCTTTTCTTCCAGAGGGAGAGATCAAGAACAAACCAGCCCTGACATGCTGGTCTGGTAGATGAATGTCTCCCAGAAAATATTCAGACATAATGGTAGCAAGGGCAATCTGAAAATCCTACACCAAGAGAATGCATTGCTGGGAGGAACTTACCCAGTATTTACTCAGCATATGTTAAAAAGTTCAGGGATATTGGACAATTGAATAAATTTTCTGTAAGGTCTTTCCTGAGTCATCCTGTTGATGACAACAAAATTACCAGCTGAGTCGCTTCCCTGGAACAAGTGCCTGCACACCAGCATCATAAACTGCAAAGACACAGAGAAGACAAAAGTAAGGATGTGGCTTACAGAAGTTCTGGTAGAAAAAGTATTTTCCCACCCCTCCAATTCCCATGGACTACTTTGATGGCCTCGTACTTACTGAGACTGCCTGGTGCTGACTTCTACCCAAGGGCCAGTGTTTCAGCCCTTCCTCAGCCCAGTCCTGTCCCCAGGGAGGTGCTCAGTGCCCAGAGCTGGGGCTGTCTCCACCTGCTTTCTGCTTGAGAGAGCAGGATAGACCTTGTGCTGCCACCCCTGGGGAGGCCCCATCCCCTCAGCACCCTGACATCAAGCAGTCATTTTCCCCAATTCTCTTGCCTTGCTGCAGGATCAGCACTTTGAATGCTATTACCAATACAGGTTGGTACCCAACCTCTTCTTAAGAGACTGTAATGAAGCAGGCATGATATGCCTCCATTGTAAAAGGGAGGTTCCTAACAAGGTGGAAAAATATTTCATTTTGAGAGCCAGCATTGTTTTGATAGCTTTATTTCCTTGATGTTATGTTATTGTGAAATACTAGAGTATTTAGATTGCAAAACGCTAGTTGTTTCAAATAAATCAACCAAGGTTTCCTGTGCATATGTTGTCACTAATATTACTTGAAGTTTTCACTTTATTTACTTGGTCCTGTCTTGCTCTTACAAAGGAAAACCTTGCAGACATAGAACAGAACTCTGTCTCCCTGTTTCCCCAATTTCACCCCCTCCTGAGACATTTAAATTAGTCTGACCAAGTACTTTGAACAAGATAATGAGAGACATATGGAAAGAATTTCATTTGAAGAATTTTGTGCACTTGTTGGTGTGCAGGTAAAATCCTACTTCAATATCAGTTTCATCTAAGTAAACCAAGAAGCATAAACGTAGATACTTAGCCTACTACAGGTCAACATCTTTCCCTGACATGTCCATCGTGAAGAGGGAAAACTCACACATTATTCAAAACACCAAATACCTATGTAGAACTGCAATTTTATAGTTGAATGAATAAACATAAATAATCAGTGAATGCAAACTGAATTAAAATGTGAGGTGTGAGGTTGTCCTCTCAAAATCGTAGTACAGAGCTCACAACCTAGGGAAGAGGAAATGAGCTAATATAAAATGGTACCTGAATTAATAACTCTGCATTCTTGAGACAGACTGATTATACCAGAAGTTTGTCAATTTGTCATCAGCCATCCAGACTACACTGCTTCCAGTCTAAATTACTAGAAGTAAAGATCTCTCTCTGCTCATATCCTATTCCCAGGGTTTGTGTTCCCTTAGGGCTTTCAAAGAAGAAAGAAGAGAGCAACAGACACTGTTCTGTCTTGATGCTGGTGAAAATACCTCTCTAGACTGATCTTGTATTTTAACACCCTGTTGTACTCTCCCTGCACTTTTTCAACACACAGGAGCTAAATTGGGAGAAAATGTCTTTCTTAAAAGATCAAAACCTCAGTAGGCTTTGAACCCTTAAATAATATGGAAGATCACAAGAAGCCCATTCAAGCCAGAATGATCTGCTTATCACCTTGAATTATATCAGTACCATCCTTCTCTTTATTGCCCTGAGAATGGGCAGAATCAAAGATAAAATAGCATTAAAAATGACACCCTGTGGCCTGCTGATTTCTGGCTGCCATTTGTATGTTAAATCACCAGCAGCTGTCATGATCAGAAAGTGTGGAGGTTCGTGTTGGAGGGGATAAATATACACAGACAAAAATTAGGGCTTGCTTCCTTAAAGTAAGACAAAACAAAGTAGAAATGGAGTGGTATGGCCAGTACAGGTGGTGAATGGGTAACTAACAAAGATGTTCAAGGAATATGGGGAAAATTCTTTGTACATAGCTGGGTGCTTCTGTCTGCATCAGCATAGTGTATTGTCTCTCAAAAACTGAATGGAAAATGCTTTTAAACGTCAGGCATTTTTATTAGGTTTGTTTGTGTGTGCTTATGTCATAAAAGAGCTACAACAACAAGCAAAAGTCTGGAGTTTTGGAAGGTTGCAGCTCACTCTCCTGTTTGGGGGACCTTAAAAACGAGATTCACTTAATAAATTATAAAAAGAATTTAATATTAATAAAAAACAATTAGGAGACATAAGAAATAAAGCAAAGGGTTAAAATGGCCGGGTGCCCTGGCGCCTTGCCAGGAACACACCTGGTATCTCAGGGATACCCTTTTTATCCCCTCCTGCTGTGAGGGGTTAATGCATATTCAAAGCGTCCCCTCCCTGGTTCCGCCTTCTTGGATCATGCTCTTCACAATTTTATTTTCTGCTGCTCAGCATATATTTTTGCTGGTCATCATTATTCTTGCTGGTCAGCATTTTTCTGGAGTTTGGTTTCCTTTCTTTTTGCAAATGGTCAGGGCAGATAACAGTCCGGGCCCGTCATCCTTCCCCTGAGGGCAGCTGGGTTTCATATCTTCTGCTGATAACAGTTTGGCCTCTATTGTTCTCCTGATAACAGCTTGGGCCCCACTGTCCTTGCCCTCTGGGGTTTCCTTGCCTTGTACCTAGGAAATTCTTTTAAGCTTAAGACTTGTTAGCAAGAAAAAAGTACATACATAGCTAAAAAGTATTTAACATATAATATTCATCTGCGAAAGCCAATATCACAATACAAATTTATAACAGGGATAACCCCATCCACTGCTTCTCACATGAGCTCACTTTGCTGGGACCTCAGCATGGAGCCTCCCTTTGTTACCTTTCTTTGAATGAGCTGGGGAGCAGGCCATTCCTGTGGAACTGTGCCTTGGTCTGTGCTCAGGCTGAAGAGGGGATCCTTCACAGCTCACAGCCAAAAAGAAATCAGCTGCTGAAAGCAGTGTTTATCTGGAAGTGCTTCACGGATGTTGCGGTTTAAAGGTGATGTTCTCCAATTTAGCGTACCCACTGAAACCACTCCAAACCATGAGCTGCTCATCCCCTCTTCCTCGGGCCTCCCTCCCACTCTCCCCCTGCAGCAGGATGGACAGGAGGTACAAAAGGAAAAGCTCATGGGTTGAGATACCGACAGGTTACTGGAAGTAACAATGAAACAAGAAAATGAACAGCAACAGCAACAATAACAAAAGTGTGTGGGGGGTGATGGGGGGTGAGAGAATCACACCAAATGATCACCACTGAACCACGTGGAGCCTGACAATACCCAAGCACAGCCTCCACCCCAAACTGTAAGGGAGCTCTTCCCCTGCTCCTGGAAAATGATGCCAGGCAGCACAGGATACCCTTTGGGTCCTGGCCATGCCCCACTCCTGGATACTGCACAAATTAACCCTGTCCTGGCTGGAACCAGGGCATTGTGTCTGTCAATGGTTTTAAAAAAAATTCTGAGCAATCACTGGTCAAAGGATGCGGGGAATATTCAACGTTTCTCAAAAGCAAGTTACTACATTAAGTAAGAGCCTGACTTCCTTTCTCCCACGTTTAAGGATGCAGAATTTCGATCATCTTTATTTCAACATTAAGCTTTCTTTGTTCAACAAACGGAAGACACATTTACAGATGTCTGCTGGGAGGGTACCGTGAATTTTTCTGTCTCCCTTAGCTGCATATTTATGCAATCCATGCTGAGTACTGTTTTGCAGGTAGGAACTTATGCATGAAACAATGTTGAATTCCACTTGTTTTTAGATTGTAACTTTCAACTGATGGAGTCTCATCTGTTACATCTGTTAGCACTTCACTGGGAAGTATCTTTCCTTGATGGACTGCCACTCTTCAAGAAGGATCCTTCCCTTTTGTTCCTAATCTCTGCACATCATTGCTTTCTCTTTGTTAGATGGATCACTTCTCCAGAATTCACAGTCTTCAATAAACACATCATCATGCAAAATGCTTTCATCTATTCTTTAGATTTTGTAACATCTCTAGAAATTATTTTGTTCCTTCTACGTGTTTTGCATAAAGCTGTCAGTAAATCTATTTACTTCACTCTCGGAGAACTAAAGTTTTTACTTTCCCTTTGTTCTTCTCCCAGTTCAGTAACTCTTCATCAGATGGTTTGCAGCTCTTTGGTGGTGGCTTTTTAACCATTCACGGTGACAACTGAATCAATCGTACACAAGCCCAGGGCTTGGATATCCCACTGATATCAGTGTAAAAGAAAGATCTAGGATGCAGATTTTTATTATATGCAAAATACTTGCAGCAGAGACTTGAATTTTACATTTCAGCATGTGTTACAAATTGACACCATCCGATTTCCCCATAAAAATGCATTTGGTATTCTGTAGTGTGTATATGAAAAGGTTACTCACACGTATCATAATAATTCTGCTTCATATTGTGTGATTTGCTGATTAATTAAATGCATGCAATGAATCAGTACAAAGACAAAATATCATTTCTTACCCGTACTTGGGTGTGGACATCAGATTTTAATTTATCACTATTTGCAAAAAAATAGCACATAGGATACCTACTTATAACAGTTTAAATTTTAAAGTCAGTAGCAGTATTTAGACAACCAAAAAAAGGACCACAAGGGAAAATACCCAACAATAAGAAGTGGGAACCCAGTCTATGTGGTACTGAAATTCAGCTGTACTTCATAAAAGATGTGTAGGAAAGATGTCCTGGTGACAGAGGGTAAGCAGGAATGAAAAAAGTTTGAAAATTTGAGCTTTTCTTCACCAAAATATCAATTCTGTATTTTCACTATTTCTGTAAGAACAGAGATTGGTCTGGGAACTCCTAGCCTTCAGAACTAATGAAGACAAAATACTCAAGTTTAGGTGTGTCTGACCTTTGGGAACTTTGCAAGTTTGAATTGTTGCATGTTGTAGCCTAGATTGGTCCCATTCAAGTTTAGACATGAACATTAGATGACACCATTAGGATATGGCAGTAAGCTGCTAAATAATACAGGGAAAGAGAAAATTGTATCAGGGAAAGCTGAAATTGAAGCAGCACTGAAATAACTCCTGCTTACCTGGCCAAGAAGCAGTTCAAGATTACATAGGCGTCAAATGTTGACAGCTTCATTTAGGCACAAACGCTTTGATACAATAAACTCAAAAGCCTCATCTTCCTATGTCCTAAGGCAGAGAGCTCTCTGAAGAGTTCAGAAGCTCTATATTGGCCAGAGAAAGCCTCATTGTTTAAATTTTGGCTAAACTGAGTAATTGCATTCATATGAATCAACCAGATCATAGAATCACAGAATATCCCGAGTTGGGAGTGACATACAAGGATCATCTAAATCCAGTTCCTGGCCCTGCACAGGAATCACTCCAAGAATCACACCATCTGCCTGAGAGCATTTTCCAAACTTCTTTAACTCTGTCAGACTTGGTGCTGTGATCACTGCCTTGGGGAATCTCTTCCAGGGCCCCACCACCTCTGGGTGAAGAAACAGTTTAAACCTCCCTTGACAGTTTCATGCCATTCCCATGTGTCCTTGTAGTAAACCACTTGGACCTTATGGCTAAACTTTGCTTTAAAAAAGCTGGTTTTGAATTTGTCATTAAGAAATAGATCCTGAAGATATGTGAAGTGATCTGAAGCAGTGTTTACATGTCTCTTTCCTACACCATGAGCCAGCATTTTGCAGCCTCAAAACTCAGGAAGTTTACTCAGGAACTTTGTTCAGCTTTGTCCAGGCACACCTGAATGCACAGACATGCACACACCCCCCCCATCCCCTTGATGCCAGCAGGCTTCCAGAATCTCCCAAGAAGATGTGTGTCCAGAACTGCTTCCAGGATAGGTATTGTGGTGTTTACTAGAAAAAAACAGGGTTATAAAAAACCAAATTTTTGATGTGTACACTGATCCCCACCCCAAATGGACCTGGACTGTGTGTCACAACACCAGACAACAATCACCCACACATTGCTGGTGCAATGTGGGGATATCCCTCTAGCTCTTCTTCTACCTCTCTTTCCCTACTCCTCCCTTTACAATTTCCTCTCTTCAGGTGACCATACATCGCAGCATGGCTATACACCCCTTTCCCAATCCATCACTTTTTCTTCACAGTTACTTTTTCAAAGCAGTTGCTCTAATAAAATTCATTGCTCGGTTATTTAGCATGATTTTGCTTTAATCCATCCCAGGGGATCCTTTAACAATGAACTTGGTTGCCCTGGTGGGCTGCAGCAGTCCTGAGATCTGTGCCCTTCCCTTGTCAGGAAGCTCTGGACAGCTATGAGGCCCCCTCTTCTGCAGTCTTCTCAGCCTCCTCTCCTCCAGGTTCAGTAAACCCAGTGACTTCAGCTGCTCCTCATATAGCTTCCCCTCGAGACTCTTCACCATCTTTGTAGCCTTGCTTTGGACATTTTCTCATAGTTTATCATGGTTTAGCAATGGTATTCCCCAATGCAGTGTTCCCACTGAAACACTCCAGACCACACTCTGCTCGCTAACTCCGCGCTCCCCCTTTCCTTCTGTGGAGGGATGGAGAGATGTGGAGACACAAAAGGTTAAAGATCATGGATTGAAATAAGAACAATTGCTGGAAACAGCAGTGAAATAAACCCAAATGTAACAGAAACAAGAATGATACCAGACTGTAGAAGAGAGGTGAAAGATTCACATGTGATTGTTCAACATGCAGAACTTGGGGCTACCCTTGCTGCTGGCCTGACTGAAAGGGACCCTTTTCCTCCTCCTCACCCTCTGTGTAGGATGTGGGGTAGTATAGAATAAATTTAGGGTCATAGCCATGGCCCCTCCTGGCTACTGCAAAAATTAACCCTGTTCTGGCCAGAACCAGGACGAAGCTCTTTCTGTTTCTTACACTGTGGTGCTAAAACTGGACACAATACTCAAGGTGAAGTCACACACAGACGCTGGTGACAAAGTTGGAGCCTGCACCAGGGAAGTGACATGTCCATCTCTGTAAGCATTGCTCAGCAATAGCAAAAACAACCCTGAATTATCAATACTGTTCACAACAGAAATCCAAAAACACAGCCCCATACCAGGTACTATGAAGAAAATTAACTGTACCCCAACCAAGAGCAGCAGAACATTTAATTTCTTTTTTTTAACACTTTAGCTACTTCTAATCATTGTTTTAAAACAGAAAATAGCAGCTAAAGTTTTAAATCAACAATAGAAACTCAAGTAGTTACTGCAGTTCATTATTAGCTTGGAAGAAAACAGAGCAGCGACTACTTCCCTAATTGTCCTTAAAGTCATTATTACATATGCAAGTACAATTTGGTACTCTCCAGAGCCTTTCCCTCATTACACTCTGTGATTCACTAAATTACACGATTGTGATTAGTGCGGCAATGGTGTCCAAGTGGTATCAGGCAACTACAGGGCTCCTTTTGCGGAGGTCAATTTAATTACATTGTGCATGACAGAAACCAGGCCAACTGAGTACTGCCTTTGCCATCAGCAATTGACACCTGAGTGTTAATGAGCTGGTAATTAAGAGTTGGCACAGACAGACACATTTTAGTGTTTGGGACTGGGATTACCATATGCTTCAATGTCTCCGTGCTAAAAACCTGAAGTTATTAATTTTTTTAAAATGTACGGGGTTCTAAAATAAAGGGAAATGATGGCATTTGCAAATGACAAGCAAGAAAGCACTTTTAATCAGGACTGAATGCTGCCTGTCATAATCTTCTGAGAAATCCCATCCTCCTACTTGTAATCATTTTACCAGGATTTTATTTTTTGTAATGCATGTTGTACTGGGTTAGTGTGGCTTCAGTAGTGGGGTGGGATGAGGAGGGGAGGCTGCAGGTGTGGCTTTCTGTGAGAAGCTGCTGGAAGCTTCCTCCATGACCAGCAGAGCCAATGCTACCTGGCCAAAGCTGGGTCAATTAGAAATGGTGGTAACATCTCTGTGATAATAGATTTAAGAAAGGAAAAAAAAAAAAAAAAGCTATTGTGCAGCTGTAATTGTGGCCAGGGAAGAGCAGGATGAGAAGATGTGAGAGGAACAGCTCTGCAGACACCAAGGTCAGTGGAGGAGGAGGTGCAGGGACCAGAGCTGGGATTCCCCTGCAGCCTGTGGTGCAGAGCATGGTGAGGCAGCTGTGCCCCTGCAGCCCTTGGAGATCCACAGGGATGTAGAGATCCACCTGCAGCCTCTGGAGACCCCTGATAACCCATGCTGGAGCAGGCTCCTGGCAAGGACCTGCAGACCCCTGGAGAGACGAGCCCATGCTAGAGCAGGTTTTCTGTAGGACTTGTGACCCTGAGGGGGATCCACACTGGAGAAGGCCATGCCTGAAGGATTGCACCCTGTGAAGGAGTTGCAGCAGTTTGCAGAGAGCTATTGCTTGTGGGATGGAGTCACACAGGAGAAGTTTGTGGAGAATTGTCTCCTGTGGGAGAGACTCCATTCTGGAGCAGGGGAAGGATTCCTCTCCTTGAGCAGCAGCAGAAACAACATGTGATTAGTCGACCTTAAACTCCCTCCCTGTTCTCTCTGCTCAATTGCAGAGGAGGAAGTAGAGCGGGGAAGGAGGGAGCGGTAGTGGAAAGGTGGTTTTAAGATTTTACTTTTCCTTATGATGCTCTGATTTGGTTTTTAATAAGTGCAATTAACATTCAAAATTTGTATCTGTTTTGCCTGGGACAGTATTTGGTGTGTGATCTCCCCCAGTCCTTGTCTCAAACCATGAACCCTTGGTACACCTCTTCTTCCCTGTCCAGCTGCAGAGACGAGTGATGGAGTGGCTCTGGTGCATCGAGCCAGGGTTAGCCCACTGCACATATTTACCAACACATGCTCACACTGGAACTGCCTACAATCATGTTTTAAAGTTTGTTTATAAGTAAAGCAGCATTGTTATTAATTTCACTACTGCTGTTTGGCCTAGAAAAAATTAATCAGAGCTGAATCTGTGTTGAAAAATCCTTCTTACAATTTAGAAATCAATGCAATATCTTTCTCAAAGGAAAGAAAAATGAAAATTGATTAACATTAACAGACATGCCTCATTTCTTAGAAGCTATAAATACAGAAGTGTTAGTTGTATTGTTCCTGCTTTTTTTTACTGATTTCCCTAAGTTGTTATGGTATCTTTTCCATTTTTAAAATTAAATCTTACATTCCAGTCTCTTCATAATATAGCTTTATAGAAAAGTCATAAATCTCCACACTTCTAAATATCCAGGATGCAAGTTTTGATTCTTTGGTGTCATTCATAGTATTGGTTTTAACTTGTTGTGATGTTTTTCTTAGCCAAACATCGAGTACCAGGCTCTTCCTGGAAAAACAGAAAGGCATGGGCTTGTCTGTGGTATGTCACTTAGGGAAGGTGGACTGGCTGGCTGCTTTTGCAGAAGGGAGTGGGAGAGCCTAAAGGTAGCTCTGCTGATTTCCCAGTTCCTTTACTCTCCTTTGCAAACAGTCTCTACAGACTGTCCAAACTTATGAAGATGAGAGAAGGTGATGGAGGAGTGTGATGCTAAGGAGAGCTGAAAAGTGACTGGTGTGAAGGAGAGTTTGATAATGCTTCCGTAGGAGGGAGGCGGAGAAGGAGACTGGAAAACTAGAGAGAAGAAAAAGCTATGTGGTAGGGAAACCACCTCTGAAACATAATCCCAGAAACATAATTCCCAAAAAGCATAACCCTGTGAAAGTCAGAGAGCTGGAGAAAGACAAGCTGTGTGGTAGGTAAACCACATGTGGAATATAATCCCAGAGAATTGGTACTTCCAGCCCTCGTGATTATGTTGCAAATATTTAAATTTTAATTGCTGATCATACTTCTCAAGTCCTGTGACCCTTTGCAGCTCAACTTTAAACTTAAAATAATGAATACCTCTAACTATCAGAGAGTTTTTAAGACGAGAATGTAAAACAAATAAGGTAAATCAAAAACACTCAGACGACTTTTAGCATTTTTGTAAGTTTCGTGAGGTTAACTCTTCATGTTCAATGTAAGGAATACTATGAAAAAACAGCTTCTGTGATGCAGCATGTATAGCATTTGTGGCTGTAATTCCTTTGTCTCAATTTTGTTAAATGTGTGATATGATACTGTTGGCCCAAGCAGTGTTACACCATTCATTATTGGGTTTTACAAGGACCCCAAGCTGCAGCAAGCTTTAAAGCCATGGCTCCCTTGCAGCAGCACAATTTTTTTATGTACTCAGGTACTTAGTGCAGTGGCTTAGACTATTTCCTGGTGGCTTTATGGATCCACAGACTGTTCACATCAGGTGAAAAATATAGCAACTGTACTGAATCTTAGCTGTGGGATTAACTTCTAATTTTTTCTTCAATGGAAGAGGTTGCAGTTTTTTCAATGCAGCTGAACCCTCTGTAGGATGTACAGCCTTTTATATGCAGATTGCTATAATTACGCTTTGAAATAGTTTTGAATTCTCAGTGGCTTAAAGGAGAACGTGAAAGGGCAAATGGTAGGCAGAGCTGAAATAAATGGAAGTGGCATGTATGTCCATCTAAAATTAGATGTAGGAATGAACAGCTCTTTGTACAGCCACTCCATCTATTGACAAGTTGAAGGATCTTTGCAGCCACAGAGGAAAACTTGGGTGGCACAGGAACACTGCCTAGGGACAGTTTATCAACTTGTTTTTGTTTTTTTTAATACCAAAAAGTTGAGCTGTGCAGAGTAAGGTGGGAGAAGGAGACCTCCAGGAAAGCTGCAACCCACCAGTAATGCTCATGTCCCGAAATACCACATATACACATTTTTGAGCATTTCCAGGGATGATGATTCCACCACTTCTCTGGCAGACTGTTAAAATTCCTGACCACCATTTCCATTAAGAACTTTTTCCTAATACCCAATCTAAACCTCTCCTGGAGCAACTGGAGGCCATTTCCTCTTGTCCTATAAGCCCTTGTTAAGATGGAGGGTTTTTCCTCCATTCATGTCAGGCTGAAAGAGATGCAACTTTTCTGCCTGGAGAAGAGAAGACCTTCCAGTACCTAAAGGAACTACAAGTGATGTGGAGATAGATTTTTAAAAGGGTATGTAAGGACAAGGGGGAATGGCCTTAAACTGAAAGAAGGTAATTTTAAACTAGCTATTAGGAAGAAATTCTTCTCTGTGATGAAGATGAGACACTGCAACAGGTTGATCAGATAAACTGTGGATGCCCCATCCCCGGAAGTTTCAGCACCAGGGTCAGGGAGCTTGTGGCTGTGGGCTGGGCTTGGACAAGGCACCGGGAGATCCCTGGAATCCCTGAGCAGCTGTGCTGAGTTGTTGTGGATGAAAGTTTGAGCTCTTTTGTGGTGTGTTGGTGCTCAAAGGCAATGAAAGTTGGTTAGAGAGTGGCAAAAGGGAATCTGGGCTAATCAGGTGACATCTGGGCTAGAGCTCCCCATGCTTAGGAGCTGTGTGCGGCATGGCCAGTGCATTGTGCTCATGCACTGCAAAGGCTCCCTGTCCTTACACAAGGCTTAAAAACCCCAAACAACCTCCCAAAAAAACACCAAGATGCCTCAGTCAAGGGGCTGGTGTAGGCTTGGAGCACTGTAGGATGGTATTTTGGAGTGTTAACTGTGGATGCATTTCCCTTCAAAGCAGTATGAAATATTGAACTTCAGCTCTGGGGTACTTTTTTAGTTGACAAAAGCCAGCCTCTCTTCTCTGCTTATTGGTATGGCTCTAAAAATACTAAAAATCAAGGCATAATAAATGATGAAATAAAGCTGAGCAGAAAATAGCTGCTCTAGAGGTAATATTTCCAGAATCTTGAAGTTCTCTATGCATATTGATAAAAGCTATTTTATTTTTTCAAAGGGTGAAGGAGTAGGGGATTTGCTTCAGCTAAAGACTGGCTGAAATCTAAGAATTTACGAAAGTTGCTCTGCCATGGTTGAGTGGTGACGGTTGCGCACAAGCTTTAGAAATATCCCCCATTTTTGTTCAATATCCACAGAAAGCCACTGCCTTGATCTATCCAGTTTGAAGACTATAACAGAAAGCTTCATTTTCCTCAAGTACTTGAAAATGGATTGTCTCAGTTCAGAGGTTATAAAGAAACAATGAGAGGACTGAACATGCATTAGGAGGATTTGGTTGTGCTATAGCTAGATCTGTTTAAATGGTACTAATATTGAATTGTTTGTGGTTTGGAATGGCTTGGAGATGGAATAGATAATTGTAGTAGTTCTGGATATTTGAGAATAGTGTAAATACTTTACAGGTATTAAGATTGTTACTCTTGGTTGGATGAACCATTTAGAGCAGCTCCCCAAACTTTTTTGGCTGCATGGCTGTAGAAGGAAAAAATGTATGTATTATAAATTATACATATCCACTACTGTGCTACCATGGACATCATAAAACATACACAAAAATAGAAAGGGTAAAAGATAAGGTAAAGAAGAATCAGTCCTATTAAAAAAAATATTTTATTTATTTTTTTCTGCACACCAGTGGATTGTCTTGCACAGTCCCTGGGGAGAATACGCCATACTTCAGGGGCCACTGACTTAGAGCATCTTTACAGTTGACCAAGTACAACAACCAATCTCAGTGTGGTAGAAACAGGTGATGGTGCAATTTGAAGTGCTTTTCTTACTGTATAGTTCATTGTCCTATTTCGAACATGCTCGTTTCCTTCTCCATTTTCTCTGTATTCAAATTATTCACTAGATTATCAGCTTCATAAGGTCATATATTTTAATTCAAATTTACTGGCAGTGAGAACTGAAATTGTCTTGGAAATATATAATGAACTTAGTTCCACCCTTTGCTATGATCATTATCTTGCAACTGCTTCTAGAGTTCAAGTTTTGAAAGGCAAGAGAAGTTTTAATGAAGTTTTTACATTGCAGCCATTGCTGAAATATTGGATATTTGAAGTTCTTTGAAGGCATCTTGAGATCAAGACCTATTAATTTCTGGGAAACTGGACACAAGTTAGTATATTGAAGTTCAGGCATAGGTTCTACTTTCATTTCTTTGCTGCTAGCTGTTCTTCTGCAGTGAAAAAAGTTACAAGAACACCAGTATGAACAATGCATTTTCTTCCCTGTAACCAACAAATTTCTGTCACTGGGAAGAGAGACGGAGCTTAGTGAGAAATATGATTTTTCTGGTAAGTTCTCATATCTTGGAATTACCTGGTTTGTCTTCTGATTTTAGTCAAGTAAATTATTTTTAAAAAGTTTTCTTTGGATTAGCACTTCAGAAAATCCTCATGGAAATGAAAAGGAAATAGATTGTAGGTTTTCATTATGAAAATAAATTCTTGCTCCCAGCAGATGTGTAGTAGCTTCACTCACTCTATCAAATGAACGATGAGTAATTAAAAAGGAGTATTTCCATGTTCTGCAGCTCATTGGTTCTGTAAACTCACAAAACCCAGCAGTTGTGGTCAGGGTGTGCTTTAGAGGAGTGAAATCAAAAGGGAAGACAGTGCATGTCCCCTCTAACAGGGTGCAGGGATCCTTCAGCCTAGCTCAGGTATCTCCAGCACGAAATCCTGCCCTCAGTGAGGAGTTTTCCTCTTTGCTCCCCAAAACAGACACAAACCAGTGCTGTGGTTGCTGTTTTACTTCTGGGACCTGAACTAGTGTTTTTGCAGGGCAGTATGCTGTGCTGACTATTTTTATTGACCTCGTTGAGACCTTTCAACTGTTATGTACAAACTGATGTCTACAGACCGTATGGCTCCTGACAGGTTCTGCTCAGTGGAATAACCACTGCAAAGTCTTTATATAGTATGTAGAGCTTGTTAAAAACTGGATTCCAGAATGGAATTCCTGAACAGCAGACCTCTCCAGTCAACTGACATGGCATACTGACCGAAAAGAAGATACCAGTGTTTATTTTTTTATTTATTCATTACACAGGAAAGCAAGGTTCTGATTTAGACAATTATCATGCAAACTGGCATTGAGTTCAGGTGGAATTTCAGGGAACAGGTTTGTTGCTTAGTGTTTGGAATAGTGCCATCAGGGTGACAAATATATTGGTGATCAGGCAAGCGGAATGTAATATTAAATGTGTGTAATACTAAATCGTGGCTGCACAGGAAGGGAAACTATCTGATGTTCTGGGAGCCGCTGCACTCTTGCACATATTTTACTTTCCATGGCAAGGAAAGAGGGAGAAATTACTCCTTTCCTAGTGTTCTCAGACTGAGGAAGGCTCTGGAAGACAAAATGAAGCAGTCAGCTAATGAGAAAGGCAGCAACTGGAAATTCTGCTTTCAGCAGGGAGCTGCTGGCCAAACCCAGCTGCAGGAGGGGATACAGACTTTAAAGACCTAAGAGAGGTTTGTCTGATGGCTGCTCAACTTGAGAATGTGCTGAAGCTGTTGGGCTAGTAATCAGGACTCTGAGGGACCCCTACCCATATTTCAGGGATGTGAGTAGAGCGAGAGAAGTGTTTCTCCTACCTCAGAACTTACTTGTTCTGATAACCCACTGGATTAAATTCTTTTTTTCTGCTTATGTATTGCCTTGCAAAAGGATATCTGGGTGCATTCTGCTACAATACTGGTCAAGTCTGTGAGCCTGTTCTCTTGAAAGAGGCATAAAAGGATTAGGCAACCACCCCTCCAAGTTTTGTTGAGCTCAAATCTTGGTATGATCACAGATTTTGTTTCAACACCCATCTTTTTATTTTTAACACGGAGAAGAAATTTGATTTGGTGAATGGGAGACTATCTTTCAATAAGTTTTAAGGGAAATTTAAGTTACAGATACTTAACCATTTACTTTTTGTTATGTAGGTGATTTTGGGTCTTTTGATGCATAAAAATCTTGGTTTTCTTTATTTAAGAAAAAAGACTACTTTTAAATTGCTTACAAATTTCCCTTTTATTCATAGAGGGTAAGATCTGTGAACTTTTCTGATGGAAATAACCTCACTTAATTTGAAAGAAATTGCATTGCATATTGCTGTCTATAAAGCACCTGGTTATTGTTGTTGCATACAACAAAACTGCTTCTTGTAAGTCTTTTTCTGTGAAAATGCCTTTAATCTTGCTGGGGAGAAAATTATTTTCCCTAGTGCCCACTTCTTGCTTACTCTCTGTCTTCCTCACTACATTTGTGAGCTCAGATGTAGGTAAACAAGTTATTGGAAGGTTCAAGATGTGATTTAATGATTGCAGCCCTTATCCATCCTTTTAATTGTTGAGACTACTTTATATTTATATTTTGGGGATGCCACACTGATGGCTGTATGGGCTGATATGTTGAATCTCACTCACCAGTGATTTATTTCTTTGAAAAATCAGCACTTGAGAACTGACTGTGCTGATCTGAAGGTAGATGTCAAGATTGAAGCTCTTCATTCCTTGCCCTCTTACAACAAAATATGAACAGCTGGGCTGGTAGGTCTCACTTGCAGGGTAATGTCTCCAACAGGCTCAGGCCCAGGGTTTGCAGATAATTAATTTCATAATACATTATGAAGAAATTTTCTGATGGCAATTAGCCTCAAATGCACCCAAGGCTTAAGATGCTGACCTGTTATGACCATGGTATGCTGTTCATCCCTTGAACCTCTTTCCATTTCTTACAGATGCTGCAGGAAAAATGGGAAAAGGCTGGATTTGGATGACTGAAGTGAAACCCTGGCAATTGTACTGTTAGACTGATTTTTGTAGGCAGAAGAAACAGATATGAAACCCTCAAGCTGTCCTTATCCATTCTGATCCTTTCTTACTGTTTTCTAGCAACATTAAACTTAGATCTGAGGTCTGGAATCCCTTTCATCTCTCCTATCCTCATTTGCTTTTGAGAAACTATCCTTCCTTTCACTTTGACTTGCAAGACTGGATTATCTTTGACATGAGAGTTGTGTCTCTAGTGAGAGGCAAGAGTGGTGAGGCAGGTTCACACACCCCCAGATTCACAAACCAACATTTCTCTTAAATTGAAGCTGCATAGATTAACCAGGTACCCACCGCAGACTTGCCCAGAAGCATACAAGGTTATGGAATGCCTACAGCTTGCTTAGCTGCACCCTTTTCTACATTGGGATCAATCAGTTTTGTTGATTCTGCTGTATCAGGAAATAAACTGTGATACTTAAGGATTCAGATCCTTAGCAATAATCATGTGAAAGAATTTACATCCCTTTTCATGTGAGAGTTACATGATTTATTTAGCATGTTTATTCAACTGTTCTCTGAAGAAATCAGAATAAAATGCTGCTTAATAAATTAGGTTCCATGCTAAGGATTGTACAGCACTCAGAAGAGTAGAGGGGACAGAATTCCAGGTGCTCTTATGAGCACTCCTCATCGCATTGAATCTCAATTCACTTGGAGCCTCAGAACCACTACTCGCTTTTCTTCCAGGAAATACAGACTTCTGTGTATCTGTTTTGTCAGTCCCTAGGACAGGCAGCTACTCTGTGGCTGCTGGGGGTTAAATCATGGTCTATACCAGACTCCCACCAGGATGATGGCCTTGTTGGTCTTTGCCCTGATTCTTACCTGTAGGCACTTGTCCTTATTGTCACTGACCTCAAGTTCTACAGTGTCAAGAGCATCCCTAATACACAGGGCCACTCCTCCACATCTTCTCCCTTTTCTGTCTCTTCTGAAAAGCTTGCAGCCATCCAGTGCAGCACTCCAGCTACTTGAGTCGTCCCACCACGTTTCTGTGATGGCGACTACATCCTAGCTTTGCTCTTGCACCATGGCCTCCAGCTCTTGTTTGTTACCCATGCTGCATGCAGTGGTATACGTACACCTCAGCTGGCCTGCTGATTTCACCCCTAACTCAGGCTTCCCACCCTTGGGCCTGCTTCCACACAGCCCATCTGCATCCCCTTCCCTCTTCAAACCTAGTTTAAAGCCTTCTCAATCAACTCATGGGCTAGAATCCTTCTGTCCTTGTTACGCAAATGGAGCCCATCTGATTCTAGGAGGCCTACTGCCAAAAAAATTTCCCCATGATCAAAAAACCCAAAATTCTACTGATGACACCAGCTGTTCTTTGATAGTATGGGTTCTTCTGGTCCTTTCATGATTCATCCCTGCTACTGAGGGGACTGTGCAGGACACCACCAGTGCTCCTGCTCCAACAACCAATTGACCCAGAGCCCTGAAAAGCATTTTAATTATCCTGGTGTCCTTCTTATCAACCTCAGCACAGCCAGCCAAGAGAGGATAATAGTAACAGGGCTGATTATATTACTTAATTATATTACATAACAACATAATATTATTATATTACTATTTTATTAATATATTAGTATTAATTATAACAACAATGATATGATTTGATTGACATGATATGGTATTTATTATATTATAGCTAGGAGAGAGCTGGAAGAAAATTATTAAACAGAGGAGTCCATTCTACTTCTTCCTGTATTGCTATCAGAAGATAATAAGTAGTATCTGCCTGTGGGTCGCTTACATTCTTTAATTCCAGGAGCTAGGAGGACTGGAGAAGCCCATCCAGCATGTTTTTGAGTGACCTGATACATTGCTTCTGCTTAGGTTAATGGTGGTAATTTGAAGAGTTAATTATTTCAAATAGGGTTTTTTTTTGTTTTGTTTTCTGTTTTTTTTTTTTTTTATGCTACATAATCTTGTAAAATTCTGTTTACAAAGATAAAATGTATAAAACTTTTTTTTTTAAAAAAAGTTCTGCACTGTGAATATTCCAGACTGACTTTAAGGGAGATGTGCAGAAATCATGAACGCTAACCAGAGAAGTGGTAGAGTCTTTTTCATGGGTTTCATTTCATCTGATGAAAAATTAGAAGATAACACTACTGGTATTTTATCAACTGGATTATGATTAATGAAAAGTGGAAGGAACTAGACCTTCAGAATACTGCTGCTCTTGGAAGGATTAAAAAAGTGGTAAGCTTCATTCCCTGCAGTTTTGACACTAGACTGTAACTAACAGTACTTGAAAAGCAGCAAACAGGAAAGAGAAGAAAGCAACAAGAATAACCTGTGCTATTCAATAAGATCATGTGAACTTTCAGGATGTATTTGCACATATAACAATACAATTTTTAAGGAAAAAAAAAAGAAAAAGTCTTATTCACAGTTTATTCTGAACTCTCTAGACATCTGAAGAACCTGATCCTGTATAACATTACTTTGTACATTGAATTTGAAGTTCAGTGTTTAATTTCTGGTATTAACTTTGGATTATATAATTACTTTGAAATAAGACTTAGCTGAACATGATTTGAGCTGCATCACTTGTGAGGACCAAAAGAGGTTATATCTCAAAAGTATTAAAGACGTGTAGTGGAGCAAAGAAGGCACTAATGTGCTGAGAACAAATATGTATATATCTGACATTACAGAATTGTTACGGAAGGAGAACTGTTGAGAATTTATTTAAGTAATCATAAAACATTTCCTATTCCAGAAAATGTGCTGGACTGGAAAAAGTTGCCAGCTATTTAATATGACAGAACAAAAATCTAGCTGCTGCTGCTGCTGAAAACAGAAGGTGAAAACACAGAATGGATGGGTGATATTTAATGAACAGTAGCTGTGTATTATTGAACATCAGAAAAGGATCTATATAGCCAGATTAAAGACAGATGACCTTTTTAGAGTTTAGTTAACCTTTTGGTCACTTTTGAGAGTTATCACTTAGGAAGATAAAGGTCAAGCTGGAGCTTGGTCTTCATATATTATCTTTTCCTGTGATGAAAGGTATGCCTCTGTTCTGCTTTCTTAAGGAGCTGTAGGAGGAGTTCAGTTTAACAAGAATAGTGTGTGGAATGCTTTTATGTTTTCTTAATCCTTGTCAAAATGATTTTGAAGAGGGAGTCCTTTTGTACTAAATGGATGGTCCTTGATCTTTAATCTTTTCAGTGTCTTCTTGTTAGTGTAAATTTTTTTTTGTTGAAGAGATCAATGTTTTATATAAATTGATGCATTACTTCAAAATTACTCAAAGTTTCACTAACTAATCTTTGGTTTTGGATGGGAAGAAAGACAAACTACTGTGCCCATGAATTCCAGAATAAACCTCAGCAATTTTATTACAGTAATCTACAGATTAATGGGTGTACAGCCCCCTGATTAGCCAGCTGTATGTGGACATGGCACACTGATTTACAGCTACTCCAGAGAAGTCCATGGCTAAGCCTTTATTAGGAAATCTGTCTAAGAGTTGCTGATTCTCTGACAGGCTATTGGTTTGCTATCATGTGGGGTTTTTTGGTCTTTTTTTTGTTGTGCTTGTTTTGTTGGGGATTTTTTTGTCTTGGTTTCTATTAATACAATTTTTTTTATTTGTATGCTATAGTCCAGCATTTATGTAAAATTTCAGGCTTACTTCAGACAGCTGTTTGACTAATTTCAGCATTTAGGTTGCTGATAGAGATGGGCAGAACACTTTCTGAATTTTGTTAGGCTGTTTTCATCTACCCTTTTTAGCTGGCATAGGATCAAAAGGAGGTGAAGTTTTGTATCATACAGGAAACAGATGCATATATGTCTAGGTATCCAAGTCTTGGTGGTTTCTATGGAAGCTGAGTAGTTCTCTGGAGAGTGGACTTGATACACTGGGAAGGGGAACTGTGGGTGAGAGATACTGCAGTTGACACTTCTGCTTTTCCTTCTGCCTCTTATGACAGCAGCAGATAGTGACAGGAGTTTTGAACACAAAGACAACAATGCATAGAAAATAAAGAACAGTTCTCTAAGTGCAAATAATGAAATATCTGGCAATGACCAGTTTTGGGTGTTTTTCTGAAACTTTAACATTTGCAGTAACCAAAGAAGTCTTATGCGAACATTAGTTTTAGTGTATGTCTTATGGAAAGTTTGAATTGAGAAGGAAAAATAACTCTTCCACCAAGCCTCTTGGAGCACTATGCAGGCTGCGGAATTCTATGTTACACAAGAAATGGCCAAGTGAAAGTGTTTCTAGGCCAGCTTTTAGAACCATTAGGGTTGGAAAAGATCTCCAACGTTATTGAGTCCAACCTCTGATCAAACACCACCTTGTCAGCTAAAGCATAGCACTAAGTGCAACATCCAGCTGTTTCTTGAACACTTCCAGGGGTGGTGACTTTACTTTCTGAGCAGCCCATTCCAGGGCTTAACCACCCTTTCCATGAAGAAATTCCTCCTGATGTCCAACCTGAACCTCCCCTGGTGCAGCTTGAGGCCATTTCCTCTTGTCCTATTGCTTGTTACCAGGGAGAAGGGGCTGACTTCCACTTTACAACAACCTCCTCTCAGGGAGTTGTAGAGGACAATAAGGTCTCCCCCAGCCTCCTTTTCTCCAGGCTAAACCACTCATTAAGCTCAGCTGCTCCTCACAGGATTTACCCTCTACATCCTTTACCAGCTCTGGTGCTCTTCTCTGGACCTGCTCCAGCACCTCCATGTCCTTCTTGAAGTGCGAGGCCCAGAGCTGGGCATGTCACTGGTGAGACCACACCTCGAATACTGGGTACAGAGGGACAATCGCTGCCTTGGTTCTGCTGGCCAGACCATTTTTGACGCAAAACAGGATGCCATTGGCCTGCTTGGCCACCTGGGCACACCTGGCTCATGATGACTCTGCTGGGGGATACCTACTTCTTCCACCTTGCCCTGCTATAGAAGAGAGTAAATCTCCTCTTCAGCCTCTTTATGCAATGTGCAATTTTGTAGGTTGCTGCTCTCTCTCTCCCCTAGTTTTCAGATAGCAAACTAATCTACTTAATCCCCTTCTAAAGAAGATTTTCCCATATCTTTGATTATCCTCACAACATTCTGCACATTTTCTATTTTTTTGATCTTTCTGAAATAGGATTAGTAGATGCAGTATGGGTTCATAAATGTCTATGCGGTCTTTAGGAGGAATAGCTTGATGCTTTTTGGTTTACTGTTCCTTTCCTAATAATCTGAAACCTTCTATTTGTCTACTTTTGAACAGTGAGTTAATTCTAGTATTTTTCTTAAGTGGTAACTCCTTAATTTGTTTTTGTGAGGCAGAAATTTTTTTTTTCTCCTCAGTGTACATCTTTGCTTTCATCTTCAGTCACCTGCTTAAGGTACTGTCCAGTACATCATCCATTACTATCTGTCACAGTAATCCTCAGCTCTTAAACTATAAACTCTACACCCTATTGTCCTTTCTCTTCATGCATCATCTTCCCTCTGCCTCATCTTGATCACTTGAGTGCACTGAACAGTGAAGAAACATATATATTTCAAGGGCTAACCTAGCAGCTGCTTTGAAAGGGCAATTTACTTTTTTCATTAATAAGTGATCAAAAGATAGGAAACGAAGGGTGGGATCTTCTCTCATCTAATTACAACACAGTTTCTTTACGAGCCTTTAATGAGGATTTGTGACAAAAGCTTCTAGGAAACATGAGTATACTTTATTGACAAGATTATCCCTGTGTTCCATGACCCCTTTGAAGGGCTTCAGCTCGAACTGAGAAGTGATTTCTTATCCTAAACAAATCAGTCTTCTTTCCTTGCTTTCTGTTCATGTCTGCTAATATTCTTTTTCTTTTTTTTTTTTTTTAATGGGTTTTCCTTTTTACTTTGCACACAAGGGATGGATTAAAATTTACTGTTCTTTTGAAACCAGTTTTAAAGATTGTTACATGGCAAACAGACACAACTCCTCTTCTGTATGTGCTCTGCAGGTGACAAGTTACAGGATGCAGTTATTCAGCATCACAGTATTCAGATTCCCCTAGGACCATTTGGATGAACAGCTGAGTGGCTGTCTGTCATTTGTCTTTTATGTATGTTTTGTGAAATTGTTCTAAGATGTTTTCTGCTGATAACTGGGTCAGGTGTTCAGATTCAGCTGTGAAATAACAGTGTTGGCAATGTAGTGAGAATGTGAGTGAATGGCTCTGAGGGCTGTGCTGCAATGGCCTGGTTGCTGTGGTTAACATAATCTCTTCCTGTGTGTATATTAAAATACAGACAATCTTGTAAAGCTTTGGCTAGACTTAAATGGGGACTGCCAAGTCCAGAAAATGAATGAGGTTTCCTACACAGGGCAGGGTTTTCTCCTCTTGGCTGTTAGGCTGGACTGTCTCTGGCTGCTCTGACTGTGTGAAGTGATGTGAACCAACTGGGATAGACATACAGAGTGAACTGGGAGGAGCTGAGAACCTCATGTGCATGCTTGAAGCATATCAATGCACCTTTTGTCCTTTTTGTTTATTTTGCTTTAATTTTAATCTGATTCCATGGGCTGGATATCTGCTTGGCAGGAGTATAAGGGGTGCTTTGACTTAGCTTACCCCAAAAGGAACCCAGGGTCCACCCCACTATGCAAACTTAAGAACAGTAAATATGTATGTTTGAAAGCTTTTTAAAGCATGTTTCAAATATGCTGATCCCTAAATGTTGAAGCAACTGCTGTTCTGATAAATACAGTGTAAGATCTGCTTCAGTCCTTGGCAAGGCAGGACAGACTGACCCTGAGATTAGCTCAGTTGGTTAGAGAATGGTGCTAATAGTGAATGCCAAGACTGTGGGATTGATCCCTGTCACTCATGTTAGAGGTAGAGGAGCCCTCTGGGTCCCTTCTAACTCTGTGTTCAGTGACAGTGGAGGAACTTTGAGGAATTTTCCAATAACTGTGTTTCTTCATGTATCTGTTCCACTGGTGTGTGTAAAAGGATGACTCAGACTCTGCTTTCCCATGGTACCCAAAGTGGGGTGAGGATTTTTTCACAAAGCTATGGCTGAAGTCTTATTACAGAAAGACCAATAAAAACTGGCTTACTGTAAGAGGAATTGTCCATTATAAAGCTGCTATTAATATGGAGTGATCACAGACTTAATATTGAAACTGCCTAGGCTGAAATTCAAAGAAGATTTGTCCAAGTAAGAGATTCCATAGTGGACATTTATATGTTTTTATCTATAAATTCTGTTGAATGGTGTGTCCTTTTGATTCTACATATTTGCTACTGTAATTTTGGAATATAGTCTGTGCAGGCCTTTTTTAAGAAGTTTTTGTAATGCAATTCAAAGGGACTCCTTTTACTCCTAGAAAATAAAAAGTAAGAACAATTCCACTGGTTACATCAGTTCTTTGTTACTTGGCTTTTTTTCTTTGGTTAGAAAAGCAATAAAGTTATGAATCTCTCATAATAATGGAAAGGTCTGGAACAATTTGCATCAACTGTTCTTCAAAATTAGAAAAGAGTAGATGCACATAAATTACGGACTGTTGTGCCAGACTTCAAATTGATGGAAATTAACTTTGACAAGCCTTTAGTTGCACAAAGCAGGATTTACTATGGAAATTTGAGCAGACATTTAAATCCATAGCATGTTTTTGAGGTGCCACTCACACATATTGTTTTATCTTTAAGTGTTTCTTGTTTGAACAAGAATAGGATGTGAAAATATCTCTCACAGTTTTGTCCCAGTTCCTGCCTTTAGAGGTCTTTATGCTTTCTTGATTCTCTGTTCTGTATTTTCTGTATTTATTTGATGACACAGTAAAAATAAAGCATTGCTAAACATGTCTAGCCCATAAAATGAGATTGACCTCTTTGTAACTTGAAGTCCAGCACAAAAAGTTATGCAAGTAAGTTGATGGTGACTTTTTCTGGACTGGCAATGAAAACGAATGGGGTACATTCTAAAGTGCTGATGTAAAAGATTACAAAAAGTAAACAGAACAAAAAAAAATCTCCAAAGGAATACATGCTGATAATTGCATATTAAAACCCTGCATAAGTCAATATATGAAAAGATTTTATAAAATAAAATACTCTGTACTTCATGGCTTGTAGAGATAAGTGCATCACTTTAAATAGCAGAAATGTAAGCAGAGTTTTTTGTGTAAGATTAAAAAAAAAAGGCTTCTAATATCTAATGGCCACAAATGCCTCCTGGCATAACCAGGACACAACTGGAACAAGTGGTTGAGTTCCATGTGTTATTGTTTTCCAAACACACTCAACCTCAGAACAGTACATGCTACTGCTTGTGCTGGTGCAGTGTACTCGAGGACTTTTAACTGGATATGTGAATGTGGATATTTACTAATAAGCTGATAGGTTTATGTCAGGTAAGGAGATTTTCTTGGAGAAAAAGTAATTTTAACTACAAAGGATTGACATAGTACTTGTAATAGTATGCAGTGTTTTCCACACTTCCACAGTACCTTGAAATGGGATTTAAGCACTTCATCAGAAAAGAAGTCTATCTAATTATCTAATTGCATTTTTTGTGTCACTAGCTCTAGTCACATGCAAAGATTCAGAAATAACTTGTTTTAGTAGATATCTGACAGTGCTGGTCTTAACAGATTTTTGTGTATTAATGTTGGTCTGAATTAGGAGTGTCTTTAAATAAAACATCTGGAACTTAATGAATGTTGAGCAGATTGATGCCCTTTATCTATCCTTTGACCTTAATCCTTATAACTCATCGGTGTGTCTAAGCCAGAAATTCACATTAAGTCACTTATTCTGTCTTTCCCTTTTCTTTGGAATTTGAGTGAAATAGGGTAAATAATGTATGATACAATTTTTCCTGTGTAGACAGCTCCTCCCCTCTTCCCCTGACTTTTCACATCATCGTTATCAGTTTAACACTTTATTAATAAAAGACAGTCTAGTCTTTCCAAAAGAGAAGATATTATGGAGAATAATGGGAAAGTAGGGTAATGAAACAGTTCTTATTATATTTGTTGGAAATTACATTAATTATGTTGGTGTAAGGCCCTCAAAAACTCACTTGATGGAACTCTTAAAAGGGCTTACAGCTTTTCATGTATTCTGTGTTAGATACATGAGAAATACTGACTGAAAGAAGCAACAAAAACTTTACTGGCAAACTTGAGAAAATCAGAGAACTTGACAAAGGTTTAGAGGAGCATTCAATCAACATAAAACACTTCAGAAAGCATGAACTTTAGCCTGTGCAATTTAACAAACTCCAAGCATATCCAATTTTGAGTTACTGAAAACTCTGAGAAGAGGGAATTAGAAGAAGAAAGACAGAAAATGTATAGAGAACAAATATAGTGATCACTCCTTCCAGCAATTCCAGCGGTGTTCAGCTGAGAGAAATTCCAAGAGAAAGTAGAGTCAAGACATGTGCTTGCCTCATGTTTTGGGTTAAGTACCTTTTGGCCTTCTGGGCCCTTCCCCCAGGTGGGATTTTGGGTCACCTGGCCACTGTGGTGCTGGACTGGGGCTCCAGAGGTGGGTGTGGACCCTTTCCTCTGCTGTGCCAGGGATTGGCAGCTACTGTAGGGCTGGGATACAGGATCTGGGGGTGTGGAGCATGGCACTGCCTCACCAGACCTGAGCTGACACTTTCCCCCACACATGCACCCAAAATGCGCTGAGATGGCAATCTCCTCCAATCTCTCACAGCTGGACTTGGCAGGAGCAAGGAATAGTTGTTTTCATGAAACTTAGTTTGACTAAAGTTATTTTTGAATCAAGGCCATCAAATCTATTACCAAGCTTAACCTTTGAACTGTCGCTATTTGCCAAATAGCAGGTGGGATTTAGGTTAAACTGACTTCTATCAAAGAAGTGTCAGTGTTTATTAAAATTGCTTGGAAAACAAGATTCCCTAAATGTTTTAATTTATTGCTACAAGGATAAGCTTGCCTCAAACATTTTTCTACATGCTGAGAGATACATGGAATAGTGCAAAAGAGATCATCAGCTGCCTTATGACAGCAGTTGTTTCATTATCTGGCTCCTGATTCAAGTCTCCCCATGAAGTACTTCACTCAATGCTATTACATCCTACGGTGTTTGCTCAGTGTCAGATTCTGACTATGAAAGATGTGATTTGCATAAGCAAAACTTAATTTAAAATTCTCCCTTGCATAGAGTCTCGGTAAGTGACTTTGCTCTTTAAATTCTGACTGCTGTTCCTACCTGAAGATATTGTAGGCCTAAAGCCTGCCAAGTCCTGATGTGCACAGCTGTGATGACTGGCAAGAGCTCTATGGAAGAGCAAGTGCATAAATAAATTTGTCGGCTCCATTGCTGGATCCACGTGCCTGTGAGGATCTCTCTGCAGGAATGAGATTCTGACACTTGAAGCTTCCTTTGCACTTGGAGTGGGAATGGCCAATGGGAAAGGGAGCCAATGCATTTAACATCTCAACATACTACATCTCAGCTGGCAGGCACCTCTTCTTGAGATGGTAGAAATTATAAGAGTGATTTGGTGGTTAATTCTAACAATATTAATCAAGACCAGTTCTAAAGATGTAGACAGCCATTCGGACTTCTCAAACATACATTTTTACAAAAGAATCTCAAACCCAAGTCCAGCCACAAACCCGAAGGTGGACACACACTGAGAGCTAGCTCCATACCCTAAGTTTTTTCAATGGCTTCATAGTTTTCATCCTTGAAAAAGAGCAGCTGCCAATAACTTAGTGTGATACTTCTCATGTCTTCACACACTCCTTTGCTTCCTGTGAATTGTTGCAGATGCAACAAGCTAGATGTGTAACGTGTTTTTGCAGAAATTTAAACAAATTCTGGGTTGCAAGAAGTAAATCCAAGGTCAGACACGTTCCTTCCTAAATTGTACTTTACACATTGCTCATCTAAAGACAACCCCAGCACTTTTGAAAGTTTAATTCTTTGGTTTTGGAATGGGCAGTCCATGAAGCAGCTGGAAATGTATCTTGTTAAGATCTCGTTAGCCTTTTCTTAATCTCTAAAATAATTTTGTAAGACAACAGGATATATCACTGCAGCATGACACTGCACTTGAGTTCCTAGGGCCCATGTCTGGGCTATGTCTAGTGAGTAAATCTGAGATTGCACAGCTTGGGGTCTGCTGTATACAGAAATTATGACGGCTTGGATGCCATGTCTCCAGGGCAGATTTCTTTGGGGCAAATCCAAGACCCAGGTATTCTGAATCCACAGGGAAAAGAAGCCATATGGAACTGAATTCGAATCTGACTGCATAAAATGATGCTTCGCTCAAACAAGGGACTTTTTTCATTTCAGGTTCTTCCAGTGATGAGCAGGATTGAATGTTAATACCATAAATTTCTATAGCTTTCCCTGGTCATTCAAGTCCTGGTTTGTTTTGCCGTGATCTGGGAAGGAGAAAGAGAAAATATCCCTTGCTTAATTTAAAGATGTCAATAGAAGGGATATGATTTTACCAGGTTGGGAAGTATGCTTACCAAAGCCTTTCCCATGTCTCCTTTATAGAAGTGCTTTTCTGCATCCAGGTCTCTGGAGATGTGGCTAACTTTTTTGCATTCACAACCCTATTCTTGGTTTTGTTTTTATTTTAAACAAAAAGAAAATCCAATTTGGCTATTAAAATCCCCCATTAATCACAATAATATTTTTCTTTTTGACTGCAATAAGTAGCTCTGTCTGTGGCTGCTAACTGGTGAACCTTGGAGAATCCAAGTGCTGGAGTAGTTAACATTCACCTTCCCACTTCATTCCTGTTGTCAATCTACTCTCCAAGGCATAATGGAGAAATGTATGTACTTCATTATACAGTATGGAGGTTTATTTTAAATTATCAGTTAAGTTGGCTTCATGTGAGGGAGCTGCAATCTGAAATGATGATTTTCATTTTTCCCCTCTCTGGTAGGTAGGCAGCAGGGGAGTGTGTGGGAATTCAGGTTTGGCAACTGCAAGCTAAGGGAGTAAGATTTACCAGAGTTTTCCTCTGGGTGCCCTGTTGTGTTAAGGGATGACTGCTGACCATGCTGGCACACAGAGTGCTTGTTCACCTGAGCTGCTGGGGCAACGATCAGCAAACTCGTGTGGCTGTGAGGGCTTGTGCAGGAAAGGTTACCTGAATGCACGGAGCTCAGGCTTGGGCACCAAGCACTCGTGTGGCACGCACTCAAAGCCTTGGGGGTTTTGTGTGATTGTGAACTGCTGCATGTAAAAGTATGCTTATTTGGTGTAAGAGCTTCTCTTCAGTGAGATGGCCCCTAAGTGTCATACAGGATTTAAAAGCTGTTGCCTCTTTAAAAGTTGTGCTAGGATTTACTGAAACCTGAGTTGATTTTCCATGCCAAACACTTGCAGAATCCCAAACAACACTCATAGGAAGCAAGGGAAAAGCCCAGTTAGTGTCGCTCCATTAGGAACGGCGAGAAGAACGACACAGACTCTCTAGGAGTCTATCAGGAGAATTTCCTCTCAGTTTATTGCTTCAGGTCTTTTTTATAGACCGATACGTGAGAAGTACAGAAAAGAAACTCTTATTGGTTAGTAAACTAACACATCACCATCATTGGTCAGTGGGGTACACCACCCCTCGACCTTCTCTTGCCAGAAAACAAGGAACAGACAAACAGCACCTGCAAGGCTGTTTTCTGTCTCTGAGGATTGTTTTAATTCCTCCCCATAATTTCCTAGGCCACTTTCTCAGGCAAGACTGAGAAAGCTATGCGGCCTGCAATTTCCGCCGGCACCGTGCTCTCTGTTTCAGAGTTAGCATCCACACAGTTAGTGTGTGGGTTTTTCCCACACTTGTAGCACAATTAAAGGTATGACCCCAAGAGTTCAGTGGTCAGACTGGACAAGTGTGTGGGCAAAAGCTTTTATCTCACCTGGCTTCTCAGTGTATTACTTATGACAGTGATTTATGTCCCTCCTTTCAATTTCCTAGGAAAAACGAGATGATTGTGGGTGAGTTTATGTTTATGAGTAAAATACAAGATTTACATTTCTACCAAGGTGTGGGCTACAGCAATGCCCACCTGGCTGGATCAGTAGTTGGGGAGGCTGTGTGTTGTTTTTATATCAGTTGCTACAATCTTGCAACATATTACCCATTACCAAAGAATTTATCTGAAAAAAGTTAATAGCTGAGGCAGGGTTCTTATGGTTCATCAACTGCTTAAATATATCCAAACTGGCATCTAATATCCAAACTTGTATCTAAGCATGAATGAACACTGGATACAGTCAGGATTTTGGGGACTTGGTAACAGCTCCTGACCTACACACCTCCCCTCCACCTGGCATGTGTGCAGGTGGAAAAGAAAAAATTCTGATTTTTTCCGGCTAACAGCTTACTTTGAAACTAGTTTTATTTTGTGGCTTCCCAAATAGTGATGTGAGTAAAAGATATAAGAAACAAATGCAAATTCTGTGCAGTATGGAGGTAGTCCATGCTTGATCTCTAATATACCATAAGATCAGAATACCAAAAACTGAAGCAGTAACAGTATGGGCTCTATGGTCTGCTAGAGAGCTTGTTTGGATGGTATAGAAAACCAAACATCTCCATATTCAGAATTTTCTGAAGATTTATTTTAAAGTATCTTTGTATTTCTAAAACAGCATATTTCAAATATTTTCAAACATTTTCAAATAGTTAATTTTTTGTCTTTTTATGGTACTCTGGGTGGTTTTTAAAGATGATAGATGGGAGGGATAACAGCATTGGTTCATTTATTAAATAAGTTTTTTCAACCTTGGCACACTTTTTTATTGCATGTAACTTTCTTTTCTAACCCTTGGACTCAAGTTACTTCTTCTGGTGATGGAAGACATGATGAGGTATAAAAAATACTTGCTGGAAGGTGGACTGTTTCTGGCAATATCTTCTCCAGCCTTACTATGCATCATTCAGTGCCCTAATCTTATCCATCTGAGACTGCTTCAGGCTCTGAAAGACAAAAACACAATGTTGATTAAACCTGAAACCTGTATACAATTAATTATTGGATGTTTGCTTATGCTGGAAATAATTTTGTGCATAGATCTGCATGGCAAATCTTATATCCTTTATTCTTCAATTACTGCTTTACCAAGGTAAGTGTCTGCACTGATTACTCTATATTTGCAGTTGGGATTTTAATAACTGAACAAGATTTTAAAGAGTAACGACTCTTGAACAAAGAGAACATAAGAATGGAAAATATGTCTTTACAGAGCAGGACTGCAGTTTGATATATGGCATGCTTCCCAGGGGAGTGAAAGTCATGTCGAGGTTTTGGGTAATATTTTGGGGCTGGTTTGTTCTCTTCTATCAAGAGAGATAGGTTATGTTGTAACCAAAGAGGTAGGTTGTGATATATTTTTCACCTTGCTGAGAGGGAGAACAAGTGCCATGAATTGCTTCAGCCTGAATTGCAAAATGCTGCTGTCATGTCAGGGGCCCTATACAGAGAAATGTGGTGTATAATTTTTGCATGTAGCTGTGTGGAATAGGCTGTGAAAGAAGGGAGCTGGGAACAGGTTCTGGTCAGTTGTCCAGTGCATTTATGAGCTAGAGGGTTTTTAGTTACACTGAGTTATTCATGCCAGAGTAGCAAAGCTGTTGTGTGTATTGGATCACAGAGAGGGATTTGAGAACAGAAGAAATGATTAATCCTTGTGTGTTCTAAATTCTTTCCCAAAGAAGATGGGACTCAGTGTAAATGTCAGGAATCAGATCTGGAGTGGGTGACACGGATATTGTGGCATGCTATATTGCCTTTCTTTAAACACAACCTTGTGTTTAACAAACTGAGATTTCTCAGTTGAGGCACCTGCGTGTTTGCTGTGCCAGTGGAGAAGCCTGGTGAAGGCTTTTTACCCCAATCGATGGTTTGCAGTGCAACCCAGTCCTCTAGACTGCAAAGCAGTAAGTTCTGCTGTGGGGAAATACTTCCATGCAAATAAACTCTTGAAGGGGAAGAATTGAGATTTTTAATAACTTTTTGCACATTTTGAGATATAACTGTGGCTGCCTGGAGTCACAACTGCAGCGGTTCGTTTTTTACTCAGTAACTGGTTTGTTAAAGCAAGTACTGGAGCTGTGGCAATGCTGGGCTCAGCTCTCTTCACCTGAGGCTAGTCAAACCACCACCTCTCAGGAGAATTCTGCCTGTGACTGCTGTGAGGTTCATGCTCTGGAGCTATTGTGCTCTAAATGAAATCTGGATTCCTTTGAGATGGCAGAGGTGAGAACGGTTTGAGGCTTCTCCTGGAATATTATTGGACACATCATAAAACACTTTTCATTGTGAGAAGGTTTTGGCTTTGGGCTTTGACTGTTAGGAAGTCCTTTCTTTTTTCCACATTATTCTTTGTTTCAATATTTAGAAAGGGAAGAAGCTTCAAAAGGAAAGTTGGAGACTTGGTTTGGTATTTTCTCCTTAGTATGTGGCTTGGCTCCTAGCTCGGCACACGTAGCAATCATTTATTATCAATAACAGTTACTGTTCTATGTAATGGTCCTATAATTAATTACACTACTTTAACAAATCTTTTTAATTAAGCTTGCTTTTCACGTGGTGTAACAAAACAAAAAAAAAGGCCTCTTACTGTGTTGCAGGCTTTGTACTGACTTGTTTGTGTGCTCTTTTGTGGGCAGATCAGAGGCAGCATACAGAATGGTACTGGAAAGACATGATCTTGAACAGATGTTTTGTTAATAGAATTCCCTTGAGATGTGCTTGGCAAGGCTGTGTGACATGTCTTATTGTCCAACAGGGTTCATGAATGTGCCTCAATGGGAAAATGTGTGTTTATTACATTTTTATGTTTGTCTGACGTAGCGGTTCCAGGCTACAGACAGTAACAGAGTGCCTCCAAGGCTATGGCTGTGATGTTCTTCTGGTTTTTAGATATGAGCATTTTTTTGTCCTGTTTCAAGTGAATACAGGGGCCCATGATGTGTGGGAGTTACCTTTTTCTTTCTATTTCTTCTCTGATTTTATTTCAAGTTGGCTGTCTGAAGTCAAAGGCACTTGAAATTGCTTCCTCACTCTAACAGCAACTTTATTCAGTAATTCTTCTAACCAGCATGCCTTGTTTAGAGCTTGGTAAAACTTGGTCTTGCTTGCTTTTTTTGAGGTATAGTGCAATATAGAAATAACAAAACTGGTTTTAAACATGTTATACTTAGAATAGTTTAGTATAGGAAAACAGCTGTGTGCAAACTGTTATATTTTAGAGGTCTAGAAGATAAACTGGTCCACTGTTACTACCTTCTTGTAGAAATATGATGGTTGTTAGCTTGGGAGATGTAATAACATAAAAATATGCATTTACTATTTTTATCTTGGATTCAAAACAAAAATAGGTGTACATGCTCTATGTGTATGCTTTCAGCACAAATATAAATGAGTTTGACAGAGGTGGAAGCCTGACTGTGTAAAGAAGGATCTTGGCACTCCATGCAGGTTTCCCCTTGGTGCCAGATAAGGAGGAATGAATAACCACAGAAAATTCTCCCTCATCAAAAGAAGATGAGAGAGAATCAGTTGATAGAGGTTCAGCTGTTCCTGTCAGGTAGGCAGGGGCTGGTATGTTTGGTCCTGCTGGCTTTAGAAGGTAGTACATGAGGAAGGAGCAAAGGAAGCTTGATGTTATTCTGAAAGGTATATTATGTAAAAGAAATTAAAAAATAACTCAAGGTGGGATGCAAATTTGCAATGTAGATGTTTATAAATACTTTTCACGACTTAGTATAGAAAAATCATCACTTAAACATATTTTGTTATGACTGTTTATCTGGAAAGTATTTTAATGCTCTTAAAGGATAATTTACCTGTCAATTTTGCTACACTTTGGTGTGTTAATTAGTGGCTGTAAGGAAAATACTAAAACACAAGAGTTGGGCAGGGGGGAGAGCATTAGAGAGTGGTATGTAAGCTCCAGAAGAAATAGGTTATTTCTGAAAAATTTGAATACTTCAGAATTAGCATATCTTTTACATGTTTGATTCAGTTTCTCAGAGAATGGAATGCAGTCAATCCTGAGAGTCTCTCTCGGGACTGAGTCAAAGTGGTAGTTGATCAAGGTGGTGAGAAGTATGAAAGTTGCCTTAGCTCAGATGAAGTTAGAACTTTTCACAGTAATGGGGTTTGATATTTTTTCAAATAAAGCACTGCTATAAGCTCCTGTTTTTGAAAGTCTCATGTAAGACTCTCTTGAATGTTTTAATAGCATTTTAGTGCTCCATTTGCACATGACTTTTTTCTGCCAGTCAAAAATGTTGTGAGTTTGCACATAACAAAAATGTGGTTTGCTCTTCCAAGAGACCGAAGAGTAACCAAGCTCAGATGAATTCCTCTTGTATTACACTGGTAATTCAGGAACTTGGAAGATTGTCTTATTGCATTAACATCTCTGTTTGTCACTCTGCCTTTGGGCAGAGATTTTTTTGTAGGAAGAGCTAGAAAAAGTGGGATTTCTTTAATTTCTTGCTTCCTTCTTTGATGTCTGAGCATAAGAAAAAAGACTACGTGAAAGGAATTTATTTTTTTGAGGTTTGGAAGCTTCTTCCTCCTTCAAACATTTTGATTTTTGTTGTTCTTCAGAGCATGGTGGGCACCTACAAGAGTTCCATAAGGAGTTCAGAAGAGAACTTGGATTTGTTTTCACTTGTTCCATTTGCCCACCAATGTTGCATCCTTGTGTCCTCCTCCTGCTATATAAATACAATACTTCTGACCTGATTCTAAAGCCCCTACTTCTTTCATTTGTTGCAAGATAGGAAGATTAATTATTGTACTTTTCCTTAATAACAGTTTTTCATATGCAAATTTTCACATGCAAATTTATGCTTTGATTTATTTTGCTGTTTAAAAAGTCACAATTTTTTTGTTTTCAGGGAAGAAAAATCAAGAAGTCACTTTCATTTCACATGCATGTTTTTATTAAAGAATTGTTGGCAAAAAGACAAAGCTAGCCCTTGGAAGAGGTTTGAGCCTCCAGTGACTTAGAGAATCCCACTTCCTCTTGGTAAGGTTTTCTTCTGCTGCTGTCTGAATCTCTTGCAGTATGGTTTCTTTCTGCAGCCTAGAGCTTGCTGATACTGATACTAGAAATGTTGCTGACTTTTACTTTCTGGGACTGAGCTTTAGTTTTATTACTTATCTGTAACAGATGCGATGTGGGCTAAATGATGCCAAAATCCTTTTTTTGATTTTTTTTTTTTTATTTTGATTTACCCTAGTGCATTTTCTTTGTAGTACAGCTGGAAATTTTCCTTATAAATAATGAAATATATCTTATATACTAGCTTCCTCAAAATCTTTTAAAATATAAAAATCATATATGCAAATTATATAAATCATATTTCCTGCCGATTTAGTGATCATTTCTTGAAACATGCCACTAGATTTTAAAATATCTTGATCTGTAAATGTTTTTAATTTATCTCCTTTTCCAGAGTGATCAGTGACCCAAAATCAAGTTCTACTTTCTTTTGGATTGGGCTTCATAAAACACTTATTCCACTCTTCATTTCCTTTTGTTCCCTCAGTCCTTCTCCAAATAAACATTATCAAATGATTCAATAATGTTGTCATATGATTTACCTCACCTACAATGCCAATTATGTCAAACATACAATATTTCAAACTTGGACAGATACAGTGATTTTCTTATAATTAGACATATGGACATATTATGGAATGCTTGTAGGAAAGATTTATTTTCTTAATGAATTTAGACTTTAAAAAGCTAATGTCTATACCCCTTCTCTACCTTTATACCCAGTGCTCAACTACTTGCTTTCATTTATTTCCTGGTCTGTTTCTCTCTTGGGATAAGAGTCTTCTCAAAGAAATTTTTTTCCCATTTGAAAACTAAAGTCAAAAGAGTCTCCAAATTCTTCTCTTTTCTCCGTAGGTTTGTGTGATACCTCCATATATCAGCAGAAGATACTTGCCAGCTTACTCTGGCAACCTCACTTCTGTTTTCCTTATTTCCGCAGACTGGGCACCATTTTGTTGCCTTTGGTCTTATGCTGGTATCTTTTAGTCTTCTAATTGAAGTGCCCATAAGAGCTGCTCCTAAGAAGCTCTAGGATAATATCCCTCTTTGTCCAGGCAGGATGTCTCCAGGTATGCCTTCTGTAGCTTTTAATTTCCTTCTGTAGACACACCATTTCCAAAATACTTTAAACAATTGACGCAACAATTGAAATATAATTCTGGATATCTTTATATGCCTCTTCATTTATGTCTTCATATTTAATTTAATTATAAATCATTTGTTTGTCAATTTCTGTTTCCCTTGTGTCACCTCTTTGTAACAGCTGCAGACAAGAAAAGAACAATGCTAGATTAATTAATTTCCTAAAGCTTTTTCTTTTCTTGGATGCTACTTGATATTGACGTGCTCCTTGGCAGTATTAATATTTTCCTTTTCAAGTCTGTATTTCATGCACCGAAAAACCCACCACACAATCCCCTGCTATTTGACTAGAAAATAAAATCCACTGCTTCCAGGGCAGAAATGGATGAGTAAATCTTTTCCAGGGAGATATGGATAAGTAAATAATTTCCAAAGATAAAGCTGAAGGATCCATGGTATGTACTCAGCCTGACTTCTGCTCCATGTGTTTGTCTCCTCAGCAACCTTCCTTTACAAATGGCATTGAAGAAGTAAAGTACTTGGTATGCTCATAAAATAATAGATTAGCAAGTGAAAATCAAATTTCTGCATCTGAACAGAGACCTAAATTCTCATGCTTAATTCTTTCAACATGAGCACATCCATCTCCCTGACCTGGGCTTTCAGGAAACTGAAATCCCTTCCATGCATTTGTGATAGAAACTAACTGACCTTGCTAAGAGTCCCTCCACTTCCAAACAGTTTCCTCAGTTTGCCTTTTGTTGCCATCAGAGATTATTTTCTTTCTGTTCTATTGTAATTTTTGCAAACCTGGTGTATTTTTTTCCTCATCACTGAATTTTGCATGAATAGGAATTGGGGCCATTTTTTCAGCTGTACTCAAAGTCGGAAAGAACATCTACATTTACTGAGGAAATTCAACTAACCTCTGGCTGTGAAAATAATGTATATTTTGTATGGGCTGTGTGCATGCTGTTCCTTCATTGCCTATTGCCTGGTGTTGGTAAGTGTCTGATAATTTGTCTTTCTTACACTCTGATGCTTGGGAACTCTTTCCTCTCTAGAACAACTAATGTTTAGACAGTTTAGCTGAAATGCATCCCATTGTCAGCATTAAGACATCACCAGTGAAATGATGGAGTAGCACAGAGAAACACAGCAGATATTCAGACTATCAAGGTTATAATCTGTTCCTTGTGTTCATGGTTACAAGTCAGGGTGCAGAGGGGAACATTAGGGCTAAGGCACAGGGCACCTGCAGTTATAAACACACAAAGATATGAAAACACTTCAGCATCATTTAGAAAATGGAAAGTGCTGTTATTTCATCTGGTTCATCTCTAATTGTTTTAGCCTTTGGCATGAATAGCCGTGCTGCTGAATCAGCAGTAGCAGGGCTGGATCCAGACTGGCTGAGATGGTTTTAGGGGAAATAATACACAAAAGGTGTGTGTACTTTTTAAATTAAAGATTAGACTGAAGTAAGCATACACAAAAAAACATTCTGCCAAAATATGCTAAACACGCAGCAGAGAAGCCTCAAGAAACAATGAAATTCAGTTCTGTTACCAATGCTTGAAGACATGGGTAAATATTTTAAAGGAGGGATATGCCTGTTTGAAGTATTTTGAGAAATGTGTGTTTGTGTTGGGGAAGAAAAACAAGAATTTTCTTCTGGTTGTCGGTTGGCATTTTGATTTGATTTAGTGTGGAGTTGAGTTTTCAAAATTATGGTTCTTTATAATTCCTTCTTATACGGCTGATATTTAGTTTCCACTGTGAAGGCATTTTTTCATGTGTGTTCCAGCTCTTACAAACAAGTCAGTTTCACTTTTAATGAAATTTCATGGTAGTTTTCATTGTTGCCGTGAATCAAAGACAAAGTTTACCTTTCACATACAGTAAAGATTTTTTTTCATTTGGTAAGCATGTCCTGTAGCTGTCTTAAGTGAATGTATATTTGAAGTGAATTAAGAATTGAATAGATAGAACTGAAAACTCCACCCCCTCATCTCTATACCCAAGACATACTTCTATTAAAAAGCAGGGGAAAAAAACAGCTCTTTCTCCTTCTGCAATTACTATCAGCTTTAGGGTCTTCTGAGTTTATGCAGGCAGTATAAATACAGTCATACTGGAATTTTCTTTCTCTGATTTCATCAGCAGTATGATCCCAAACAGCATTTCTCAATAGGACAAAGGAAGCATCCTATTGTTTTTGTTGTACTAATCAGAGGACAGGCCAATGTGCAGCCCATAGGTGAAATTAGTAACACTTTTCAGAAGTGGATAAAGTTTGATTTGTTTCTGCAGTCCAATTAAAGTCCAATTAAGTGCATTAAAAACATAGACTTTGTGGTTTAGTTTTTCCAAAACCATATATTCCAGCTGTAGAGAAAACGTTTGTGTCATGAAGCAACAATTTTTAATACCAAATTTACTTGGAAAAATGTGAATATTTTACTGTCCCCAGACTCTTTTGGTTTTAATATATTCATCTATTTGCATGCATGGATTTGATATAAAAATGTGGGGTGAATTCCATGTTCTCCTTTTGTGGGTGCTGTTCTCAGCTCTCTGCTCTAAATGCAGTAATTGTAAGCTCAGTACAGTCAGCCTCGTTAGCAGCACCACAGGCAGCTCTGTACAAAATGTGACTATCATGTACCCATAAAGAAAGCGGGGAGTGTCGAGTATTGCTGTGCTGAGCAAGAGGCTTTATAGGCTCTGAATGATTTTTTTGTTCTTGCATTAGGGTGACTGCACACCCACCTAAAGTGGTGATAGTGTGAAGCTCCATCTGTGCCATTAGATGAAGTGGCATCATTTTAACTCTTTAGCATTAGTTAACTTCACGTGTTGCCCGATCAATGCATCAACGTCTGAGTATCTCTAAGATACTTCAATGTGCCCTTTCTTTGTCAAGACCATCTGCATGAATTTTTCAGTCTGTGTAGACAAATGCCAAAAGTGCTAGAGCATTCTACTTAGTCATACAAGACACTTTAAGAGATTTTAAATTGCTATTGTACAAGTTGATGTCACTTTACTCAGTGTCAGCAGGTTTGACAAGGTTTGCTCGCTGGTAATGCTTTCTGGAAGTTTTAAAGGCTGAAGATCTTAGTAGAGCCAGCCCAACTTCTTATTTTTTATTATTTTTATTGTGTGTAGCTTGTGTGCCTAACAGGCTGGGGTGAAAGAGAAGAATTTGTGCATGTTACAAATGTGTTTTGCCATTATCTGGGGGCTGTGTTCAAATAGTAGTTTTCAGAGAATGAAAAAAAAATTGAGCAATATAATTTTATTTATGTATGAATGATATTAACTATATTTTAATGTATTAGGTTGTCCTCTTTGCATGACTCTCAGTTTCTCCAGGCATCCCATTTTAGTGATCTCCTATATTCCTTAGGAAAATTGTAGCTGGTGATACAATTTTCTTGCACTTATGAATGGGTCTGAAATGGGCCACTTTAAATATGGCAACCATGTTTTAATGTTGTTACTCCATTGGGCTCACCATGTACTAAAATACCCTTTCAAGTAAAGGCTGGTGTTGCTCTGCTTGCACAGCAGAGAACAAGTGGCATAGAACAATTTCTTGGATAGATTATAATTATTTTACTCATCTAATAATTTCTATCCATGTCTTGAGACAGGAAAGGATGGACTTTCTAGTATTTTCTACTCCTGTAGAATTTGAGAGAACATGCAATGCTAGCTCTTTTTTTAGGGAAGGCCTCAAGTTCCTTTGAAGCTTTGGTAACGTTTGCTAGCATTGAAGTTCCTGGTTCTGCCCTCTCAGCTTTGGAGGTCCTCCTGCTGCTTTTTAAGCTCTTGATCAAGCTTGGCTGGAGTGCTTGGCTGGAAACTGACCAATCTGATGGAACAGGTCTTTTTTAATAACTCATTGCTGTTTTTTTCTTGCTGTCCCTTTGGCCATGAGTTGAATGTTCAATTCTAGTCTGTTCCCTTGGGGAAGATTAACAGCTGCTGCTTGTATTTAATAGAACTTACTAGAGCATACAAACTTGTTCTGCATTAGGACTCTGAAGAGATTAAAAAAAAAAATAATTCTGGTTGGTCTTACCCTAAAAATTAAAATAATTCACTTGAGAATTTATTCAGGCTGAGGTACAATGAGAGTAAACACTGTATGTAAAATCAGAATTTCTTATACACTTCTTGGGAAGAAAAAGAAACTTCTAAAGTATTTAATTTAAAGGTTACCATAGTGAGATAAGTAGAAGTAGAAAGAAATCAATCTACTAGATTAGATAATAATGGGCTCTAGGTGTTGGCCTTTGTCACTCTTAGTGTCATAGCAGGTGCTTTGGTAAAGTAATGTTGTTCAACAGCTCTTTGTTCAACACATCACATACTGAGAAGTGGGAAAAAACTTATTGTTTGTAATAACCTGACCCTGCTGGAAAGGGAAAGCAGAGGTGGGAAACCTACCAAATCTGTGCTGAAAGGACCTGGGGCATTCCCTGCATAGTGATGTTTTATTTAAGTCAGTAGACGATATAAAAAGAGTTTTTCCAATATTGACAAGTACAAAATAGTACGGTGTGAGATGCTTGGGGAAAATACTTGCTCTCACAATAAGCAATTCTGTGGTAGAACTGCTGAATTTCCCAAAGCAAAGATTAAGAAGAGGTGCATGGCGTTCCATTAGCCTGAAGTGTAGTGCTGTGGAGAGAGGTGGTTTTGTACTGATCCTGGTAGCTCTTCCCAATCCATAGGTCATGGCAGTTAGTTTTCCTCCTTATAAAAATTAAAACCTAATTTGGTCTGACATGAGTCACTGAACAGTCCATTAAAAAAAAAAAAATTGTTTTGCTAAGCATTTCTTTGTAGAGAGTGCCAAATAAAGGGGCGGTTTCACAAATGTGCTGCCTGAATGAGACTGGGATAACTCTGTGACTTTTATAGGCATTTTGGAGTACTCAGCACCACAGCTGAACAGAATCAATGATAATGACCTTTCTAGTCCATATTTGGACTTAAATGCATGTTTCCAACATTGAAATAAAATTTTGGATAGTGAGAATATTAGAAACATCATTAAAGTCTGAAAGGGACTCTTTCTCATGAAGTCCTACCGAGAACTGTAGGGTACCCAAAAACCCATACTTGTATTCCTAAGGTGCCCCAAATTTTTGTATAACTGCCTGGTGACTTGGATAAGGTACTGATATAATTGAAAAAAAAATTAATCCAGAGAAATGGGTAGGCAGACTGTCCCTCAGAACCCAAACTTAAACCAGTTAGACCCTCTGAGTAAACCACACTTAATGTGTTAACCAATAAATGACAGTACAATGCTGCTAAAAAACCGACCCAAGCACAGCAAATCTAGAACTATTAATTACTTTTCTACAGACTCCTGTCTTCTGCTCATGCACCACATTTTTTCTGAGAAACCTGGACCTTGATGAAATCTGTTGTGCTTATGCCATTGTTTTCACAGGAATTAATTTTATATGGTTGGCACAAGTGACAAAAATGCATGCCAATTTTAATTCACTAGTTTTAAATTATACCCTCTATGTCCCTGTGCGTAAGAAAATTCCACAAAGAGAAGTCATGCTAGTGGTCAGATAGCTGGTGAATCAGAATCTTGATATAAACTTTGTTTGGGTTTGGATATTTTCTTGCTGTCATTAGGACCCCAATCAGTCTGTACTACAAGCCAGTGCTTTTCCTTGAGAAATATATACCAAAAAGCAAACAAAATACTCTTCTGTATTAAAGTGTTAGTCAGCATATATCTCTGAAAAAGGCTGCCATAAAGAGTCATATTTGTTGAATTTTAATAGCTCATGCACTGTAAACGCTGAAATTGGATATGTCACTGAAAGCTGCTCTTTGGCAGTTTCAGCTTGCATGACCTGCATTTACTCAGCAGATCACTACAGGTCCTGCTGATCTTCCCCTGACACCACTTGAACAAGACCTTTCTAATGGATGCTTCTTTTTTCTTATTTTACTTGCTGTTCCTCCCCCCGTCATGTATTAGGTATTAATATGCTTTCCTTGGAAACTGGAGCATGCATTTCATCTCCTGCTATTTCCTTCTTCAGCAAATTTATTTTAGTGCCACAGCAAGGGAATGCTATGCTGCGCTGCTCAGTGGTGTAATATTCAAATGGGTGATATGCTTGAAGCTGCCATATTGTCCATTGGCAAAAATGAAAAAAGAAAAAAGGGTAAAAAGAGTCTTATTTTTTTGAGAGAATTTAGCCCTGAGGGCACTCTGTATCCTGTAGCTGCCCTGGTCCATCAAGGGGAGCTTAGCAGCGAGATATAATCTCAAAATTCAGATGGCAGTGAGTTTGTGATTTTTCCAGCTGTCAGAATCCAGGGTGCAGCTCAGGCAGACCATGCTGAGCAGCTCTTTGCTTGCCTCTAACATGCACTGTTCAGCTCAGCCTCTTCCATGCAGCTGGAAGTGTTCTCTAGTGAGGATGGCATGAAAAGTGTGTGTGTGTGGGGGGGGGAATGCTGTCTGCTTCAAAGTATGGACTTTTGAAGTGTATGCTTGTGTTTTAAATTTGCATTCAAATCAGTCAGTCATACTTAAAAAGATACACTCATGAAACAGTTTGGCCTGAGAGAGATTTTTTATGACATACTATGTGGTAAGAACGGACTGGCATTAGGAAAATTACATCACAGCTAATTTATGGGGTCAAAAAAAGAAGAGAACTGTGTGAGGAATCTTTGTGCTCTAGGCTTACTCAACGTTGAGCACAGTGAAAGCTGCTGTATGCTTTAGGGTTTATCAGCAGGCCTCTAATGCCATCAATCCTGCTATGATATGCAGAGTAGCAGTAAAAAAGCCACAATAGAGGCTTAGCTTTTCTCCTGTGCACTTAACTGTGAACCACAGAAGTTTATTTCACTATTATTTCAGACTATATATTGCAGTCTAACTTAGAATCAGTGAAATGATATTTGGAAGAGCTCTCTGAGAACAGCCAGCAATTTGAGGTCAAAACCCAAGAATGACAACTGATGAGTTAATGTCTGATTTTGATCAGGATTTCTGAAGCAGGATCTCCCCAGAAGGATCACATCTTTGGTTTTTGGGCATAGCTTTTAAGGAAATTGTCTGTAGCATTTGGGAAGGGAACTCCTGTGCTTATACTTGTTCTTAACCAGTGTTCATTATACTGTTCCTCACTAACAGGGGTCTTCTCTAACTTCAGTTTTTAGGATATGTAGTTGTACTGCCTGAAACATTGTTCTTCCCAGCCAGATAAGTACCCTGTCTCTAAAAGAAAGGGCTACATTTTGACATTGGCTAGATAATTGCAATTATGCTACCTGTATGTACTTGTGCTTTGTAGATTGACCTCTCTCTCAAGTGTTGGAATTTTATTCCAACAATGTCACTTTTGATATGAAAGAAGATATGAGATGTTGAGCTCTGAGCTGGTAGCACAGCAGAGGTTTCAGTAAACATTGGCATGGATTGGTGGTGATTTTGTGATAGTGTTTGGAAGCAAAAGGAGGTTTATATCTCACTTCTAATAGTGAAATGTGTATTATATATGAAATATTTTACTCAGCAACATTCCTTTTGAACATTGGGCTCTTCAGTTTAGGTTTACTCAGAAGGGTGACATAATTTGGTACATATTGCTACTCTGACAGTGGAGATGTCACACAGCTGTGTTCTCGAAAGCCAGATCTTTGCTACTGGTTAAATATTCAAAGATGTTGCAACAGTTTAGTTCATAAAGCCATAAAGATAATTATGTTGAAGAATGTTCATAACTAACACTTAAAAAGAGATACAATATCTTGGACTGTTTAAGTAAATCATTGGGGGAAAGAAAATGCCATACTGGAAACTTCTTTAACCTTCTCACATTTTTAGTGCAACTACAGTCCTTACAAAGCTGCTTGATTTAGAAACAAATTTATAGAAGCAATTGGCATATATGTGCATATAAATAGGAATAAATTCATTTAAATGGCTATCTTCCAGCCTATATTTAGCAGTAGAACAAGTGAAGAATGCTCTTTCCATATCCTTTATTTCCTTTGAAACAGTACTCTGCATGACGAGTATCCTCTCTGTAGATTGCTCTGTTAACTTTCTTCCATCTGTATCTCCCTTTAGCCCCAGGCTGTTAAAAATGAGACAGTTTTTGAATGAATAATGCTTATGTGATGACTTTTTTATATGATTAAAGAAAGTGTGGGATGATATTTTGGTACCCTTTTTTTTTTTTCCCCACTTCACTAATGATGATATATAGACTGTAAGGTTTTCTAAGGAAGAAAGAAGGAATAATACTCTTCCTGTTTGATCCTGTTCCTTGGTAGGAGTCAAGTCCTGTTTTGCCTTTGTTCATTTGGGCTCAAGCTTTTTCTAAAGGTGATAACTGATACCTCCTTTAATATTGATTCAATTGGAGAAAAATATTATCTGTACTTCTGCTAAATTAAAAGTATCCTATAACTTGAACATGTGGAAAGAAATATCACAAATGTTAATCTCCCTTAATTCCGTATCAGGTTACAATTATTAGCAGTAGTGTTTTGTTGCTGAATTTAAATGAACTATTAATACTGTATTTCAGTAATATAAGCTGTATAGATCTCTGTTGACAGGGTTCATGAGTGTCAACATAAAGAAATAAACATTTCTTCCAAACTACCTGTAGCTCATATTACATTTGGCCTTTCAGTTATCCAAGCAACTAATGATGTGAAAGTTAGTTGTTTAATGGAACAGCCTTTCAAAGGTTTTAATTATTCAAAGGATAATAAAGACAAGAGTCAGAAGATGTAATGTTAAACAATGGATCCACTTCATATCCCTGACACCCTATGGAGCTATTTTGAAGTTAATGAATCTCTTTGTTTCACCCTTATCTGTCTAAAACAAAAGTAAACAAAACCCATGAGCTACCCTCAAAGAAATGCTTTCATTGACTCTAGCGGAGCTATTGGCATTAGTAAATCTAACTGTGATTTAAAGAATTAGCAGTCTGTTCTCTCAATTTGTGTGCTGTTCAATTAAATGATGAGAAATGGATAGGCATACAGGCAGCCAAAGCTTTAGGTTACTGAATGAGATATTTTAAAGTAGTTGGAAGCTTTAAGGAGGTTAAAATTAAAAAAAAACAAACAACAAACCAACAAAAAAACCCAAAAAAACCAAAAAACAAAACAAAACAAAACAAAACTACCACCAAAAAAGCCCCAAAACACCCCCAAAATCAAACCAAAACAAATAAAATCCCTACAACCCACAAAACCAAAAACAACCCCACAAATCACAAGTTTTTTCTGTTCCACTTGGAGAACATCTGGGATGTTCTGTGTCTGGGAAATTAGTCCTCCTTGTTTGTTTAATAGAAGTCCTTATTTACTTTAGATATTCAAGGAAGTACAGAATATAATTTATTGTATTGGTCAAGGTTTAATAAAATAAATACTAAATGGTGAAAGCAAGCAAAGGCTTCAAAACCTTTTAGCTGTTGTGATGGAGTTTTATTATCTATTTCCCCCTTGTTCAAAGTGATGGGTTTGACTTAACAGAGAGTCCTCCAGCATTTTGGTGCCGTGTTGCCTGACAAAGCACTTGGGTGATGTAGAACAGATGGAGCTTGGTGTGATCTTCACCTTCCCTTCAGCAAAGCAATCCAGGTGATTTCATTAGGCCACCAGAAACACATCTCAGTGATTGGTCTGAACTTGCTTGTGGTAGCAGCTGAAGTTTGTGCATGCATGTACAGCTGTTCATCAAGTTGGGATCCTGCTGGCAATGTGCCCAGGGCTGGCATTTGTTGCTGGCTGCTGACCCCTGGCCCTGTGTGGTGGCACTGGGGGGGATCAGTGGGTGCCTTTTTTTGGGAGAGCGGCACAAAGTTTGTAGCCTGAGTTAGAATTTATCTGGTGTGTTTGAGAGAAACTTGAAATTAATTTAGGGACTGAGAGGCAATGGTAGAGAGTCATTCAATTTTTAATGAGCAGAAATTGTCAGGCACATCACTTTGTTCATCACATTTGCGTGTAGTCTTTTTTTTATACCTATGTCTCTCCCATTCTCTGATTAAGATTTGTGGGCATACAAAGACCTTTAGAATTATGGCTCTGATGTGAACTTATTTTCTCATAGTTGTGCTGGGTACTTAGTAAGGTCAGAGAACAGTGAGTTACGGCGACTTCAGCCTTTTAAGGAAACTATTTGCAGTGATCTTTAAAAACAAACAGTTTTCTCTGTGTGAAATGAGTAGGTCTTGGTTCAGTTGCTGGTAAAGAAATGAAAACATTGCATATCAGATAACACAGCTGGGATTTTTCCACGTAGTTCATGGTCTCTGTGTTAATCTCAGACATTTAAGGGAGTAATAAGAGGGATTAGTTTTGTTCATTTATTCATTCTCTAAAGACATTTAGTTCACAGTAGATACAGGTACAGATACAACACGAAGAGGCTTTGGTGATATGTCAGCAGAGTTCAGATGCGATTTGCTATACGTATTGGACTAACACTAGAAAACTCTCAGAGCAAAGCCTGCATCTATATATTTCTCCTGAGAGCAATGGAATATATTTGATGATTTCTTGGAGGAACTGAAATTTTTAACTCTTTCTCTAACATTTTGTGGTGAAATGATTTGGTGTGAATCCTGGGGAGGAGGATAATTATTGCAAACCAAAGTAACAAGCCATACTAGTTACAGAGGGATCGAAGGATAGCAGTAATGAAAAATAACATTGATGCATCAATAATAAAGTGAGTTGTTCTTGCCATGTTTATTGACTTTAGATACAACCTCATAAAAGAAAGTTGTTCATACAGTGTGATTAAGTGTACGGTTGGTTTAAAACTAAGCTTTGATTTTATGGTCTTATGCTATTTGTTTTATGTTGGATAGGGCCTTGTGCACTTGTACTTGAAATGTTTGCTTAGAAATAACACAGAAGTGTAATGAATGCCCTTTATCTGTGGTAGCTTTGTATTTTAAAGCCAACTAAGGAATGTCTTTCTTTGTAAATTTCTATATATAGTCATATTTGTCTGCTGCCATCTCCCAGTTGATGCTGTTGGACCTTTTTGCAGCATGTCATGCAAGCTATTAACATGCACTTCAGTTTATAAACATCCTGGTAATTATGTTTCTGATTTCCTACATCTGTGAAATACAATAAACTAAGACTTTTTGGTTTAAAAATTTAACACCATGTAGGATTATTTGGAAATGAAAGTCACAATCGAAACTGCGTACTCAATGTCTTTTAATCTGCACTGAATAGTCTGGAGTTTTTTACAACTCCCAGCTTTCATCTAGCACTTAAATACTGAGCCCATTCTGGGCTTCTCAACACATTTCCCACTGGTCCTCCACTGCACCTGCTGTGCTGCCATCAGCCATTAATGTTCAGACGAAGCCAACAGCTTGTTAGGACGTGTCTGAGACAATCAGTAGTGCAGATGGCATGTTCTGTCTGCCTCTACCTGTAACATCTGGCAGCAGTCAGATGTGAGAAAGCCCAAATGAGAAGGAGGGAGATAATGTTTTTAAGTTGAATTGAGTAAATTATTTTTCAGACAAATTATTGCAGTTTGCTTGAGGTCATAAAGAAAAAAAACCCAAAAAAAACCATGTGAATGGAGGGCAGAATTAGCTTGCTTGGTTGAATTAATTGAATGAATTTATATATTGTGTGGACTTCCAATTCAATTTTTGATAAATTCTGTAAGTTGGTTTAGAGCTTAGCGGATCAATGTTGCTGTACCTAGGGAGTTTTCTCCTTAACTATCCCCAAGAATCTATCAAACTACACACTAGGCAGATGGCTTTTTCTATGCTGTTAGTAGCTTTGCTGTTGGTCTTGATGCAGTTTCAAAATGGTTTCTAATTGTATTTGGGATTGTTCAGATCATATTCAAATGGCATTGTTTCCTTCTAAAAGACCTTGGTGTGGCTATGAAGAGCCTGAAAATATAATGACTTACTTCGCCATCTCATCACACAGACAAGAATATTCAAATTTATTTCTTTCTGAATCAAATGCTTTTTTTCCCCTCATACCTTATCCTTCAAAAAACCTTTGTGTGGTAAGATGTAATGTAGTGTCTTTCACAAAGCTTGTACCATGTAAAAACTGCAGCTTGGTAAATAGTAAGCACGTTTATGCAAAACTGAATCTGTGCCACAGAGAACCAATAACCTGCATTATTCCCAAACATCTCAGTTTTGACTGGAGACAATTTTGTATTCTTGATTTTTGTCAGTTAAGAAGGTGGGAGGGTTTGGCTTTTGAGATTGGCTGAGAAATTTGACTGTCTTTTCCTTCCACTCTCCCATTTTTCTTTAGTTCCTAAACTGTCCTGGTCTTGATCCTTGAACACTTTTGCTTGTGCTGTCTCTGGTAGCACTGGGAGGGGGCAGTGAGCTCTGAGCATAGCATTGGATGGGATGGAACATCCCTCTGGCCAACTCCACTCACCTGTCCTGTGTGTGTCCTCACTCATCTTCCTTCTTACTCCCAGCCTACATGTTGGGGAGAGGAGGGGAAGAGGAGGGGAAATAGAGAAAGCCTTGATGCTTCATAAAATACTTTGATTTTTCCTCCCCAGCTTTGTTGTGTCCACTTCATTGTTCAGAAACAGCCACAACAATGTGTTATCTATAAAGTCTTAGCCACAAACTCAAAGCACACCACCATGGGCTGTTGTGGAGAAAGTTAATTCTGTTCTGGCCAGATCCAGTATGGATAGGAAACTCTGCCCAAGTTAATTAAAAAATCTTGTATACATTTAACAAGGCACTTTTTCCTCCTATGTAGACAAAGCTAGAAAGTTCTGAATTGCGGAGGAGAGGTGAATAAGATTACAGTGCAGTGGACATAGTAAAGCTGTACTCCACACCCCACTCCATCCCCACTCAGTTTTACTAAGCACAAGAGAATTTACTAGGTTTGAAAGTTGGATCATGTCAGTAGATCTTAAGATTTGTTGGCCTGCCAAAGAAGGAGGAACAGAATAATATGGCTTTTCATCTACAACAATTTTTGACAGTGCTAATGAGTGCAGAACAAGAAGTGAGGAGGACTGATTTCTGATATCAAAACCAGCTCCTGGGCAAAGATCTCATCCTGTTTTTTGCAAAGTCTCTTGGCTTGCAGAATAAATAATACCAACATTTTAGATACCATTTCTTTTTCAGAATCTGTAAAGTAGAAACTTGACAACACCAACATAAAATGTGACACCATTAATCACCCTTAAGTTTTGAAGAGCTAGTAGTAGAGAGGCATATTTTGTGTTAGCATTTATAATATCAAGTTAAGATAAAGAATTGCTTGACAGTCCAATGTCCATTTTTTTTTTCATGGTTGCAGTTAAGCTTCTAAGACTGTTTTAGAGAATGTAAAGTCATCGGGTAGTTCTTCAGCCCTGTGGTATGAGAAAAGAGTTTTAATTAATGCTTCAGCAATAAAAATGCATCGGTATTCTGTGTCTTTTGCATCCTTAAAATAGTTGTCTTCATTCTCATTTGAGTTGTGATTTTCTGCCTTTTACACATCCTGTTTTCTCCAGAGTAAGAACTAGACTACTTTAGAAACAATGGCAGTCTATCACCTAAAGCAAAACATGCAGATAATTTATGTTTTGAACTGCTGACCTTTTTGCAAGCCTCATTTTCTCTCACATTGAAAAGTTCCAAAACTGCCTGTTATAACCTTACAGCTGCTAAAAAGGGAAAAGGAAAGTATGTAAAGCAGGGTACCAGGCCTCCTTCTGTCAATAAAGCTGAATAGATTCAGCTATTGTCAGTTAAGTAGATACTAGTGCTATTGCACTTACAATCACAATGTTCCTAATCAAAGTCAAGTATTTGCCATTTCTCTGAGTGGAGAAGTTTGACAGCCTCAGTTAAAAGTGATTGAAACAGTAAGGCAACAAGCCGGTTCTTGGAAAGGAGAAATGAAGAAAAAAGAAACCCAAATAAATGGTCAGAGTGGCAAATTTGGGGTGTTATTCTTATTTGTTTGCTTCTATTTCATAAACCATAAACTCTCTCAGACTTGCACAGTGCAGCAACCAAGAAGTGATCCCACCTATGTAACAAATCCTGTCCTTGTCTTCAGCATTCTCACAGGGACCAGGGTAGGGGTTAGGAGGAAAAGGCACCTGCCCATGCTATGGATTGACCCATGTCATAAAGGTGAGCTGTAGCAAAAGGAATGAAGTCTTGTCATGAAAGCTTAGCAGAGAACAACCTGTTTGTAAGAGCACAGGAGAGGGGTGAGGTAGAGGCTGCTCAGTGGGACAAACACTTGTGAGGTGTGTGTTGCTGGTATGTGGTACTGCTGAGTTTCCAGACATAGCTGAGGTAGTCACAGCTCAATGTAGATATCCACTTTTGAATGTCATAGTGCTTTATTAGTTTGTGAGCTTGAAATGTGTTGCTTCAAAATGGCATTTATAAACCCTTCAAAGATGAGTCTGCCTATGTAAAATGGGCATACCTGCCACATCCAGAGGGCATAACTAAAAATCTGCGGGCTGGTTACTATTCCCTTTTATATTCAATTTAAAAACAAAGATTTCCTCACATAGTTCCTTTTTTTTTTTTTTTTTTTCCCTCTCTGTGAACTGTTGTGATTTTTTAAAATAAGAAACAGAAATATAATTTGGTTGTGCAGAAAAATACAATATGTGCCAAATGATTGATCACTTTTGGCCTCAGAATCCTCAGGCAACTATTTTGCAGTGCATTTTAGGAGTAGTTTTGAAGATATAAATAGATCATCACAATCTGTGGCAATTAGCAGATAAGAAGAAATAACAATCAGTTCTATATATTGGATATGTAGTAAAGCTGGATTTTAAAACCAAAGAGAACACAAAATTTCCCCTTGCAGCTCGTGATTCAGTCCTTCTGTGTTGGAATGCAGCAGCAGAGAAGCTGATTTGTGGGATACAGTTTAATGACATGTTGTGGTTTAACCCCAGCAGTAACTTAGTCCCATTACTACTGGCTCATTCTTCTCCAGTAGGAAAGAGTAAAAGACAGAAAACTTGTGGCTTGAGATGAAAACAGCTTAACAGGTAAACAAAAAGGTGTACATGCAAGCAAAGCAAAACAAGGAATAAATTCACCCCTTCCCAGGGGCAGGCAGGAGCTCAGCCATCCCAGGAAAGCAGGGCTTCATCACATGTAATGCAGACCTGACCTCTATTCTGCGTGTGATTCCATATGGATCATCATATGGAACATTCCTTGGGTCAGTTGGGATCAGATGTCACCTAAAAACTCCTTGAACACCTCCAGCTTACTCAGTGGTGAGATAAGGAGAGGAAAAGGCCTCGCCTCTGCGCACATGCTGTTTAGCAATAACAGAAGCACTGCTGCGTCATTAACTCTGTGCTCAGCACAAACCCAAAACATAGCCCTGTACCAACTGCTGTGATGAAAATTAACTCTACCCCAGACAAAACCTGTACTCGATACAGTAGAAGATGTTGTCTTGCCCCTGGTTGTTTATTTATGCCTCCCCTCCGAAGGGGTAACACAGTTTATTATGAAATGCTTGTCAGTGCGGTTCTTAAAAAGCCCAAACTGTTTCTAATAGGGTACTGATTATTGGTTATATTTGACCTTCTTTGGGTTGCAGTGCCACCTGCCCAAGTGAAGATCTAGGCACATTTGTTTACATGCTTCTTGAAGGATTCCTCTCCGTGAGAGAAGTTTGGGGGTTATGTGCACCAGATCCATGCAAGCTTTTCTTCAGGCCTAGAGCAGAAAGAATAACACCAACCTCCTGGTTCCTGAAGATAAGCTTGATCACTTTTTCTTAGCAGGATCTTTCAGTTTCAGACCCAAAGAACAACTTCTGCACATGAAGTCTTGTTTATTGAGCTATGCTTGCTCATTCTGCTCAGTTTTCTCTACACCCTGCTGTGGCAGTGTGCCTCAGGGAGACAAATAGTTAACATTGTCCCACCCCAAACCCCTTGTGAAGGGCGGCCCAGGTGTTCTGATTGGGTTTGAGTCCCTGGGGAATTCTCCCTTGGTGTGTTTCTAATGGTCCCTGATCCTGAACCCCACCCTCAAGGGTGGAAACCCTCAAGAGTGCTGTCCCTCAAAAACCCTGCTACTGTTGGGGGCTCTCTGTTCTGGATCTGAGTTTGTTCCCATACTGAATAAATGGTTTCATGAACCTGGAGCCCGTCTCATTGGTGATTCATGCTGGTCCTCAGAATCCTTCTGCTTCCTGGACGAGATCCTGAGGTTGCTGACTGCAACACCCTGCCTCACTTGGACATTCATGACTCACAAGGAACATTTCTGTGCACGTCTGCCTCTTGCTTAAAAAGCTTGATTGTATTATAGCTTTCTAAAATAGTTTTAATCTAGAAAAGATATGTTTTCATCAAATGTTTATATGATAGAACAAAAGTCAGGTTTACATAAATACATGGCTCATAGTCATACATAGGAGGTAAATGTTTTTGGTACAGAACCTTTTGTAAATTTCTGTCCTGAGGGTAATTTTAGTGGCATGTGGTAAGGTTACCAGTTTCATCTGTTATAATGTGTCCTTTGCCGAGTCTGCAAAAAGAAACGTCATAAGTTATGAAGTGATGAGTTAGTCATGCATCACTTGGTTACAGTGTCTTATGGGCAGATACCCAGGGGAAAAATAGGCCCCATTTATGGAGCCTCTGGTAGAATACGGTAAAATGCAACACTGTTCCAGACAGAGGATTTATCCTTGCACACTGGGAATTCCAGACTCAGGTCTGTGCTTCTGCCCAGAGGTTGAATGGAAGTGTGGGGTGTGCAGGAGACCTCACTCAACTCTTCTCTTGAGGCATCTCGAGTTTCAGTGTGCGGGTGATGAAGGATGCATGTCACCTCTGGCACCGAGGAACTGTCATGCCATTTGCTATGTGAATATCACTGACTTTGTTTCACATCATTTTTAGTAGGAATTATATTTCCTAAACAGGGTAGTGCTCTCAAGAGGCATAAGCCAGTATGTTATTTTATCCCAAATTCGTCATTCTAATGTGATCATGCAGTAAGAAGAAGATGTAGCAGAATTCAAGCATTGAATTTACTGATTGTTTTTGGTTTTTTTTTCCCTTCAGTAATGAAATGTATAATTAGCATGCTCAAGATGCTAAAGAGAATGTGAGCATGTTAACAACTCCCCAAATGTCAAAATGATTTTGCAGTTGTCATTGGTTGTTCACATTAGGGAAGATGCTTTTTACTACTTGGTAGGTTTCTTACTGTCACAAGATAGAGCAGAAGAATATTGAAGGACATCATTCAAATCTGCAAACCAGCAGGGGTTGATGCTAAAGGCCATAGCTGTCTATAACAGTTAAGAGCATCAATTCATGACAATTGGTGCAAATATTGCTTGCTCTGGTCAAGCTTGTCTAAAAAAAACTCTTGTGTATTAGAAGATGATAAAATAAGCTTTAAAAGAAACCTCTTAATAGTGTTACCAGTCTTCTGAAAGAGAACATAGAAAATCACATAAATAATCCCTATTATATTAATGGACTTCCTTTAGAACAAGAAAAACATTCAGGAAGATCTCAAGGTAGTTCACTTGTTTGACCAAAATCTTATTAAGTTCTAAGGTATGTCTTGATCCAAAGAACCATAATTAAGAAAAACTAAATCCAAATAATTTGCTTTGTAGAGGTAAACTGTGTTGCAAATATGTTGTTACATAGTAGTTAAATTGCTATCTGAAATGATTGTAGAGATCTATCACTCCAAAATAAAAGAAGAGATCTGGTGTATTTTTAGGATACAATCTTCTGATCTTTAGAGTAATCTTAGACATTAGTCATGAGCAAAAATATGTTCTGAATATAATTAAAACAGCATGAATGCTGATAAAAGATTAAGGTACTGTTGTGTAGCCACAAGAATTACCAATTCAAGTATTAACACTAATTTCTTTGCAAGTCTGGAAGATGAATACATGCAGTAGATAAGAACAAAAGCTCAGCTGGGTAGAGCGTGGTGTTAATAAAGCAAAGGTTGTGGGTTTGATCCCCGTATGAGCCATTCACTTGAGCTGACTCCAGGACCTTTGTGGTCCCTTCCAACTCCGAGTATTCTGTGATTCTGTGATTCTGATGCATGCTGGCAATCATAGTCAGTTCCCTTAAAAGATATTAAGGTTTTCTTGAATTCTGATGTAGCTATATCCCCTTGTAATTTTTAGTGTGATATAGTAGCCTAACAAAGTATATTACTGTTAAATGAGCCTGTTTAATCTTCTGCAAAGGACAGTTAACAGGTATCTTACCTTTAAAAAAACAATAATTTTTAACCATGGAGTTACTACCCCAATGGTACCAAAAATCCTATTACCTTAAGAGAAAAGGAAGAAGAGCAAGGCAGAATAGTTGAGCCTTCTATCAGATGGCATGTAATTTAATCCAGTTGAAGTTGGTCCATGATGATCATGCACTTTTTCCAGAGGATCATCAACATGATAAAAAAAAAAAAAAAAAAGAACAGAGAGTATTCTGTTTATCTGTTTTATATATCTGATGTTGACACACAAGACACACCCTGTTTCTCATTCCAAAAATTTCTCAGACATCTCTCAGCCATGGCTGGACCTTGGAAGAATATCTTATAAATGAAGGAAATAAAGCTTTTTGACGTCCTAAAACAAGGTTATCCCCCCCTTTCTTTTGGGCTAAAGTATTTTCTAGGGAATAGGAGGGCATGTTTCTAATACTATAAGCTGGATAATTATGAAGCCTGCAATTTCAGTAGCTTCACTGATTGTAAAAATACTGACTAATGGTGACAGGAACAGTCTGTAAACTGTGAAGTGGTAGCATATATATATATATATATATATTGTTCCTGCTGTTTCAGCTAACAATTAAAGAGCCTTGTCCCTCAGTGAGCAGGGTGGTGACCTGCACTCCTGAGACAGCCAGAGAAACAAACCTTATCTCTGTATCTGCAGTGAAGCCACTTACATAACCTCCAGTAAAATATTACCTTAAATGCAGTAAGGCATAAATTCATCAATTAAGTCCATAGTGAATAATCTCTAATATTCTCGAATTCTCTACAGATGCAGAATGTGTGTGGGTTGATCAGAGTAACATGTTTGACTTAATCAAAGTATATGCCTTGGTTACTGAATATGTATAATTCCTTGGTAGCTTTCAGTCTGTTCTGTTAATTAATCATCTTGCTAGTTGAAAATTGGTACCTTTTTTAAAATTAAAGCCCTTCATTTTAAAGTTACAGCTTGTGTACTGAAGTGTTGTCATGACAAAATGCATCTATTAAATTTCCAAATTCTCCTACTATTTTCAAGTGGTCCTTATTTCTAAGGACAAGAGTGATTTTTCTACTGTTGAACTTTTAATCAATTCCATAAAACATAAATAATTATGACAGTGCTTACAGGTAGGTCAAATAAGGATTTTGTGTAAGGAGTTTTATGCATTCCAGTGGAGGCTGGAAGTAACCCTCAGTTTTTCTACATTGATTTTTTTAAAATGGCTCCTTGTACCTTATTCTGGGGGTGAATCAAAGGGATGCCAGTGGCCTCACTTTGTGTGTTGGGTGATGCTGGAAGTCTGTAGCTGCCCCTTGATACACCCTAATACTTGGGCAGTGTGAGATTGATCCGAGGATTAGCTCTGTGCTGTCCATTTGCTTGAAGCTAATTTCCATTTTCTTGTCAGAGGTTTGACTGGGCATGTTGCAGCCAGCACTGTGAAGGCAGAAACTGCTTGAAGTAGAACTAGATGAGCCCAGTAGTCTTTTCCTTAAAGGAAGCTGATACTAGCTCCTTTAGAAATAACCAAAACCCCTCAAGGTCTTTTCCCCGACAATAGGGAAAGAGAGACCCTGGATTTCATTAATTTTTGGAAGACACTTCCTTCTCTTCAAAGTCTAGTCATGCTAATTCTCAGTTAAGCACTACTTCTGTTGAATCACATCTTATTATCCATTTATCTGCTGAAATGCTGCATGTGGGGTGTGCATGCATGTTATTTAATCCTTGATAGGCAGATACCTCATCCTTAGGTAAGCAATTAGATTTTCACCTGAAAATTACCTTTCATTCAAAATGGATTGGCTGAAAATACAAATGAAACTACTCACAGCATTCAAAATAGATAATATGGATACTAATGTTTTTAGACTTGGAGTGGAGAAATAAGAAAAGCATTTATACACAGAAGTAAAACTGGAAAGATTACTCTCTGTATCTGCATTCCTCTGACCTCCTGAGCTGTCCCCCTGACCAGAGTGCTGGAGTGTGTCTCCTAGAGAAAAATTCCTATTGGTAAATTCTAAACTGCTTCAGAAGCTCACTTGAGGGCTTCCTTGGGTTCAATTTAAACTCCTTCTTCCTCTGAGGCTTACTGATTTTATGGAAGTGAGAGATGCTTCAAAGCCCTGACAAATGAAAGACCAGTGAGCTACTTTTGGAGATGCAAACACTGGCATAGCAGCCCAGAGGCCACGGCCAGCAGTCAGATCAGTGCAGTGCATCTTCTGGCCTGCCTGCCTCCACTTAGCACTTTAGTCAGGGCCTGTACCCATGAGTACATTGATGAACATGCAGGGGTGCTCTAAATAGATGATATTAACAGAATGGGATTGTTCCTAGCTCTTGGTTGAGACAAGATGTGGCTGTAGTTTGTAAACTTGAGGATGCCAGGTTTGGAAGGAGTCAATCTCTAAGGGATTTCCCCTCAAAACAACAACGGGAAGGCAATTTTGCCTAAGACCTCACTTAAAAATAAGTAAATGTTTGACACTGAGTAGCAATGCTGAAGTGTTAATAACTTGGAAATGTTGTAAAATAAAGTCATTACTCTTACCTTGCTTGTAATTTAATTAGTGAGTTTTGATGAGACTTTTTTTCCTAGTAGGTTAAGAGTGTCTTCTAACAAGACTAAATAGAAAAATTGCTAATATCAACAAAGCTGTATTTTTCTATCGTATCAAAGATGGATTCTCAGTATTTCCTGGCAAGGACATAAAAGCAAGCAATCAAGCAATTGTCTATATATGAACCATGTGTTTTGGAATGCAGGTGCTATACTGGAAACACTTGAAAAAAAAGATTATTTTCCATTATAACTGCTCCTATTTTAGCAACTGCTAGTCAACTTGAAGTATGTCCTTGATCCTCTAGTCCTTAAACAATGCGCTCTTCTATCTCAGCCAGAAGTACATGTTGGAAAAGAATAGGGATGAAGAAGAATTTGCAGGAAAAATAATTTGACTTTAGCACGGAGGCATGCTGGGGATTGGCAAAGTAGCAATGCTTTTGCTTGGCATTCTATTTTTATTATACATTTCCTTTAATGCAAAGAAGTCAGCAAATATAAATGTTTGAAAATTATTTTAAGATGGATATGTACATAATTTGAACTACTTGCAAATAAACTTAAGTTTAATTTATTCTCCAGTATATTACTTTGGTTCTAATCACTGAATTCCACATGACTGAGTTCAAAGGAAGATCATGCACCCCTGCTTCTTCCCTAAATTTTAGTTTATTCTTAGTGTGCTTCAAAACCTGAACTGCTTAGACACACCATACTTGACCTTTAAAACTACAGTGTCAGGGAAGTCATGACAACTGGACAATTATTTGTCTCAAATGTTTGTATAAACATTAGAAGCCACATATGAGCATTTTGTGAGAATGCTGTAGCTTCACAGGCACGGGATGCTGCTGAAAGCTGCATCTTCATGAATTATTAGGGCTACTGCTTAAGATGTTTGAATATTTTGCCTGTTTTCAGTGAAAGATGATTCCACTTTTCTTGATGAAGTCTGAAAAGATTTCTTCTACTCTGTTCGGGCTAGAGAATAAACATCTACCCAATTTACCGTATTTGTTCCAAGTACACGTAGTCTGCTCTTATTTCTTCCTCATATTATCCACCACCGTGGGACCAAAGTTTTCCTTAATGATGCTGCATTTCTCAAAAAAAGACCAATGCTCATCATTTTCTGAGCAACGTGTTGTGTAAAGAAAAATGCGTGGTGTGTATGGCAGGAGAACCATACCTACAGAACAATTTCAAGTACAGCTGTGCTGTGTTTTATTTGACACGTAACAGCGAGGCTGCAGCCCTCTGAAGCACCAGTGAAAACCAGCACCTAACCTGCAGACTCTGGTAATATGTTGGAGCTGGCAGAAAAGTGCCAGTGTAGGTTGGCATACTCACTGTGACAACACAGAGTAACCTCTGCAGAGAGCAAAGAACGGCTTTCTTCCTGTCAGTACAGGAGCAAACCAATAGAGAGAAATTAGCGTGCCTAATGCATTAATGCCATGGAAGCCATTTGCTAAGGGGTTTAGACTTTTCTACACACTTGCTAAATCTCAAATGTGTGACTGGAGGGGCCTAGGAAGATGACAGGAGCTAAAGAAAACATAGAAGACTTAAGAAAAAAGAAGCTTAAAAATGAAAAGAGGAATAACAAACTATAAACTATACGAATTCCTTAGTTGTCAGCAGAGTAATTCAGTTTGAATACATCAACAGTTTTGTGCATCTCTTCAGATTAAATGTAAAATGTGTTCCAGGAAGGACTGTCTCCTCCTCCAGTCTTAACCTGATGTCTACTGCTTCCTTGAAGAGGCTACCACAGAAGATAAAATACATTGCTGGGCTGCAGTGATAATACTGATTTTGCTTTAAAGAATTTTAAGGCTGATAAACTGTACCCCATGGAATAATTTAAACAGAGCACCAAAACAAAATATATTGTTTTAAACTGCCAGAGTTGATTACAATTAAATTTATGTTTCAGTGTTTGGAGAGCTTCTTCAAATTGCTGTCAAAGAAATAATTCTTCTTTGGGTTAATTCATCTTAAATTGTCTCAGATTAGCTCAAAGAAAAAAAAAATAGAATCTCTGCAAATCACTAGTCACTGTAAATGAAAAAAAAAAGGATATCTTCTGGCTACAGAGTTTCCTAATGAAGGACTAGGGAACAGCCAGTACTTATGGAGTTATTGTCAATTCTTGAAGTACAGAGAATCCTAATAAGGGTGTGTAAAGTTCCTTTGGTCTCTCAGTGGGCAGCTGTTTCTTCCTTTGAAATTTTCTTTGCATGGATGGAACAAGCATGGACACTCTTACCACAAATATGTGTCGTGAAGGCTGTGGAACAGTGACAAACACTTGTACTGGAGAGACCTTGGCTTTTGGACACAAATGTGAGTATGAGGGATAAAACTGAGCCAAGAACAGTTTCTGTAACCTTTTGATAATTCACTGGCTGCCCACCCTCATGGAAGCATTTAGGAAATGTGCATGGACTCTGTCTTAATTTTGAGCTGAAACAAGAATGAAAGATGGAGGGAAAAATCAAATGCATCTAAATATAGACACCTGAATATGTAATTTAAAAGAGTAGTGACCTTTATTCACCCATTATACAGTACCCAATGAAAGACCTGCTCATTAACTAGTTTCATTACTGAAGACAAAGATCCTCTGGAGCAGGGTCAAAAATCTGCACTCTGGTCATAATGAAGAGTGGGTAGGAATATGGGAGAGCAATTTCTACTTGACTGTGTATGCCATGAGAGATGCTGTCACTTTTGTGTTCCCTTACAAAGGAGAAAAACAAACAAAACCCCACAATGATTCAAACCTAGGAATGTTGTGCACTAAATCTAGGGAAAAAAAGGAAATAATTCCTTCTGTGTTAGTAAAGTTGAATTAAGGAAATTAGTAATATAGTTTCATTGTTTCTGTGAATTTCTGAGCATTCCTTCATTCTAGCCAAGCTCTTAAAATACTTTGTTGTCCTGAATTTAAATAAAGTAGGGCAGTTGAAATTGGGAAAGCCAAGCTGTGAGTTACACTAGACATGATGTAAAGCCTTCTGCAGAAATATAGCAAAACAAAAAAATGACATGGTTTTGTGTGTTTCAAAAATAACTACTTCTGTTTTCAGTCTACTCAGCTTTAATTGCTGCACTATCTGTTGCAGAACATAAACTCTTGGGGTGAGTTTTGTTATAAAAGACTTTCCTATCAGTAGGAACAGGCCACTGTGTTGATGGGGAGTCAGGGGAAGTCAGCTGTTGTCCTGCCTTTCCTCTGGAGATTTTCCTCCCATCTCCACAGGGGTTGGCAGCTGTGGGCAGAATAAAACTCCACAGAAGGTAACAATCATGGCCATACTTTTGAGTTGATGAAAATCATTAATGTTTTTAAAAATCAAATATTTTAGAAAGAAAATTCTGGCCCACTTCCTTCAGTAGGTTGCCTTTCACATTTATTTGAGTCTTTCCTTATGATGAGCAGCAGATGGCTTATCAAGCATATCCTCCCTTAAGTATGAACTGTTTTTGGATTAGGATTCTGATGGCTTGAGGAAGAAACCAGACAAATACACTGACTTTTGGACTTACATGAAGTTTGGTTGAGCCTGCTTGCTCTTTTTGGCTGAATAAGTGGGGAGGGTATATAACCTCTTCTACACTGAAGTGACAGTCTGTAAAAGACAATTGTAAATTAAGTACAGAAAATAAATGGAGGAGAAAAAACCAAACCCAAACCCAAAAAAGCTATAGTTTAAGTATTATTTGGACTACAGCCTAAGTTATCTTTGACTCATTGCACTACAAGTGTGACATTGAGATGACCAAATTGTGCAGAGATTTTCCAAGACAGTGTTTAACATCAGTGAGCCAGACTGGAGGAGCAGTGTGAAATCATCTAATGATGCATGACATAAGATTTTGTTTTGTGGGGTATGAAAGCACTGTGTTGATGAATGTCAGAAGTTCAAGGCTTACATGAATTACACAAAAAAGAAGCTTTAGGGCTTTCTCCAAACAAAATTTTGACACAATAGCTGTCCATAGCTCTTTCACTGTGCTACTGAAAGGCTGAATTCTGAAGTCCATTACTCAGGCAAACCACTTCCTGTTCACTAGAATGTGAACCTGGTCCCTACAAAACCAAATCTCCCCTCTCATGCTCATTAATTTAGGCTTGCTAAAATCTGAATAATAGACTCCTTATTTGCTAATTAGCTGAAAATGTTCTGATTACTAAAGACATAACAATTTTTGTGGATATGAGTATTTTTCTCCCATATGAGTGAAGCGAAAAAATATGTAAGATGCTGTGTGGAAAAAAATGTGGGTATAAATATTTAGAAATTAAATATGAGTATGTATAACTGAGAGCAAAATATGCTTCTGATTAAGTTTGTGCTAATAAATCATCAAATAGCAAAATGTACTGGGTAGGGTGTAACTGCATATGTGTGCATGTGTATATATACATACATATACACACACATAGCCTTTAGTGTGTATTTCTAGAACCATGCTGCTCTGCAGATCAGATTCTCCACTAGATTGTTATGGTGATATTCCATTGATTTGGATTAAATGCACCATAAATGTTTGAATTAGGTAATAGGTGACAAATTAGAAATATTTGTGTGTAGGAGTTATAGTGTGATGTTAACTCTTAATACAACAGGTTGAATACTGTCCTCTAAGCATAGTTCCAGGGAAAAATGATTCAGACTTATTTCCAAATCATAAGTTTTCTTCTCCCCTTCTCTGTCTACTCTTAAAGGGCAACATAAAACTGTAGCACTTGCAAAATGGGTCTTTGCAAGAACACTTTTTTCCCACTTCTTTTTAAAAATAAGAACAGTTCCACTGAAAATATTTTTCCATAGTCATACTTGGTTACACAATTTTTTTTCTAACTAATTAACTCATTGAAGTTAACTCATTAGAGGTATAGAAACATTCTCATTTATTTCTCTGTAGATGTGCTGCTGACCTGTAGCACTGCTGTTCACCTTTTGCTCTCCTGCCCTGATCAGATGCCAAGAAAGACCAAAGCACGACAGAGCTCTTGTCCCATCAGGCTGTTCTTTTTACTCAGATAATTGTGTCCTGCTTGAGAGCTGTCTTTGATTGCCATACCTTGTTCTTAACATCTCCCTGTAATTTGTATCTAGAATGATTCACTGTGCGAGGTGTTTTACTTTCTTTGCCTCATAGCACCAGTTAAATCAGTCATATTCTGTATAATACTTTTAGATCACTGATATTTCTCTTGTACATGTAAAAATAACACAAAGTGATCTTAGAAATGTTGCTGTTCTCCCTTTCCTGTCAATTTGTCAGTGTCTGATAGAAAACACATCATTGTTCCAGGTCAGGGTTTTTTTTGTTTTTTGGATTTTTTTTATTCTCCTTATAAAATAAAGAGGAGGGAAGAAAGAAATTGAAATGATTTTTACTAATTATGTTGACCTTCAAGCCATTCTAAGTGAAGGTTTTTATGTTGTAATTTGTTTTCACCCCTGGGGTGTATAGCGCTCTATCTACATTTACTAAATTTAAGTAGATAGTATTCAAATAATGAGAAAACAGACTTGTTAATCCTGTAGTTCCTTTCAAAAAAGCTCTCTGCTGTTCAGGGAAATTGATGCTACTGCTGGGTCCTGTGCTGGGGGCTTTCCAGCCTCTGCTTCTAAATGGTCCTCTTCCTTCCAGGGGTGTTGAAAGACTTTCTGCTATGAGCTCATCTCTCTGTCGCTGTTCAAAGGGCAAGGATGATGTGTTTTAGAAATTCATGGGTTTCTTGAAGTGTTGAGTCCCTGAGCGTCTTTCAAATGAAAGCACACAGCACTGCATATGCTACCCTAAGCATGTATATTTATTTGACTTTTGTCATTTTGAGACTTTCTAAAATGCTTAGGACTTCCTATGCTTTATAAATAGAAAGTGTGATTTTATGTATGCAAGCTATGCCAGCTATGTCAGTGGTTTGCTTTTGGGAAGATAGTGTGGTTTCTGCTTCTCAATTCAAATTTCTCACAAGGGCAAAGGGATGGAGCAGGGAGAAGGGAAACAATACTGGCATTATCAGACCTTCAAAAAAGGCTAGATTTGGCACGTGTTTAGAATTGTGTATGAGCAAATGTGTATTAATTTGCAAGTACTTTATTTTTGTCTCTGATTCCACACTGTAGAAACTTGGGTATGTATAAGGTTTGGGATGATCAATATCCTAATAAAATCAGCATACAGGTTTTATCAGTAGAAATCTCAAAAATTGACCTTTTCTTTGTGGTTTTCATTCATTTACTCTTGAGCTGAATGCTTCTATTGTGATTTATTAATCAGAAATGTATTTGTTTTTTAGACATTTTGTTAATAAGTTCACGCTTCCTGCCCCTGATGGCCGGGGTTCACGTTTCAGGAGGATACAGCAGAAAGGTTTTAAAGCGAATGTTTAATGTCTTAGTGATTTTTGCAATAGAACCCTGAAGCTCGGTAGCTGAAAGTTGTACAGAGGGGATCAAATTCCAGTAGAGGATTGCATAACCTGTTAGACCTGCTGCTGAGAAAGGGCCTGAGGTAGCCTGCCCCTTGCATCTTGCTTATACAGAATCATACTTTTTCCTTCAGGCTAGGCAAGGTAAATGAGTAGCAGTCCATCTAGTTTTAGTATTAAACATCTGTATGACAGTGCTTAAGTCATTTTATTTCTCTGGTCGTGCTGTTTCAATATTAATTTTTTCAGGCTTGATGCATTAACCACGAAGCTGCTGAAGCAACTCTCATTGATAGCACTTTCCTCCAGCAAGGACAGCTAAGTGCTAGGAGAGGTTTGTGTCCAGATATTCAGAGAAAATGAGAGTGAAGGGGAAAATCAACACTTCTGCCTGCCAGCCTCTAAAAATGAGAAGAACTACAATTGTTTTTTTTGGGGTGGGTAAGTTGATTTTGTTATGGCCCCTGATTAGCATAATTGTGTAAGCACCCTAACACATTCCTGTTAACCGTAAAAGGTTTGCTCAAGGGCTTGAACAAGTACATGTCAAAGTACTTGCACTGCCAACTGGCTTCTCTAGAACAAAAAATCTCTGAAATCTTTGGTTAACTTTGACTGCAGTTGTGCAACTGATTCTGTGGATTTAGTTGTGTGAACTATTCATCCCCAATCTCAGAAAAGTGTATTTTGATGAATAATTTCTAACGGAAGGCAAAAGACAGGAAGCAGGAGTGATATACTTGTCATGTGGAGTGATTAAAAAACCCAGGGAGACAAAGGAGCTGTCTTGCATTTATTTCACTCTACAGGTTTGCATTAGAACATTCCCAAGGAACTCGGGAAAGTAGTTCAAGAAACGTGTTTGTGCAATGAAGACTGTTACCATAGCTGTTCTGGGGGGGACCCAGCTATTGCTGACTTGTTAAGAGGCTTTTATTCTTCAAAAGACAAAGCTGTGTGGAGTCTTTGAGAGCAGAATCCTAATGAGGCTGCTACACTTGCTCTTTTTTTTTTTCCTCCTGTCAATCACAAACCTTTGTAATGTGTTGTGATCTATTGAGAGATTCACTTAAAATGTGAAAGATGGATGGGTCAAAGGCAGGGTTCTGGGTGCTCTTCCCAGCTCCTTTGTGGCCTTGTTGCACCAGAAGGTCAAACAGAGGCATTGCCTGGCCCTCTGCTCCTGTCTGTTCCCAAGATTTTATTTCAGAGATGTCTAGGTGGTACTGCACATGTGAGGGATGATGCTGATGATTTGTGTATACAGGAATTCTGATATTGTATGAAGTTAGCAATAAAAATTAATCTGCAAAATGCATCAAATTAGTCTAGAAAACATTGAGTATGTACATTTATTGCCTGGAGAAATGAGAAATCTGTCATCTCTTTGGCAATGTCAGTTTATCATCCTGATCATAGAGTTGCTATGATTTGCTGACTTGCAAACTGTAGTTACAGATTTTTGTGATTCTCAAGGTAGTCGAAGTACTGCAAAGGCCCTAATTTTTTGGCACATCTGCTGATAGCATCAGGATCTGCAGCTGCTACACAACTGGGAAGTGTTTATGGTTCAGAGAAAGGTAGGAACTAGAACATTTACTGATCTTTTCTGTGTAAATAGAGAAAGAATTTCTTAAATTCCTGTGTGTACTTTCTTTTTCCTGAAAGACACAAGACAAATATCCAGGTCTCATGGAATATGTATGGACTATGGCATGCTTTGCTGGATAAACCATCTTCCACTGATACAACCAGAAATCTCAGTCTGTCCATCAGCAACTACCACCAAAACACAGGCTGCAGTGGCCTGGGTGTGGACTAGGTTTGTTTTGGTTGGTTTCAGAATCAGGTAGCTAGTGTCACAGGTGGTATTTAAAACCCTGCTATATTCCTGCAGGGAAATGCATTGAATCTTCTTATTGGTTCAAACATGACAGTTTTTCAAGAGATTTAGAGATCCTCCAATTTTCAAAAATGAGCAGACAAAGTTTGGGAACAAGTAAACTGTAAAAGTGATATTATCCAGAAAGATGCTCAAGTAAATGCTAACACTAACTTTCAAAAAAAGTAACAATCTGATTGTGTTAGTGAAGGAATTTTGGCAATAAGTGTCAATAACTGTACTGGTTCTGGCCAGGACAGGGTTAAATTTTTTGCACTAGCTGGGAGGGGACATGGCTAGATCCCAGAGGTTATTCTATATCACTTACATTACTGGCAGGGGAAAGGGACTATTTTCTGGGAAGAAGAGATTCCTTCTGGTCAAGAAAATGTGATGAAGGGAGCCATTGGTATTGCCCATTATCAGGGGTTTTTCATGTGTGGGCTGTATCTTTTACCCTCTGTCATTAGTAGTGTTGCTGTGACTGCTTTCTTTTCCTTATCCCTTAGCTATTTCCAGTAAATAGTTCTTATCTCAATACGTGTTCTTTGCTTTTGTGCTTCCAGTTCTCTCTATCCTGTCGCAGGGGAGGGGGACAGTGGTGTGGGGAGAATCTCAGTGGGGACACTGAACTGGGGAATGCTGTTCCAAAACCCCAACAGCCTTATTTGGTACCCAGTGATAGGCTCAAAGAGTTTGAGATGACAGATCTGATGGGATGTACCAGACTGAATTTATGTCTGGTAGTGCTGTTTAAGCAGTAACAAGCAGGCTCCTGTGCTTGCCGTGGGGTTTGTTTCCGTGATTATCTATCAAAGTCTACTGGCTTTCACTCCTTGCTGTGGTGCTGTACTTCTTATCACCTCACTGTATTGTGCCTGGGGATGTTTTGATGACAGCCATGGATGTGCCAGGGCAGGCAGGTGGCCAGGGCATGGCTGCTGTTTCTGTCTTGCTGTGCGGGACAGGCTGGGACTTGGGTCTGAATTTGAGTTGAAGGGATTGTGATTTCTGAATGAGTAGACAATGGAGAACATCCACCTGCAGCCCATGGAAACTCCATGCCAGATCAGGTGGATGCCTGAAGGAGGATGTGAGCCCATGAGATGCCTGTGTGGAAGCAGGTTTGCTGGCAGGACTTGTGGGTTCAAGGGCGATGCATGCTGGAGCAGCTCCTGAAGATCTGCAGCCTGTTGGAAAGACCCACGTTGGACAAGCTCAGTCAGGACTGACCCCTGCACCTGGGACACCACCTGCTGGAGCAGGGGAAGTGAAGATTCTGTGGTAGAGAGCATGGTGAAGCAGCTGTCCGCCTGCAGCCCACAGAAGACTATGATGTGGACTATAACAGGGACCCTTTGTTGCAGCCAGGCCAGGCAAAACAGGAGGAGTTCGTTGCAACATGAAACCAGATTAACATGACCCAAAAGGACCAGGGGTGACGATTGTAATGAATGTACCTCTAAATTGTTGCGAGCTATGATTTGAGTTGTGTGTTACAGGAATTACTGTAGCAGAAACCACACAAACCTGTGGAGGATAAAAGCCTTACAAGAAGCAGTTGCAGCGCAGTAGTGACCTGACCTGAGCTGGCTTTGGTGCCCAGTAACTCCATGTAACCACCTCTCCTGTCCTGACTGACCACCACTACAGAAGCAGCCCAAAGTCATGGATTAATGAATTCAATAGACATTTTGTGGACATTTTGTAGGGATGCTCCACAGATGAAGTGAATGATATGGGTACTGTAGTAGAAAAGGGAAAGGGAGATGGGTGGTGGGCAATGAAGTTGTATTTCACAGTGTGGAATCTTAGCATGATGTAAATAGTACAGGATAAGGATAGAATGTGCTGGATTTGGCTGGGGTAGAGTTGATTTCTTTCGCAGTGGCTGGTATGGGGCTGTGTTTTGGATTTGTGCTGAACACAGGGTTGATAACACAGAGATGTTTTCGTTATTGCTGAGCAGGGCTTACACAGAGCCAAGGCCTTTCCTGCTTTTTGTGCTGCCACACTGGTGAGGAAATTGGGGGTGCCTGGGAGGGTGGGAAGGGACACAGCCTGGACAGGTGACACCAACTAACCAAAGGGATATTCCAGACCACAGTACATCATGCTCAGAATATAGAGTGGGGAGAAGGTGGGGGAAGGCAGGGACATTTGAAATGATGGTTTTGTCTTCCCAAGTCACTGTTACTTGTGATGGGGCCCTGCTCTTCTCGAGATGGCTGAACACCTGCTTGAAGTGGTGAATTAATGCCTTGTTTTGCTTTGATTGTGTTTGTGGCCTTTCCCTGTTAAAGTGACTTTATCTCAACCCACAAGTTTTCTGGCTTTTACCACTCCCATTCTCTCCCCAGGTTCCAGCTGGTGAGGGAGCGAGTGAGTGGCTGTGTTGGGCTGGGATGAAATCACAACAATAGCTAACATGCACTTGGATGTGTCACTTCTCATTGAAGACTTATGTGAGAAAACTTAACTGGTTTTGTTTTGGAAGTTCATCTGGCATCACAGGTAAAATCCAGCCAACGCACAGAAATTATACAGAGGAAAACAGACTGAACTGCTATCTTAAGAGCATTATGTAGACAATATATTTTAGATTTCTAGCTAGAGCCTCACATAACCCTACCTTTTATTAAAAAAAAAAAAAAATCGATTTAAGAGGATTCCACTATATATCTGAAAAGTAGCCTGCATTGCGGAATTTAATAGGATTATGCTATTGATTCCATCTTTACAATGCTAGCTAGTATTTGGTACTTGTGAACTGCAGACTATTATGTGACTGAACACAAGGGAAGAGGGATTAGTTTGTAAAAGAATAAGCGGCTTTCCCTTAAACTGCCCTGAACCAAACATACACCTGTTTTGGTCTGTTTAGTAAATGCCAACTAACAAAACATCAGTGGCAGCACTCCCTAAAAATGGGTATCTTCTTACAGTCACTTACTCAGCCTCCAAGTAGAAGGTGATCAATCCCTTTGTGAAGTCATATCTGTTGCTATAATGCAGCTGTTTACAGTTTCTTCAGAACATTCTACCTGTATGCCTTTAATCAAAGAAAAGCTACTAAAAAGTTGTCTGGAAACCCATGTCATATATTGATACTAATGTATCTCCTGGCAGTTGAAAGTGCTTTTGGCTATTTTTGAACTTAATGGAATAAATGCCCAATTGAAATACGGTTTCCATAAAAGTGTATTTTCTGGAACGTAACTCTTCTTAACTGAGAAAACTGTTTTATGAACTAAGTCACTTCCTGACATACCAGCATTTTCTGTTTATTATTCTTATATTTAGTGACCATAGCCAGTCCTTCATGTTCGCAAAACCTGTTGACCTCTGATGTCTGATACCCTTTGTGATGAAAAGTATTTCTATAGAATGTATTGTGTAAAACTTTGAGAAAATAAATTATGTTTCTAAATGAATTTTATATGAGATCGTCTTCTTCTCTTTCTCCAGTTCCTATTCCCTCTTCTCTGTACTAAAATCTTTGTCTTTGGTACTCAAATCTTTTTCTCTATCTTTAGCACTGAAATATTTTTCTCTGTCTTTAGTAGTAAGAGTCTATTAAACTGTTGCTTTCCTTTAGTTTCCTCTGTTTCTAGAAGGCAGATGGCCAGCTGTGAAAACACCAGTACAGCAGAGCTACATAGAACTTACTAAGAATGAACACCAGCAAAATACTGAGATCCCAAAAAACAAATGATACATCTCTTGGATAAACTTTGAATTTTCAGTCTTGCCTGACTCAACAGCCTATGCTGAACTGTATCAGAGAAATGGTAATAATGTCATCTTTAGCTTTGAGTTAGGTGACAACAAGTTAGTTATCTGTGGAACAGTTCTCCTCTCTTTTCAGTTTTGGTTAATAAATAAGGATGTGGAGACAAAGAAACCTTCAATAATTTACACATTAATCAATCAGCTTTATGTTTCTGAAGGCTGCAGATGATGGGTGTTTCAAATCTTCAAGAAATGAAGAAGGAAAGAAAAAGTTGGGTAAGGACATCAAGAGTACAGTAGAACACGTGAAGAGCAAACACCTGCCCGCTAGAATTGTCCGAATGCCAGAGCTGGTGTGGGCTGCTGTCGGTGGGGAATCACTGTTCCACAGAACACAGCTTGCTGACAAGCCATGTGCCTTCAACCTCCCTCAGTCTGAATTTAAACCAGCTTAACACCAACAGAGAGTGTTAGACCTCAGCTATAAGGGTGGTGATCTTCTGTTTAGTTCAGCTTTTCAGCAATATCAGTTTCTCTCTTTTTCTCTTTGGCTCTATCATGTCCTCATTCAGAACAAAGTGTGGTAATAGGAGGTGAAAGGAAAAACAAGCCAGTGACCTTTGTAGATAGTAGGGATTAAAGCTATGTGCAATGTGAGTGTTTCTGTAAATCTTACTGTGGGAATAATTTTTTTTTTCTTTTTAACATGTAAACTAATGTTATTGAGAAGTGTCTAGCTTTTGTGGCACTTTTTTGAGTTAGCATTTAAAATACCTTGAAAATCTGACACTTTACTGAGTATCCTTCTCTGTGGCTGGCCTGTCTGTCCTACATATTGAATACATGTATTAAAAGCAGGTCAGGAAACCATTGCTTTTGCACAGTAGCAGGAACAGGACCCCAATTGCTTCATGGGTTTTTTTATAATAAATCTGTTTGCCAAATGATACATGTGCAATTAATGCTGATGATTGCTGCTAAATCTAATATGAATTGTAAGCATAAAGCCTCCCATTTATGTTGAGCAAGAGGGAGGCAGTGCCAGGTAATGGCATTCAGTCAATGTTCTCTATCTCATCAGTCAAGGGAAAGGGTAGAGGGGACAGTGTATCACTGCTAGCTATAAAATATATCTGGAAACAATATGCCTGAGTGCATGGGCTCAGGGAGGACACTGAGAAAACATCATGAAGTGTATCCTGTCCTTTATATGTTTCTGGCAATGAAAGTTGGATTTATTAGCAGTTTGTTGCTACAGTAAAAAGCATTCACAAGATTTACAGCTGAAACAATAGCTGCAGATGTTCAGTTCTCTTGTATTTATTGAAGGTTTTGTTGAGCTCATGGCATCCTTTGAGTAATTGCCATCTGAGGCATGTTTTGTAACAAGAACTGTGTCAGAGTTCTGTGTCACTGTATTTCATAAAGTTCTACTAGGTCTTTAGGAAAAGGGAGTTCAAAAACATTAACAAAAACAAATGTGTGGGCAAATGGTAAAGGTGATAACTAACTGTCTGCCAGTCAGGATTTATACATTTAGAGATCATTGCCTCAAGTAATGATGGGTTTTGCATTTTACTTAAACAGAGAATAACCGTTATCTTGCTGAAGTAATGAGTTTCCAGAGTGTGCATTGAAACAGCCCAGAACATTCTCAACCATTTAAAAAGAAGACAGAGGACTATGTTGTAGTCTGAAGTATTTTCCTTTCATAAACAGTAGAGTGAAAAGGTAAAAATGTGTGTAAATCATGGTAATACAATAAAACTGTGTTTATCTCACAAGAATTCTTACAGTATTTAAGACACATGCAGAATTGAGTATCTTAGTGTTTAGCTGAATTTTGCAGAAGTTAGAGTTTAAGGTAACTTTGAGTGCATCAAATGTGTCCTATACATTATCATTCTATTAATTTTTCCTCCTTTCTTATGGTTTTTGAAATATAATTTAACCCAGAATCTGAAAATTAAGCTAAATGCATCCTTTGTACAAGTTGTTTCCATAAATACCCTTTGTGAGGCCACAATGTCTGGCAGAAGACCAGTTTTACTGTTATTGCACAAGTGTCATTGATTTGTACTTAGTAGGGAATAAAAAGTAGAGAAATGATGTAATTTTGAAACCAAATACTCATATAACATGTATTATAAGAAAAATATTTTCTGTATATATTATTTCAGAACTCTTACTACTTCATATGCAGTGAACTTCTATCTTTTTGTAAAAAAATGTCAAATTCAAATTGGCTTGGTTCAGTTTGATTTTTTTGTGTATACCCATTTCAAAGTGCAGACCTTCTGACTTTTCAGATTTTTTCCATGAAGGGAACATGACCCTTAGTGATTTGTATCTTATTAACACGTTTGAATTGTGTGCTTAGATCCAAGCCTCTTTCCTTCAGGATCTCTAATGTGTCATTCTGTCAGCTGCTGCCTGGAGAAAGAGACCAACCCGCACCTGACTCCGGCCACCAAGATGAGCCTGGGCAGAAGGCAGGAAGGTGATTTCAGTTTTTGGAGTTTTTTCTAACTGTTGAGGGAGCTCCCTGTCCTTTTTCTCCATCTTTCACTGTTCCCCTGTCCTGCTGAGAAGGGCAGTGAGGATGGCTGACTGACAAGTAACGCTAACCCACAACAGATCCATCTATAACTCTGTTTTTAAAAAACCAGCACCAAACAAGCAACAAAACCCCACAACTCCAAACAAAAAAAGCTGCTACTGAAAATGTAAAAAAAAAATGTAGCAAGAATGATGGCAATCACTTCTATTTCCTTTTCAGAAGGAAATTAAAATGGTGCTGTTTAGAAATGCCAAATAAAATGCCTCCAGCATTTTAAATAAGACTTTAAAATATTACATTAAAATTAGCATTTTTCACCAGTTTCTTTTCTAAAAAAGAAAACACCGAGACTCAAAATAATTACTATAAATAAAATATTAAAGAGGAATCATTTTTATTGCATTGCCTGCATTAGCAATGTAATAACTTCTTTTGAAGAATGCCATTACCTCTAGTAAATATTTAGTTCCTGTGCTTACACAAATCCAAACTGACTTTATCTGAAATCAGTTGGACAGCCAAAGGCAGTAAACTGTTGATGCACGTGATAAATGGTATGTAATTATTTAGGCGTCTTAGTACAAATCCATTTCCAAATAAAGCAAAGAGCACTCAGTTATGGAGATGCTACAAGTCATCATTTGGGGCTGGGTGCAGGAATCACTAACTTCAATCCTGGGCACCAGATGGAATGCAGATGTCTAAATGCAGGAATTTGGTATTCTTGCAGCTGCTTTTAGGACAGAGAGAGGACACGAGTAATGCCATGACAGCAGTTTTCTTTCCTCTCTTTCCCTTCTTTGCACAGACCTCCTTGCATTGTGGAGATGAGTTAAATCATGGAAGACTAATTTAGGAAAGCAGCCAGGTAGCCACAGCCCTGCTGGTGCTGGTGTATTCTGCTTTTTGGTTAAAATAAATGAACATCCTTCCCCTGAGACTGAAAATCCTGGGAGCCACTTATCTGGCTAAAGATTTATTTAAGTTTTCATCTTAAAGGGAAAGGCAAAAGGGAAGAGAGTTTTCTAGTGCAAAGTGATGAGATTGTAAGGAAGGATTCTTTCCACCTTTGGAAAAGTGCAGACTGACAGTAGTGGCAGAGCACAAGCAGGCAGATGTGTCTCTGTTTAGGAGACAGGAGTGTTGTCCCATGCGTGCAGGACCAGTTTTAACCTAGTGGTTCAGTTTTAATTCGTGCCTCCATCTAGCTTTGCTCTTTTTCTATTTAGAGAGTCAGTGAAACAGTTCCATTACTATGTTGCTTTTGAAAATGGGAGGAGAAAAATGGACTAGAACTATCATAACAGTCTAAAATTACTTATCTTGATAAATTCTTCCAGTCCTTTATTCGCAATCAAAGCATTTTAAAGCCACTTACAAGTCACTGTAGCCATATGGGTTAGATCTGGTTATGCTTTGATGGTCTGGAGAAGATTATGTTCAGAGTAGCTTTTGTGTGTTCTTTCACTCTGCCATTTGTGAGTGAATATTCATAGATCATTTCCTTTCAAATATTTACTAGGTTGTCTGTTTTCACATTTCAAGTCTTCATTTGAAATAAGCAAGATAATTTTGAGAAAACATTCTGATTAGAGCCAGAAACTATAAGTATTTCACTGTTTAATAGAATAGTGCTGCAGGATGTAAATGATTAAACGGAACATGTTTTAGATACTTTAAATTACATAACTTAAAATTACATATTCTTTCACACTGCCAGATGGAACAAAACCTTGATATATTGAAACCCTTATTTTTTGTTTCTCGGTGACTGAAATGATTTCTTTTTTTTCCCCCCTTTTTCTCCAGTGGGATTCTGTAGGAAATGGTCCCCCTTCACTGAAAGCTAAAATACAGGGATTAAGCTGTTAGGAAAAGAGGTAGGTAACTTGGTTTTCAGTTTTATCTTCAGCATATGGACTGTTTGTTTAAAGAATGATGCAGTCTCTTTAATTATCTTGAAAGATCATAAAGAAATCATAAGTAATACAGCTGAAAATGTGAGTCATTAGGGTCAGGTAATATGACTTAGGAGTATTGTGAATACAAGTCAAGTCTCATTGTACTTCCCCCTACTGAAAAGGTCAAGAGTGATTTTTGTTTAAAATTCTGAATGCTTTCTATTTGAATAAAGAAAACAGGAAATTAAAGATATAAAATAAGTTATAGTTAATGCAAAACAGTTAAAATGTATGTTTTCCTTCAGTGCTGTAAAAAGGTTTGTGTGGCAACAACAATATTTTCAGAGTTTATTGCATCTGTATTCAATTTCTGCTGTTTTCCTTTCTGAAATACAAAGCTCAGGCTGCATTACTGTGCTGTGAGAATTTCATCAAAATTGAATGCAGCTATATATTTGCATCTTAGCAGTCTGGGAAGGAGGGTCACACGTTTACAATAAGTACAAAGCACTTTGATGTTCTCTTTTGTCCCTGAGAAGAGGGCAGACTGTGTGAATGGTTTTGATAGCTTTTTCATGACAAGCTTATGTGAAACTAAACTGCAGACCCTGCTTTGAAGCAACAATGAGGGAACATAGATTTCCAGTTAAAAATGAGAAGATGAAATAAGCAAAAATAGAAATAAGGGTAGAAAAAAAAACAACAAGTAGATTAAGCAAAGCAGATAAATACATAAATAAGATTAATTTGTGACTTGGGATCCTGGGCATTGATTGTGGCTTTCTTATGTTCCCGGGAAGTTTTTTTTGCAGTGCTACTGAATGCACTCTTTCTGTGTTGGGGTTGCTTTATTTCTTCTTTTTAAATCTGGTGGGCCATTTGCTTTCAAAGTTCCAAGCCCAGTCCTGATATTATGTTCCCAGCTGGAGTTTCTATAATAACCTGAGACTATGTCCTCTTGGAATGCAAGTACATATGTCGTGGTCATGTTTTGATAATACATCTCTACAACTAATGTTCAGAGGTTATTTGCTGCCCTTACTGTCATCTTGTTTGCAAGATGACAAATGGATAAATTAAATTATATGGATTCTTTGAAATCATATGTGATTTTTCAAGTGGTATTTTGACATTAACTTGTAAAATTACCACCAGGAATTGTGAAATAGATAATTTTGTCCACTAACCGGGAGAAATCTAGAAAAAAATATGTTTTGTTTTTAAAAGAACAGCCCTTTACTAAATTAATCTAGTTAATATCTATTAAATACTGTACAAGGTTTAAAAATATTGTGTGTATAGAAGAGAATGTTGTACATTCCTTACTTAAAATGATATTGGCCGTTGAATGGTTTAACAGCAAAAAAAAAGCAAACCCTTTCTATCCTAATCTGCTACATTGGAGTCTGGGAAAGAAAAAAAAGAAAAAGAAGAAAAAAAGGTAGAGGTAGATTATAAAGAACAGCTGCTTAATACCTTCACTTTATCTCTCAGTTCTTTGAGGGATGGGCAGACAGAACCACACAGAGAACTGTAAGGTAGTCTTAGGGATATTACAAAGAGAATCATAAGACAGATGGCAGCACTACCCTGCACCTGCCTTAGACAGATGAGCAGCCTTTCTTTGGATTTTTTTTGTATTTATTTAGAGTAAGATGTCTGGAAACTCGATTGTGTTTGACTTTGGCTTTTTAATGCCACTGGTTATAAGACACAGACATTTTGGTAATTTCACTAAGGTCATCAGAATTATGTCCTTGCATCAGCGGAATATGATTTAAATATTTAAACTCCAGAAACTCTTGTTAATCTCTTTTTTAGGTTTTTATTTGCCCAGCACATTGTAGTAATTACACAAATTTTGTATACTGGTGAAGGTTTTTATTGACTTGGAAGAATTATTAATTCATATTTCATAACCTTACCTCTGTTAAGATGAATGGCAGAAGGAGGAAAAGCATAGAATGAATGGATCAGAAAATCTTTGCTGTAACAGTTGTATAGGTAAAAATAAGTAGAATAGAAAGGCAAATATAGGACTGAAGACATGAGTCAGAATCATGCAAATGAACAGATGCCCTGCAATCAATATAAGAAGAGATGGGTATTTAATTAAACAAACAAACAAAAAAAGTAGATTCAGCTAAAAATAACATCTGCAAAATTTATTTTGTGGTATCAGAGCAGCAGGTGCAGTTATGTGGCAATAACTTAACTCTGCTTTGAAGGTATTTTGCAAAAGCCAGATTGTGACAGCACTACTTCAGCTGTCAAATATCCTGCTCCAAAGTGGTCCCATTAGCTTCACTTGAACTCATGCTATGTTTCTGGTGATTTTAAAGGAAATAGTTGTTGCTGAACAAACTTGAGTATTAGACATGCCAGTTAGAATGGGCAGGACTGAGATCTTGCAGGTCCTCATATATTTTTACTTTCCACATGGCTGTTACTGCCCCACGGAGTGGGGAGAATAATCTTGAACTTCAAAAGATATGCATCTAAACTATTTCCACTACTGGAAAAAATGAAACCAGCCAGACTTTCTTAACTGCAGTTCCTGCCACTTCATATTATTTAGGTGAAAAATTTTAGATGTACCTTTTTTTGTCCCCTGACTAGAAGCTTCAGCCCTTTGCTTGTAAAATTAGAATACATCCAAATGAAAATGATGGACTTGATCTTCCACACTACTGATGCTGGATGCACTTCCCTGAAATCAACATCAAGACCATGGGAAGCTGTAGAAACTCTTAATTCTGTGGGTTGTTTGTCGAAAGAAACCCAGTGATGAAGAGTTTTGTCCTTGATTTTGAAAGGAGGAGAATACAAGTTTAGTGAAGTACTTTCCTCTCCTAAGGAGGGGTATGTGATTTCCTTTTGAGCTCTACAGCAGCTTTAGAATGGACCAGTGGTGGAACTGGATTTCAGATGATGTGTGGTAGATCACAAGCCTCTATTAAATTGTGAGATGGTGAAGCATGCTGGTAAACTGGTGGGACTGGCTAACAAAAAGAGTACAGAAGTGAGCCAAAAGAAGCAGCTGACAGAATGTGTGGCAGTAGCAAACAGGTAAAGGCAGTGTTTGCTGCACTCCTTGCTCCAGAGGATTTTAGAAACACACTAAAAGCAAGGTCTCACCTTCTAAACTGAGAAGCCCTTGGAACAGTCTCAAACTGCAGTACCAATAGTAAGAGTTTGAGAATAAAACAAGAAAATGAACTGTAGCAAATCTAAGGTTAGCATACTATTACCTTAGAGTCCTTGGAAAACTAAGAAATTAAGTGACTGAGTGAATGGCTGTGTAGCATGACCTTGCACTAAATCAGCCCTGATTTCAAGGGAATAAAAGGTGGTGACTGCAAATACTGCTTTTATTTGACTTTGTGAAGAAAGCTCATATGATGCAACTAAAAGTCATGCAGAACTACACTGTTCATAAATACAAAGTAATGAATGCACCTGAGGACAAGTTAAAACAGCTTCACTGATATATATGCAATGCTGGTCTTTAATTCAGTTCTCAGCAGTTAGGAAAGGCAGCTCAGAATTACATTAAAAAAACAGATAAGACCCAGAGAAGGAAATTACAGAGGTGTGGAAGAGGTGAAGTTCTTAAAAGAAAGATGGAACTGGCTCCTCAAATGACAAAAAACTGGTGAGGTGAAATATGATGGAGATTTAAGAAATCATGAGAGTATAGAAAAGGTGAATGGGGAGTGATTGCTCACTGTTTCTGACAATGCTGGTTCTAAAAGGTGCCCAATGCCATTATTCAAGCAGCAGTTCTAAAGTGGAAAAATAATATCCCTCTTCCCCCTTGGAGAGAGGTTAGTCATTTAAACTTATGCTTTCTAGAGGTAGGGAGTCCAAGAGAATAAGAAAAAAAAAATGGAAAATCCAGTGTCCATTAGCAACTATAAAACATCTTCCCTAAAATAGATTGTCAGAAGCTTGTACAGTATTGGAGGGAGGGGTCTTTCTCCTGGCAGATATTGCCTGTCACACTTATGTTCTTTTCCTGAACACCTGTGAGTAACCTGTTGTTGGAGGTCGGGTAACAGGGTAAGTAAGCCTTTGCTCTGATGATGTAGAAGGATTTCTCCATTCATAGATTGTAACTCTACTTTAAAATGTAGGTGTCCTGAAGAAAAAAGTGCAACAAATTTCTTACTTATTCAGGGCAACTTTTAGAGCTGATGGGAAGAAGTTGTTCAAGTCCACTTTGAAGAAAAGCAAGGCCTGGCCTTCAGCAGTAGGCATGGATCTAACAGTTTTGGCTCTCTGTTGATATTTTGCTCTGTAAGTGCCTGAATTACTTTGGTAACTGCATATGCTGTGAAACTCTGTGACAAAATGGAGCAAAAGCTGAAATTAAAGCTCTGCAAATTGCCTGGCAAAGGCAGGGACCTTGTTTACTGAGTTTGAATGCTTAGACCTGGCAGCCCTGAGCATCTCTGATCCAGATGAAATTGATTCACAGTGAGCCTGAACCATGCTGGTTATGACAGAGCAACTGGGATCAGTGTGTAAGTGCGTCAGCTTTTAAAAGGTACTGCAGCGTTAGGAATAGGCACCAGCTGATCAAAATTCTTCAAACCCAGGGGAGTGCTCTGTCGCCTAAATGGTAGCTCAGTGCCCAATGTAATTTGTAGCTTTATCCTTGAATTCTAAATATCTATTTCTCTAATTCTCTCAGTTTAACCCTGTCTCAGCATAAATTGAAAGGAAAAAAATCTCTCAATGCTGTTACTTTCTTTTCTTGTCTTCAATGGTGATTCAGAATACCTGAACATCAATCAAGTTGATTGCATCCAATCCTTAAATTTACTAAAAGTTTAAGTTCTGGTAAAGCTGATATCTGGGAAAGATTTTCAAAAATTAGCTCTCTGTCAACTCTGTCTTCTGTAGAATGGCTTGTCTGTGAACTTCAAAGTAAGAAACTCTCATAAATAACTAGTGCTCTCTGCTTATTAGCGACCTGTTTGCATCTGTGACTACACGTCTGCTGTCACTCTACCCAGCTATATTTGAGAAATTATTTTCCCTGTAGTCTTCCATGCAGCTCCTCCCAACCCTCTGTAATGATTATATGAGATCATCTGATGACTCTATTGTTATGCTAAGGATTACACTATTATTAGGCTTGGGATAGCCAAAGATAACTATTAGAATGAAAAGACATTCTCAGTGTTAAACCAGCAGAAAACTGTAGTGACATCAGGTATATCAAGACTACTACTATCACCTGGATTTACACTGGCATAAAAAACCTTCTCTTTCTGGTTGTAAAATTTGTTAATGGACTGTAAACACAAAAATTCTAAATTATTCTTTTTTTTTTTTTTAGAAAATTTTCTCTGTGTGTACAATTCACATGTGTTTAGCTATTGCATACTAATTTTTTAAAACATGTTTATATAAGTGGTCTCAAATAAATTGAAGTTTTCCACTTTACTTTCACAAAAATAATGTAATTTTTCCTCTGAATTCTGTGCTTTACTGTTACAATATTTACAAAGCCTATTTTCCTGAACTTATGTGCTAAGTCAGGCTTTTGCATAGAGGCCTACAGAATAAAAGTTAAGTACAGCTTTATGCTAACATGCAATTAGTTTGCAGGCTTAATGTTGAGGTAATACTTCAAAAGGAAAAAGTAGAATTAAAGAAAATACCATAATAATGGAAAAACTGAACAGAGTGTAATTAATTTTATTTTGTTTTGCCTAATGGTACTGAAGACATGTAATGTTTCATGTATGGATTCTATTGTTCTCTGGCTTCAACAAGGATGTAACTTTGTAGTAATCTTTAATTTCTTTAATATACTTTCTGATAGCTATATCAAGATGCCTATGTTTCCTTATTTTTTGAACTAAACTAAAGAATATTTTTTAATTGATGGAAAATATACTGGGAAAAAAAATATTTAAGTCATTATTATCTACTAATGAAAAACAGGTAAAATACTTGAAATACATGCCTTTTCTAACTAAGGTCAGCTTTTATATAATGATATTTTTTGAAACATACTTCAAATATGTTTCAAAACACATTTCAAAGACAAAACAAATTTTTTTCCTTGATGCCTGTTTTGTATTTTTCAAATGTGAATTTTTTTTATAAATGGCACTGAATAGTTCTTTGAGAAAAACACACTTTATTCATATGTCCACATTAAAATAATGTAAAGTTCATCCTCAGGATAGCCAGTCTCATTAATTCAATAATAATAGATGACATAAATTATTATTCATCAGAAAAATGGATTCAGATATCTGTCTGTATTCACCAATTCTTCTATTTATTATTCTTTTTTATTCAGTTGAGGAGGAGTAACTTAGACCGTCTGAAGCAAACTCTATTAGTATACAGTAAGCAGTACTACTGCTTAAGTTTAGTTTTGGTTTATTTTGTTTTTTTTGTTTTAAAATATTATTTTCTTTATATTTTATTTTTATATTTATATGTATATTTATTATTTTTTATATATAATTTATATTTTCTTTTCTTTATATTTCTTTATGCTTGCAGAGGCACCTAACAGACCAACAAGTTTAAAGCTGATGTAAATTTTTCTTAGTTTTTCCTCCCATAGTTTCTTCCTTAGGAAGGAGCTGTGGAGCTCTACAAATTAAGTGAGAGCAGAAGTCATGGAAAGCAAGTTTATTTCTTAGGAGGGTGTGAGCTACTAGTGCTGTGGTGGTATATAAACCTGTTCCTTCCTATAAAGAATGCTTTTATCTGTCTGAAGAATTTTTAGAAGCCAGGAGTTGATCAGAGAGGTAGCTGGTGGCCCTCGCAGTTAAGTGTCACTGTTAGGGTGTTTGTGGAGCTTCCTGCTGTGCTGTGCGAAAGTTGTGTTCACCTCTGAAGGGAGGAACTTGTTAACACCTGGCCCTGCTGAATGGTCCCTCACACAGCAAAAGGACAAAGGTTTGTGCACCCCTCCATTGAGGCTGGTGAAAAATCAATTTCCCACTTGTCACACAATGGTCTGTAGCTGTGATATATAGCTGAAAACCTCAGCACAATATCCAGAAGGGGATATTTGCGTCCCCTGATGTCATTCCGGTCGCTAGGAGCAGGTGCCAACGTGTGCAATTGTCCCCACGTCCCTCTTCATCCTTAGCTTGTCCTTTACCTTGACTGGTAAGAGGTTCTCAGAGGCAGGAATACATCCAACATCCCTGACTCCCAGAGAGAGCTCTGGCCAGGAGTATTTCACACGCACTCTATGAGGCCTCTGCCAAGCGGGTCATCCCCACATTTCCTGCCTTCATGTTCTGCTGTCCCGTCCTGGCCCAGCTCAGGAGGCACTCAGTAGCTCTCAGGGAGGTGAAGAAACACAACCTACTGAGTTTGTGGTAGAAATACTGCCATGTCCTTCTGTGGTCCATATCCTGATGTGCCTGATCCGTGGAGCAGCACCAGAAAATAGCATGGAAACTTGCCGCCTTTCCCTGTGTTGTTTGTCACGTTCACACACAGGCATGTTATCTACACACATACTTGTGCCCAGGAAGCAGAGAAGGAGAAGGAAGATTACTATATCTGACCAAATTATATTCACATTGAGGATTGTTCTGCTTTAAATAAAATACTTCTCACAGAGGTTGACCTCTGGTTTTAATCTAGAGTTGTTTGTTCATACGTTTCTGTGATCTTGTGATCTTTCAAGAACTTCTACATTTCTTTCCCTTTAGCTAAGAATAAACATTTGTTCTCTTCTTTTAGTAATGATATAGGAAAAAAAAATAACATTATATATTTATTAATTTATACTAAATCCTGGATTTATTTTAGGCCTAGGCCTACGAAATGAATCAGGCAGCAGATGTTGCTTTTTTGTCAGTAACAAAAAAGTAGGAGCCAGGGTGAATGACTACGAGGGGTGAAGAGGTAGAATTAACTACAGATTTTATCCGTCTTTCTTCCTACCCCTCAAGCTATTTCTGTTTGTATGGTCACAGGCCTATAAAAGTGTAATGGAATACTGCCCTGAGTGATAGCATTTCATAGCTATACATTACATTTGCATTACCAGCTAAGAAGAAATTTTAAAAACGAAAAGATTTAATAGCATGTTGCTGAAAGGCAGAGTTTAAAACATAGTGGATATGTTTGTAATCTGTATTTTAAAATAAACTGACTTGTTTGTACTATGAAGAATCTTCAGATTAATTGAAGAGAATTTTCACTGGAAATATATTAAAAATTGTTGCTATGTTCAGTAATTTATTAACTATATCTACCTCTAAATTCTAATCAATTCTGTAGAATGCTTTTATTATACAAAAGCTTCTAAATACACTTTGTCAAATGAATACATACCTTTTCTTCTAATCTTTTTGTTCTTTTATATATTTTGAACAATGATTATAGTGCATTTAACATAAAAATATATTAGTAATCATTATGCAGTAAATTATGCAGGTTACAGAATTAGAACTGTTCAGGCAGTGGATTTAAACAAAACTCTTTAAGCATGTATTCATTCACCTTTTAAGATTGTATTTAGTCATGGATTATTACTAGCTGAAGCTTTCCTGCATTCTGTTCTTAAGGCCTATAATTTCCTGCTGATGAAGTTAGCAATTAAAATAAAATTCTAAGGTGTTCACAGAGACAGACTGAAGAGTCCATGATAAGAGTATTTGGTCTCTAAGAATAAATTGCTTTCTTTTTTGAATTGTCTACCAAGTAGCTTGGAGATAGTGATTACATCTATAATTCAACTCCTGTAATGAAGGAGCTAATGTATAACTTGTGTGTGTTCTCTCTCTGTGCAGGGACTGTACCCTATACAAGGAAATGGGATAAATGCAAAGGCTGTATCAGAAATGAGCATCTGCTGCTTCATACAGCAAATGAGATTTTTCACAAAGTTTATGAAAAAAATATGCTGCAGAACCCAGCCACAGCAAACATTTTAAATACAAGCAGTATTTTCCTACTTCATCTTGTTTGTCTTTAAATCTTCTTCACGGCCATGGGACTGGACACCTTGCTGATTCACAGGAGAATCTTGTTTCACTTTTTCATTTTAATACTCTAATTCTTGGGTAAAGTCAGCTGTTATCCCAGGATGCTCTGACTTGCATTTGATCTGTCCAAATCCTTATGAATATGTGAAACAAGTGGAGGTTCACCTCTGTACTGAGAGAACTTGCTGAAAGGAGGAAGGAGAACCAAACCCTCTGTGTGTTGATGCTATGTGTCATTTAGCTAATATAAATAATACAGGAGCAGAATTTACTCCTTGATAAAAAGGAAAGGTAAAAAAAACAATATGAAAACTATACTTGCCTTGAACTTTGGGTCCATGTTCTCCTGTATGGCAAAATAAATTGCACATGTATGACAATTCTAAAGTAAGAAAGGAAATTGTTTTTTATCTATGCTGAAACAAGGTTTGGTTTTTGGTATATGACCAAATATATAATATATTAAATTTATTAAATTTTACAAATGCATTTACTGGCTGAACTTTTATTATTAATGAAAGTGTGGCTGAGGATTATTCAGTGTTGCATGCTAATTTTAGAAGCTTTTTTATTCTGCTGATACATTTTATCATAATGAGACTGTGCTTTATCTTGAAACCACGTCATTTAGGAAGCATTTTGCTGAGGTCATCCTTGCTTTCTTTAAAGACTACTTAAAAACAGTTCTCTTCAAGCATCCGCAGCTTTGCTCCTAGAACACACAACCTCTCTGCTCCACATTATGTTCATATTAGTAGATTTTCCCATCTGCTCTTCTTGCACAGTTTCCTTATTCCTTTCTTGCCAGGCACATTTAGAAACTACAGGCATTGCAGCCTCAAGCCAGGCTGTGCTGGCTGGTGACCGTCTTTCCTGTAAACCTTGAGCTGGCCATGTTTCATTTTGTTTTGTTTATTTTTCTGCTCCATCCTTGATTCCACCAAGAGCTTCAGAGGTTGTACTCCTTGTTTCATCATAGTAGCAAAGAAGGAATCCTGCATTAGGCTTTTCCCACTGTTTCTGGTTCTTAACTGTGAGCATCTGCTTCATGATTGAGGCTGACAACAATGAAACTGTTTGGATGGAGTCCCAGTGAAATTAAAAAGTGGAAGGTCACGTGACCAGATCAGTGAAATATTTATAATTCTACCTATTCTAAAAAATAACATAAAAAGAGTGCTCTTTCAGAGAGTTTGTTGGTGATTTGAAATTTTATGCCTGTGCAGAGCTTCTAAAAGTTTACTAGAATTTAAATTTTAGCATCAAAGGAAGGAAAAGTCTCATATGTTATAGTTATGATAGATACCCATGATAAAATAAACTGGAATTTAGGAAAAGTGTTGAGGACTTTTCAGAAGTGTACCTGTAGAAAATGTTTTGTTTTATATAGTATGTTTACATTCAGAGTGATACAATAGTAATCCTGTGTGAGAATCAGTCCTTTGCTTGATTTGTGTAGGAATGCTGAGGATTTTGTGCTGAGACATCCTTTACTTGGTAGTTAGAATGTGCCAAAATGCTGTCTCAAAACTGACTCAACATACAAAGTAGCATTGTAATTTCTCATTTGTTTTTTTGCTTAGAAACCTCTGAATATTCCACTCTTTAATGATGGAAAATGTATAGCTCTTTAGGATTTCTTTATCTGAAAGATGTAACTTTTCCAAAAGTTTCAATTACTAAATGAGTGGGTTTTTAAAAATTCTGTTGATTCTGAAGTGAAGATTATTTTTTCTTGAATACATTAATATTCTGGAGAAGATTTACATTTGTGGTAAGTGCTGAGATTGCACACTCTGTAATAGGGTTACAAAACTATTTTCTTATGAGCCAAATGCAATTCTATTCATTTGCAAAAATGAAAGCCATTAAATATTTACAAGAAGAGAGAAAATTGAGATTGAAGAACTGCAAGGCAAGTTTTTAAAGGATTTTGGTGGTTGATTCCAATTACAGCTTTCTAATATAAAATCATAATTTGTGTTGTCAATATATGTAAATTACATTATGATGATTGACATATCCTTTTTATTTTGTTGTCAATTGTTTTGGATCTCTGAAAATAAAATTTGGGTGTGTTTCTACAAAACAGAGACATGTGTAAATGAAAGCTGTCTTTTTTGGATCCACAAATTGCTCTCCTGACTGCTACCAGATGTAGTAGAAAAACAGTCAATTTCATTCGCAAACGGATCACTGGGAAGAGCTGGTTTGCCTTACTTGTAGATTTAAGGAATATCCTGTCTTATGTGCTGCCTGAGAATGACTTCTATTATAAGCAACCCTTCTATGGTGAATCTGGTGAGTTAAAAAAAAAATCAAGTTACTTTTAGTTAAAGTACTCGAAGGTTGAGAAATGGAGAAATAAACAACCTGCATTGGATTGTTGCTGCTCAGATTTGTGTGTTGGGTTTTTTCAACTAAACATGATTTTCTTCTAGCTAAAAGATTAGGAAAAAATGCCTCAGATTGATGGAATTGCCTGTATTTTACATGTTATTGAAGGAAGATATTGTTCAAGTAATAGGCAACCTAGAGTACTCTGAATCAAAGGAGTTCCACAAAGAGCTTTGAGAGAAAATGTGGAAAATCATGATTTGTGCAATTAAAGGAAATTTTTGTGAAATGCAGTGCGAAGATAAGCTTTCTTCCTGGAAGATGTTTCAGCACAAAAATAAATTAAGAGGTTTCCTAGAAGCCTCTAAGTGAAGTAACCCACTTCACCCCCCAATATTTATATGCAGGATATTTATTATATCCATTATTTTTGGATCCTTTAAGTATGGTGAAACAAGGTAAATTTTATGGAGAGAAATGAAAGAAGAGAGATACATCCATATTCTGTCACCTTTATTTCTTTTGAGTATCATGGGGATAAGGGCAATAGACCTTAGCATTATGGTTAATGAAATACATAAAACGGAGTGTTAAAAGGGTAATGCTTTAAAAAAAATCCCCAACCAACCAAACAAAAAAAGTGTGGTTCTCTAGCTCCTTTCATTTTAAGAGCTATAATGCCAAGTGGAAAAAAATAAACTCTTCAAAATATTCAGGCTGGAGCTGACAGGAGAAGAAGGTTTTGGGTGAGCTGTTCAGGTGACTCAGCAGGCAGCAGGTAGATTCTAGAGAGCAGGTGGAATCACTGTGCTATCTGGCCCTGCACTTGGATGCTCTGGAAATCTCCTGTTTCTAACTCCAGAGGAATGGTCTGGTTTGATTAAAAAAACAAACAAATAAAAATATAAATAAAAATAACGGAGTATAGGTTTAAGTTTGTATTTATTTGTGTTCACAGCGTGTTTAAAATTTCTACAGGAGTGTGATGATATTTACTAATATTTTTGTGTTAAATATTCCATCATTCATGTTTTTCCTTGGCGTTGAGCATATTGAAGTTATTTTTCTTTCATTGCTTCTTTCTTCACCCAAATGGATTAATTGTTATATACTTCATCCGTTTGAAGTTGGTTGTCTAGTTGTATTTAAAGATTCTCACTGTCTCTGTGGCTCAGCAGAGGTTGTATATTATAGTCATGATAGTTCAGTCTGCATTTTGCTGGAAAAAGAGATTGTAAATAATTAATACTGAGTATATCTTCAACTCCAGAAAAAGTGTAGCATTTTCCAGTAGTAGCACTTGTAGATAAAGGAATTCTTATGTGTATAGGATATTGGTTTACACAGAAGCTTGTTACTTTCACAGATGGTTACAGTATTGCTGATTTTTTTCCTGATAATTATTCATGCATAAATTTGTCAAGCATATGTCATGGAGGATAGTTGTTTTTTCATATTTGTGTATTTGTCCTCCATTGCTAAGGACAACAGAAGATATATGCCTGTGATAGGGAGGCATTTTGCAGTGGAAAAATTCAATTTGCTTGGTATATACATTATGTGATTTATAGCAAGTTTCATGACAAGTATAGCTACTGGCTTGACTGCTGTTTTAAAAAAAATCGGTTCATTAATCAATATTCATTTTTCATACAAAAACATTATTATTTTTAGGCATCTAAAGGCCATGAATACCCAAGAGTCAACACATTATTAAAACTGTTGAGTGTCACACTCATCCATTTGCTTCAGTTTAAAGGCTGACAAAAAATTTCTTCTGGAATAACTGGATCAGAATTCAATGTGCCTGTTTGCAACAACAGAACACCCTAATGATAAAGTGCAAGACTATGTAATAGAAACGAATGAAGTGTAAAATAAAATAATAGAATAACATGACAAGCTAAATGCTTTCTGCAATGCAGTATTCTTGAAAGTAAGTGCATCATAAAAAAAAAAAAAAAAAAAAAAAAGATACTTTCATGTTTCCTAATTTCACATAGGAGATATTTCTGATTTACCATCTACCTCTTTGAACAATATTTTGTTGCTTATCTGGTTTAGCAGATCTCTGGATCCAAAGTACAGGATTTAGTAGCCATGGTAGCTTCCATGGAATAAATCTTAAATATGCAGCAGTTCAGAAGTAAATATTTTGTGTTTTCTCCTTCAATATATTTGCTATATAATTTGCAGTGGATTTCAACAGTTTCAACAGACAGGCTTAATATCACTCTGAAATTTCAACTTGCCAGCTTATTTCAAGCACTCAGAAGTACAACATGTATTTTCTGCACCATGCCATGTTGAGAGACAAGCTTAAGTCTGGCAAAGGTGAGACCAAAAAAACACAGTAGGCTAAGGAAGAAAGAAGGAAATGTTGGAAAGTTGGAAAAAATCCGTAATCCCAGCTATACTTTACTAGTTTTGAGGTCACTATTCTCTCTTTAAACCCAGTTAAATTGTGGTCAGCCTGCATAATTAGTCTACAATTAAGGAAATGAGGCGATCTTAATAAGTGAACAGACCACTTGCCTTGAAGCTCTTCCACCCTCATTTGTGGAAGACTAGAGTCAGCAGTGGCACTGGCACTGCCTCTTGCAGTTGCAAATTTTGCACTTCTGAACATTTTCAGTCCCACAGCAGGGCAGAGTGAGGTACATGTGACAGTTGTTGGGGGAGGTTGGCCTGTTTTGGCAGCACTGTGCATCTGACTCTCACAGACAGATCTGAGATCTGCCAAAGCAGTAGATGCGTCATCTGGAGGGTGCAGGGGGCAAAAAGGAACCTTCAGAACTCCCCTGTACTTCATGTTAGGGATTCTCTGTGAATGAGCAATGAGGAATTCTGATGAAAATTAGATTTGTTTGCCATCCAGAGCAACTTTCTCATCCCTCTTCCCATCCCTTTGCCCCCTCTGAAATGGCAAACTGTTGGTAATGTTGCATTGTGCCTGGGCCTAAAACAGTGGGGATTCCTTCCCTGATAGCCACAGGTGGTCATCCTGTAAGTCAGAGATTTGATTACCCATATCATTGGCTTAGCTTGCATAGCTCCAAATGCTATTAAATGTAATAAAATTATCCAACCTTTACATCACTGTGCTGTGGGCAAAGGATATTGTTCTCAGCAATCAGCATTTATGTCCAACCATTTAACACTGGTGAAGCTGTGCTAATGGCTTTCTGTGACATTTTTGAAAGGACAGCCATTAAATCAAACGAGCAGATATGTACCTAGAAAAATGTAACATTCAAATATTTGGGAAGAAATGAAATTACCAACTTTGTTCTCAAATTAAATTAGTAAACAAGGCTGTGCAGTTCTTAGTGCAGAAACAGATCTCTGGCTCTTTCTTTTCACAGCTCAATAATTCGCTGCTGTGGACTGAAATTGGAGCTGATGGTGTGATTGGATTTGTAGAATGATATAGTTTGTAAGGCTTCAAATTAATAGAAGAGTGAAATGAAATTGCAAACAGGTAGACAGAATAGGCAAGAAAGGCAATTCATTCCTTTAATTACAAGTATGAAGGAAGAAGAGGGCTTTATGGATGATATTATGGACCACTCATATTGCCCCTGGCATATGTGATAATTCTACCAGGGCTGGACATCAGCTCCAGGGAAAGGTACAGCAATGATCCTATCATTGTATTGCCCAGTCACACATTATCTGTACTCAGATTTTGCTCTCTCCCTTTGAATAAAAATTGCTTTCTGCAATTATGTTTAATATCTGAGGGACATAACGTCCAATCCATGGCCTTTTAAGTGATACTTCTCTTTCTCCCTAAGTAAGCATGGTAAAGACAGTGTGTTGGATCAGAATGCTTGTGTGATGCTGGATGTTTATTCAGGTTATTCTATGTTCCCTAATACCTATATGTTCCCTAAAGCCTAATACCTAGTATATGCCTGTCAAATCCTTAATAATTCTTGTATGTTATAGAATAATGTTTTAGATTGAGAAGGGTTTGGTCTTTTCAATCAGTGCAGATGTTTGAAATATTTAAAAGTACAGAGCGACATAAATAGTGTTCATTACAGAAAAATCTAATTTTGCCTATATGAGGCAGTCAGGATTATGGTTTGATTTGGAGCCTCATCCTACTTTTATTCATTTGACTTTAACAGAAATCACCTTCTAGTCATTATTTAATCCTGAACACTAGTAGTACTGCTAAGGTCAGCATGTATTCCATAGAAACCAAAGTTAATGCTAGGAGTGAAAGTTCTCAGAAATTACTTTTCAAGTGTTAGCAAAATAAGTGAGGAAAATGATTACCACCATATCAATTTGTAACTTTTAACACACCTAGAATATGTAAATATAAAGCCATAAAATATGGCTGCTAATACCATGACTTCTGAGTATATATGATAATGTAATTGAAAGGTCAGAGAGAAGACCTCTTCTTGTAAATACTTAAATGAGAAATCTTTGCTCATGAATTATTCTTTTTAGGTGAGCAGGAATGGGCATTTCATTAAGTATTGCCCATGGGAATAAGTAGCACAGGATCAGACCTTCAGTACTTCAGTGTACTAAATAGGAACTCTATAATGTCACTCTGATAAATTTTTTTAATCAGTTTTTTGTGATGATCTGGTTAGTTCCCAAAGCAACTGGAGGAGAAATCTGTCCAGTTCCAAAAGGCAATGTAGATCTGCTTCAATTACTGGGTACTGTACCGTCGGTCTATGTTGTAGTACCAAGCTGAACACTGCAAACAGTTGAAAAGCAGCTGATTCATGATCCATGGGAAATGATTCCACCCCACAGGCTGTTTTAACATGGAACAATGCTAGTGAAAAATATAAATCTAGTGTCTTAGCTGCTGCTTAAATTTCCATTTATTTTTCTAATGACTCAAACCTTCCTGCTGGGTATTTAATCCATTTCTAATGTTCTCATGCTGAATTCTTGGCATTTGAATTTGCACCTTCTATACACACAAATGACTGGAAGAGTGTTCTGTCTTCTACTGTTTTCCATCTGTGAATCTGTCTTGCTCAGCAACTTTGGTCACATTTTGAAGGGAAGAAGAGTAAGGAAAGTGTGAAGAGTTTGGAGTTTTTACCCCCCCCGAATCCTTGGGATTAAGAAAAAAAGCAGAATTCTTTGTTCAGTATCCAGATAGTAGTTTTGTGTTTACTAAATTCTAATGAAAAGTATCAAAATTCATATATTGCTCCAGCTGTATAATGCAAAAATAATTTGAAGATTTTGCCGGCTTTATCCTGAGGTAAGCTATGAAGCTGGATTTTGCTTTCACTTGTGTAGATACAATATTACAGAAACTCAGTCTAAATCTCCTGTTAAAAAATGACTGTGAATGATCAGATTTATATTTCAGATTTCTGGAGCAATTAACCCTGGGCTTCTTAGGAAAGGCAGTAATTAACCCTTCTCTTTTCAGTCTGGTTCCATAATCTTTATCTTGTCTGTGTTAAAATATTTGTGAGCTAATTACATAGATCACCTTCAAATGTGTAAAGGCCTGGTTTCAAAATTGTGAAACAGAGCATGTGGTATTTTACTACTTGGTTAATATTTGTGCATAAATATTTTCCGTTTCAATTATTGTGCTAAAGTTAGATCTACATTCAGAGGATAACCCTGAATTTCACAGCTATTATCGAGTTGTGTTTAGACAGGGGAGTCAGAACATCTGAAACTTTATGCTATCTGTTGACTACTCATATGCAAACAAAACAAATCTTCAGAGAGAACTGGAGATTACAGGAAATGTATCACACTGGCTTGTAGTACATGCACACTACAACACGCTCCTTGTAACGTGGAGGTAGACATATACAGCATATATTTGGGGATGGGGGAAGAGATTATTCCACTGCTGGCTTGTGCTGGTGTCCTCTGAGTTGCCACAACAACATTATCACTCTGGGTGTGAGAGCAGGAGGACACTTAGAATATATCTGAAAACCATGGAAAATCAAAATGTCTGTTTGGGATGACTTGTTTGGTATCACTTTGTCCATTATCAGCTGTAGAGCTCCAGTTCTTGCTCAGCAAGTTTATTTAATAGAGGCTTGAGGTACTACTTTTCTTTGAAATGGGCACACAGGAGAAATTGAACAGCTTTCTCAGAGGGTTAAAAACCAAACTTTACTGGCACACTTTAGAAAAGCAGAAATTTGGAAGACTTAAGACAAAACATTCAATCAACATTAACCATTTCACTGAACTTCAACTTAGCAAACTCTACCCATCCAATTTTAGAGCACCATACTTCAAGAAGAAAAAATTAGGCATAGAAAAGAAGAGAAAGAAAGAAAAGGAAGGGAGAAAAACAAGATATAGCTACTGCCTCTTAGATCCTAGCACAATCTCAATGGCCATAAAATCCAAGAACAAGAGGGATGTGACCATGTGTGCCTCAGGGCAATGATTTTTATCTGCTCTGGCCTCCTGTGGACCTTCCCTCCCTCCGAGTGGGTCTTCTGGTCATCCAGCTGCTCTGGGGCTAGACAGGGGATCCAGGGGTGGGCTGTGGGGCACTGCTTCCAGCGTGCCAGTGACTGAAACAGTTCTGGGCTGGACTACAGACTCCAAGGTGGGGTGTTGTGGAGCAGTACATTGTCCTTTTGCTGCAGAATTTGCCCTGTCCCCTACTACACACACACTTCGGTTGTTTTCTCCAGACTCTCATAGCAACTATTTCTGTCACTAATGCTGATATCTCTCTCTCCTCCTGCAAAGGAAACATGAAGACTCTTTTAGTTTCAAATTGTGCAAAATGGCTGTTTGTCTGACTTAAAAACTTTCTTTATAGTGATAGCCAACATTTCAGCATATTTGACCTCATTTTTCATTTTGCTGAAGAGCTGGTAACTTAAAAATTTGAACTCTTTCACCATCAGTTTTGTACATGGAATAAAAGAAAGCAGGATAGTTAGGCACAGCATCTTGTACTAAATGTGTGTCTGCATCCTGTGCTGGCACCATATGAGATTTAAAAAATCACTAACTTGGGTGTGTATTTCCACTATGGATGAAGAGCAGCATTCTTTCTAGCATAAATATAAGAAAAATTATATTTATGAACCACAACCCTAAGCTTGAAAATTACAGTCAGTACTGATTCCTTAATGAACAACATTTAACTTCTTGTGTTTTGTCTTAATTTTGCTGAAAGAATAGATTGCCTTGGTGCCCTTCTCAGTAGAGTGCACAGAAAGTGTAACACAAGTAGCTTTCTATGGGAGGTAGCTGCAAAAACTTGTGTGGGGAGAAAGGGAACATTGCCACTTGTTTGTTGTTTTGTTCTTTTATTTTCCCAAATTTAAAGTTATCCATGGTTAATTTTTCCCCCCCTAAGAGCTTGAACATATTGATTTGAGACATCAAAGGAAACTCCCCTGTTGGTACTAGTGTGATCTCATTTCCAGGCTGGTACTCCATGCCACCAAAGAGAACCTACTCAGAACAGGGAGGTTTTCTGAGTGCTGCAGCTTCTGGGGGTCCTAGATCAAGGAGGAATTTTGGAGGAAAAAAAAATATTGAAAATGGACCTGAGTTCAAGAGGTTCAGGAATCACTGGACACATTCCCAGCAGATCTATGAGGAATCAGCTGGGCTATAATGGAAACATCAGAATGGATAACTTTTTTTTATTCTAGCTTAATGCATTTTAGGATCTGTCTGATGTAACATGGAAGTAACATTCAAATGCTATATAAGGGATAAATGAAAAGTGTTCAGGGAAAATAAAAATATCATGACTTTATTTAAGTGTCCCCAGTACCTCCTGAAGTTCACAAAGGACCGACAGAGCACTCTGCCAGGAAAGAGAGTCCACAATACAGTGTTACTGTGTTTAAAACTCTGATGTTTCAATAAGAATCTCTTTTTTTAAAGGCTCCATACTTCTGAGCTCTTAATGATTATTGAATCATTAGTCTAATGTATCCCCAGGGTCTTGTTGCAGAAAATTACTAATAAAACACTCACTTCCCACAATTTTAATTGTTCAGTAAGTAGTTCCTTACTTGCAAAAATCTTCTATAAATTTGCCCTAACTGCAATTGTTATGCATTGTTTCATTGTCAGAAACAATGGTATCCAAATCTAAAAGATGTAATGTGGGGGAATGTAAAGACTATTAATAGTCAATTTGTAGCATTTCACCTAAATTCAGTATTTTTCCAGAAGGATGTTTGATTTTTTTTTCCCCTGTATTTAAACATTACCACTTAAAGAACATCTTTCCTTAACTCTTGTCTGCAGATTGTGTAAATCTAAGTAATGTGATGCTTCAGACATGTCTGATGATCAGTGAATTATACTGGCACTTATCAGTCCTGAAATTAATTCTCTTTAGAGCAATTTCAGGTTCTTGGTGAATATAGGCAAACACTTGTGCATCGAAGTTCATGCATTTGCAAAGTTGCTTGGAACCCCATTTAGGGAGTTGACTAACTTGTCTGCCTGTAGATGATGTCATCAGAACAGCAAATTTTGCTCCAAATTTTATCTTCAATCTTGTTTTGAAAGGTCTTTGGAAAATTGGTTTGATAAAAGAAGAAATAAGCACTGCTAAAATGACAAAACTTGATACAAATAATCTGGTAATCTGGACTGGAGAATGCGGAACTACACTCAAATCTGATGTGCAAATTATCTCATTTTTTTCCCTACATGATCCAGTGGTCTGCACTTTATCAGTACCCTATACACAATCCTATAAATACATACAATTTTATCATTTCATCAAAAAGGGTGTAAAGGCGAGTACTTAGTTTTTAGGAAGTGCTACAACTAAGACATGCCACTAGAAGTTATCAATTTTACATAGGCAAAAGGCTGCTACTTCCTGTAATTAAAAACCCATGTTTATGAAGTTTTCCAGTGAACAACAAAGAGAAACCAGAATATCAAATGCCTTTTAGTAGGTATGTATCAATTAATTTGGAGAAGGAAAAATAAAAAAAGAAGTGTTAAAATAAAAGCATTATGGTCTGTCATACTTTTCTATCAAGAACCATCAGGTCATCCTTCAGGATAGCTTGAGTAAAAAGTAGATGTGATTTGTGCATGTCTGTCTCCTCCAGAAATATTAGAAAGTTTTGTCTTCAAATCAAAGAATTAGCCACAAATCTAGAATTGTATCAAGAAAATACAGAGAGAAAAAAAAGAAGATAGGAATGAAAAAATGGCCCAAACTAGGTGTTTATATCTTTGGGTTGTGCTTTTCTGGCCATTCTTGGCTTTCCTTTGGGAGTGGAAACTTGCATGTAAAAGGTCAGGGGTTTCATCTGTTGAGATCAATGGTAGGCTGTCCACTCACTTCAGTAAACAGTGAAACATGTCTCAGATTTCCACAGCTGATAATGGTGTAAAAATAGGCTTGCTCTCTCAGACTGCAGGAAATAGGAAATACCTTGGTCAAAGCATCACCCTGTCACAAAACAACAACAACAACAACAACAACCAAACAAACCAAAAAAATCCTCAAAAAAACCCACAACACCAAAGCACAAAACTAATTATAGACCAGCAGACCAGAAAAGAAGACCAGGTTCCTTGGAAATAGTTACTGTTTGTCTTAGAGCAGAGATGAAGAAATCTGAAGTTAATTCCGGTTGGTTGGTACCGGGGAGGAGCAGCCGTGACATGAACAGTACAGTCTGTGCTCTACATGCGGTGAGCACGTTTCTCACAAGTCAGCTTGCTCGTTGTGCTGTTGCTGCTAATGAAACCAGGAGTGCTTTGTGACAGCAATATGCTGCAATTCTTATTCTTTCTGGTTGCAGAAGAGAGGACAGCATTTCACATTAGGTGCCAATCCTTAGCCTGGGATGATGTGAAGAGCTGCAGGGAGGTGCAGAACAGTTCTGAGGCAGGAAAATATCTAGCCCAATCTACAGCAAAAAGGTATGTGTAAGTGCACAGACTTCCACCAAACACTGACATGTAATATTCTTTAATATTGAGATTCATTTTCAACTCATAATTTTGGCCTACATTCTAGCCTCAGTCAATATTCACATCTTGAATCAAGAATTTGTGATGTACAAAAAAATAAACTGATACTATTTCTTAAAACACTAGTCAGGGCTGTATATGAGAATAATATTGCACTGGTACTTGCCAAGCTGTAAGATCCATTTAAAGTGCATCTGGTACAGGACTACATGTATGCCAAGTAACCAAATCATAATTTTATTCTTACGCTGAAATATTTAGCTTTTGCTTATTATAAGTCTGTGGAAATTTTGGGAAGGACCCCTTTACAGACAGCAAAGTGTGGTTTCAATTTTTGTTTTGTGGTTTCCTTAGCCTAAAAAGAATTTAAAATGAAAATACACAGTTCCTTTTCATAAATGCAAAAACATAACAATTACATAGCCAATTATTTAGTAAAGATTAGGCTTTAAAAAAAAATCTTTTGTCATATAGTTTGTCAAAGGAGCTGTAAGATGAAATATGATCAAGAGCATTCATAATTTGAAACCTACTGAATGTTGAATGCTTTGATTTATAATTGATGCTTTAGATACATTATAAGTGTGAAAACTTCAGATAACTATGGTAGTTTACACACAGACATAAAGGATTGTGCACTAAAAGCTCTATTTTAATGGACCTGATCCTGTCAAAATATCAGCAAGAAAGAACTAATGCTGCTAAATACTGAATTCTATTTCACTCTACTAATGAAATACTCTGAGGATAACAGAGCCTCTTCACAAAGAAGAAGCTTCACAGTTTTTTCTAGAGAAGTCTAGTTGTGTGTCATAATTAAACAATCAATACCATGCCTTAGAGGTCTGTGATAAAGTAGATCCCATTTTATCAGTCAGGATACCCCTGTCAACTTGGTGACAATAATTGCTTAATGGGCATATGACAGAGAAATTTGGGGGTGAGTATAGTAAGAGTCCTGGTGTTTGTGCCAGTATTTCACTTTTTCTTATTTTTAGGGCATTAAAGCTGAAATATGTGTGTCCTCAAATGGAACATGAACAGTTCTGTCAGAGAGGTAGGTTAATAACTGAGAACAAAGGGAACCAGAGGGAATTGAAACTTTGATGAAATGGGGAAATGGGACCACTGGTGCACCTATCACGGGTCAGCTGGGAAGTGAAGCCTCCCAGTAGCAAGGCATTGAAAAGATCTAAGGAGCTGTGCATAAAAATGCAGCAGATTCATCAGCACAACATGTGTTTCAGAGAGAGAACTGCAGGCATAACTAAGGCAGTTCAAGAGGCCAGGCTGGTCCTCATTGCTGAAAACTCCAAATCCAGTGCAAAGCACTAATTAGTAGTAAGCTTGGCATGGCGTTCTGCAGTCTGTGCTTTTGAAGGTTTCCTCAAAACTTATTATATTCAAAGGATGGAAAAGCTTCAATAAAAAAACCCAAAAAAATAATAAAAAAAATTCCAGCATTTTATTTTTAGCTTAGTTTAAAACTCAGCCTTTTAAAACGTTACTGAAAATGAAGAGCAGATTTCTAATAAAAGAGCTAATTTTTAATAAAATTATTGTGTCAGCAGAACACTTCATCCTCAACAGACAGAAATGAATTAGTAGTTCACAGATATTTATTTTAAGTTTCCAATAAATACTTGGCAAATATTCAATAATGTTCATTAAATACATAAATGGAAAAATTAAAAATAAAGATTTTCCCCTTGTGATTTATTATATAGTGTTTTTGAAAAGCAAAGAAAGAAGTTGCTATCTGGCAGAAAAAGTACTACAGAAATGTTAATTAAATTGTATAGTCATAAGCAAGCTAGTGAGCAAGAAAAAAGCTCCCCTGCTTAGAACTAGAAGCCATATTTATTCTGGCTGGATGCTTAAAGATGTGAAAAGACTCTTTTGGATACTAAAGTGAAATTTAAATAAAGCACATGGAGCCGTCTTGCTAGGCACTTTTCTTTTTGAAGTGACCAAATGTGGGAAACTAATTAGGAGGTCTTTCATAATTGAGAAGCTGGAAACAAGCACGGGGAGGCTTTTGCAGGCACATCTGTAGCACAGTTACATTATGGAGGGATTACAGAAAAGGTGAGGTGGTGCACAAGGAGGAGACAATGGGGAACCTCCCTGGACTGTGCCTGAGCTGCTTCCCCTTGTGCAGAAGCTGCTCCGTAAGGACTCGGGGGGAAGCAGTGGGGCTCTGCAGCCAGCCCTCCTCTCTGGAGAGTTATCAGGAGGTCCTTGGGGACCTCAAGTGGGATCCTCAGTGCTTCAAGCACATGAGGCTCCTGAACTCCCAGCACCTATGGCTTGGGTTAAAGCCACAAGCCTTTTGCTTTTGTGCTTGGAAAATGATTTGCCTCTTTTGTTTTGTTCTACATAACCCTGGATATTGGATGCTGTCCTTATTCTGTGAGTAACGCCTTGAATACAGGTTCGAAAGGACATATGAAAATTTTAGGTCTGTCTTAAAAAAACCCAAAACTCCATCCACACAAAAAAAACCCCACCCAAGCCACACGTGAAGCAAAAACAAAACCAAGAAAAAAAACAGACGGAAATTTTGATTTCTGTAGCTCATGATAAAATTACATATCTCTTTTTAAAGTGCATTCCCATCAGTGTAATGAGAGTCTATTTCTCAATACAACTGCAACACCCCTCAGTCCCAATTTGCTTAATTTAATGTAGCTTTTAAGTAGCGCTGAGCTTTACTTTAGGGGAAAAAGCCAAAAATCAAAAACCAAACCCTCTCTTTATATTGTACCTCAAAATGGTTATTTACTTTAAACTGTTATATTAAAAGGGCTCCTCAGAAGGGTATTCATCTGCTTCTGGACACCTGGTTAACATTAAGAACAGTTTACCAGAGTTTTGTTTGGGGATACAGAGCTTACTCTGAGAATTTAATCAAATATTTTGCCAGCCTTATATGGGTAGTTCAGCTACGCACACAAATGTTCCTCAGCAGGATTATGGTAGTTCTCTCTAAGAAGGTACATAGCTTTCTTTTTTACATCACAGGGTTTTGTAGCACTTTTTAATAATAAATATTCCTCCTCTCTGAAGGTGTTGCTTTGTACAGCTAGAGCTTTCAGATCAGCATCATTTCTTGGCAGTGATTGCTAGTGCTGTGCTTTTAATAAAAACAGTATCAGAGGATCGTGTTCTGAAGCATGTTTTGTAAAGTGAAAGGGTATAGGCATATTCTGCACAGGCTCTTGTTTTCTAAAACTTGACATTTGTAGAAGTTATTTGAATAGTTTGAATGAGCTTACTGATCCATTCACAAGGACTTCTTGTCTCATCTAATGTGAGGGATACGTTTGACAAATCTGATGGGAAATAAGTTTCAACCTAAAGAAACTAGTGGGTTTTTGTTGGGTTTTTTGGTTGTTGGCTTTCTTTCCTGTGATGAACTGAGGGACTGAGTAGCATTGTTCTTGCTCATTTCAGATCACCTGTTAGATAAGAAAAGAAGGGATCAAATTTTATTTTACTTGTTTCTGTAAGAAACAAAAAATTTAATATTTTATAATTTTAAATTTTATACATAGAATTGGCGACACTTTCAGCCACAATATTCCCAAAATTGCAGCCATGGGTAAAGCTGGGTATTGGTGGCAGAGTATGCAGTGGCAGGCTTCTCTTGTGGTAGTTATTGGTTGTAAAAGGAAGATTTGGTGGATATTTTGTTTGGCAGAAGGAATTTGGTTTATTTGTTTAGGTTTTTGTTTGGTTTTGGTTTTTTTTTGTTAGGTTGTTTGTTGGTTGTTTGGGGTTTTTTTGTTGCTTTTTTGTTTGCTTGTTTGGGGTTTTTTGGTGGTTTTGTTTGTTTTCTTTGTATTTTTTCTTTGTCTTTTTAGTCATAAAAATATTAGCTCCCTAACAACTTCCAAATTCTTTTAATGTAGACAGTGGGCAATGTCCACTTAAACGGCACATGCATTTCATGTGGTTTCTAGAGCTTATTTTCTCCTTTCTTCCCATCATCCAGGTATACATTGCAGAATGCTTTGTATAAATAAGAAATAACAATTTTCAGTGAGGGATGGGGAGGAAGAGAGGAGAGAGAACCATATGTTTTGTAGGCAGTCTGAATGTCTTGTAAAGTTGTCTGGTTGGGATTGAACTGCATTATTGCTGCGAAAACTGAAGGACACAAGGCCATAGGTGCTGAGCTGAACTGCATGCAGGTGAACAGATATAGATACATCCAACACCATGACACAAAGATGACACTATTTTTTTCTTTATAAATACAAAGCAAAGTAGAGCTGATCAAGTATCACAAGTGACACATAAAATGAAATAAGAGTATAAAGGCATCTCAAAACATCTGTAGAAAACTTTAGAAATTTTCTGTGATAAATTCAAACACTACTTGTTTTTGGTTTTTTACGATTTTTTACGATTCTCTGTAAAGAGAATAAAATTATATGTGCTTTTAACCATCTCATTTTAAATAAACAGGTAAAATCCAGACTAAAGCTGTTTCTGGTGTGGATAGCCATAATTAAAATATATACAGCCAAGGTAAATTTTATATAATGTGAGCTCACTGTTTATTTTCATTTTCTAGTGTAGCTTTATCATTTCACTGTGTTACTGAAACTGTTCTTATTTTCTTTAACTGCATCATTCCTCTAAACTTGCTGTAGGCTTGGCTGCTTCTGATTATTCATGACTTCCTCAAATATTCTACATTTTTAAGAGATGCCGCTAATGTTTGTTCCTTTATTTTCCAGGGAGTTGAAGGTATTTTCAGAAATTGTCTAGATGAAACCTAAATGTCAGCTTCTCTACAGCAGTTAAGTACCAAGTTCAGTGGGAGTTAAGTCACTTAGAGAAGACAGAAATACCTTTGGAAATAAGGGCTTAAGTGCCTTTTCCTATCTCAAGGAAAAAAAGAGACAAAGGCTTCTGTTATTTGTGCTTCATAAACACAGATGTACTTTCAGTATAGTAATTGCAGGCCTATAGAGCTTGTCAGAATTTTGTTTGCGTTTGTAGCACAAAACCCTAATATATCTCTTTCACAAGTAATCATAGTCAATAAACCCCTGAATCATGTGTTCTGTGCTCCAGGTGATTTCTATTTGGATTGTTATTTTCTTGTGCTTGTGGGTGTAAATGTGGTTGGGGGCAGAAGGGATCTTTTCCCATTCCTACCCTGCTGCATTGGGTAGTTGTGATAGAGAGATATTCAGGGGAATTGTAGGGTAACCACAGCAAGAAAGGCTTGGGTCACTAGCATGTGGCCATTTGCCTTTTTTCTTCCCCTGTCTCCTTTTTGGAGACCTTTTGTACTTGTTTTTGTACTCTCTGTGGCAAAAAGACCACAGATCCTTTATTTGTAGTGAAAGCTCTTCTGGCTCGAGTCAATCCTTGGTTGTCACAGTGTCTTAACCCAGCAGCACCTTGATCCCAACTATGACATTAAGCTTTCTCTCCTGAAAAAAATTGCAAAGGTCTAATGTAGCACAATCCTGCACTGGTTGTACTTAGCCCTTGCCACTGCAGAACAGATGGAATAAATACCACTGAGCATGGCTGTAGGCTGTCCTGCAGATTCCAGCAATACAGCATTCGGCTTTGACACCATTCCTCTCTAAATGGATGAAGTGACAACAAACATCTTCAAAGCAGTTTGCTTTAAGTTCACTTCTTTCTGCTGAGTTTTAGGAGAGTGCCAAGAGGGGATATTGCAATCTACCTCTTGGGATTAATATGTTATAGCACATCTGTCTGCCTAATGCAGAGGAATCTCTGGTAATGTCAAGTGCCTGACACTTCAAAGGCAGCTAGAAATCACCCGTTGAGATATTTATAGAGTCCTCCTATAGGGAAATGTCTTAATGTCTCTAGATCAGTAACTGCCTTAGATCTGAAGCAGGACAAGTAATTCTGTTTTTATTATCCATTCCAGTGTTTCATTAGATTTTGTGGTTTTTTGTTTTTGTTTTTTTTCTGATTGGTCACATGAAATGTCACTACTTGTAGGTAAGTTGACTCAGTGTCACAGCCAGTAGAGAAAAATGTAAGAGAAGGAGAGAAACAGACAAGCAGGGGAGAGCAAAGTGGGTCCCCTGCAGGGCAGGAGCAAGGTGCCTCTGCCTGGTCTCAGTGCAGAACCCCTCAAAGTTCAGTTGTGTCATTGAGTTGTGCCTGGGTGCCCAGACACAACCCAGGCAATCAGAGATTTTGGAATGCTGCTTTTCCAAACATATCCAGGTGGGAGCAGAGTTGTGCACTGCCAGGCAGGATTAAGTGAGTCGACATATTCAAAGCTTGTAGTACTCTGCTCCAAGCTGGGGGAGTGTTTTGGAAATAGGAGGCATTCTCAGGGGCCTGGTGGGTGCTGTCTTGTCAAACTGCTTCAAAGAACAGGGAGAGTATGTAAAGTTCACAAAGGAAAAAAGAAAAAACTGGGAGGTTTGACTATGGAGTGGTCTATGCAGCACCAGGTATGCTGGTATCAGATGGGACTCACTTTTTCTCACTAGAGGTATGAGACCTTGCTCAGGAACTAGTGGGTCTCATTGGCACAGCTTTAACCTAGATGTGAAGAGGAAGCAGGACAGTATCAGGCTTGTCCCTGGGAAGCTGTATGATGAGAGTGTCTTGATTTAAGACAATTTATGGGGCAGACACTGCCATCTGAGTTACCTCCCCTTTTAGCTTTAACCACTACCTTTCACCAATCAGGAGAGATGTACGTGAGAAGACATTGGTAAAAAAAAATAAGTTTACTAGAAAAAAAAAACCAAAACAACCAGCAAACATAAAAATAACAGCAATAACCAGCAGATACAAAGGTGCTGAATCCTGTGGCCTCCCAAGGAACAATGGAAATAAAATGGTGGAGAGGCCCCTCCCCACCACTGCACCTTCCATATACGACTGTGTGGTCCAAGGGACAAAGGAAAGATGGTGAGATAAGCCCCCTTCTTTTGACATGTGGAGAAAGAAAACGATGAGGAAAAAAACCCAACACAGCAACAGAAGCTCCATGATTACAAAAAGCTCCCTCTTTCCCCAAAAAACAGGGGAACCAGCACATAGTGAAAGCAAACCTGGAGACCAAAACAAATCAAATGTCTCTCAAGCCGTTCACGTCACCCATCAGGGTTTCTCCTGACAGTAGCAGCTCTGTCAACAATGGCAAATGGCACTCAGGGTCTGGGGCAGTGGTGAACCTGTGGTGTCAATCTCTCTGTCTTTTCTGTCTGGCCAGACACTGGTTGGTGCTGGCACTGCAGTTCCAAATCATCCATCATTGCAGGAGGGGAAGGAGTGGCCCCATGGAGCACTGCAAACAGCAGACCCTGACACCACAGGCCTGGTGGTGGCAGCTGCCACTGTAGAGAGGTATTTGTGAAATTTGCCCTGAAGCACTTTAAGACTGCAAAATGCAGTTTCTTGGAGACCTAATCTAGGCAAAGAGCTTGGAAATAAACAAAATAAGGACTCTGTTTTAAAATGTCTCAGCTTCCTGGTGAGAATGAATCCTTAAAAAGACCCAGCCCTCCTGCCTCCATGGTTCCCTTTTTGGCCCCCAGGTCCTAAAGAGACAGTAACAGTCTTGGGCATATGATGTAGCACACATATGGAATACAATACACTTTTTTTTTTTTTAGTTACCCAGAACAGATGGACAAGGGTTAGGGGGACAGGCTGTTAGTAAGGGCTCTCTTCTGCTGACTCCAAAATGTGCTGGCCACACTGGAGCGTGCTTGTGGTCTTATGGAGACAAGCCAGGGAGACTCCTGAGGTAATAAACAGCAGGGAAACACCAGAGAATTATCTCAGAGGTATTAAGGGATGCTCCTGTAGGAAGGTGACATGGCCAACAGCCCAGCTGAGGTGCTTTTACACCAGTGCATACAGCAAGGGCAAGACACAGGAAGAGATGAAAGCACCACTGAGAAAGCTACAACCAGTTGCCATTAGTGAAATCTGGTGAGATGAATCCCATGACTGGAGTGTGACTATCAACAGCTGCAGGCAGTTCAGAAGAGACAGGGGAGGAAGGAAAGGCAGAGAACTTGCCCTTTGTATCAAGAAGGCACCAAGATTAAGTGTGGAGAGTTGACTGAAGAACAGCCACAAGGAGGTCGAAAGCTTCTGGTAGGAATCAGAGAGCCTGGAAACAAAGGACCTTGTGGCTGACTACAGGCCCCTGACCAAGGGAGGCATTTGACCAAGCCCTCTTTCTCAGCTGCAGGAAGAATTGTGCTTGCAGGCTCTTGTCCTGCTGGGGGACTTCAACCACCCTGACATCTCCTGGAAGTAGCAGGGTGAGCTGTAGGCAATCCAGGAGACTCCTGGAATGCACGGAGGGTAGCCTCTTGAGCCCAGTAATAGACAGCCCCACCAGAGGGGAGGGGGTCCTAGGTCTGTTGGTCACCACTGCGAGTTTATTGGGGACACAGGGATTGGAGGCAGCCTGGGCTGCAGTGATCAGGCATCGGTGGTGCTTGCAGTCCTGAGGGATAGGGGTCAGATGAGCTGTAAAGTTAGGCTTCTGAGCTTTAAGACTGCAGACTTCAGCTCTACAGTCAGTGGGGCTCCCTGGGAGCCAGCAGAACCTCTAAGGAGGTGTTCCATGAAGGACAAGAGCTACCGATTCCCGGAAGCAAGAAACTGGTCAAGGAATGTGGGACATTGGCGTGGCTGAGTAGGGACAGGCTGGTCAAAGTGAAGGGAAAGAAGAAAATGAACAGAGTTGAAGCTGGCACAGGTGACCTGGGAAGAGTATAGAGACAAAGCACAGTTGTGTAGGGAGGGGGTGAGGGAGGCCAAGACAAAGGTGGAACTGAACCTGACAAGACACACCCCATTAAGGCCAGGCTAGAGGTCATTTCCAGCATTGGTTTCTCTGCTTAATTGCACATTTTGCTGTGGGTTTTAGATGAGGCCAACAGGCAAGCAAGGTGGGAGTCTGATTAGTTTGGGACTAAGCCGCACACCAATCACCAATCTAACATAACAGGGCAAAAGCACCCCTGAAGCTGTGGTTGAATTTTACACCGTGTGCCTTGTGTTTCCCTCTCACAGTGACGCAGCATGGTTTCTATGCAGCTGTGAGAAGTCTCTGCTTTGGAGCTGTGCCAGTCCTGCTGCAGCACAGTTTTGGGGAATTGAAGCCCATGTGCATCCCCCTATCCAGATGTCCTTTTGCTGTACTTACACTGAAAATGTAGGAGATGCAATCAAAGTTTGTCTCTCTGCTGATGAAGATTTAGCACAATATCAACATTTATTCTAGCAATTGAGTGCTCGGTGGGCATTTTAAATTATCTTTGCAAAAAGAAGATGATGCTGAGATTGCCATGGCTGGAAAAACTGAGGATAATTCTGGATTTGTGTTTGTACCAATTCAGAGTGATCTACCAGTTGTGCAGTGTAGTTCAGGTGTATTTTCTTTGAGGGTCTGCACATAGTGATTGCTGCAGATCTCTTCTCATTTTCTTTTGGTCTAGCACCAGAAGGTGGTACAGTGGTAGTAGTAGTAGTAGTGATTTCACCTGTAAGAAGAATACTTTGGGCTGCATGTTTTTTTTTAACTGAATCATGCTACTTTCACAGTCTACAATTTGCCCTTAGTCCAAAAGTTGTTTATCATCCACCCTGAACCCTTATTTTTATCTTGTGTTTTTGGGCCAAGAAAAGACCAAATTAATGATTTTTTTTTTTCTTCTGTACATGAATATAATTATATATATATATATATATATATATATATGTATGTATGTATATTTATATGTATATGTATGTATTTTATAACAAAAATAAAAAAAATTATTTTGTTCTAATACTTCCCAAAATTGCACATTCAAATACTATTTTTTTTATCTGGATTAGCTAATGCAAAATAAAAAAAAAATTAAGTTTTTTTTGTGTTTAGGACAAGACACAAATAATTACAACCTAGGTAAATTTAAAAAATAAACAGTCTTCCCACTAATGAGCTCCCAACATGGTGCTTGGACTGGAGTTCATGTGAAGGAGTAGCAGCTTTGCTTTTCTTACTCATAGGCCAGTGCCTACATTCAGACAAAATCTCTCTCTGTGAGGGGTAAGGAGTACAGAACCTTTATTTTGGTATTTAGATGTCCTGGATTACATTGTCTTCTTTAAGGAGAAAGGCTCGTAAGCTTTATTCCTATCATTGCCTGCTGAGCTTTTAGCTTTCAGGTCTCAGTTACTTGCTATTCTGTACACTTGCATCAATTCTGTAAGCTTGCGTCATTGATGCTATTCATTAATTTGTCTTTCAATGAATCTGGCTGCCCTGTTGTCTCATCTCAGGCTTTGTACCATGTTTTATGGCTGAGATGAAAGCATCAGATTGGAGATAACCCTAATTTTAGGAGTGTCATCATTAATCCATTTTTCCTTTTTAGCTTTGTTTGCCTAAAACCTGCAATTAGACATCCTTGCTAAGGAAAAAAAAAGTATTTATTTCTAAAAAGAGAGCTCTAAAATTAAATTTATCTTTTTGTGATCCACTTTGTCACTTTGAAATAAATTTCTTGGTCTTTATCAATACAGATTTTTCTCAATGAATTAGTTGCTGTCATCTTTGTTTTCTTGGAAAGAACCTGGGTTTCCAGTTTGGTGGTGCATGGATGTCTGATTGAGCAGCGGTGTTTTGGAAGATCTTACAGAGCATCATTTTTGGTAGACTTGGACACTAATGTCTTACCATACTAAATTTTGGGTTACCTTTAGTTAATGCAGTGAATTGGGAAAAGCATGGTTGAAACCCACTTCCCTTGGAGAAAAAATCTATGGCCTGTTTAGTTGTATCAAAATACAATTAGATAAATTAATATTTCTATACGCTGGCACTGCTTCATTCAAACTAAACAATAGTATTGCATTTTATCCTTCTTTAATGCCTCAGCTATCTGTGATTAATTTATAAGTGGTTCATTGAGACACAGGTTGTGTGCTGAGATGACTAGACAAAACACTGACAATTCTAAAGACACCTTTGAAGTGAAAGGGTGGGTGTTTCTCTTGTCTTATGAGACTGATTCCTCCTATTTAAACTAAAAATCTCACTTTAGATGAAGGACAAGCATATGTTTTGGTTAAATCACTGTAATACCACTGAAAAAAATGACTCACTTTAGGGTATTCTTGAATATATAAATGCAAATAAGGCAGGCCAAAGCAACAATTTTAATGCCAGCATGTTTTTTTTGAGTTAAACAAAGCAAGAGCACATGTAGGTGCTTATAGTGGTGATGCACTGGAATGGGTTAGTAATGAGACTTTTGTAAAGTACTAATGTTCATGTTTTCCTGAACTAGAGTCAACAAAGATGTAAACATTAGTGTCTACACACAGCTCCATTACAAAATATGCTGATTTTCCCTGTCTGATCTGCCTCCTGCTGATTAAAGAGGAAGCTTTAAGGTCAGCATACAAAAATCCTCATGCATGATACATTTATTAATGTCTTTATTGCTAAAATCTACCTACATTTCTTAATCCTTTTGGTTGGCAGAAAGTATCCTGAATAAAATTCTTCTCCCTTTCTGTCTAATAGAAACAAATTCTGAGGTTCTCTTGTTTAACAACTGTGCAACCTCTTGCATCAAGATTAAGCACTTTGTTTTGTCCCCAGGCAGTTGTATATTTATTACTCTTGAGGCAGTGCTATTTGAAATAAATGGAATTGAAAGATCCTGAGAAATGGTTTCTGAAACATATATATTGAGTTATTCTCTCCTATGTGAGCAGAAAATGGTTCTGATGCTTCTCCCTGCACCCTTGCAAAGGAAAATAGCTGATATAAAAATATCACATGATGGGGTGGTGAAAAGGTAAGCATTTTTATCCTCAGTCGCTGAGGCTTTTTGCTGCTTATTGTCCTGAAAATAATTAGGTTATCTTTATGAAATGTATTACTATTCACTACAGATAACATAGGTAAGGGCATAATAAAGGACAAAATAAAAGATAAAAGGAAAAAGTCTCTCCTTTTCTGCCTCAAAAGGTACAATATGAAAACAAAATAATAATCCATGGCTTGGAAATAGTCTTAAAAACTTCTCAAGATTCAGATATATTTTGGGCTGGTGACAGGGCTTATCTCTTCTCCCTGATCAAAATAATAAATGCTCACCAAGAGAAAAAAGTTCTTTTATGTTATAAGGAAAACAATTTCCATGTAGCTTTTGTGTGTGTGTGTACGCATATTCATAAAATATGGATTAGCAGCACTAGGTATTCAGCTAAGTAAATATTCATAAAATAAAGGTGAAATTGATATGCATTTCCCAATAGAGAGCAATAAGCATATTTTGATTTCTTAGTAAAACATCAAACTAAGGGGAGAGAAAGCACTTTTTTTTGCCTGGACATGTTTTATTCCTCATTCTCATTGTGTTGATCCTGTTGGCAAAGATTTCCTGACATTCTGAATATATAGTACTGCTAATATTGTTAAATGTAGAAGAACCAGGTCTATTGCTTAAAACATAAAATAAAAAGACATTTTGGATTCTTTTTTTTCCTTTGATTCTAGCTTTTGTCTTTGGGGTACATTAAAGTTGCGTATTTAAGTCCTTTTATATATATATATATATGATAGATCTTTATATATATGAGAGGTTTTTTTACTCAAATCTTATATTCTCATAAATATAGGTTCTGGAGCCTTGTTAGCAATATGTGCTAACTATTGGAAGACTCAATAAATAAGATATGTGCTGTTCATGTAGGTATTTCTGATGGCTTTCTTTGCAGTACACATGATCATTGAAAGTAACAGAATGGAACTGTTTTTGTGATGCCTTGAGAGGCTACCTGGAAAAGAGGCTAGACAGTGTGAAAGGGACAAAGTAAGTATTTATTAAAAAGGCCTTCAAAGGATTCACCTTGGGCAGTACAAGAGCCTGGCCGAAGCTACACCCAAGATGGACGACACACGTTTTTCACGCTTTTGTAAATTTTGGTCCATTTACTATTGGGGTTAATTGTCCAATTACAGCTTCAGGTTATGAAGTCCCATCCTCCCAGTTTGCTCTCCTCAATTTGCTGTTGCTTATACTTTTTGGGCCTGAAGCTGCAACGGTGTCCTTGGTTCTCAGGCTAGAAAAGGATTGTTCCATCTAACTAAACTGCAAAGGGAACTTGCTAACACTTTATATGAAGTTCAGAGTTATATACTAATGCAGTACAGAATCTGGAAAATATGAAAGGTAAAACTTAAGACATCATTTGAATAAACTGAAAATGGATATTCTAAAGCTCTACCTGAGAGATCTCTAGAACAGCTCTATTTCACGCATACTGTTGAATCAGGGAAAAATTACATGTTGGTGTGCAAACAGGAAAAAGTTTTAAAAAAATAAAATCCTCAAAGTAAAACAGAATGCAAATACGTTTTTCTGCTATTGATTTTATTTAATGTCTAAAGAGTTAGCTTAGGTTCCTGTTTTTCAGAAATAAAATGTTTCAAACCCAAAACTGAAGAATATGTCTTCCTAGAATTAGTATATGTTATAAAATAGGTTTGGAATGTGTCATGTTCTTTACCTGAATTTCTGTTGATATTGATTCTTTGTTTCAGTTGGGCCTGGTCTGTAAAAAACTATTTCACCCACTTCTTCTGTTTTCCTCTTTTGCTTGGGTCAGTTGGGTCAATTCTCTTTCCAGGCTAGGGAGATGGACTTATATGTGCATGTACAGAGCAGATGGCTAGCATCCTCCTCCCTCTCTGCTGTTGTGGTGTTTTGTTCTTTGAACACAAACAGCACATTCCAATAGCAGCCATACTTTGGACAGTCAGGAAATATGAGGTCTTTGTTCTACTCGTTTTATGGACTTTGTTGATTTATGCATTTATTAATGCATAGGCTTTGTGTGTTTAGTAGAGTAATTTCAGTGTGTTCATTGCCAATAAGGAAAACAAAAACAAAACTGTCTTTGGCAACTGGCATGGAGCTGGGGTGAGCCAGTAAATAAATGTTATGCATTTAAAAGAGTTTGTTGTTTGTTTTTGTTTTTGTTTTTATTTTAGAGCTGTTAGAGGAAAGATGAACATTGTCATATAGTTTGATTTTTTTTTTCTAAATTGCACCATCGTCTGCATGCCACTGATCATTTTCACATACTCAATAAATTAGAACCGCCATAACTGATGGCAGCAATCTCCACTAACAAAGCTTGTTGATACCTGCTTGTTCAAGTCTATTATTTAAAATAATTCCTTTGGCTTTGTCAATGTTTACATAGGCCAGAATCTTTAATGTTGATTTAAGGTTATCTCTGTGTTCCATAACTAGAATACAGAATATTTTTATTGATTTCTTAGCCACACTCTTCCACTTTACTATCCATAAATGAATTTTGATTCATAAAAGAAAAACCCTGGGAGTCAAATGTCAGCTATCATCCAATATATTGCTTTCTGCTGCAAGTAAAATAGTCTGCATCTCATCTTGAAAATATAATGCATGTAAGTCTTCTCTGAAAGAATTTCAATAAAATATTGATGTAAGCACTTTTTAAAATTTTGTTTGATAAGGTATTTTGAAGCTATGGACAACAGCACAAAACAAAGCCTGGAGTGATATAGTTTTGTATTTTGTATTTTTTTGAGTTTTTCCACAAAAGGTGGATGTTTTATTTGTGTTAAAGAAAATATTCTGTGGTGGAAAATACTCTGTGGTATTGTCTTGAGTGATCTGTCTTAGTAGATTTTGTACTGGGAATTATGATCAAGCCTAGCAAAGCCTAATAAAAAACAAAACAAGTACTGTACACTCTCCTCTGGATATCATATTTGTTACTTGTATCACATTCAGGTGCCCTGCTTTTAAAGAATGTGTTTCTACACAATGCTTTTAATTTTTTCCTCCTAAGTGTGTAGCTTAGTAATACGTATTATTAGAATGTTTTGTTTTGTTTAAAGACAAGCTTGTCATTCCATGAACAATCTAACCTGATTTTCTCTTCATACTTCACAGCCAGACAGGCAAAGAAAGGCAGCTCATAAGAAATCTGATGCCATGTGGAAAATCTGGACATCATAGAAGCTAGAAAATGCCATCTTCTAGGACTTAAACACTTGGAAAAAGATGTATTGCAATTGATGTGGGGTTTTTTGTGGTTGTTTTTTAGTTGTTTTTTATTTTTTACAGAAGTCCAGATAATTGACATATGTAACTCTCCCCTTTTCCAGTAATGAAGTCACTCTATCATAGAAGGCCTCTGAGTTGGTCAGGCAGGGCTTGCCCTCAGTGAAGCCATGCTGGATGTCCTGAATCACCTCCCTGCCCTCCATGTGCCTTATTAGAGCTTTTAGGAGGTTCTGTTCTGTGATCTTCCCAGGCCCAGATGTGAGGCTGGCAGGTCAGAGGTTCCCAGCATCCTTCTTTCTACCTTTTTTTAAAAATGGGTGCAGTGCTTCCCCTTTTCCAGTGACCTGGGACCTCACCTGATGGAAATCAGGTGACTGAACTTCATTCTTTTAATTCTTTTGCAGAAAGCAAAGGCAAATTGTGTGATTTTTGTAGAACAAACTAAAAAAATGGTGATCACTAGCATTGCAGTGAATATCAAATGAATATATAATACAGAACATTAGGAAACAATTAGAAAAAGTGCCTTGACATTATTAATTCATGCACTATTCATTGTACCAACATTGATCATGTGAAAGCGTGGTGTTAGTTACGTTTTAATCATTCAGTGTTGAAGAAGAACTAATTATTTTCGAATAGCGATGGGAAAGATCCAGTTTTATAAAAAAAATCATGGAATGTCTAATTTACTCCCACAGTGTTTTAATAGGGAAACATATGGTTGCCATTATTTGTAGTACAATGGAGGATATCACAGCCATTGTGCATGTTTCAACTCTTATAAAGAAGGTACATAGTGTTAACTATGGGTTGGATGCGCTGTGCTGTGTGCCTCGTTCCTTGCCCATCTAGAACAGGGCTTGACCAGACTGAGCATTAGGTCCCTTCCAGCCAATCCACTTGGATTTCTTCAGTGCTTCAGAAAAGTCTGGGGAATGAGAGCGGCAGCTAGCTTTCTTCATGGACTTAGGGTCACTTAGGGATGCCTGTAATGGACACAACTGGACAGTCAAGGGAGTACGACTGGGTGTGTCCATCTCCCTGCTGCCCTTTTCCTCCACTGGGGAAAGTATTTAGGGGCTTCCAGAGCCCTCTGGAGAAAGAAGTTGCACGTATCTCCTTGGAAAATCATCTCTGATCTTGTATAACTCTATGCCTGAGAGGAAAACTGAAAGTTTGGTGCCTCCTTCGTAAAAAAGTTTCTTGGGTTGAGGCTTTATGCAGATGCTCAGAGAAGATGTTCAGGGATTTAGAGCCTGGTGGGATGGTTGTGAATTAGAGAAGCAGATCCTGACGTACATCACGGTCAAGATGCCAAACTCCAAGCCCATTTGTATGTTTTATATGTGATACTCCTTGGTTTTTGTTCTCCTTTCTTCCCTTCTCTAGGTAAAGTACCTCATAAATGCTTCCAAATGGAGAGGTGGATCTCCAGGGACTTCTCTGCTACCCAAATGCAGTTCTGTGAGCTTTTCTTCCTGGAGTGATATCCTCATGGGAGAGGGCTTGGTGGGCTTGCTTTGAAAATAGCATGTGTCTTGCTCTTATTTCTGTATCTTGCCATAACTCATGGTTTAGGAGACCTCAGATGAGTTGTAATGATGCAACCAAGGACATCTGGGTGATGAGAATCAGTGAGTTAAATCTGGAATGATTTAAGCTGTAATTTCACTTTTAGTGAATAGTGCTTGGGAAAAGCTTAAGAACGTGGATTTTTATCAGTGTAAACAAAGTCTACTGTAGCTTTTCTGCTTTATACTTTGTCTATTTTGCATGTTTGAGGAAGGTGAAGATCTACCTGTAAACTATATTACATACAGTTAGTATTGTATCAGGTTTACTTTGGTATATTGTCTTCTTTGAAACCTCTGAGTTTGGTGTATTTATGTTATTTGGGGACAAAAATAACACATATTTTCTGTGAGTGGATTGGTTGGTTTGAATTCACAGAAAAAGCAACATGTTCTTGTTTCAGTATTGGACTCTGAGTGGATGCTTTTTATTATATTATGTGCCTTAGTTTTATATAGTATTGATGAAATTGAAAGTCAGTGACCTGACAAAAACAAAATAATACAGCATGAAAATTGCTACCATGATTTCATGCTGTGTTAATGCAAGGATGTCATTCCTGCTTCAGAATAATAACAGTGTTTTTCTTCTGAACTTACAGCATATCTCACTCCCTCTCTTCCTCTGCCCACCCCTCCTTTTCCTTTTAAACAGAGTTGATGCCACAATGAAATTCTTTTTAATCACATCTCTTGGTTGTTAGTGAGTAACCACTACAAAGGTAATTTTTTTGTAGCAGAGAGTGAAATCTCTGCATTGCGCAAGCATATGCAGAAATGCAGAAAGAATCAGGTTTAACAGTCGCTATAACATGGCTAATTGCAGAATCTGGGAATTTTTTTAGTCATTCTTCCTCAAAGAGCCATCACTCAGGCTGTGTGGCAGCACTCTTTGAATTCCCACAGGGCACTGCTTGTCTTGGAATATGCAGAAGGGATATTCACTCTCTGTTCTCAACAATTCCTATTCTCCTAAAGGTGCCAGCAAAAATTGAGGAAAGACACTAAATTCTGATTAACATACTCACTGAGCTTGCAACAATGTGATCAGGTTTCATATTTTACCTGATTATAGAGACCTCTTTATTGAATCTACCTGTCTTGCCAATAATGGTAGAACCTACAAATTAAACATTCTAAGTTTTTTACATGAAAGGTGAGGAGGTACTTGGAAAATTCCAGTGTGGGAAGAGTGACTTGGAGGTGCCAGATACCTGTTCAGACTGCAGCCATAAAGACTTATCTGCCCACAGAGGGAGGGAGCAAATGCCAAGTCTCAAGTTAAGGGACAGCACCAGCTCCACTTTGTTTTGGCTGTCCCTCTGTTCCTTCACTGCTTGCAGAGGAGGGTGGGCATGGCTGTTTATGTGTGTAGAGAATGAAATAGCTATCTCTCCTGTACGTCATGGAGGAGATGGAAAGGGAACAGGAAGAAAGAGCACCGTGCCCTCTCCTCAAGCTCTGCCTCAAGAATAGAGGTCAATTTAAAAAACCAAACAGACCTGTTCCCCTTTCCCAACCCAAGAAACAGTTTATTTCATTCACAGCAGGGAGCTGAAGGGCTGATGATATAAAAGTCTCTCTGTGTGTTTACTTGCTTTGCAGTTAAAGCATTCAGCCCCAATACTTGAGGTCTGAACAGGTTCAGAATCTCTTCTCACTTACGAGGAGTTTCCTTGACCTTGGTTATTTTAGGCAGAAAATAATTTATGATTCAGTGAGCCAGAGAGAAAATACACGTGAACATGAGGCTTAGTGGCTTGTATTCACCTGAGGGCTCCAGTTTCCATGCTAAGGACAGACTCAGCTCTAATGTCAGCTTTTGACACAGGGATTTGAAGTTCTCTTCCCAGCTAAGGTGGTTCATATGCTGCAGAATTCTCCAGTTTAGCATTGTCCTTCATAACTTCATTGCCTCCATGAGGAGAATGGGGAATGTCCTGATGGGTATGGTAACCTGTCGCCCTGAGAATCAGGCCTTTGATATTGTTTTCATAATTTCTTGCCACTTTCCCAGGAAAGTAACTATAAACATAGGTGTTTATACATTCCACTAAAGATACGCCGTTTGAAGGATGTCTCTCATGGCCAGTGTGGTTGGGAAGGTGGTAACCTGACTATCCAACGTCATGGTTGGAAACCTATAAATACTGAAAGAACAAATAAATTTTCTTCTTATTTCATCACACTTCGAGCTGTGTCTGTATGAATCATTTTATGTCTGACAGTGACAGTAACCCACCTCTTTAAAGACAGACAGGAATAAAGGGCTGAGTTCTCTGACCACAGGAAATAATCCAATCATCCTGGAAGAGTGTTTTGACTGTTTATGAGCTGTTTTGTAGGGTCAAATAAGAGGTACCTCATCCTGAAGCTTTGTTAAAAAAACAAGGACAATCTCTTCTTTATTTTGAAAGAAGTGATATTGGTCACTTCTTACTTAAGACAGAAGTTTTTTGTGAACCTTTTTTCACAAAAAAAAATTATTCTGAATGCTTCTTATTACTATTCGGGATGCTTTTGCATCCAGACTTTTATTCTGGATGCTTCTTATTAATAAACTCAAGTGGTCCTTTGGTGAGCAGGCTACTTTGGGTCATCAGTTGAATTATCATTTTGTCATGGTCTCTTAGAATGATTTTCAGAATTTTCAATCTCTATCAGATAGTACTAGGAAAAATATAAAATAGGTGATAAAGGGGAAAAAAAAAGTCTCCTTCCGAAAGATAATTTCTATTTGCTGAATTAATTTTATTTTGGAACTGAGTGTTTGAAATCCATCACTAGCTCCTGCTTGCCTTTCAGCCTGCCTGAAGCTCTCTGTGCTTTGTCTTGCTAATAAAATGTTGTGTGGCTCAGTTTTGTGTTTGTTTCCTAAACTGCTCTTCCCTGTTGCCACTGTTTTTTTCTGGTTGTTTGCAGTTTTAGCATCTCTTGTTTGTTCTCCTCCCCTGCTGCCTTTCCAATTCTTGCAGCCCTCTGGGGTTTTGCCGTGAACTGCCCATCTGATGGGTTTCCTGCTGACTTGACTTGATTGCTGGAGCTGTAGCATTAGTGGCACAGAACTCTGGAGCACCATTCCTGGGTTCCATGCTGCCTGGTGGGCAGGCCAGGTGCTCCAGCCACCCAGCTCCAGTCCCTGATCTAGCTCTGAGACTGGCTGGTATGCAGCCAGGCTGGATAAAAGGAATTTTTTGGTCTGTTCTTTCATTTTTACATATGTATGCCAAAGGATTCTCCAAGTGTGGTTATTTAGTTATTTGGATTTTGCTGCAACAGCAGCATAGGAGATTGCTGTAACTTAATGAAGAAGTTCTAACCTAAGTACAGGAATGTCATGTGAGAACCTTGATTGCTTTGTGTTTTTTACTTAACACAATGAGGGTGGGGATTTGTTTTGTTGTTTTTAAGGATTTTTTGGGGTTTTTTTTGGGATTTTTTTGGTGAACTTTTTTTTTTTCCACCACAGATAGAATATTTTCAATGAATATGATCTCTTTATAATAACTTCTTATGAAAAACAGATTTTTATTACCAATGGAAGCATGAGGCAAAAAAAGAGGTATAAAGTTTAACATTCTTTATGATAGAACTTAAATTTACCATAAAAGTAAACCCTGAATTTGAATTGCATAAATTGATTTAAAATCTTTGTGGAGTTATTTATTTGGTCTTGTGACTTCTTGAATCTTTCAAGAGATTTTTTTTTTTTAGTATTAGGATACGTACAGGATGGCAGTACCGGCAGTACCCGGCAACACCGGCATGGAGGCAAAAGTAAAAAAATGTGTTTTATATAATATCCTTGCTAATACATTTAATCAGTATAGTTACTGTTATCAAAAATTTTGTTTTACAGATTTGTAGAACCGCCCACCTGCTGTATGAAGAAAAATTAATTGCATCCAACTAAACAGTGAAAAAAGAGTATGAAGAAGGGGATGGAGCAAAAAAGAATGATAAATAGAGTGACTGAAGTTATTATACCAGAACACATGGGCTTTGATTTTTATAATTACTTTTCATCATGGGAGTGGTCTTTTTCAGAGCTTACAGAATTTTGAAAGTGTTTTAATGGAATTTATTTGGGAGGATTTTTTAGTTATCAAGAGGCAAGGGGAGATCATAAAGGGAAAGGACATGGTGAGTAGAGGAAGAGGGAGATTTGGAAGAGGGTGCAGGAGGAAGGCGGGGTGGGAGTGAGAGCAGGACTGCTGGGGCTCTGCCAAATGCAAAAAGGGAAAACCACAGAGAGAAGGGCGGTTATAGTAGCAGTGCCAGGTTTCAGTTTGGGTTTCCTCTTGTGGGGAGAGTTTCTCTGCAGAGAAGGGACTCTCCCAAAGATATCTTACCAGCTAAACACAGGACAAATGACTTTGTTGTAAAGGAATGTTAAAGTGCGAGGCGATAATGTGTCATGATTGACATGACAGAGCTGCTGGATGCACCCCTCTCCCCCACCAAGTCTTGTTCACACCTCCCCAGTTTCTGAGAAATCAAACCTACACCAAAGTGAAGATTTCAGACTCTGTGGCTGGATCACTTTTGATTTCTTGCTGAGAAGAGTTTTCTTCCTGATGTTTTAAAATTCTTCCACAGTTAGAAGAGAATAATACCTTTTCTAATGCCAGATTAAATGCTAATAAAACGTCACATATAAAACCGGGTGGTTTTAAAACCAGGGGGTTTCACGGGAACTGTGAAGCACACAGCTGGTTCCCAACAGAAGTGGTGATATTCTGATTTTGTTTATATCTGTATAATTTAAGTTCAAATACAAGAATGGGTGGTATTCAAGCACACTGTGAATGCAAAGGGTCAACTTCACATTTGGGAGAACAAGTTCAGATAAAAACAGTATATGTATTATAAATGAGCTTAATTTGTCATTGAAACAATATTTCTTTAAATGTGGTGGTTATTTGTTGTTGGAACCCTAAATTGCATCTGTACATGCTCCTAAAATAAACAGGAATTAAAACAGCATATTTTGGTTTGGTGCAGAATTCCTCAGATTTTAGGTGAATTCTATAGATGCTATCAGGCTAGATGAACATATTTGCTCTTTCTGTCTTTTTAATTCCCGAAGGCACACTGTGCATCAGCTTTACAAGTCAGTTGTAGCAATTACATGAGGCCACGGGTCCCTAAATCAGGCGCTCCAGGCCAGCGCGGAGGCAGAGGCTGCCCTCACACTCCTCCTGCGGGCAGGTGAAAAGCTGGGAGCATCTGCCACGTGGTGCCACGGATGCAGAGTAAACTTGTCTGTGTAGGCCCACATCAGCTGCCAGGTAAACTGTCTGCACAGCCAGGGATAGGTTTTTGTTTCACAGGTGTTGTGTTGCTTTAGGGGCGATTTCAAGCTGTGCTTTCCGAGGATCAGTGGTTATCCAAAAGCCTTCCGGAGATCCACACTGATCTGTCACGGTATGTACCACCTCCCTGTGGTCTCCCTGTGGATAGGAACTGCTTTGCTGCTTTTCTTGCTTCCTCTTATTAAAAATGATATGTTCAGAGAAGATTAATCCAGAAACCAGCCGTGTCTTCTGCAGAAACAGGAATCCCAGTTTTGACCAGTTACTGACACAGGATTTAAACAGCAAGCAGAAAATTCTTCCTACTTATGATCAGGAAGGTAGCTAGCAATAATTTTTTGTAGGTGCAGGCTGGTCACAGTGAATGGCAAAGTAGTAAATCTTCTCCAGGTATTTATGTTTTGCTTTAGGTTGCAGAAAATTCCACAATTCTACTTCTTTATTGCATAGCTTGCTCCTGCTAGTTTCTGTACAATTACTGAATTAGAAAGTCAGGTGAAATTATAAAACAGTGCAAAGTAGGTGTTTCTTCATGTCTGCATTTGCTTTATTGTTGGGATACACATGTAGTGATACAATGCTTTGTGACACTCATGAATACTTCTATGAAAATAAAAATAGAAAATATTTTTCTCCAATTTATTCCTATTTAGGAATTAGAGAAACTAAGCTTCCTTCTCTTTTAATTATACTTTACAGAGAAACTGTAATCTCTTAATCTCTATGAGGCCTCTCCCTATTAGTTTACCCATTGGCACTGGCTGTCATGGAGCCTGTGGAGCCTGCAGTTGGTATTCTGCAGCTCAGAGGGGTGTGCTCAGAAAGCAAAGGCCAAATTTTGCCTACATATGTGCAACTCGCTTTGACTCCAGGGCAGGCGATTTGCACTTGGGCTACACAATAAATTGATTTGTCAGTTCAGTGACTGACTTAAAAATAAATAAATTAAAATGGTTCCGGCTGACAAGGAACAGATCTCTCTTTACTCCTCCCCACTTTTTTGCCCAGATAATCAAAGCAAGATGCTTTTTTCAAACAACAACAGCAACAAAATAATTCCCAGACATTTTGTATAAAAGCAAAAGCTAGATTTTCAGGACAATACAGATGCTATCACAAAATAGGTTCTGCAGTTTTCTTATGTATATTGGATCAGAAACAGTGCAAATCTCTACTGATTTTAAGGAGATACACTTCCCCCCTCCCCTCCCAATTATCTTAAAAGAAAATGTCCTAATTATGGAGTTATACGTTATTACAAAATGCTGTACCTTTCTGCTGGAACATCTCCACCATGTATTAAATGCTTAAGCATTTCTTTTGGTCAGCAGCACAAAAAGTAGCTCTACAGCCTGCTGCTAAGAACATTCTGGGGATTCCCAGGTTACTGTATTAATGAATCCAAGTGCTCAATAAAAGAAGAAATGATAGACTGAGGAGGCATTAGCCCTCAGCTCTTCATTATTTTGTGTCTAAGGTATTTTCCTAAATGCTTTTTGGTTTGGTACAGAGAGAAATTAGATTTGAATTTGAGCCTCTGATATCATGTTCTAATTGTTGGGCTGTAAAGCCAGAAAGGTCCTTTTTTGGCAAAATATCGTGAAACTAAGAATTGTTAAAATATTGTGGGAAAATAAGAAGTAGCCACTTTGACATAAGCAGATCACTGTCTACAACTACCTGAAAGGAGCCTGTGGTGAGGTGGAGTCTCTTCTCCCAGGTGACAAGTGATACAAAGAGCTGAAACAGCCTTGTGCTGTACTGGAGAGGTTTAGATTGGACAGTAATAAAAATGTCTTCACTGAAAGGCTTGTCAGACATTGGAACAAGCTGCCAAAAGAAGTAGTTGAGTCAGCAACACTGTAGGCTTTTAAAAGACATGTAGATGTGGCACCTGGGGACATGGTTTGGTGGAAGTGCTTTGCCGTGCTGGGCTAACAGTTGGACCCAGTCTTACAGGTGTTTTCAAACCAAAAATTTCAGTGTTTGTATGAACAAATCACTGGGACTCTTGTTTCTTTTGAATTATTTGGTGGGAGTTACTCTGTGTGGATTTGCCTTGATTTTCCATTTCTTTGAGTTTGGAAAGAAGACATACAGCTTCCAGTCTGAGTTTAATACATCTGAAATGGTGAAACTTTTCTTGGTCATGAAAAAGGCATTATCTTGCCTTGTTATAAGTTTAGCATGGTGATATTTTAATTTTTGCAGAATTCTTTACTACACTTATGTATCCAGGAGATATTTTCCCTTTTAAATGCAGTAAGAGGAGACAGTATGTCTCTGAAAGTAATACTCTCATAAAAAATTGTGAGAATTAGCTCCAGAAAATATTCTTGAATCTAAGATTCATAAGTAAAACCATTGGTTGTATGGAGTCATTGTTCTTTTTATCCATTCTTTTGTTGAGACAAGGTAGTGCAAAATCTTACCTGCCTGGTCTGGAATAATGATTTTAAGTCAGTGGACAAGTTGTCATGACTTCAGTCTCCTTTTGAGATCCCCTCTGACCATTTCTCAGGCACTTTTAGTGCCTGGGATGGTATTTTTAAGTAGCTTCTGAACTGTGCCGTTTAACATTGACATTTCACTCAGTTTAAACAGTCTTTTGTGTGACAGTTAATTTAAACCTTGTGGTTCTGCTCTAGCATAATTTTCCCATCCTCTTCAGGTGGGCAGCCTCTTACCTGAAGCCACAAACCACTTGCTTACACTTGCTGAAGAAATCTGGTTATAAGACCTCAAATAATTTATCTGCTTGATTTTTTCCAGAATTTGCATAACCAATGGCCTTGAAGGACAGTGGTGCAGGGAGAAGCATCATTGGGAATGTTCAGCTCCTCATGATGGAGGTAGCGCTTCATTTTGTGAGCCTGTGGTGCCAGGAACTGGGTTTTTGCACAGTGTCCTGAGATGGCTCTGTCTGCTTGCAGTGTGTGAATACCAGCTCAAGAGAGCTTGTAAGGGCTTCCTCTTTGGGCTGGCTTGGCTCTGTAGGTCCCAACTCCTTTTCATCCCTGCCAGAAGGTTCAGGGGACAAGAAGCTTAGGGATTCATTTCAGAACAGAACTCCAAGCAGCTTGTGACTGTAGCCCAAAACTGTGTTTATGGGCACACAGGTTAAATTTTTCTCATTCTTTGAGCAGGAGAGTGGAAGAAAGCTAGTTGGCTTTTTAAAAATAAAATTATTTTTTAAATATACTGTCTGTCTGAGTCATGCAAAATCTCAGTGATTCCCCACTGTGAATAGCGTTGCCTAAAAATTACCTTAAATGTTCAATTATTTGGTATTCCAATTCTGTCTCAAATTTTTAAGAAATGTACTTTATTCCTCTAACTATATTCCATCCTATACTTGGTAGGCTTTTTTTTCCTCTTTGTCTATATACCTATTTGCAAATGCTCAGTAGACTAATTAATGTTTCCGAAGGTTTAACCTTGTCTTATACAGTAGATCCTGAGACTTGCCATGGTGCTAGCTCAGTAGGCTGCAGGAAAGGGTTCCAGAAAATATTGTGTAATATTGCCAAACAGGGTTTTGCTCTTGAAATTACTCATCCCACAGAGCTTAGGTCAATCTTAGTGTGACAGGGGAGATTTAACCCTGCGGGAAGGTGTTTTCATCATGTGGTTTTGAAAGAAATTTTATTACCTGAGTCTAAAGGGAACTGTGCTGTTTATATTTTACTTAATTGTTCTTTAATTTGTGAAAAAACCTGAATTTTTCATTAATTGCCAAACAAAAAACAAGTTATACACTTTGCTTATAACTGAGCATACTGGAATGCTTCTGCATCAGCAAAGAATATTCCCCTGTTTTTGTGTAAAGGAAATATGTTTCTGAAATAATTGCAAAGATGTTAGAGAAACCCTCCCACCCTAGTTATTTCAAATGAGATGCATGACAATTACAGCAGCTTAGGTCAGCCAGATCCTGTTCTCCTTGATGTCATGATGTGATGCCATCAAACAGTGCTAGCTTCTGGTGCTGTACCTTTTGTATGATAAAATGAAAAACATTTATAATGACATTAATATTACCTCATGGAACTATTGCTAGTTCTTTTCCTTGAGATTTTGCACCCTAGCTCTGGAATACTTATCATTTTCTCATAAGAGCCTCTAATTCCCTTCTATTCCTGTTACGTATTTTTGCCAAAGCCACCAGGTGGCCTGGACCTGGCTCACAGCAGAACTCACACAGCCCACACTGGCTGGCAATGGGCAGAGAGGGGCAGATCTTCACTGGATTTGCAGTACTCAAAAATAATAGAGGGCAGCATAATTTATATTTTTGGGTTTTTTAATTGTCCAGATAGTGGATGATGTCATTACCCTGTATTTGGGCCAAATACACAGTGTATACACATTCAAGAGCAAAGATTTGTGCCAAAATTACACCCTTGCCTATAGCCTCAAAAATAAAGAGCTACATCAAAATGAAAAAAAATAATAAAACAACCCAACAACAACAACAACAAAAAAAAGGAAGAAAGAAATCCTCTTTTGTTGTATAATAGTGAAGAGATGTATCAAAATCCATAAATTAGGCACAAGTTTAAATCCACATATAATTTCAATTATACACATCTGTTTCTCCTTAGGAAGAATGAAGTGAGGTCAACAACTAAACATTTTACAGCCATCAAGATTCTGGGATGCTTTTTAAGCTTTTTAAGCTATATACATATGTGATTTGTAAGAAACCTATTTATATGTAAAATTTCTCATTTGAACATTCATTCCTTTTATTATGCAAACGCAAAATTTTTTGGAAGCTACAGGCCTCGAAGTGAAGTGAATAAGTGAATGCACATATTTCAGCCCAGTGTTATTGCTCTGATTTTTTTTTTCATTTTAACCCCCTGATGTTTCTGTTATCATGAAGAAAAATATCTGTTTAACTTTCAGATCTGCAGATAGTAGGGAATAGATGGGGCCTGGATTTTCCTTCAGAAAAGTAGTTAAAAGGTTTCTGACTTTGACAAAAATAAAAATTAAAGCCTTAATGGAGGTTTTTGAGAGAAGATGGGAAAAGGAGGAACGTTATGTGCTGGGACTCAAGGCAGATTTTTAAAATCTTTGAGTTATATGTAATTTCATGTATTTGAGTGGCTCTTCCTTCTCTTACCCAGTACCACTCACAGCCTTGAACAGAGCCCAGTTCACTCAGCTGTGACAGTCTTGTGACCCTGGTGATGTAATATAGATTATCATTTTACCAGTAATGTTAATAAAGTTGATGACTTTACTGATAAGGTTTTTAGTAAAACAAAATAAAATGGAAGTACTTTTTACATTCATCCTAAATGTATGATATAATGTATTGACCCTCTTGAGCCTGCAGCCGTTCTGAATTCCTCAAATATTAAGAAGTGAGCAAAGACTTAAGTAAGCTTGCTCAACAATAAATCAAACAAGAAAGCAGAATCTCTTGGAATACATAATCATAAAACCTCCATGCATAAAATAAAAAGCAAAATACTGACCTAAATTGTTAATAACAGGAAAAGTCTGTTAATACCTGTTGTATAAACCCCTAATCTTTACAGTTGTTAAGAGAAACTGGAGTGCATGCACAAAAAACCTCTCTTCATAGCAATGCTGTTATCCACATCAATCAAGATAATCCCACAGTAAAACCTTGCTGAAGAGGAAAAGTGGCATGTTTGGATAATGTCAATGATTAGAAAACATGTCCCAGAAAATGCCATGCAAAACAAGTTTAAATATTAATGCACACTTTCCTAGCCCTTTTCAAACTGAGAGTCTCAAATTATTTACGTAGATCTCAAGGGCTGAACTCTGATTTCAATTCCAGATGTGAAACAAACAGAAGTTTCTGTGTATTTGAAAGCAAAGTACAATTTTGTGCCATAAAACTTCACAGCTGTTTGTTCACAAAATATGAATTCTTTGTCTGCACAAGGGTAAATCGAGTCACAGAGCAGGAACATGATTGATTGAATGTGAACACAGTGAACCACAGCACATAACAAACCTTTCTATCTCTTACTGCCACTTCCTCCTTCATGGCTCAAGGAAACATGCTGCTGGTTCAAATTCATTCTGTCTTAGACTGACAATGTATCTGATCATAGCTCATCAAAGAAGCCAATTTCATTCTTTAGACCACACTATAAATTAAGTGTCTGGAAGATTTTCATAGGGTGTATAGTATGTTCTGGAGAAATCATAGAAAAAGACAGAATTACACACTAAACCTCTGTGAACAATCATGTCCTTATTTTCTGCTCTAGATTGATGGTAATTGAATATGATTTGCACTTGCAGGTTGGCACTCATGGACTGCTAATCACTTGGGAAAATACAACACATTGTGCCCTCAAGTGTTGTTCTGCTGTTGTTTTTTAGGGCAATCAAAGAATTGGCTCTCCCCATGTGTTTATGAGGAAGGTGGTATTAAAAAATATGTAAGTGAAACAGAATTAGTTCAGCTAATTTTAGATGGCCAGAGTTTAAAAGTCTGGTTCTTGTGCTTTCACAAGACTGGAGTATATTGTCTTATGTCTTTTTTCTCTCCACAAACTTAGCAAGGAACTTCTTATGCAGACTCAGATAACTATGTTGTAGCTATCCAAAGTTAGTGAGATGGATCTCACCTAAAGTTAAATTGAACAAGTCACCTTTCTGCAGAGCTTAGCAAAATCAGAGCTCTTTGAACTTTCTGGAGCAGTGCAGCAGCCAAAGCCTACAGAAACCAACAGGCAGGGGAGAAACAGAAAGTAAAGCATGAACATATAGTAGAAGTAATGTTAGCACTAACATATAAAAATTTCATAAAAGTCTGTGTTTCAATAAGAAGGTGGTTAGGTTTGTAAATGGAACCCATCAATATTATAATTGTTGGGTGAGAAGGCTCACAAACTCGGAGCAGAATTCATCATTCAGCAAGCCCTCAGTTCAATTCAGCTACTTGAAATGCTGTGTGGCTTTAAGGACACTGCTGGAAACCTGGATGATCAGCTGGGTAGTCTTACCAACTAAGCAAGAAAGTGTGAGGAAGTATCCCATGCTAAAGCACATCCTTTAAAAAGGGCTGTCTGCAAAGTCCTCATGTAGGAAAGGACTTGGTTTTTTTTTAGGTTTTAATTTTTAAAGTAGAAGAAATATCTCTGACCTCTTTTCTGGGGAGGAAAAAAGACATTAATAAATTACTTTATAATAATTTAAAATAAAAAAAGTAAGATATTATTTGGTACAGGAATAAGCATCCTACCTGTAGAACTTCTAAACTGGGATTAAATAGTTTAATTGTTTTAATTTTGAAAACCCAACACAACTGTGAGCAAAAATTTATAGGGCACCTTAAGCCCAAAACAGAGGAAAATATGATTCTGAGCAGTGGACTGCTCTCACTTTGTGGTTCACTCTCTTTATGTTAAACATTTATGAATAGCACGTGCTTGACCTAGATGGCTGCAGAAGGATGTAGGAGCCCCGTATCTTCAAGAACATCCAAAATCTGGAGTTTTGTGTAGTCTTATGCTGATAAAATATAGCCTCTTCTTAGAAGAGGGAGTGGACATGGAAGGCAAATCCCATGGAAGGTGAATGCTTTGTCCCATACATTGCATAGCCTTGTTGTTTTGGGCATTTTTAAACTGATGTTGGCAACGAGCAGTGCCAGGGCATGTTCACTGGCCCTGGGGCCACCAGGTGGCATCTGGCCATGCTAGTAAACACTCCCAGCATCCAAAGGTGGAGGGACTGCATCCAAAATGCCCGTGGGGAACACAGTTGACCTAGTGCACTGCACTGCAGATGGTGCTGCCCAAGGAGTGCCAGGTCACTGCACCAAAGGTGTGACAAAAGCAAATTTAACGGTTTAATAGCTGCAGAGAGAGAAATTCTTGTGGGTAGGAATATTTTTGGCTCCTGAGTTTACTGGAATAGCTATAGTGCTGGTGAACTAGGATTTCTGACAGTATACACAGAAAGTTCCTTTAGGAAACTAAGCACTTATGAAATGAGAAAAAATGTTTTTATTTGAGTGTCACTGTTTCTGAATCACAGTAATTATCAGTTGTGATGATTAATGCCTGGTGTAAAGGTGAGGCAGAGTATTATGAGTAATGGAAGAATTTACTAGAGATGGATGTTACCAAATATATGAGGATTTATTTCTTCTGAGGAAAAAGACGACACAAAATGCACAAAAAGGAGGGTCACAGGGAAATCAATAAAAAATATGTCACTGCAAAGGTGACAGTGAACAATTTACTTAGGAAAGAACAGAACCCACTTCTCTGCTTTCAAGGAATAGGTCTAAAACAAGCATGAGGGAATATTTTTTCATAAAGTTGTAGTTAAATTTTAGAACTTGGCTCCAGATGAATGGTGGACAGGCAGTTCAGGAAATCCTTAGCCTTCTGACTGCCAAAAGCAGTGATGTTTGCTAAGCAGGACCAGTATGTCCTTACCTTGTTTCTCCTGTGTCCCTTAAGCATCAGCCACAGGCTGCAGTAGGAGGCAGGATTTAGCCATTTCATTCTAACCAAGCATGACTGTTTCTACTTTTCTGTAGCCCAGATCACGTGTGTGGAGAGCATGAAAAGGAACGGGCAGCATTTGTTGACAGCATTTTATTATTTTCCTTTATCACTCGCTTGTCAGAAGCTCTGAGATGGTTTTAGAACTCAGCAGAGCAAAAGAAGCATTGCAAGAGGCATTGGAGGGGAAGTTATGACTCTAAAGCATTTGTTTGCCTCATTATGCTAATTTCTCCATTATCTCTGGGGTAGTGCAGCATCTTGATCCAGGTGAATTTACATTTGGCTTTTAATTCCATTGTTTGTGGTTCTCACTCTGTAAAACTGGGATGCTGTCATGAGAAGTAGTGGTGGCAAATACACCAATTCTGAGATTCTCAGCTTGTATTGCAATAAAGGCCATCAAATTCTCCATAACATGGGGTTTTAGGTACAGTGCCATAATAAGTTACCAGGGAATAAATCATGCAGTCCAGCTGGGGACTAAACCATGCAGTCCAACATTTATACACCCAGGCAGCAAAAGCAAAGGTCTTGAGGTTCATACCTGAGTAAGTGCAGCAGGATTGCTGCTGCTGACACAGCGAGGCTTTGGAACTCGTACATACATCACTGCAAACCATGGATATTTGTCACCTCTGTGCTTCTGGGCACTCTAATTTTCACTCCGGAACACGTGAAGTGTCTGAGGGTAGAAATCTCATCCTTCAGCTTTCCCAATTATAAAGTAAAAATAATTCTTGCCAAATGCTGTGCTTGTTTCAGTTACCTTGAGATTTATAGCTCAAATGTGTCAAAAAAGCACAAAACGTTTCCGTGTTCAGTAGATGCAGCATATAGGAGCTGTACATTGGTGCACAGACAGTTAAAAGAAAAACTGCTGTTTTGAGCAAATGCATATGCAATTTCTGTAGACAACTGCCATTATCCTGTGAGGCCCAAGTATTGCCAAATTATTAAATTAATTACAGATATTAAACTTAATATCAGTCTTCAAACCCTCTGTTGCCTTTTTTTCTTCCTTTGAAGGCTTTTTATTATTTTTTTTATTACTGTGGATACCTATAAAAATTTTAATTTGAATAATTTAGAAATTTGCATTTAATTTTATTATATTTCTTTTCATGTTACTTCAGTGTTGTCTTTGGGCTTTTAATTGATTTTTTTTGTTATTGTCAAACTCTTTGAAACTTCTGAAATGAACTGCATGAAAAGAATAAGTAATGACCCAGTCTTAAGAGAAAAGAAGCAATGTTTTATTAAAGAGACTATTTCACAGAATTAAATCCTGTGATTTTAGTATTTTTTGAGCAATTACAATAACGTTTGTAGCAGGTCTTGTGGAAGTAACATATCTGCATCTATAGAGCAGGCGTAGAAAATGCTGCAAATACATGTCTTTGATCTAAATGACAGAAATAAATTTGCTAGGGACACGGTAGCATTAAGCATGTTTAAAATGACCCATATTGCTTGAAGTGCAGGTAGACTATTTCTCCTTTTGATCAGGCCATTTGATTTACAGTATAAATAAAATTAAGTTATATGCATAATACATGTAATATAATTTGGCACATTAACTCTTACAGATGGAGGTTAATATTTTATCTATCCCCTATTTTTTTCCTGTTCTGCAGTTAAATTTATCACGAGTCTGCAGGCATGACTTGCTGTTACACATGGACACAAACAATTAAGTTTTCAGTCAGAAGTACAGTGAGAGACTCTGATCCAACTGCACTCACTAAGCCTTTTGGTAGCTGCATTGATAAGGCAGGAAAAAGTTCATGTGCAAGAAATCTGAAGTGGAGGTGCAAATCTTGTGCTTGGCTGGTATTTTGTTATCTAGGAATAAGTTGATCCTGAGTGGCATCAGAGCAGCTTTGCTCTCAGTGTTTCTGTTTCTTTTAAAACTATCCTAAATCTTTTGGGCTCATATCATTATAAGGAACTCAAATTCGTTAATGTTGCCATTCAAGTTACTATTTCCTAAGGTTTTAACCAATTTTTCAGAAACTCTTCATTAATATTCAAAGCTTTTTAAAAAAGTCATGGACTTGTGTCTAACATTCAGTAAGAAACATTTTTGTTGCTTTTTATAGATCTGGAAGTTGGAGATGTGCTTTCTAGTTTAAAGCTGTCGTAAATGCCTTAAATCATTATGATAAAAATAGAATATTGAAAATACCATCAAACTGGTGTTTGGGTTTTTTTCCACATATACAAAGGCTCTTTGATTCTAAAATAAATTGCATATAAAGTAATGAAATAATCAGTAATTTTTTTCAGTTAATCATTAAGCTACTGTAATTGATTTTGAGCACAACATACTGCTATGTGTACTCCTTGTTTGAATAGTACAAGGGTTGGTCATCTAGGTTTCTACAGAGCTATACTATTTTAAACTCCCTTAAGAAAGGAGGCAGACTAAATCTGACTGTTGTCAGACTGTTGAGTGAAATCTGACATGTTTAAAGAAGGTGCTTCCATTGACTGACCTTCCAGCTGGTAACTTCTGAGCTACTTTTTACCTATTGAGATACACAGCATGCAGAGCTCCCACCCAGCACTGTCATATTACGGAGCTTTCCTTTTTTCCATTTTATCAGAGCGCTCATGATACTTTGGGCTTGAGCTTAAATGCATGTGTTAGAAGTAGTTAGAAGTAGCAGTCTGTAGCCTGCAAGACCTGGATGCTACCCCAGGGGATAATTCAGGACAGGAATCTCTTGTGACCAACTGTTGACTCTTGAGTCCAACTGCATCCTTGACTAAATGGCTCTGTTGGGTTGCGTTCAGGAAATTATTCCTCCAGTAATTCCAGTGCTGAGCAGGCTGTGGGGCTGCAGGGCTGTTACTGTTCTCCACCTCCTTGACACCTTGTGTGTGTGCAGGGTGTGCTTGTGCTTATGTCTAGGCACAGTGTTAAATTTTGTACACTTGCCAAGTTAGAGATCTGCACTCAAGGTGAAGAGGATACAGGCTTTTTTGGAACATTTGTGAGTATACTCACTAGCCTAGTGAAGTCATGAAAGTATGTTTAGGGGACGGGGACTGCAGCAGTCTCAATGCGAGTTTGTTGTGAGGATATTTTTAATTATTTTTTGATTAACAATATACAGACCCCAAATAAAAAAAAAAAAAAAAACAAAAAAACAACAAAACTAATACTGGAGATACAAAACTGTGTTGCTGAAAGAATTACCAGAGTGATTCAGGAAGAGATGCTTGTATAAGACTTGATTTGTAATTATGGATCATAAGATCCTGTCTGTACTCAGTTCTTAAATACATAATTCATGAGTAAAGCCTGAGTAAGTTTTTCAGCCAATAAAAACAATAGTGAAATTGGATTTTATGGGATTACAAGCACAATAAATTTGATGAACAGTTATAGCTTTTCAGTCTTTTTCTCCTTAAATAGGAGAAAGAAGTTCTTATAACCTAAAAAGTCAAGTAGTTGTATTTCCACTTGAGAGCTTTTATGGGAAGATGCAGTTAGACACAAAGCGTAGAATAAGCAAAACTTAGGTGAGATTTAGTTTAATAGACATGATAATCTGAAATCTCATTGTGTTTAAACAACAGAAGCCAATGAAGAAAAGCTCCCAAAAACTTGAGGCAAAATTTTCAAGCAAATTCTTCATTGTGACACAGCATGGGAAATTTTGCCTCAAGTTGGTTGGAAGAACTTCCATACTGGTATTATCAATTTTGAGTACACATCAGTGTTCAAAACAGCTCAGTTCTTGCTCAAAGTTGATTGTGTGTTGCATGAATGCTACAGAAAGATAAAATTATGACAATAAATGGGCTCTGCAACTGATTATTTTTTAAAAATAGTGGATATAAAGTTTACTGCTTGTTCAGAAAAGCCTCTGTTATGAGATTAGTCAAAGCTATTTCAAGTGCAGTGATAACAACTCCCTTAATGATCAAGAAACTTTACAGTGAGCTGGGAAGAAGGATGTGGGGTAGTGAAGCACAGATGAATGAAAAACTTGGAAAAAAAGTGTTGAAATTCACAAGCATTTTTCTTAGCGTTTTCCTACAAGTATGGAAAGTAAAAAAAAAAATTATTTCACAAGCTAAAATACTGATTAGCCCAGCCAAAAATTAAGTGATTAAAACTGTGCTTGACAATCTCAAATCAATAACTCACTTGTCAAAAATAATTTGAAAAATGCAAATCTCACTTGAAATTTTTCTGAAAGAATCAAAAGAAAAGAGGAAAGATAGGGAGAATGGAAAGCAATAGGTGAGTCTCTATTCATATTTGAGTCTGGAGGGTTTGAATATTTCTTGAATGTCTTCAGAAGTCTTTTGAAAAGCTTCAGATGTCAAAATGGAAACACCTGAAGGCCTATTACCAAAATAATAGCCTCCACAGTCTGTGAACTTGGATAAAGAGAAATGACTCATCTCCAATGATAGGGGACTGATGGATTCCACTGGCAGACAGTGACTTGTGTGACATGACTAGATAATAAGGGCTTTTATAAACTCCTTTGCCTATTTAAGGGCCTAAAAATGGATTTTGAATCACAGGCCAAGATCAGGCACCCAGAGATGGATTCCTTGCTATTTTTAAGAACTCTTGAGACTGCAACTACGGATGGTATCTATGCACACTCTTCACTTAAGTGGTAAAATATTCTGTCCTCTTTAGTGTACAAGGGAGTAGCTATTCCTGTAATTTTTAATGTAAGCTTAGAAAATGTAACCGACAGTGATAACCTCAATGAACCATCCTGGAGACTACATGTATTCATTAAATAATAATCATTCTTTGTAATGCATTAGCACAAGGAACCTTAGCAATGGACAATGAAGCTGTTCTGCCCGTTAGTAAAAAAATCTCCCCTGGCAGAAAGACCTTCCAATTTAAATTCTCAATGCGACACAACAGTTGGATGCAGAAGATGATAGAGCAGGTAAAATGGTCTTTCTGGTAGTATTTCATATTTAACTCTTAGCATAGAAATCTTCAAGAGAATTCTACAGATTTTGAAGTGTGAGAATGTGATTAAAACGTATGTGCTCATGGATTTCAAAGAGAAATTCAGCTTGTTGGATTCATTGTATTCATGTGAGACCAACTAAAATATCAAGCTCTTTTGTAATAACTAAATAAATATTTTATTCAGAATAATTAGAATATTGTTTTACAGACATTAAAAGGCTCACTAAAAGCTACGTCATTCATTATTATCATTAAAAATATTGGTATTGGGCCTTTGGAATAATTACAAACAGCAGTTCTTCATAAGATAAATGGGTAGGATTAAAAATAAGCACATACAAAGCTATTCATCAATTAAATAAATCAGCCCATGCTATGAAAACTCCATTGAAAGATACCTTAGAGATTTAGTTAATATCAAGGCATTACTTATTACAGGAATGTTGATTGTTTGGACACGGTGAGAAGGAAATCTTAGAAGTGTTGTCTAGATAAGGTTAGAGGCTTATATTCTCCTTAAAATACAGGTGAAGTAATGTGGGCACCAAGACACTGTGATCTTTTTTTTAGAGTGACTCTAATATACCTGTGCAAAAAGCCAGATTATTCTGTATAATAGCATACAGACATAGGATGGAATCACATCTGTTATCTGTTATATTCTCCTGACAGCACACTCACCCCCAAAAAAACCTTCCAAACCTACCACCTATTAGTCTTCAAATGTTTAATATAGGCTATTTCTTACCTAAAAATCTGGTGTCTTTGGAGAGCAGAGATGCAGGACTTTTTTGCCAGGAGTATCAGAGATCAGGAGATCCAGCTGTAGGCACTGATGTCCTGCAGTCTCCCAGTCATCAGAGACCAAGTCAGCTTTGAGAAAAGGATATAAAATGTCTGAGTTTGTGCATTGTGGAGCTTGAAAAGGTGAACACATACTATTAGCCTGGGTGGTTGGGCAATGCCAGACTGATCAGGCAGCATTTATCACCTTTAGCAGTACTGTGCCTTGTCAATGATCAATGTATCAGCCCTCTCAAATATGCTGGGGGAACTGGTGCTGTGGTGAGACCACCTAACAGAGAGATGAGAAAAATGGTAGCTTGGGAGGAGCCAAGGGCCACCTCCAGCTTACCTGCACAGTGTGACACCCACACTGGGTCCTCTCTGTCCCCCAGCTCTTCACACCTGCTATCCTTTCTCCCATTGTGTCCCAGCCTCCAGTTTTCTGTGGGCTGTGTGAAGGAGTCTCACTGAGACCCTCTTAGCACATTGTCTGCAGAGAAATTTCAGAGAACAAACTTCCTTTGCTGATCAGCCTGTGAGGAGTGTTACACATTCATCTGAGATGGAAACCAGCTCTCTTACCTGAGCAAACAGAACACTAAGCTGGAAAGTCAGAGAGCTTACTTTGCTGTGGCAGGTTACCCTCATTATCACTGCAGGGTTAGTAAATTATAAATAACTACCCATTAGGAGAGGAAAACTCATACTTAAACACAAGCTCTGTTATTTCTGCTGGGCTTGCTATTATTTTATTATTTCTAATCCTGTAAACAATAATATTTCAAAAGTAAGATATGTTCATATTGCATGTAACTTCACAAAGCAGCATCTTCTGCTACATATAAATAGTGGTATACGAGCAATTCCAGCTCTTCAAATCTGAGTATGTACCCACTGCACGCAGTCTCTAAACTGAAAGAGACCAAAATTTAAGTTGGAAATGCGTCACTTCCCCGTATCCACTCTCCATCTCATTTCTAACAGGAATGAAAGACAGCTGGATAGTGTGGAAGGCCTGTGGTATGCGTGTTGCAGGGAGCAGGGCTGTGGGGACTGCTGACGGAGCTTTGCTTCCTACAGTGTGTGCCCTGGCAAAGTGTCTTCCCTGAAGTATGTTTTCACTGAAAGGTCTGCAGAGTCACCTATATATGCCTAAATATGGATAAAAATAGAAAATCAGGTTGGGTAGTGTGCGCAGGCTTTATTTGGGAAAAAAAGCAACCGAACAGACTGAGAACAAAAAGACCTTTTCACTGTCTCGAGCCTGATGCTGGCCAAGATCCAGATAGATCCCTACTGCTGCCTGAAATTAGAGCTGCTTCAGTCTATACTAAATTTTGTCTGGTTGCCTGTAGCCCTGGGTGGCTCCTCTGAGAGCTTCAGGTCATCCAGATTTGGGAGTGCCTACCTTCTTTTGCTTGGCCTCGTTCCTTACATTAATGGCTAAAAGACAAAACGATGTAAGAGTAATTTTGAGAGCCTAGACAATCTGGAAAGCTGTCCGCAACTTTCCCTTTTCCAGTGAGAAAGTCCTTTGGTTGGCAATGGTACACTTGGACTTTCCTTTGCATTTCAAGATTAATAATATTGACTTAAAACATGCAGCGAGAAGGAGTTAATTCTTGCTTTTCATAAATATATAATGCATTTTTAATTTACACATTTACAAAATATATAATGCATTTTTAACTAACACGTTTACATAAAGATAAAAAAAACCCACCTTCTTTCCTTTTTCCTTTTTTTTTATATAAAGGACCTTTGTTGATGCCTGATAATGAAGACAACCAGAAAAAATATATATATATAAAAATTCTCTTACATGATGGAAAATATGAAAAAAGGAATTTCAGGAAATACATCCTGTTTCTTTGTGATTCTGGACCTACAAAATATACCCTAAGAATATCTAACTTTGAGAATAGATTGAAATGGGAGGGGAAAATCAAGGCTCTACCTTCTGCAAAGATCGATTCTAGGCTGCATTTGTCTTCATGTTTTCCGTAATATAACTAAATTCACTGCCATGTAATCAGGGTGATTTGAGTTTTGAGTGCTGCAAAAAGCGAATAAAACCTCTGTATCTTTGCTTACTTTACATTTTCAGTTTTTTTCTTGTGACAAGAAGACATAACTATATAAAATGTCATCCTGGCAGAACACAAGCACACTGTTGTGTGATGGGATCACAGTCGGCAGTCTTGGCTTTACATCTTTGAATCTGAATGTGCACAGCTCAAAATACAGGTTTATTAGGAATCATCAATCCCAGTTTATGCAGAGCAGACAGTTCCTTTATGGTGGAGTCTGCTTGCTAGTCTGTTACACAGTCAGGTGTAGCTGAAGAACAAGTAGGAGACAAATTAGGAAGTTTGATTCTTCACGTAACTGGAAACATCCAAAAAATATTCTCCGTATCTTGGGCTGTTAACAAGAGCCAAGGAAGTACAAGGCACATTTTCCTGAGAAGCCTGGCTCCTGGAGACAGCTCCTACCTCTTCTGGAAGGAACATGTTTCTCTCTGAACTTCTCTGGAGATCTGTGCTGCTGCTAACAATGGCATGTGCTTGTGTGAAGGCAGACGGGCCCTGCCAGCCCTCAGCTCAGGAGAGTTGGCCTCTGCATTCTGCTCCATCTATTCACCCTACTCAAAAACCCCACACTACCCTGCCCCACACTGCAGGAACTCAGTGTTTGATGTCCATTTTATTCCATTGCACCCTAATGTCTAATTGCATCCTAATAACCTTACCATTTGTACTCTAGCTTGTACAAATTTTATTTTGTTGTTTCCCCTCCGGCCGTGAGTTGTTCTGTTGATACAGTTGATAAATAAGCTGTTGGCAATATGAAATGATGTAGGTACCAGGAGTGCTTATCTCTACGGCGTATAAAAGAATTCTGCAGAAATAGTTCTTATGTAGATGTTAAACTAAATGCTGAGAGTTCTCACTTTTTATTTTTAATATCTGGTAGCTCACTGCAAGATGTTCCTGCAGAAATTGGGAGTTCCTTCACTTAAAATGTGGAATTAACTTTTTCCTACTATAGAAATGGCATCAAAAATATTAGAAATACTGCATGCTGTCAAATAATAAGAGTAAAGAATTAGGAAAGAAGAGGAAAAATACTAAAAATACTTCCAGCTTCTGTTCTGCTAATCCATCAGTATATCCTTTATTACATTTACAGTGCCTTGTCCAAATTCTAGGAGATGTAATTTCCATCAAAGATTTTTCCATAATCCAGAACCTATTATCAAAGAAAATTTCTTCTCTATGTTTTCACTTTCTTTTCACTATACTACTAGTTGTACTTCTTGAGTATCACTCACAAGGAAGTAATAATTTTCTTTCCAATTCTCCTGTCCACAAAAATCCATCGTGTTGCATTCTTAGTATTTCCTTAGGTGTTTACTTTTCTGTGTTTTAGATATGAAGACAAATTTTATAGCTGTATTAAGGTATTCTGTGATATTTTGCCACAAAATATTCCATAATGTTTACCACAAGGATGTTCCCAAGATAAAGAAACATCCTTATGGAAAGCCTGAACAGCAGATTATATTGTGTATAGTTGATATGGATCTTCATTTCTTTCTAGATAAGAACTTTTTTATCTATTTCTGAATGAACCTTGATCAGCTGTAAAACTATTCTGACTTTCTCACTGAGTTCCCAGGCAACCAGATTGCTTTTTGAAATCTGCGTATTTCCACAAATCCTTTGGAACAGGTCTCTTTCCTGTTTTGTGTTCACAGAACATACAGAGTTCATGTATATTGAGTATTTCATGTGCACACAGTTCCTTTTTCCGTAAATATTTTTTTAATGAAACAAGACTTGGATTGGATTCTGAAGTTAGTGTTATGATTTTTTTTTTTTTTAATATGAAAAGCCCCTTCATTAAAGATAATATTTATTTTTTATTACAAACTTTCATTTTGCAAAGACATGTTTCCCATTTCTTCTCAGAGTACTCTGTGTGTTATAGGTGGAAAATTGATTGACTCCTGGGTAATTATTTTTAATTTGTGCAGAATTAGTACTATTGATGACAAGTCTGGAAGTCCATTAGTAGTCTGATGATAATACTACATAATCCTACTACATTTTCTGTCAAACAAAAAAGTATTCATATCATGAGGCTAGAGAGAAAGCCAGTCTTAGAACAATACAGATTTTTTTCTTTAGATTGTACCTTCAGTTCCTTATTTCACTGTTGCATTTCCAAAGGTGGAGGAGGTAACATAGTAACATATATCCGTATTTGCCCAAGAGAGTAAATTCCTAAACTTTCTCCTTCAGGAAAGACAGATATAATGTGGGTAGAAGTTAAAACTGACTCTATGTGATAAAACTAAGGCACTTGACCAAAAGTCTATCCCTAAATAACCTCTTGAATAATCCCTGAATAAACATTGGTTCTGTAAATTATTCTGTTAAAAGCACAAATGGGTAAGTTATAATGTGGCTGCTTTACATGTGTAATCCAGTGTTTTTTGAACATTTTATTGTTGCTGTGTCTGGAAACCCTGAAAGAAAGAAAAATTCAATCTAGTTCTGAACACAGGGATCCTAACATCTTAATAAAACTTTGAAATCACCTGCAATCAAACAACAAATCCTTCGCCAAGTTATTTGGACACAATAAATTACTTTTTCGGAGCCATTAAGTTTTCAAGTGAATTAAGACAAAGGGTTAAGCGAGCTAAATGAGGGCTGCTTACACTGGTGTTTTATGGGATAATGATCTTCAAGTCTGATAAAACATTTATGGAGTTGCTATGAGCTCACCATACTGTTACCAATGTAGCTGGTAGTTAAAGAAGAAGCAGACTAACAGGGAAATTAACCATTGTCCTAGAGCAACTGTGTTTTGCTATCTGAATTCCAGATATTTGATAAATGATCTATGAAGCTATTGCTAATTATTTTATGGAGTTATCTATAGCTTTAATCAGGAAATTAATTAGTGCTATAGCTGTGTGTTTGTGTAATGCAAGATATCCTTTTCCCTATTCCCATATAGAGGGGAGTGATTTTAATTTGATACATGTCTACATGCTTTCAAATGATATTACAATATTGTAATGCTTTACATTTTATAACAGATTCCAAGCAATGCTTCAGTGCCTTCACCTGCCTCCTCAAATGAAGGGCAGTCAATGACTGTGGAAGATGGCTAGAAGGAGATATCAACTCCTCTTTCAGAGACCATGCCATGGGTCCCTAGGTAAAGAACTGAATGCAGCTTTAATTGGTGAAAGGAAGGTAAAACTGAAATGAAGTGCTAGAAATCTCTGTTAAATTCCATAACTTTTAATTGAGAAACTCTCTCCCTACTTCAGCTGCACCTATTGAGACAGACTTGTCATTGAAGAAATTTACCTCGTTTTGTCAGGTCTGCATTTTTTCACTTGCAATCTTTTTGTTAATACATTCCTTACCAGTCCTACAGCATTTTTCTGCACAACCATATCAGTGATAAGGGCTTTCTCTCTTTTTAACATGTAACATTGTCCTGTATATTTTCACTTAATATCCCACACACACTTCTGATTAAGTAAATATGCCACCAAAACCAATGAAAAAAACCCCAGTTATACAAGACCACTCCAAACATCTGGAAGCAGAACACCTAATAACAGAATACAGAGAATAGAACATTGATTTTCTGTAATTCACCAGTTCGCATATCAGCAGAAAGCAGAAACTCACTTTCTGAATGAATTATCCAATTTTCTTTCCCTCGTCCCTACCCCATTTCAGAATGGGTGTTTCAAAACTATTGATTTGCATATGATTAAAGTACAATATTGCCTGAAGAACTCATACATTAGGACTAAGCAAAACAACTCTTCCAGTAAACAGTCTGGGCTATTTAGAATAGACAAGTGAAAAAAGTCCTGTTTCAAAATTCAACTTAGGTATTTTCTCCTAAACTGTGTAATCTTTAGTGATTTAAGTTGCACTGAATAAATAAGATGCCTTTATTCCTGCCCAAAGGCTGTTTTGGGACTACTGCCTAACAATCAGTTCCCAACCAACCAATTGCTTTTTGATATTTTTTGCACATTAGAAAGTAGCCAATTAAAAGCTGATTCCCTGAGAAAAAAAAAAAAAAAAGAGGAAATATAACACCTGCTTAGTAAATGGCATAAAATAGTGCTAAAGTAAGGATGTATTTAAAGTGAGAACGTATGAACACAGATGTGCTTTTCTTTTTGTGAATTGCTAATAATGTTTCTAAGACTTTTGGGAAACTTGCCTTTGTTGATCAGTTCATCAAAGAGTTAAAAGAACAAAATTGTGAGAGAGTTTTGCTTCACATCAATCATTTGCTTCAGAATTTGAAGATCACTCTTCCCTTTTAATCAGCACATGGAATATATTCTCTTTTCTTGGAGAGGGCAATTTGTTCATTACTAATTGAAGTAGACTAATTATAAATGATTAGCATTTGAAGAAGGCTTTTAACTGCTATGTAAGACCAGTTCAGTGTGCATTTCTCTGCACTTCTCATGAGTGTAACTTAAAATACATGATTCAATAAAGACCTCAGTATAAAATAGGATTAAATGTACTTATAAGTCTTTATCAGTCGTTTCTTCTGGTCTTTAATCCTAAACCAAATGATGCTAAATATGCAGAATCACAAAAGACAGAAATCAGGTAATTCAGTATAAACATGCTTGCTTTCTGTGACATATTCCTACTACTTTTCCAAGTACCATTTTACTATAAATACAGTTTCACAAAGAGTTTTAAAAATACCTTAAGCTTTTAGTTCAAAATGGAGAGCAACTCAAGAGGTAATACTGAACCTTTAAATCCAGACAGAAAGAGTCAGAGAAATTTGCACTGTAAAGGATTGGACAGGTTTTATAGCTGCTTGGAGTAGCAGTAACAGTATTGATAGGTGCATCAGTTTAGAATAAAACCATTAAAAAAAATTATTTACATACCTATATATGTCTAGAACAGAAATAGGTTTCTTAGCTCTTCATTCCTCTCCATGCTCTCTGGTTATGACAATAGATCCTGCATTACTCTTCATGGTTTTCAACCTGTGAACATAAATGTGACTCCTGCCTTTATAACAACTCATATTTGCAAGGCAAAAGGGAAAAGAGCAAAAGGAAGAAATGAAGTGGCTTTTTGATATAGAAGACTGTCCAGGAGACCAATTTTTCTCTTGGTGAAAAGATTTTTTACTTGACTTTTCTATTTTGTCCTGTGCAACTTTTGTCAGTTATCCAGACTCTATCTTCTTTATGAAGGTCTCTATCACTATAAAAATTCCTTACAATTTCCTCTCTCCTTCCCATGAGGCATTTTAGGACCAGCTTTGAACATGAACAAGGACCAGTCTCAGAGATGAACAAGGAGCTGCAACCAGTGTCCCCCACCATGAGAACATCCCTACACAGCCCCATAAATGTAGAAGATGTGTGTGTATGAATGCGCCAATGAACATCCCTGCCCAGCTGATCCAAGAGTTAAATGAAATACCAGGTGCTAAAAAGTGCAGTGCATGAGAAAAGCACAGTCAAGGTATCCTGTAGTCATAGACCTTAACAAGATGTACTGTCAGGTTTTCTGAAGCTTCATAATAAGGGATTTTTTTTTACGAATGGGACTGAGAATGATGGGGATGTTTTTTTACGTTGTCACATGAGAGGTAGAGCAGTTAAAATATGGAGATTTAGGTGAGAAGTCATTTGGAGTTCCTGCTGCTGGATTACTGGAAATTGCTGAATGGGAAATTGGATGGGACCATGATGTTCTTGGCATGAGAAATAAACAGAAGTAGATTGTTTTCTCATACAAAAAAGTGACCCAGTAGTAGAGGAATGAAAAGAGAAGGGTTATATGGATACAACTTTGTAGTAGAAGACCCATCTTTGCAGCAGCATTTTAATAAGTGGGGGGAGAGCAAGTATATCTTGTATTTATAAACAAAGATGACAGCAAAATGCTGGTCAGTCAGATTTAAAAAATGGTGCAAGTGAATGTCAAGATGCCTTTTTTAATTTTATAGAATTTGAAATGTTGATAGCTGGTCACTCATAGAAAGATGTCAGAGAGACAAGGAGACAATGGGTCTGCCGTGCTGAGGTAGGGCTGTTAGTTGCTTAAAAAAAGTAGCTATATTTAAATTTGCAGGTAAGGGTAGCCTGAGAAAATTTAAAGGCAAGAGTTAAGGAGACAAAATAAAAAGTATTTTGCTTGGATTTCCCACTAAGAATTGCAATAAAATCTAGAGGGATCTGCAGAAGAATGACAGCAGGAGAAAATTATCCTAGTGCAGAGTCAGACAAGCCAAAAGGGGACTGATTTCAAGAGTAACTTAGCTGTACTGAAGGGAGCTGGCAGTTCAAGGCAGGACACAGAGTGCTATTTCTGAGTGTAAAGAGATAACACAGAGAGGAGAAATGGTAGTTAAAGAGGCTGGGGGGTGGGACAAGTGTGTTTGTGCTGTGACGTGAGAGGATGGGGAAGTAAGGCAAAGATTAAAAGAGGGATTAAAGCAGAGATCATCAAAATTACTGAAGTTACTGTTCCAGTTTTGCAATAGGTAAAATGAAAGAAAGTAGCAGGGAGCAAAAACAAAAGATTGTGATGAAAGAAAATGGAGAGGACTGAAATAAGTTCTAAAAATACGTCACAGATGTTTCTTGAATTGCCAGACGGTGATTTTTCTGCCTTCTGAGGATGATGAAAGTTGGCAGGTCCAGATATTACAGGACAGACTGAATCATTCTATACTGCTCTGATCCAGGCTGCCTTGTGCTCTGGCTGAGGCACTGAAGAGGGAAGCTGGGGGTTGAATTCCTTGCAGTTAGGCTGAGGTGGATCTGGACACACGCTTCTGCATGAGGCTATTACCCAAGATGAGTGTCAGCTAAACTACTGAGTGACTTTTGAAAAGGCAGTGGGTTAAACCTGTGGGTCAAGATTGCCATGAGCAGGTGTGTGAACATGCTCTGAGCTCTAAAGTGAGAGTCTAAAAACCTAAACATTATCCTGTCAGTTTTTCTTATTCTGCTGGCATTGAAACAGGGTGAAATTGAGACCAAGTAAATGCAGAAATAAAGTTCCAAATCAAAATCATATAGTCAGTGTTTGCAAAGCCTTATTATTAAAGGAGACAATGAACAGATACTTCTTGGATCAGAGCTGAAGTCAGATATCCAAAGTCATGTATATTACAGAAGTCTGAGTCCTTTTAAAAATTGTTTTTAGACTTTTCATCCCTTTCTTCAAAACTGACCTGTAATTTTTATGTACTCTCATTAATGTTTAGTAATTGCAGGGACATTGATGTTCCAAACAAGACATCTGGAGATGTCCTTTCTTTCCTGTCTCTCTTGTAGAACAGTACCAGTATAGCATATCAAGAGTAATGAGATTTTTATATCATTATATAGATAGAAGTACGTTTTAGCTGTGTTATCTACCAATGTTCCCATCTTTTGCACAGGTTCTCTCTCCACAGAGTACAACCAACTGTAGGAAAATGTGTTATAAAGCCTCTCCTTTAGATACAACACATAAAACAACTGAAGGCTGGTATGGCAAAGTGAACTACAAGTAGCTTGCACAGCTTATACTGCAAGAATTCCAACAACCTAATCAAACCAAAATATAACCATAAATCATTATATAAATAACATAATTATTTAAATATCCTTGTTATTATACAAAACTAAATAGCCTGTAATTTTTTTTCATATGCCAGGGGATTCTTTCAAATGTTTTCACCATAATTATTTTTTCCCATTATCTCTGAATTTTTTGCAAATTGAGCTCAGAAATACTTACCTATATAAAAATTCCTGATATTCCTCCTCCTCTCTTAGTTTCTCTGTTCCACTTTTCTCTCTCATATCAGAAGAAAAGTGTATTTGCAGATTTCTTTTTTTTCTCTCCAGCTTTTCTCCACCAGCAGGCCTTTGATTTGAAATTGTAAGGCACTTAAATCTTCTGCCAGCATTCTTATAAACAGATTCAACTTGTCCTTTTGTCGATGCTTCAGCATGTAGCCAATTTCTTCTCTTTTCTTGCAGTTTAGAAGACCTCAGATAATTCTGCTTCTGTTCTCTCAAAAATATATGAAATTCTAAGTAGTTATCTAACTTCACATTCATGAGGCAATTTCATCACCACCAAATTGCAGACTTGGCAAAACATTGTCCATCTGTCTTTGAAATGATTTAAGAAAGGACTGAATTTCAGAGATGTTGGTACAGACAATCTAATCTACTACATGTCTGCTTGTACTTTTACAGAATAGCCTTGCTCTTTTGCATATCGCAGCATGGAATGATTAAACTGTTCTTGAGCTTAGTTAAAGTTTCCATTCAATTCACCAGTGCTTCACATTTTATTTGATAAAAGACAAGGCCACAGGGATTCATAGAATTTGGTCTAAAACTGCTGATTGCAGGAAACAATGCAGCTCTCTATAGATCTTTAGAAAGGACTGATCTGATGTCAGCATGCACTCTCATGTGCTCGGCTGCAATTTTGAGCTGCTGAAGTAGAAGTGGTAGATGCTTTTACTTGTGTTCCAAAGTCTTAGTTAATGCCTTTGCAGACAGACTATCTAGGAATGGTGTAATATATTAATCCCTCAGATTTAGTTAGATAATCCCTTCAGAAGTTTTAAGCAGCTGCCACCTCAGATTCTTCAGTCTGAAGCCAGTCAGGTCATCTGGAACCCAGCTTTTTCCCCCCTTTCCTGTTCATTTTAGGACTTCCAGTCTGCATGCTGTAAGCATACAGAAAGGAATGTGAGCAGCTGTGGTTACAGATGTGTCTGGTGAGCAGCAATGTGTGTTCACAGTGGCACAGGGGCCTGACGTGTGGAATATTTTTTTAAAAAAAAAAATGTTTCTCCTATCTCTTTAACGATGTGTTTAAATGTAGGACAAGCAAAAATCCTGGCTTGCTTTCCTTTCTCAGTGGTCAGTGTCCCCCAAACTGGTAGTCCAAATACTTCAGTGTTACCTTCCAAGCACACTAAATCTGCTGCAGTCAGGAAAGATATTAAATGCTAAAAAAAGAAACATACTGACTAGGTTTCTGGCTCTCTCAGTCTGAACAGGCTCATACATCTTTTACCCCCGATAGCTTGCAGACTCTGACGTAAGAGAGGAAGAGTGGCCATGTACTTGGAGAGAAGGCATTTTCATTATGTCAAAAATAAATGGCTGAAAACTGAAGTGTGGCTAGTGCTGAGTGTACTTCCTTGGCAGGAGCTGATGGCATTCTGAATAGCAAAGCCTTTGAGATGTTTCAGTAGTCCTGTATTATTTATTTTGATCACATAAATGTTTATTATCTGTCTCTAAAAATAGACAAAGTGAATTTGAGAATGTTGCAATATGAATAAATGGCGAGACGATGAAAACTCTTTCTGCAATGTAACTAAGCCACAATCAACCACACACAATTTTTGTTATATAAAGACTTTGGGGAGTGGGTGGTGGGGGGGTTAATGTCTGTAGGCTTATTGGTTCTGTGTATATTTGCTGTGACCCTTTTGTTAGTGAAATAACCCAGAAAAGAGATAGGAATCAATGCAGCACTGTAGGCAGTGTAAACGAACTTGTGCATGTTTCCAGTATAGTTGTTAAGATCTTATCTTGTCATGCTTGCCCAAATGATAACAAATCCCAAATACATTCTTGCCATGGAGCTGCTCTAAAGCAGACTGTAGACATGGATATTTTGAGCAATAATCCAGAAATTTGTAGCAACAGACTTTGCTTTCTCTTTTTGCCAACAGTACCTAACTGTTTGCTGCTGCAAGCTGAACTCAAACATGCTGATGTGTATAACTGTAGTGATGGGTTTATGGTAAGTATTTGAAGCTGAATTTTTCTCTTTTTTTTTTTTTTTTTTGAGACTTATGACCTATATTTCAGTTAGTTGTGGAAAATCCTTGGAGTGGTTATAAGCAATTCTTGTGATTTTTCAGCTATTCTGAAATCTTCTTCCTCAATCTTTGTCCTGTGCAGTAGGGTAGCACTTATAAAAACATATTTTAGCAGGTTTTAAAATGGTGTAGTCTTCTAAACGCTTCTGAATATTTGAATTGTGATCCCTTATTGAACTGTGTATTTATTTGATATGTAGTCAAAGGCCATTTCAAGTTACTTTCTAATACTTCATCAGACTGATGCTTCTTTTGTCTCTTCCATCATCTTTTGTATCTTCCATCATCTCTTCCACCATTACTACATAGAAGTAAGAATAAAAAAGTCTGACTTAAATAATCTGTTTACAACATTTCATAGGTTAAATAACATCTTTTTCCCAAGACAGAACTACTTTTCTGAGCTTTTACTAGACATTTAGCACTAATAAAATAATATTTTTTTTAAAAAAATCTTTAATATTTTAGTTTTTCTAGAAAAGTTAAGAAAAAGAAAAAAAAAAAAAATCTGTGTGATTAGGAGAATAGCCCTGAGGTTATTCTCTCCTATCTGTTAAAATCCATTCCTACCAGACATAACAAGAGCTCAACTTCATGGCAAAATTGATTTGAAGTGCATCTTCACTCTTGACTTTCTCTGCGGTGGCTCATTTCCCTTTTCCGTGCTTCTTTGCAATGGCATTCTTCCAAGCTGTGAGACTGAGAAATACAAGCCCAACACTGATTTCAGCGGGGAACTGCAGAGACATTTGCCCTTTATTGTAGATGCAGAACATAAATTGAATCCAGGGAGAGCAGCATCCTGAAATTACCCCAGGAATAATTTTTCTAGACCAGACATTTAGATGATGAGCATTGTTCCCTTTTGCTAAGCTTTTTTAATATCATAGAAAGTCAAGCATGTTCCTACTGTAAATATTGTATATCCCTTTTTTAAACATGATTTTTACAAGAACCCTTTTGGGTGGCAATACAAATGCAAAATACTTAGGATCCAAATTAATTCAGAAGTAGAAGATCCAATTTGGAACTTTGCACAATAAATAACTGCTGAGTGTGGATTTTGATGGAGCATAATTTATCAGATAAAACTGCAGGTCATGGTATATTTAAGGCCACTACTTCTAATACTGGATCTTATTGTAAAATCAATTAATTGATCAATTAATTATAGTCAGTCATTTATCATCCTAATGCAGACACTTTTTCTCCCTCAAAGTCAGACCGTACCTCTCTCATAGGAGTCATGCTTTCCAGAACACTTTTTATTTTATTGGATTAGTTTGGAAAGGGAGAAAGCAGACCTCAAAGCCACACAGGCAGACAAAACCAATCACTTTGCTTCCTCTACAAAGGCAAAAATCACAGGAAAAACTTTCATCTGCAGGGAAAGAGATATTACCAACATAAACTAGAATCCTGAGTTTCTTGCTGTCCTTGCCAAATTGAATGTAGGGATTGTATTCAGAAATGGTTTATGAGACTTTTCACAGGAGTTAAGAGTCCACACAGTGTTTCTAGTATGTGTTTCTAGTAACAGTCAAAAATTCTTCTTTGCTTGCACCAGTTAAGAGAGAGGTTCCTGTTTGATTGCCTGTGTGTGGGCAAGGGGCACACATATCCAGAGGCATTTCAGCAGCGTGGAATTAAACATGGTCGTAACCATCCTCAAAACCAGTCACAAAAATCTACAAGTTGTCTTTGTTCCCTTGGACAAGTGAGGGTTCAGAATGGAATCCAGAGAGCCCAGAGCAATTATCTCCATTTAATAGGAAATGCTGACAGTAAGAATCCATATAAACAACTTCAGATGGTGTTTCATATCCTTACCAGACGCTTTCCTGTTCTGCAGTTACTTGTTTTTCTTATGTCTGTCACAGTGAGGCACAGCCAGAGAGGTGGGATCAGGGGAGATTGCAATCTACATCCTCTATGTGTCTGCTGTCTTTGTCCAGTGGATCTTCTATGATTACTACTCCTTTTGAATTTTTTCTCTTTTGAACAGTGCAATTAAATATTCAAGGGCCCAGAAAGAAAAAAGAGGAGAAATATCTGTGATGGTTGCAACCAATCATTCACATGCTGATATTTGAATCTAGCATCAAACAATTCTTAGCCAGTGCTTATTTATGGGCCTTCAAGTGTCTGTTTTTGATGCATTCTTCTATCACAGTTCAGGATCCATCATTTACCTGTCTCTAATCAAACTTCCTATGATACCTGGAGGTGTATATACACTGACTATATATAAAAATTTGTCTATAAGTTTTTAATTACACACCCCTCATTTTTATGAGTCTTATGATTTAGTCCACTTTAATTATGAATCCTTGTTTTCCTGCTGTATGTTTTAGTGATCAGTTCTTTGACCATGTGATACGTATATTATAGTTATTTCTTTCATACAAACTTAATTTTTCCATGTGAATCTCAAAACATAAACAAGCATGAAGAATTTATTAAACGTTAATGCTTCTTTAGAAATTATTTTTAGTGACAGTCTAGTCTGCATTAAAGTAATGCATTACTCGATAGAATTTTCTGCAAAAACAATAAAAAAGAAAGAGATCAGAAATTCACATTGTTCAGTTTTGCAGTTTTAGGAGATGGACATCATCATGAAATTTCTTTCATTCCTAGTGAGATTACATGATTAGGATCACAAAAGAAGACATGCTTTGTATAAATTTAAATAATAACTATCCATGGGACAAGTTGTGGTCTTATTGTTCTATATTAACAGTAACTCTGATGGAGGAGAATAATTTGTTACTCAGGGAATAAAAAGAACTCCATATCTCTGTAACTTGCATTCTCATTGTGTGGCTTACGATCGACTTTTTTTGCCATGTTCTTCATGTCTCACAAGAAACAATGAGAAACTCAGTAAACTGTGAAAAAATTCCATTAGGTAACATCTGTTTTCTGGTGCTTCCTTTTTTTTTTTTTTCACCTTGAATAAGGTCATCTAGCTTTTCTCCAGAATGTTTAACAGCACTGGTTGAGAAACAGATTCATAGCATCAGTGGATCGCTAGCACATTTTTGTCAGTGGTCTGTATTTCTCTTTCAAGATGTTACTGCTTTTACACTGGGAAATCCAGCATGAGTTCATTGAGACTGAACTTTAAAATGGAAATAAATAATGATTACATCATTAAGGTTTTCCCTTTTTTCAGGGAAAAATAGATAAAATATCCTTAAACTTTTATCTCTTTCTGTGTTGCATATTGTAAAGAGGTCAGCATAGCAGATATTACCAGGAAGATCCTAAATGAAGTTTGAATTAAACCCTTTTTTACACTTCCAAAGTATATTTGTAGTCTGAATATTTGAAAAGCTCCATTATTATGTTGGTATACAATGTAGCTAATAACATTTTCCAAAGGACAGCTGAGTATTTAGCGCAACTCTCAAAATTTTTAAAGATAAAATGGAGTCATATAAAAATGCTGAATATATTCTAAATAAATAATTGAAATTTGCATATCAGAGGGAAGTGCCTGCCATAGAGAGGTTGATTATAATGATATTTATTACACAGGAAAAACATTTTTATATGCTGATTCAATTAACTTTGAAAACTTGCAGTAGTGTGCTAGTACTGCTTATTGCCAGTGTTCACTTCCAAGACAGCAAATTTATTGACTGTATTCAGTATTAGTCCTTGGAGTGGAATCAGAATGGTTTGGGTCGGAAGGGACCTTAAATATCATCTAGTTCAACCCCCTCTGCCTTGGACAGGGGCATTTTTCACCAGACCATGTTGCTCAAAGATCCAGCCAACTTGGCCTTGAACACTTCCAGGGATGGGGCATCCACAGCTTCTCTGGGCAACCTGTGCCAGGGTGTCACCATCCTCACAGTCAAAATTTTTTTCTTTAAGTGTGATCTAAACCTACTTTCTTTCAGTTTGAAGCCATTCCCTGTTGCAGTGTGTTTCTTGTTAATGGTATGTTCTGTTATTGCCTAAGTTGATGGTTTGGTCCAAATGAGACCCTCCCACCCCATGCTGTCAATCTACCCTGAGTCTCCTGTCAATCTGTCTTAAACCCACCACATGCTTGGAATTCCACTTTGGAAATCCCCTAAACTTCGACGCTTGATTAGTCCATGTGACCCAATTTTCCCCCCTTACCTCCCTCATTGGATGATGATTTTGTGAACCCTGCCTTTTACCCTCCCCAGGATATCTCTGATTAGCTGATGCTTTGTACCCTCCCTTTGAACCGCCTCCCTATTTCAGCTGTTGCACGTTTGCATTTTCTGTCTTTTGCCCCCAAGATTCCCCAGAGCAATAAATCCTCTATTATCCCATGCAAAAGACCTCCATCTCGTCCTTGTCTCCTCAGAACGCAGACTGACAGCCAAAAAGCCGTAGAGCAAGTGCTCTAGTCACACCTTGGGTCATCCTGCTCCTGGGGTGTGACCCACTCCTGTTCTAGTCTGAAGTGATAGAGCCAGATAAACTCTGGTCTGGTGTGTGAATTACCCCCTGTCCTGCCATTCCAGGCCCTGGTAAATAGCCCCTCTCCAGCTGTCTTATAAGTTCCTTTCAGGTACTTGGAAGGTCACAATTAGGCCACCCCAAAGCCTTCTCTTTTCTAGGCTGAACAATTCTCCCACCTTTTTCTCACAGGAGATGTTCTTCATCCCTGTAATCAACTTGGTGTCCCTCCTCTCGACTTGTTCCAGGAGCTCCATGTCCATCCTGTGCTGGGACCCCAGAGCTGATGCAGTGCTCCAGGTGGGCTCTCACCAGAGCAGAAGGGCAGAATCCCCTCCCTCCCCTGCTGCCCACGGAGCTCTGGATGAGCCCAGGACACATTTGGCTCTCTGGGCTGTGAGTGCCATGGCCAGGGCATGCCAACCTCTCACTCCCCAGAAACCCAAGTGCTTCTGTGCAAGGCTGCTCTCCATCTGCTCATCCCCCATTGACACCAGGATTGACACCAGGGATGGCTCCAACTCAGGTGCAGAAGCAGCACTTGGTCTTGTTAAATAAACCTCATGAAATTCCCATGGTCCCACTTGCTGAGCTTGCCCTCTGGATGGCATTGAATGAAAACAGTGTTTCTGCAGAGGCAGCATGGACATGTCCTGATGTTTAGTTTTCTTTCAGTAAGGGTTATGCCATCAAGTCATCTACTTTCAGCTCTTTTTGGGCTTGACCCAGAAGTGTTACAAAGTTTTGGCCACTGAATTCAGTCAAACTGTACTAAAAATTGCTTTGGTATTCCATGAAGTTTTCAGACCTCAATTAAATATTTTCAAATAGCATATTACTGCAGCCAGAGCTATTCATTAATGCCAAATCCAGCACCCTTTGAACTAAATGTATTTTTAAGGCTCTGAACTTCAGACCATATACTCAAAGACAAGGAGGTATGTAAATGGAGTGTGATTCCCTGTCCAGGATGAATACATGCTTCTGATCATATCTGTATGAAATATTTAGATCCTGGTTTAAAGCACTTCAGTGCTATTTTAACATTAAGCACATGAGTTGTCAGTCAGGCTGTTTGGGCTTAGAATTAGCCATGAAGCTGAGAACGTAGTAATCAAGGATGTTCTCAAATAGTACTTAAAACTTTTCTCTTGGTAAAGAAATATTATCAAATAAATTTTCCTGTTTGATTTTTAAATTCTGAACTCATGGTTTGTTAGGTCCTTACTATGGTCTCCTTCAAAATGATTCACTGAGAATAATAAAATCTATAAAGTGGCCTATTACTATAAAAGAATAAAGCACAACCTCTTAAGCAAGAGGAAAAGAATGTGTGAAGTGCAGATCTCAGTCAGTCTCTTTCAAACATGGGGAATTTTCATGAGAATTATGGTACTTCAAAAATTCTGTTTCCTTAATTTCTGCTAAAATTACTTGACTAATGTCATAAAATCACTTCTTCTACCTACAGTTATCTACTTTAAATGGTAATAAGCTTTATATTTGAAACTTTACAGGATTGCTCATAGGTAATTCTATAACATCTTGAAAGAGAACATGGAGCTCTAAGCAACAAAACAGAATAAGACACTTAAATTAACAAGTGAGCCCTAGTCAGATTAACAATTAGTGTAGTGGAAAAAATATCATAGGCAAACTTCATTAATGTTTTGCAGTTGAAGCAGCAATTTCAAAAATTTCTCGGTCATTAAAACTCCTTAAATTCTATCCTTTCTCCTAGTGTATCAAACTATGTAAAGTTATACATGATCAGGAAAGAGAAAAAGAAGAGATAAAGCGCGTAAAACTGAATTATTTGTATCTTGAACTAGGTGAAAAAGAAAAAAAAAATAGATTAAATTATTTTTTCCCATTTTGCCCCAGCAAAAGACATACAGGTAGTCTTGATCAACTTTGTCAAAGGGTAACAAACAGATGGGAAGGAGCAAGTTTGAATTAGAAATATAACCCCAGAGTTATTCACTTTTCAGAGCAGAGGTGGTAGTGACTATTAGGGAAGCCTCCTGGGTAACAATATACTAAAAACTTTCTGTCTGCCTGTACAGGTTGGATTATATTTAACTTGATCCTGAAAAACTCTCATGCACTTATGTTACTTAGCTGGCAACGTCAAGTATGCAGCTTTAAAAATATCATCTATCAATTTAAGGTTATAAACCTTAGTAAAAGTGCAAACAGAAAAAAAAAAAAAAAAAAAAGGAGAACTGCTGAATGTAAAAAACAATCTTGCTTATTTTGAAGGAAATAGGACATAGATTAAACCTAATGCGATGCATCTCCTGACAAATGAAAAAAAAGCCCATCCAGGCCTAAATGATCTAAATGATGATAATTATTAGTTGTAAGAGATACTTCGTGGTGTGGACGGTCTGGGACACGGCAGAGACCTCTATAGTTGAGTTGAGTTAGACGTTAGTAGTTTATTTCAGGGCGTGGGGGAGAGAGAGAGCCTGCCAGGAGCCAGCAGATGAAGCTCAAAGCAAGCTCAGAGGGTACAATACAAAAGGGGGTAAAATATGAATACATGAGTTCAAGACTTAAGATTGCTAAGAAAGAGAGTAACAGAACAGAAGTGAGAGAGCTGGGAAAAGAGGATAAAGAAGAGCAGGAAAGAGCAGGAAAAGAGCAGGAAAAGAGAGCGAGCTCTCCTTTACAATTACTTATATAACCTATACATTTGAATATTCTATTCCTTCACTAACCAATCTTTCTAAGTATACTAATACAGTAACATTTGTGTGCAGCCTATAGAAATCGCTGCTTTTGCATATTTTTAGTTATCTCAGGGTCCTTCAGAGCTTTCCTTATAAGGCTGGGGAGAGGGGTCTCAGCTTGGTTTTATTGCAGGAAAGAATGTGTTCTGGCATACCAGACCGGTTTCTTTGAATTATTCAAACCGTGCTATCATTTGTATTTCTTCCTTAGCCTTTCTGGCTGAAGAGTCATATTTATAATTCCTTTCTAATTCCACCTTCCCAACAATTAGTAATAGCTTTATTTGTAATAGCTTTCTACTTTTCCTTTGATCATTATGGAATCATGGTCCCAGACTGAAGGGAGAGGTGTGCTCCACCCTTTTCTTTTGAAAACCTTTTGTAGAAATATAACTTGTGAAGAGAATTCAGCTTTTCTCTATATCTACTAGGGCTTTATTCTCCTAATTTTTTCTCCTATTTAAAATCAACTGTTTGTACATTTTCCTTTTCTGGAGGATGCATAAAGCCAGCTCAAATTTTCTTTCCAGTGACTCCAAGACTTGCACCTTTTGCATTGTCTCATATATTGTTTAGCCAAATGGTATCTTGGTTGCCATTAACTCAGTTTTACCAAAATAAAAACAGGCAATATTTTATATAAAAACTTCCAAATGTGTAAAATTCACTACTGCAACAGTCCAGCCTGCCCCTCTAAACAAATAAATGCTATCTAACAAAATAGGAGCTGGTGTAAAACTGGTAGCTTTTAAGCATGTACTACAAACATATAATCTTTCTCATGTTGACTTTGCAGGGTTTGATAAAGAATGTTTTCTCATGGAGGACATAGGAAATTTGTACCATTGCACTGATTTTGTTTGGTTGAAAGAAGTAGTTTGTTTTCTTAGTTTGAGAGTGCTTGTGCAGATTTCCTTCCTACAAAGTAAAACATGTTGGCTTTTGCTGCAGGGGAAAACACAGGCTTTATGACCGGTTATGGAAAACATTTCAGTTCCTTAAGATGAGGCCAGACGAGAGAAGGTTGTATAACAGTAAATCAGCTTGCAGTGAATCTTTCTTCATCATTAGATTGTGTTACGTTAGTTATGTCCCTCTTCTTGGTGAAATCCCAAGACTCTGCTTAGTCTTTTGTGGCATTGGAATTCCTTGTGATCTATTATCAGATTATCCTTGAATGAGTACTGTATCTTTCACTCCTAGAAATAAGCAATCTGCTCTGTGGCACTCACCATTGCATGGAGTCATTTATTACAGCAGAACTTTGTCATTCGATTATGCTTTTGTACAGAGCACATGGCCAAAAATCTCAATCACAGGTGTCTAAAGTTGGTTAAAAAAGTTGTTGGTGTTCTAAACTTCAGAGATGCTGATCTGGTGCTAAGGTGCCTGTGTGCTATTGTCCATGGCAGAGAGCAGCCTACTGCAGTCATTTGCTGACTTCTGATCCTTTTGCTCTCTCTTTTTTTCAGACTGTGAACATTTTCCTATGGCATGTGAAATACTTTTCCTTTTACTGTGTGTTATTTTTCTCAGCACACAGTGAACTGATAAAAGTGAAAAAGCTAAAGCTTTAACTATTTTAGCCTACTTATTATGTTTAATACCTTGGTGTATGCCTCATTTCAACTTCTTTTTTTTCCATGTTTTCATGAGGAAAAGTTGATTATAGGTATTACAGGTAGGGACCTAGCAGTAAGAGACTTGTGGCATAGAAGGAACTTGTCAAATTCATAACCTATTTTATTTTCTGAGATATATATTGTTGTGTCATGTAGAAAGGGATTTAAATAGCTAATAATTCTGTTCCCCAAACAGGTAATCTTTGGTTTACACTTAACTGCTGCTAGTAACTACTTTCTGCCCAAGGCAGGAATTCCTTGTGTTTCTGTATGTAGATAAACCAGCATACTGACATAGCACAGTATCAGCAAAGGTACTTGTGTAGGTAGCCCAGACAAACCTTGTGAAATCCACTATCTATGAACTCTTTGTTCTTGTACTTAGCCCATTCCTTTCTTAGCTCACAGGCAATGTAAAATAATATCATAAAGAAATGGGATGGTGATGTAGAAAAGGCAATTGAATCTGTTCTGTTCAGTCCAGGAGGCAGGAGAAGGAGCTTCTGTGATGGAAAGTTAGTCTTTGAGAGTGTAGAAACCCTGGAATGAGAGAAAAAACCCTCAGAATGGCACTGCTGAGGAAGGAAGCTTTGGATTTGGTCAACTTTTACTAATTCCTTCTTCAAGTCACTCCAGAATTTATTGTGCATCTTGGCCTTCCTTGCTGGCTTTGCTGTGAGGTCTGTTGTTGGCTAATACATGCAACAGGCTGTAAAGCATAGTACAGTGGAGAAAAATTGCCTCAGACCACCAGGAAAAATGGTGCACAATCAGGATGTGTATTAAAAACCATTTTTATCTTTATTCCTATTTTAGCTATTTGAACCATGATTCATTTGTATTTCTACTGGAAACAATACGTATCCAGGTGAAGTGTTGTTGATCTTTCTGGGCAACTACCAGCTAAAGAGTAATATTACGTCTTTTCTGTGCAACACAGTACTATAAACGTAACTAACATGGCCTGATTTTCACAGAGTCAGTGAATATTCTGAGTTGGAAGGGACCCACAAGGATTATCGAGTCCAGCTCCTGCCCCTGCAGAGGACCATCCCCAAGGATCACACCTTGCCCAGGAGCATTGCTCAAACACTTTTGTCGGGCTTGGTGCTGTACCACTTTGCTGGGGAGCCCATTCCAGCATCTGACCATCCTCTGGGTGAAGGACCTTTTCCTGAAACACAATCTAAACCTCCTCTGACACACCTTCAGGCCATTCCCCTGGGTCCTGTCACTGTTGCCAGACAGAAGAGAGCAGTGCCTGCCCCTTCTCTTCCCTTCACAAGGAAGCTGTAACTTCCTTACAGTGAGGTCTCCTCTCAGCCTCCTCCAGGAGGAGGAGACCAAGTGATGTGTCGTGGTTTTAAACCAGTAACTAAAAAAATTATTTATTTCTTGCTGTGAGATATGGATTTGAATAAGAGCAAAACAGGCTTAAAATTTAAAAGGAATAAAGACAGTTTATTAACAAACTATAAGAATAAGAACACCAGAATAAACTTTCAGAAAACCCTTTTATCTTTCACTACTTGACCATTTCTTTGTACACATTATAACATAGAGACAAAAACTTTAGAACTTTGGTGGTCAAAAACAGTCTCAATTTTTGCTAGAGTCTTTTCTTCAGTCTTTGTAGAGAAACAGAAGTCTCCTTCTGCCAGTCTATGGAATTTTTAGAGTTCACTCTTCCTATTCTACACTACTCCGAAATGTGCGTAAGTCAATGAGTCTAGGGATGCTATTTTAAGGATGAGGTATTCAAAGGTAGAAGTCCTCTTCATCTGTTTCTGTGAGCCTTCCTGGAAAACAGCTTTTCCCTTGCCCTCCCAAGGCTTTAAAATCTTCACTTTACTCATTTCTAGCAACTCACAGTATCACAACTACTCTCTCTTTTCTCTAAAGTCCACACTTTGAATACTCTATTCCTCTCATACTCTAGTCACAAATTAAAGAAGTCTTTGAAACTACTATCGTTCATCTCCATAGCTGTAACAGAAAGATATTTCAGCAGCAAGCATCTTCTTATTCTTTCTTACTTAAACTTAACTCTTCACTGTTTTTAGTGGTTCTATAATGTTTTTTGCATGTTGATTGTCTTTCTCGTTCTCTGTCTTTTCTGAGAAAAAAGAGTAATCTGTTCATTTATCCAAGTAGTAAAAGAATTAAAAGCTTTAGAAAGCTGCAAGAGTTCATAGTGTCAGGTTTCAGTCCTGCAGCAGAAACTGAAAACCAAGCTCGGCTGACCGACTCTGCTTCTCTTCCCCCCCCTCCCTGCGGCCTTGTCGGCCTGGAGGGGGGGAAGGAGGCCAGGACAGAGCTTGTTACCTTGTCAAAAGCCGGAAACCAAAGAGGGCAAGAGAACTCTGTCTGTACTTCTTAAGGGAGTGTTTACAAGTTGAATTCACTTTTTAATAGTCAGATCTGCTGTCAATTCTTGGAAATTACTGATAATTGGTCAGGAGGAAAAACTCCCATCAGCCACCAGCAGCTCCAACTTCCCCTCTTTCCAAGCTGTCTTAAAGGTAAAGCTACCCCATGACATGATGTCAGCTGCTCCTCATATGGGTTTCCCCTCAAGGCCCTTCATCATCTTTGCTGCTCTTTTCAATGCTATCAGCTTATTATCTTTCTTGTATTGTGGTGGCCAAAACTGGTCAATATGGCATATAATTGCTCACATTACTCCTATTTGTCATTGTCCTGTGTAAAATTCTCCTCATTCAAATTGTGCGTCATCGCTTTCCTTTTGTGCTGAGAAAACGTATTCCACTAATCATGACTCATTCAGCAGTTACTAGCCCTTGGTATTCCTGTCTTGCTGTTGCTGCAATCATTGTGCCTTCTTCTCTTGAGTCTTAGACTGCTGTAACAGGATGCTATTCGAGCAGGTTAACTTTTGTGAACAATCACCGGTTAGTCTTTTCAGAGCAGAAGTGAAAGTCACCTAAAGTAGTGAAGATTTTCACCATCCTGCTGGGAGCAGGGCCCTGCAATTCCTTCCCAAGTACCCTGTTTGAATCTGGCAGTGCGAGACCATCATTAGAGAGGAGCAGTGAAGGTGTGACAGCACCTTGGGCAGGCTACCAAGTACATGCAAAGGTCAAATAGTGGATAAAAGAGGAGAGGAGGAATTAAATGAAAGGAGGAAAATGCCAACATTATGCTGACGTTTTCATTAAGAAAATCACTGAATAGATGAAACAAGTCTGACATTTACTTATACGGTGGTGGAAATCACTACATTGTGTGTACTGCATGTTTTCCTGTTCAGTCAGCATATTGTACAGCTGTGATAAAGGGGGCTGTAATCATTTTGCAATAATGGTGATACAAAATTGTTCATTGACTCAGCTCTTCCTCCATTAGGTGAAATATATTATAACTGGCCATATAAGTCAATTTCTTTCACTATGCCTACACACATATCATGGCTGCAGTCATCATTTTGCAATGATTTCTCAGATGATGCAACTTTCTACACAAATCACCCACCTTTCCTCTATCTTCATTTCAACAGATATGTTCACTAAATTGCTGTAACTGGGCAGCATACATTGTAAAGTCTCATTCTAATTATATAGCTAAAAAATTTCACTGCAATTCTGCTTAGTGAGAGAAGAAATTAATTTGGACTGAATGGCAGATAAATCTGCCATGGACTGTGGTGGGGCGCACTTCTGCTTTCACCAGCTTAAAAATGCACATGAAAGAGTTAAGTCTGTATTGGACTCATCCAAACTACATCACTTCAGCAATATAAGGAGGTCATAAAAGGGTAAAAACCTTTAGAAATACTCCTTGCTTGGGAGGGGTTCTGGGGTTACAGACAGGTCCAGAATGGTCCATTATCTGGCTCTTCTGGACAGGTGGATGGTTCATGAGGGATGCTTGCAGCCAGAAGAGTAGCTTTAAGCTTTCTCTAATTGATGCCAAAAGTTCAACAGGTTCCCAGGCAACCTGAAAATACAAGAAATACAAAGGTGATTCTGAAAGTTTGGTAGTAAATTCTTCCCCCCAGAAACTCAGTTACAAAATTAATGCTTTGAGTGTGGCAGAGTGGGAGGCCAGATTTAATGTTTGATGGTTAATTTTTCTGGAAAATGCTTGTAGCACTGAGCCAGAATTCCTTGCGCTATGACACATGGCCTGTTCATTTCAATTTCATGTCCTTTAAGTTTTGTTCCTTCCACAGTTTCTTTGCTTTGGAAGTTTCATTTGCACAAAGAATAGCATTAAAATTAGTGTCCACCTAAAGGGGTAAAAAGGTCCTTCAAGCATTGATCAGTTATATTTTACCACACATGGATGGGATTTGCAGTGAACCAATTCACAGGCCACTGGAAAGGGATAGAAGAGGAGCATTGGTTCTGCAGCACTAATCCTTGGTTATCATGGAATTATCACTGGAAAGGGGGAGACAAATCAAACAAGATATCAGTGACCACTTAAATTGGTCTGTGCTGCTTCTTGCTGTTACTGGGTGGTAACAAGCGGCTGGGAAAAAGCGGCACCCTAAATTTTTCCAGCTCTTTCTACAGTTGTGTGTAAGCATGTAGAAAAGTCAGGCAAGAAGACACCAGTAGGTGAAAATGGACTAGAATTGAGAAAAGAGGAATCCTTACGGAAGCAGGGTCATGTTTCCATCTGAGGCCCTGACTCTTCCCAAAGGCTCAGTAGACCCTTGGGCACCTGTTTGACTAACATACACGGTGCACACCTGGTAGTTTACTCACAGGCTTTCTTTTGGAGTACACCAGTGAGTTCCTTTTCAAATCAAACCTAAATGTGGTTTTGCAGTCATCTCACTTCAGGGACAGCTCATTTCACATGTATGTGAGACTTTGGTATCTTTGTTTACATGGTCTTCCCACACTGTCTTGGCAAATCTTGAAACCCTAAAATATCTTCATATGTCACATGCTAGACCCATGGCGCCTAATATGGGCTCAGCATCATGTTTGAAAAGTACCTTTCTGGCAGATTGTGCCAGGACTGTTATTTTGCATGTTTTGAATAGCAAAAACAGCTCCCTTTTATGGGATGGGTAACAAAACAGTAAAAGAGGCCAAATGGACTAAAGCCAAACACTGAACTGTGTGGGTTACAGTACACTTTGGACAGAGTTAATCCTTTATTGATGAAATCAAACCCGAAGGAAATGTAGATGCAAGTGCGCTGTGTCAGGTGGTCTGATGCCAGAGAATGTTTTTTGTAGTGTAAATGTAGAGTAAATGTAACCTTTATCTTCTTATAAGTGTTGCCAAGCAAGACTAAGGTCATCAAAAAAGTCTGTTTAGGGTCTGACAATATATAGATGAGTTTGAGTTCTAGACAGAAAATGTTTCTTTTTCTGAGGCAGAGGCTTTTCTTTTCACATGATGTTGTCTTTTGTGTCATCAAGCTAGTTAGCCTCCAAGAAAAAATAACAAGATATAGCAAAGGATGTGGCCTAGTTTTATAAATGATAAAATGGCTGAGGAATGTGAGAGAAAAGTACCATATTTCTGTCCTTATCTTTCAAATTAAATTTAAGTCCATACTGTTAATTTATAGAATCTGATTATTTCTCATTAAAGGATCAGAGCATGAAGAAATGAATCATTGCTTTCCTCTCAGTGCAAGGTGGGTTTAACAGGTGCCACATATGGAATATTTACTTATATTTTATTCCATAAGCCACAAAATTTAGTCTAGCTGGAGCAGAGATTTCTAACTTACTGCACTGTAGTCCTGTGGGCAGAGCCCCCTCCATACATATTGGACTGTAGTCCTTGTAGTTAGGAAGGAAATAGCATCATCAATCCAAACACAGTGTCAGTAGGATAAAAAGGAGAGCTCAGGAAAGAAAGCTGGTGTGTTCTATTTTTTTTTCTTTCCTGGGAAAATACAACAGTAGTACGTTGATAATAATCAAATTATCTGTTTCCAAAGAAACTATATTTGTAAACAAATGTGTTTTCTGTATTTGCAGATGTAATAAACTAACATCAAATGATGCACAGAGGTAAAATACATATTCTAGGATATATTCCTACCAGTCATACTGCTTCAGAAAATAGGGGTTTAGAGTCTGTCTTCTTTTCCTGTATCTCCATAGTTGTAATGTCTTCCGCTTCATTTTCCTATTTTCAGCAGATTCTGTGACAGTGTCACAAAGTCATTTCTGTTTAGTCATTAGCTTGAACTTGTTTGGTGTTTAACAAATGTGTAACCTACAAAAATTAGTAATAAATTGTGCAAAACTGAGAAAAATAATTTATTCCTATTTCTATCTGCTTTGAAGCACATACTGTAAAACTAGCCATTATCAGTTAAAACATGAACACTTAAAAAAAAAGTTGGAGGAGCTGAATTTACAATCCATAATATAACCAAGTGGGGGTGAATGAAATACATATAATATACATTTAAGAAGTTAGATGCCTATTACAATATTATAATTTAGCACTCATAATCTTTTTGTTACAAACGTAGATTCATTTTTAATAAGGAAAGTATATGTGTTGCAGCTAGTATGAACGTATACATTTTTATAGTATATGTTTTTTAAATAAACATATGATCAGAAAGTCAAAATGCCTAAAGTATTGAAGTAAACTTCTGATTCAGGAAGGTCTTGGAGATGGTGATTAGGTGCCATAGTTGTAGGCATATTATAAATACGTAAGAGAAGATCAATAATTTAAGGGGGCAGAAGACTACTCAGTGCAACAAAATGCCTACTGCAAGTAGCAAGTGGGCTTTGATGAAATTCCAGTTGGCTCTGAAAGATGGTAAAACGTATCTTGAAAAGATAATATATAATATCCAGTAAGTTTTAATAAGGGGCAATTTAAAACAATTCTTTGGCCTAGGTTATAGTTTCAATAAGTGATGAAAAATATGTGATGTAGCAGCTGTATATCAACAAATTTGTTTTGTTTCAGAAATGAAAGTCTTTTCTGAGCCTGTCAAACATTTCCAAGTGGGAAATAATTACCCAAAACTAATTTCTACCAAAAGAATAAGAAATAACCCGGCATTAAAATGCTGATTTATCTAGTAGATCTCACCCCATAACAGATAAAACAGTTAGGGTGGTGCTGGAAACTGAGTTACTGTCCAGATTGTGCAGCACACTGTCTGATTTTCCTGAGCTTTTTAAAGAGATGTATCTCTCTGGTATAGATCCCCGTGGTCTACTTAGAGGGAAATTTCATTACCATGCTGTGCAGTCCTCACTGTGCTGAAAGTAAAATATTGGATTGACAGGTTCTTGTTGTGGAGCAGGGCTTATTGATGATGGAAAGACTGATTCAATCTCTAATCCTGAAGAACGACCTGCCACCTGGAGTGATAGTATACAGATGGGTGCAATCTAAACTCTCTTTCCGCCTCAAGTTGCATTTGGCTGTAGATTAACAATGTGATTCCATATAATGAAGATGGTTGCTGGGTGCAGTGGCAATTTTCCATTACTGACATGCCATGTCAACAGTTCTGACAAAGCTGTAAGGACAATGTTTAAAAGTGCTACATCTGGCTGGGATGGTTGCCAGCTTATTAACAGCCCCATTAAAACTACCTGCAGAGATCTATGTTGGGAGAAGGGAACATACTGCACTGTTTCCCCTGCAACTATCTATGCAGGCATAATAACAATCTGATAGCACACACTTGGAATAATACTGTTATGATGGTACAGTAGCAACTCTTTTACAGTTTTATTTTGTTGAGGGAATATTTCATAGCTTGATTTGTATCTGATACAAATCCTGTGGCCTTTCTCAGGCAGATATACCACTGAAGTGAATGAAAACTTCACCTGAGGGTAGAGTTCCATCAGTAAGTCTTGATTTCATTAATGATATTTCCAATAAAAGTACTCTGAAGATGTTTGAATATATATATACACACATATATAAATAGCCATTTCTTAAGAAATATATGACTATACTTCTAATTACCCTTTTTTTTTTTTCCTCTTGAATGACTGTGCAAGGCTCCCAGTGAAGCATATATAATATGAAAGGGGTTTAAGGCATTTTTCTGAGTACGAGTAAAGCGCCGTGCTGTCCCAGAGGATGCTGCAGAAGGCACAGCACATTTTCTGGTGAGACTCCCTCCATTCCTTGTGAATGCAAAGGGAGCAGTTGCCAGTATAATGATAAATGGGCTTGTGATCCTAGCTCTCTATAAGCATTTTCTAGTACAGGTTGAAACACTCTCTCCAAGTTCAGTACATGAATGTTGAAGAAGATTCTCACACCCTGTCTCTTAGAAATCCGAGCAGCATCTGCCGTAATTCACTTCTAAGCTGCGTCTGCTCATGTATGTCCGGAGGATCTCTGCATACTGAGCAATGCCTGCTTCTGATCCATGTAGTCTGGGAACCAACCCAAGCCCAGAGGTTGTGGTGAGGTCACTGGATTGTGCCTGGCACTGTGCTGCCTCACCAGGTCTGCCCAGGAAGGCTAAGCTTGGGACAATGCAGAAATACCAACTGCACCTCAGCCTGTCTTACCCCTTCCTGTCACTCTTGGCACCAAGTGTCATCTTCAGGGTGACTTCAGAGCTAGCTGATCCTGCAATGAGAAAAGGATCCCAAATGTGGACATCTTAGCTTGTTATGGTTTTGTGATCAATGGTGTCAATAAAAAGCTGGAGGCCTGGTATAGGTCTCTTCTATGGTTTGCTGTACTAAGTTCATTTCTTTGCAGCCTGAAGAAAGATACAATCTCTGGGTGTCTTTGTATGAGATTGTGCAGGCTGTGGTCTGTGTCCCTCCTGCTTCAGCTGCCTGAACAAGTGGAAGAATTTTCAAAAATTTGGGGCAATGCGAGGGCTCTTGACATTTATTACACATGGAACTTTCCACATGTGGCAGAAATAGAAAACTATGTTTAGAACAAGCAATATGACTTCATGTCTGTTATGCCATATGTTTTTTCTCCTGCTGCTGTACCAGAGAAAAGGGATGTGGAATAACCTGACCTCATTCTGACCGTGGCTGTGTTTGTAACTCCTTGGGGCTCTTACAGCCACATGAAGAATTATCATTCTGCTGCACCACAGAATAGACAGATAAGACACACATCTTTCACAAATCCTGAGTAAAGGGAGTACAGTTTTGCACTTGAATTCTGCATAAAAGTCTACCACGTACACTCTGAAACATCTTATTTAAAATTAATTTTTGAAGAAACCGTGAAGCTTTTGGACTTGATATGAATCATAGCAATATATGCAATGCCTATGTTTTGAGTCATGAGTTCTAAGTGTACCAAGGAGGTCACATGAAGAGTTCTGTGCAAAGACAAATGATAAGACACATATAAATTTTAATTTGACTTGGAGCTTGGTCTATGTTCTCTGCTTTAGAAGTAAGGAACAAAAACTGGTGAAGGCCAGTCATTTGGTCGTGCTCAGTTCACACTTCGACTCATTGAATAGTCTGGTGACAGCTCAGAATTAGAAACACAAGCCTGTGGTGTGAACTCTCTGGCTTGGGAGATAGGGTTGATCTGAAAAATGAGCTTCCATAATTTGTTTTATGTTTTTCTCACATACTGAGATAGACGTAGGTCTTTTAATCCACTTTAGGAGGAGAAAGGGCTAAGAAAAATAATGAAGGAAACTAATTAAAAAATCTAGCTTTCCCACCTGTGCTGAGAAGTTCCAGTGACTAAATATCCTACCATGCCCTGTGCACAGAGTGTTGACTTAAAGAGGTGACATCTACTTGAGGTGTTCCATAGGGAGTGTTCAAAGATCTGTATTTACCTGGCTCTGTAGGACTTGTATCTGCCCCTACTAGCAATTTAGCTTCATACTTTTAACATAAATATCTTTCACTTAGAATTTATTTGAACTAAAAAAATTACACTATTTAGAATGAAAAAGTAAACACAAAATGTTATGCCGCTATTTTTGCTATAACTATCCCTACTTTTCTCATTTGGAAATGGGAATAGTCAATTACAGTCTATTTCACTTTCAGATTCCAATACTTGAATATACTTTTTTTATCTTTTCTAAAACTAGAAATATTTTACCTTTTGATGGAGAAGAAGGAATCATCCTTATCCCTCTCAAATATATTCCAAATATATTCCACTTAATTGTATTTTTATGAAACTCATTTGTATAGAAATTAATATTTGAGACAAATCTGATTAAATGGTGTCGCTACCAGAGAGATGTATAAAGAAGAATATTGCAGGCTAAGTTTGCTTTTTCTTGAAAAGAATCTGAGGTTGTTTTAGCACTTTCACCCTAAATTATATGGTTAAATTAGTCACTGGTACTATTGCACAGGATAGGTACAATAGTACCTGTGTTTAGGTACTGCTCATAGTAATGGGTATGTGAGATGAATTGTACCAGTCCCATTAGTGCACTTTCTAGCTACAGCCAGATAATTCCTTTCTTTTAGAATTAATATGATCTCTGTTTCTCACAGTAGGTCAGGCATCATTTTCATTTCTTTTTCTATCCCTTCTCAGACACTGATAAATAATGATGGCTCTCTTACATTTCAGAGTCCTATTGTAGTTTCACCTGTCTTTTTCTTTCGTTCTTCTTCAATGAGTTTGACTCCTGGAACTCTCTGTTCTTTGCCATTTTCCTTCAATTTTTGTTACTTAGCTTTTATTTAGCTTTGCACTTTGCCTCATCTTGCTGCTTTTCATTTTATTTGTAGTTCTGGATCAGTTCCTTCACTTATAGTCATAGTCTTTTCAAGATGTGGGACTTTAAAAAGCCTATTTTCCTTCATGGTCCACTAGCTGCAAATTTCTCTTCTTTAATAATCAGCTTGTTTTGTCATTTTGTCTACTGAACTCTGTCTTTTGTCCTACTTATGCAACCTCTAACTTATCTACATAAAATTTTCTCTCATTTTATTTTCTCACCTTCCACTCTAGCTTTATGTTTATACTTGAGACTAAGCCAGGTAATGGGCTAAAGCCACAGCTCATCACAGTCTAGATCCACATAGCTATTTGGCTGGTAGAATGCAAGTGTCCCTGTATTTAGTAATCACACACTGCCTAAAAATCCTTGCTTTTCATGTGGCAATTGGTGCCTAAACCCTCTGGGAAAGTCTCCTCAGGAGCAGGTGGGATATTTAGTAGCAGCCACTACAGTAAAGCTGTGTTCTCCCAACCCATAGGAGTGTCGTCTTGCTGGGCTGGTACTACAGAGCTGAGTAAACCTGACTTTTAGGATTGCCTTAAAGTCAGTGCCTTAGTGTGCATTAGTAAAATGGGCCAAAAATTTGTAGAATACTTTGTCTAAGTATTGTACCATCTGAGGTGTCTTCTATTCCCCTGTATATTGATTTTAACAGCCTTTGATCTAGAGAGAATTACAAGAAAGACTCCCTTCTTTCCAGCCCTGAAACAGACACCTGCTAGAAATCTTACTCAATGTGTTCTTTTATCACATTTTTTTCTTACTTTCTCCCCAATTCCTCTGCCTATTTTTCTCAGCAGCTGTTCTAACATTGTCCTTGCTTTGCTCTTGCCTTTCTTCCTCTCTTCTATTTTAAAAAACAAAAAAAACCCCTCATGTCACCTTGCCAGCCACCATATGGGAAGAATTAGGCTTGTATATGTAAAGCCTCTATGTTGTTTTTACAAGGATAAATGTTCCCAAGAGTTATGTAATATCCAGGTATTGATAGGAAGAAAAATACTACAAGTAATGGTGGGACCCAGACATACTTTTGAATAGATTTCCTTACCAGTAAAGTTTTTGAAAGTAATGAGCATGTTGTAGAAGATCAGTTGTTAAAAATGCAAAACACAAAGAACTGTAAACAACTTTGATGGCCTGATTAATAATTCAGTTAAACTGGAGGTTAAGAGATGAGTCTATTGCTTCACTTGAAAGATACGCAAAAGAAAGAAAAAACCCCAGAAATTTAAGAAAACAGTTAGGTGAAGTAAACTGAAAATACCAATTTCTAACATATTAAGAATTTACTGTAAGCAAAAAAGCTATTAGGATGAACCTCAGGCTGAATACAAAAATAATAATTAAAAAGACACTGTTAGTATAATATCTGAAAGGGAAAGATTAACTAGCAAAGACAGCTACATTATGGAGGTTAGCAGCTGTTGGGGTTAAGTGAGCACCATTACTATTTAATCTGTTAGACTCTTTAAAGGACATTGGATCTTAAAAGACTTGAGGAACTCCAGGGTGGACATTCAAAGGAGGTTTCTAGCAGTCCAAAATTCTGGAGCAGTCATTTAGTGATAGCGGGGAGAGACTTCCTACTGAACTTTAAGTTTTTGATGAGCCTTCCTCATCGAATACCCACTTCCCTCACTCACTTTAACACTTTTCCAGCTAACCTGTATCTGTCTTCTGTGCAGTAAGTCTTTGAAGTTAAGATCTCGGACTTGCATGTCACAGTTTATGTTCACTTGACTTGAAGTTTTCTTCCTTTTCCTTTTAACGCTTGAGAAAGAACAAAGAAAAAAGTAAAACTAAACACATGTCAGGGATGCAATGAATACAAGTTAGGGAGGAATTTATTGTCAGCTGAAAGATAAATATATTGGAACAACGTAATGCCCCAAACAACTTGCTTGATGAGGTATTAAAAAGGGCTTTACGGTTGCTCATCTACTCTGAGTTAGATGCATGGGATATTCTCAAGAGGTCAAAACAACAAAAAGACTTTACTGCCAACTTTAGAAAATCAAAGAACTTCAGCAAAAGATTTAGTGAAATATTCAATCAACATAAAACACTTCTCAAAGCATTAACTTGGCCTGTTCAACTTAGTGAACTCTAAGACTATTTGATTTTAAGTCATTCAAAAATTCTGAGAAGAGGGAATTAAGAGGAGAAAGAGAGAAAAGCAAAAAGGATATAGAAAAGGCCACACAGAGCTACCAAATCCTGGTTTCCAGCAGTGCTCAGCTGATAGAAATTCCAAGAGGAGGTAAGGTCAAGGCACGTGCTTGCCTCGTGCTCAGCCTTTAATACCCCTTGGCCTTCCTGGGCCCTTCCCCCAGGTGGGATTTCTGGTCATTTGGCCACTCAGGAGCTGGGTTAGGGGTTCCAGAGGTGGCTGTGGAGCATTGCTCTGCTGTGCCAGGGATGGGCAGCCACTGCCAGGCTGGGATACAGGCTCTGGGAGTGGGTGCACGGGACAGGGCTCTGCCTCACATGGACAAGGTGTGACCTGTCCCTTCTCCCACACGTGTCACCCCAAAAATGTCTTCAGACATCAATCTTACCAGTGTCTCACAAAAAGACAGTTTCATTAACAGCTTCCACCCCCAGTGTTATCTCAGCCAATCTGTGATTCATGTTTCTTTGGATTCCTCCTTCTTTTCTATTGTTTGTCCAGCATTAAGTCCACAGCTGAACAGTTCTATACCCCAAAGGTTTGTATTTGCAAGGAGTGACATGCTGAGCCCTGTGCTGCTATAATTCCATTACTACCGTCTACATTCCAGTCACTTTTCAAACTATGATACAGATTAAGCACCACTCATTTTTGTTCCTGATGTCCACCATAGTAGGGCTTACAGCTCCCAAGAGCAAACCCAGAATTAACTATACATGCCTCCAGAGTGTCAGCTAAGACATCCAAGGTTGGTGTGCCCGTATCACCATCCAGTTTCTCAGTGCTAATATATTACGATGTGCCAAGCACATTTCTATATGGGACTTCACTATGGGTTACCTGGTGTCTGGCTATCCCCAAATTTGAAAAGAATCCAGTACATTGCAAAACTGCACTCTTTAAATAAGGTTATCTAAAATGGATTTAACAATTCAGGACTGAAAAATGTAAGTTCTGCTTTTAACACTTCTCTGAATGGATATCAAAATTTGCCTTCTATTTCTGTTCTTCTCCCCCTTGGTCCCTGGAGAAGGCCTTCCTACCTTCGGTCTTAACATGGTCTTCCTCTTCCCGCGCCCTTGTTCTGTTTGAGCTGCATTCTATACGCTGGCTTAGAGCTAGCTCTTCTTCAGAGGAGCATCTCATTTTCCTGACATCCACTGTTACTTGTCCATCAGCGGTTTCAGCATCTTCCCTGTCATTCAGGCTTACTGCTCCTGTGTCAGTTTTGACACTCTCTTCCCTCTTTGCAGGGCAAGTTGTCACTCCATCATGTCACTACTCTCTAAGTCCATCTTTAGCTTCCATGACTGGAACTGTTATTTGGGATTTAGTTTTCTTTTGTCTCAAGCACTGTAGTCTAATACCAGCTTGCATCCCTTGTAATTGTCCCAGGAACACCTAGAAGACCCCTGCACTGTTTGACATCCCTACACTGCACATTTTTTGTCTCCCTCAGTTTTCAAATTTCATGTGTTTCAATGGAAGCTGTTACACTATGAGACTGAAAATTGACAACAGACGACACAGGCACTGTGACTCATTACTAAATCTGTTGTTCTGGCACAGTAAATCCAGCAAGGTTTTATTGTCCAAGAAACCTGGGCAGGTTCAGTGCTCTCCCTGAATCACCTGAGCCAGTGTGCATCACTGGTCAGGTGATTTTTTTGTGGGCAACAGGATCCTTTGTAGGATCATCTGATCACTTCCTCTGACTAGAAAGACATTTGAACTGTTCTCTGGTCTTGATTTAAATGATAGATTATTTGGGGATTTAAAGTGTTTTGAGGTTTTGATGTCTTCAAAAACCTATCAGGGAAAATGTATGTTTCATTGTGGAGGATTAAACATTATTTTTGGTACTCATGATGGAGATGTTCAGTGTCTGTGGTAGGCCTGTGTAATTGTCCTGGGGTGACTTTATGATGCTTGTACCCCCAGTCACCTTGTTTATGTTACATATTAAGTTCTGCACCTTTCAGACTGGCTCTGAGAGTGAAGGCAGGGAAGAAGAAGCCACAGATTGTGTTCAGAAAGAGCCCTCACTGCCCCACATCCTGCTCCAGGACTGTGTTGTCTGCAGCACGGACAGACAGCAGGACAGAGCTCTCCTTTGCTATTAGTTAGTTTTTAGTTAGCTGAGGCAGAGTTCCCTGGACTGTGTTTTTTTTCCCCTTTTTCCTTGGATCTGTTCAAACCTGCTCAGTACTGAACACCCAGCCAAACCCCGGGAGCTCACGCCTGTGGCCCACCGGGGCCTGGGCCTCGGCACTTTCCAGCGCCGGAGGGACTGATAAGAACCTGAGCGAGCCGAGCTACACCACATGAAAAGGACTTTTCCTGGATTTGCCATCTCATCGAACAGCATTTCAAACATAAAAAACATTTGTTGTTTAATATTATTCCTTTTTTTTATGCTTGTGAGCACACTGCTTGTTGAATAAACAGTTTTTTTCCACTTTTCTCCAAGGAAATCTTCTCTTGAACCAGTTGGGGGAGGGACTGCTTGAAATTGCTTTCTGAAGGGACACCATTTGGAGGATTTCTCCCAAATTTGCCCAAAACCAGGATGGTAACTCTGCAGTTATCAGTGTGATGGGACAGTGCGATGCTGGGCTGCAGTTTTGGCCTGAAAAAACAAAGGCCCTCTTATTAATTTATACTACTGTTATGATGCATGATCAGAAGTTGCTGTTCAGCTAGTGACCCTTGATGTAATGCATCATCAGCATAAGCCTATTTACTATTGTTTCCTTCATCGTGAGATTTCATACCAGCCCTGTGACTGTACTTCCCGAGCATCACAGCATCTAACACAATGTTAGCTGTTATGACACAGTCCGAAACTCAGAAACAATGAACTTTTGTTTATTGCTTATTAAATTGTTTCAGAAACTTGACATGGGCTATAAAAGCTTACACAAAAAGTGACAGTTTTAATTCTGTAAGGTGCAGCCTTCCAAAATTCACTTCTTTTTGGTCTTAGAATATTAAATTACTCTTCATCCTTATTTGACTGATTTAAAAGGTGGAGAACTACAAGATTATTGATGTTCTATTTTTTCCAAAGTCTCTTCTTTATTGCCTTTTTTCTTTGTTATCTCTCCTCTTCTTAAAGTCTTAGTGTAATCCTCACCCTCTTCTGCATGGAACAAAATATAAACAGTTCCCTTGACAGTGGTTAGTATAGGGCTCCATAAAGAGCTGGCACAAAATTAAAGCAGCAGCAAAATTTTGAGTGAAAATATTGCATAATCTATGGGTATATGGAGAATATATTTGTAGCATAATTACGAATGTGCTACTTGCCTGATGAAACTTCAGTAAAACTTGAGATATTTATTATCAATAACTAAAAGTTATCTTCAGATAAGATCTTGCTATCTTTCTTTAGGTTGTTTTTTTTTTCTGTCCTTTATTTTTTTGTCCTTTCTTTATTTTTTTGGTTTCTGCGTAAGACTTTCATTCTTTCCTGTCATTCATTTCTAGGAAAAATGACTTCTCTACTGCAGGGTGAGAGATGGCAATGTGCTGATAAAGACTATGAACAGTGTTCACAGCAGTGAATTACTTTAAAATCAAGGGACTGTTTTCAAGATAAGGTGCTTGCTTCTGTGAACCCAGTCAGGAATGTACTGGTGGCTGTGAGGGCCCAGTGGTGTGTCCCTGGAACCTGTGATACTGAGACTCAATAGTGACAGAATGGTTTCTAGCTGTGTCAGGGAACAAGTGTCCTCATCTAGGCGTGGGTTTAAAGAATACCATGCAGTTTCCTAAGGTAGGAAAGAAAACACATCTGATACTTATGCATGGCAAATGAATACACAATGCATTTTAAACCCTTTGTACCTATATTTTTGCATACGTGGTCTCTTCCCTGGGGTTTACTCAGGTGTTTCAAAAGCAGCTGCCCAAGTATTGTGTGAAATGATGGCAGCTAGAGCTGCCTGACAAACAGGACATCTGCTTCTTGAATGTTTTAGCTGGAAATTCTGTTTTTTATCTCTTCTTTAAATGTTTCCAGCTAAAAATACTCATCCATGAGGGAGAGATTGATATTAAAGCTGCCACAGTCCCATTTGCAATGGCACTTCCTTGGCACACAGGAGATAGTGCTAGCTCCTTCCCTCCTTGATTCCAGCCACAGTCTTGTGGCTTATCAGCTGCCATTCTCATGTAACAACACCAGCTGAGTATGTGTAGAGAGGCACAGCACCAGCTCCTCAACAGGTCTGCAAATCTGAATGTCTCCCACCGCTTTGCATTCAGTATTTCATGCTATTATGTGTATTAATGAAAAGGCACGTAAGAAAACAAAAGTGAAGCAGACATTATTAATGATATTGTGATATTAATTTCTATTTCTCAATTAGTTTCACATTGCCTGAGAGAAGATATTTAGCTGGATTTGACTATTTTTCAGGAGAAACATGGCAAATAATAAATTTACTAGTAGCCTAGTTTTACCTTGTGTATCAGAACCACAGAAAACAGGATGGAACAACAACTTGCTATTTCTTAGCTCTGTATTCCAGCAGACCCTTGAAATTGGCCATGATTTCTATATTTTTGGGTGTTTTTGTTTTTGTTTTTTTTTTTTTGCTGCACCAAATGAGAGTGAAGAATTCCTTCCTGTAGTTAAAACATGTTTTGAATGAGCAGGTGTTGATTCAGTCAAATTTGCAAGCTAATTTAACTTCCTGGGATTTCAACTGTTGAGGCACCAGGGGAAACATTTAAAAAGTGCTGGCAACAGTAAGCGCCTATAGATCATTATTTCAGATTGTTGTTGTGGGAGGAAATGTGATGCAGTGTTTGATTCATCAGCTAAAGTTCTATTTTAAAGCATCAGTCAGGCTCAAGGAGGTCAGACAGTACCCAGAAAGATCTCTCCTGAAACCCTTTAGATCTCTAACTCCATAAAAGAATAGTTGGAAGCAAAAAATAGACCATGGCAGGTGAAAGTTGGTATCCTGGCATAGTTCCATTAGCTTAAATGGAGTGATAGTGATTTACACAAGCTAAAGTGTCTGCCCTTAAGTCGATTGTTTAGCAGTCATCCAGGAGTATTTTCATACCTTTCAAGGGGAAGTTCAGATGGTCTTTAAAATCTGTGACACTTTAGTAACTGAAGTGTAAAGCTGCGAAAGAGTTACCAAGGCACTTTCTTTTTAAAAATTGCACTCCTAAGAAAAATCAAATGCTATGAAATAGCTTTATAGCTAAAAATAGATCTGTCTTGGTGATTTGGAAAGTTCAGGTGTTGTGGACTTAACTATTTGTGTTCAGGCTGTAGTCAGCATTCTGCTATTAACAAAGAGAATTTCTTTCCATCTTGATGATGCAAAATGCATTCTTTATCAATGAATGAGATGTGATCAGGCATTTCCAGATTATCCACTATAATTATTTGTCATGGAAGCAGAACAAAACCTTTTATTCTATTTCTAGATCAATTAGAATGACTTTTTTTTTAATATAACACCCCTGAAGAGTTTCAGTCTAACAGAGAAAAGAAAGGACTGAATAAATAATAGAGCATTCCTATTTCTTTTCACTTCTATTAATTAGCTATCTTAGTAATTTTTTAATGCATGATGTCTTTTTGATGCATACAGCGAAATCATATAAATGGTTTGCAAGTCTGGAAATTCTGCACTGAGAAACATGTGCAGACAGATCTATCTGTGTCTTCTACCTTCCCAGTACTGTGGGTACTATGGGACATATTTCATCATTTTTCCCAATTTTCAATCCCCTTCTTCTCTCTGGAGAGGGCTCTTTGTCCAGGCTAGATGGCAGATGATGCTCTTCCTTTGGCTGAAGTGGAGGGGAGATTGGGTGAGTTGGAGTTGGTGCTGTCCCAGCATCTCATCTTGCCCTGAGAGAGCTGGACTGCAGGAAGAAACGAAGCTTTGTAGATATCTTGATATCCTTCCCTTCAGAGGAATTTGTTCAGATAGAATTAAAAAGCAAAGTAATTACACTGGAATAAAGCATTTTTTATCTTTAGAATAGGCTATCCACATGGGGGAGGTATATCAGCACAGCTATAGCACCGTAATTTTCCTATTAAAGTGAGGCCACTCAGATTCTCCCTCCAGCTAAACCCCAACATGACCTGTTACCACAAGTGGGAAGAAAGGGAATAAAGCATGTTCATTGGGCCCTTCATCACCACCCACATACCACCTTCAGATAAAAATTGTAATTCTGGTGTGGATAAGAACAGCAATGAATGATATAAAGAGAAGCATAAAAGCTTTTTTAGGGTTTTTTGGGTGTTTTTTGGTATATTATTGAAATGTTCTGTTAAACAAAATGAGCCCAACAAAAGAGAGAATATGATGATACAGCACAGAGCCATGCTCCACAGAGATGTCTAGGCAGTTCTGAACACCTGGACTAGTGTAATCAGTAGTTTATCTTATTAGTACATTGAAATGCATTTTTAAAGGCAATATTTTGCAGTTCCTGAATATTTAATTTTAAAATTAAAAAGACATTTGAGAGTTGAGAATAATAGATGAGGTTTTTTTTAAAAAATATGCAGTTTATTTACTTTCCTAACAGAATTTATATGACAGACAATAAATCAAGATTTCAAATTCACTGGAGAGATTAAATACAGGGCTCTCTCAAAGGTCTGAGTCATAATTCTTGGTCAGATTCTCTCTTAAAATTAATTTGTAATTAAGAAATTTAAAATATCCTTCTAATTTCATCTTATTACAGGAACATGTTAAATCAGTAATTTGTTCTCTAAGGCTTTAACATTGCATGTTATCAATGTGAATCATAGTGCCTTACTTCACTTTAATCATGGTGGAATCTAGTGTCCTTACAAAAGGATGTTGTTGGCAAAGTCAGTTCCTTGGAGCTGTTGTTTCTTTTGTTTGTTTACCTAAGTTGTTTTAAGACATTCTCTTTCCTTGTGATACCATACTTTGCAGAAATACACAAATCGTGTAAAAGAGCTGTCAATTATGTGATCAAGGTAAGAGACATTCTCAAGAAGACAGTTTATGAAGAAAGAATTGTTGCTCAGTTTATCAAAGAAAGATCTGATGTAGAAATGATATGGGTGCAATGTAAGGGTTACCAGTTCAATATGTGTCATTTACAAGTTCTTATAGTACAGGTTGTAAAGCAGCTGCTTTCTTGAACTTCAAGCTTGTCAGGAAGGAGCCATTCTTTTATACTTCTCTGTTAAACAACCTATGAGAATGTGGATGCTCAGAGATGTGAAAATGATTAAAACAACACTAATTAGTTTGACAACGTAAGAGATTTAAGTGTGAAAAACCTCTAAGAGACCTATTAATGTTGTAAAAATTAGAAAGGGAGTGAACAAGCCCATACTTGTGGAGTAGAGAACACACCTCAAAGCACTGATGGCGGCTTCCTCATTGCAGCAGGGTCACCAAGAAGTTACTAGAGCCTTGGAGATAGGACATCTGCAAGAGACAAAGCAGAGAAATGAACTGGCTTTTATTTCCTAATCTTGCACATCTCAAAAGCATTTTGCTGTCCTTTAGCAGTATCCCAACTGCAGAATACATGGCAGCTCCAAAGCCTGTGGCTCAGGGATGACATCACTGGAGAAGCAGGGTAGGAGAAGCTTTTTCACCCACTCCCTTTGAGGTGTTGCCAGCAGCAAGCAGTGTGCTCCCCAAGCTGGCCAGACAAGTCCAGTAACAGCAGCTGGTTTTAAAGCAACTGAAGGAAAAAGGTTCAAACATCTCAGCTGATCTATTACAGAGTACAGGTAGGTAACAAAGCCTATTCCAATCTTTTCCTCAGCAAAAATCTCATCCTTAGGAGTCTGTGTGAATGTTTGAGTAGAAGTAGATTGTGTAGTCTGTAAAGTTAGGAAGCATCAGCCTTATGACTGCCTATCCAAGCTCAATTTTTACCATTTTATAGAACACATCCAGACTTCATTAGACATCCAGGTCATCATTTTCCTCAGATGAATGCTCCTTCCTAGAAGGAGTGTGAAGACAAAAAGGGTAATGTATAAGTTCTCAACATCTCTATAAATATGTTTATAAGCTTTACCTAAATATGTTTGTAAGCTTTACCTTTGTCATAAGTCTCTTTAAAGAGATTGGGTTTGTTCAGTAGATATCATTTTAATAAAATAAATGTTTCAGTGTTGGTTATGTATTTTTTGGGATAGCATATCTGAAGCAATGATAGTTTTTTCAATGTAAAAATTCATTATTTTCAAAATGATAACCTCAAAACATGTGGAATTTAGCAAAGCTAAATAGTACTAGACTACTGACTTGTACTTTTAAGGGAAAAAACCCAAAACCATGTTTCATGTCTCATTGTGGATGGCAATTTGATCAATTATGCTACATAAATGAGCTATTTTATCAGTGAATTCTTAACAATGCCTATTGATTCATCAAATATTTATATTCGATGTATAGTGTGATGTATATGTGTGACGCATATTTACTTGTCAAATTATCAGTGCCTATCAGTACCTGCAGGGAGGGTGTCAAGGGGATGGAGCCAGGCTCTGCTCTCTGCTGTTGGTCAATAGGACAAGAGGCAATGGCCAGCAGCTGATGAACACTGATGAAGTTCCACTTGAATTCCAGGAAGAACTTCTTTACTGGGCGTGTGATCAAGCAAGGAACAGATTGCCCAGAGAGGGGGTGGAGCCTCCCTCCCGGGAGGTTTCCAAAAGCTGTCTGGACACAATCCTGAGTAACGTGCTGTAAAGGACCTTGCTTAAGCAGGGAGGTCGGACTAATGACCTTCAGTGGTCTCTTCTAACCTTACCTATTCTGTGATGCCATGTTTTAAGTAAAGCTTAAGAAATTATTCCTAAATTCAAAGCTTAGTTTTTGTTTGGAGCTTTTTAGCTGTTACCTGCTCCAGTAGAAGAAAGCTTAGTTGACTGCAGTAAAAATGGCTGCAGTGAGCTCTCGGATCAGCCACTGCATATAATCACCTAAAGACACAACAAAAATAAAAACATATTTTCCAAATAGTTATTTGGCAGTGACTGTGCTTGACTGTATTCCCAGCTGAAAAAAGGGAACGGCTTGGATTTAACATTTTCAAATGAATATAAATTAGTTTAATACAAACATGAACTTCACTCTGAAGTGAACATTGGTTATTAAAAATAAATAAATTTGGAACAAACGTGCTCCAGTAAGCAAGATTGGCATGAGAGTAGCAACTATGCTATGAGATATTAGATTAACATCCTCTAATCACACAATTTATTGTCTCTTTCTATATATATTTATATGTATTTATATAAATTTATATTTTATATATATATATTTATGGTATATATATATATATATATATATATATATATTTGAAGCAATTCAGCAGAAGATTTCCTTTTCTTAGCATCACAGAAATATATTTTACAAACCTTAAGATGCAAAATAAATGTGTGGAAGACAAACAGAACCATCATCCAAAAAAGGTTCATATGGAATTTTAATACCTACACAGGCTACCAATAATCTTTTTTTTGAGAGGCAGAATGTGGCACTGTTTCTAGATAACAATCCACTCCTTTTCTTCACTGGGCATGGTTACCACTGAAATGCAACCACTACTATGTGTCTGTATTTTGGTTCTAATCATCAAATTTGAGTGTAATTATGTATTTTGCAGGTGAGGTGTTAATGCTAATATGGCCCATCAGCTGTGTGCTGCCACTTGAATTGGTCCACTGGAAAATCTTTAGACAAACAACATTGAATTAGGCTCACAGCCACGAGCAGCTGTGCTAAGTACCACTGGCATCGCCTCAGACGTGCAATTCTCAGAGTGAGCCTACTGCTAGCTGCTTTTAAAATGTGTTTATGGTAGTGACAAAAACTTTCCATCATCAATTCTTCTTGGACCTCTCTGCCTCTTAGCTGAAAAATTACAGCTGCCTGCAAGGGGAGGGATGCTCAGTCCTATTAATTTTCATTGGATGAAAAGGATCTTTTTTCCTTCAGGCTAAAGGTTTAACCTTTATGAGTTTCATGAGTAACAAAAGGCAGCCAGATTTTTATTATATGGGGTAGAGCTGCACATTTGTTCAAAATAATCAGCACTGGGCAATTTACTGTGTATCGATCCAAAACAAACCTGATTACCCATGTACGCTGTTTCCTTCTCAAGCTTACATTTGGCATAGGAAAACAAACTTGTTTAATCATCAGTTTTCAAATGCTTACCATGTATGTCACCACAGCCTGATATAACGTTTGAGATCGATGAAAGGCATACTATCTGGAGAAGTGCATCAACAAATTCTTGTAGGATACTCTCCCCCTTCATCAACCTCCCTCATATTTAGAAGTTACCTTTCTGAGTACACAAGCATTTCATTACTCTGTCTGGCCCAGCAGCCTAAAGAGGAAAGGACCAACAACACCTTTACAGCAGTGTCTTTGCAGCTATTATTTAAAAATTAAAGGCCATGGAGATTTTTTTAAATTTATAGAACAGCGCTGGTAGATTGCTTCTGACTTGCTGTGGAGGGTTTGCAAACCTTCACAGAGCTGGGGAATGGAAAACATAAGGGCCTTTTTGGAAAGAATTGCTTAAGCAAGCTGATCATTGAAGGGAGGATAGAAAAAAAGGAAAGACAGGGCAGAGCATTTACATTTAGTTTGGAATTGTCTTTTAGTTACAAAAGCCAAAATAGTGTAGAAACTGTCTTTTGACTTGATACTCTGTTGAGGATGAGAAAACCTTCAGCTTGGTATAGTTACAAAGGCATCATGAAAGTATGATGGATGAGGCAACAATACTTGGGAGATGAAATGAAAACTCATGAGGTCCTTGCACCGCTTGACAATGAGAATATTGCTGTGTTGCAGCGACTGACAAGAAATGCTCACAAGCAGAAGGGAAGTTTGATTATAAATGGGAGTTAGGATATGAGAACTGGATTTATTTTTTTCAGTATCTGTCAGCCCTCTCAGTAGCTGAGAAGGCCTTTGTTTGGCCTTGATTTGGAGCTGTGGTTGGATAGGTGTTGCACCTTAGTCATGGGGTGACTGGTGGTGGAGAGATTTACTGTCAAACGGGCAGTAAAGTGTAGCAGCACTGGTGGGAGACAGCAGTGGAGGGAGCTGAGGCATATGAGGACCACTGCCCTTGCAGTTTATACAAACTGTCTATTTCTATGTGCTTTTAATCTCTGGTTGTTAAAGAAGTCTTTCTTTCTCTATTTCTTATTTTTTTTTTTTTCCTTTCTCTTTTTGGCAAGAGTAGCATTTCTCTGAAGGGTGAGAATACTTTTTAATATCTGACAGCCTTGAACTGTGGGGAATGCAGTATTACCTGTGGAGACCCTAGCAGAACAAAAAAAAAAAAAAAAAAAAAAGCCAAGTTCTGCTAATTTATTGGTGGTGCAGAAGAAGTTGTGAAAGATGAGAAATCTGCTGAGCAGCTGCTAGATATTTAGAAACTACAAAAAGGAAAAGTAAGAGTTACGATATCAAAGTTATGCTCTTCCCCAGTTATCTGTAATTTTAAAAATTGGAATAAATCATAATAAAAAAGCTCATAACAAAAGAAAAATTATGTATTTTGTTTCTAAGAGACCAAAAAGGCATTTGGAAGTAAAAGAATCCCACTAATGGGTTAGTAAACTCATCTAGCTTATAGGTTGTAAAGTTGAAGGGATTGCTGGTCTCTGGGCATTTCAGATGTATCTTTTGCAGAGTTAATGTACTAATATATCTTTGTATTGATAGAAATAGTGTGACTGGCTGAATGAGAGCTCTTAGAATTCAAGTGAGGGCTATCATCACACATAAGGGTATGATTTCTGTATTGTTTTCATTTTTTGGTGTGTTATACTGTAGTAAGTGAAGAAGAGAATGTGGAACCAAGACTAATCCAGTAGTCACATTCTCCTGAAGTGTAATTTTAAGACTTAAATAAACTATTATTTTCTACACAGCATTTTTCTCTTTTTTTAATAGCAAAGGTTGGAATGTGTGATGCAGTTTTGGTAAGCAAAAATTAAACAGAAGACACCTTCTTCACCACTGATCTTTTAACATTAATTTACACTTAGTAGACCAAGCAACAATCAGCTCTGTAGCAAGGGTGCTGGATTCTTTTTGTATTTATATGCATAACATAAGCCAGTTCCATACAAAATCACAGTAATTTGTCTGTCATTGCTGGTTTAAGATGCACAGCAACATTCCTCAGGCATTTCCTCTTGGAAGAATATGGTAGCTACTTCACAGCCTTGTATATCTCCTTCTAAGGAAGATGGGAATAAAGTAGATAACAACTAGTCTAGTCTTGTTCTGTATATTTTCAGAGTGCTTTGCAACATTACACATTCTGAGTGAAAGCAATCTTTCCTCTATACTTTTAACTAATACAAATTCTCTCTGTTTTAAAAATATAAACAGGCGGATTTTATTCTATGTATATTGATTTCTACTTCTCCTTTTGTTATGATTTGGATTTTCTATATTGTTTTGCATCAGTTCTGGTAAGGATTTTTCCTGGCTTTCTGCATTTTAAATGTAAACTCATCTATGTATTTTATCAGTGATCCCATCAGGTCAATGTGATTCAAATTATTTAACCAAAAGATGGAAGTAGCCTTTAGTTATTCCTTGGAATTTAATTTTCTGAATTTCCATCTATGGATGATAAAAATTCCTTTTCAAGTAAAGAGTTATTTTGAATCTTTCAAATCATGTTTACAGCCCACTTCTCTTCTTCCTCATTTCTCTTTTATTGTTAGCACCATCAATCAATGACATGTAAAATAATTCATACGATGTTTTGGAAATACTTAGAAGAATAACAGAAAATGTCTAATGCAAAGTCAGTTGTGATGGTACAGGAGGAACTCAGCCTCTGTGCTGTACTGTTGTTTCTGCCACTTTCAAAATGACCCTTAGGAGAGTTGGTAAGAGCATATCCTGCATGGAGAGCTGTTCTTTTAAGATCTGAGGTTTGTATTACTGGTTTTTGTTTGCTTTGGAAGTACTTTTGTAACTTTTTTGTCTATTCTATTGGTTCTACTGTTTCAAGGGAAAAGAGACACCTCTTGAGAAGTAATGAAAGATGTCTTACACAACTTGACTTCTACAAGCTCTTGTGAAACTCAGCCTTCCTTTCACAATAGCAGTGGGAAGGTTTCTGTCTCATGTTGTGGCTAAAGGAGTTATGCAGCACTGTGATGCTTAAATGAGGAGTTTGTCTTGGAAACGATGTGGGGACTTTAACTTGCATTACTCAGAGGTTGATATTATCATTTTGCATATAAAACTATTGACCCTATTCTAAAGAATATTAAAAGATGGAATGTATTTTAGAAAATAGTTACAAAAAAAGAGAAAAGACTGCATCAAGCGCCTTTCAACAAAAGATTTTAAAAGTCCATCCCTTTAGTTGACTCAAAAGCATTGAGAGATGATTTAGTTGCAGTATATGTAAGAATGTTTTGATGCTAAGACTTTATTGAGTACTAAAGAGTCATTAAAGACTCTTTAGCAGTAGTGGGAAAAGTGGTAATAAGAGAAGGACTAAAACATTAACAGACCACCTACAATTAAAATTGATGAATATTTTAAATGGAAAGGATATGTAAAGGATAAATGGATAAGGAAATCTTTATGATTGGAGGTGGCAGATTCTCTTTTATATCAAGGTATTTTCAAATTCCTCTGAGATGATGTTTGCTTTTGAAATGCACCTTTCAAAAAGGTTGATATGGATTTGGCACAGGCATTACTGGTTGATGTTAATGATCTATGGTGTGTAACCCTATTTCTTTCATTGTCCTGCTTGCCTTTAAATTTCATGAACTTTAGATTCACTTATGAAATATTATTCATGGTTTTGTCTATTGTTTGAAATATTTATTTTTTCAGCCTATATTAGAACCAAAGATATGATAGCCTTCTTATTTCACATGATTTTATGTTCTCTGATTTGGCTATTTTGAAAGGAAGATGCTGGGGAATATTTTCTCTCCTTTTTTCATATTGACTGGTAGAAAGTAGGTGTTTAAAAATCTCACTCTACCCAAGACAGTGTTAATGTAAGCCCAGATTTTCTCACCCAAGAGACCTGAGTTAAGGCTATCAGAAGAAATAAGTTAGATTAATTTCTGAAGTGAGTCTGTCATCTTACCTCTATGAGACAGTATAGGACCAAAAAAAAAGTATTTTGGATTTAGCTTTCAGAAACCTTGGAAATAAAAAAGTATCTGTAGAACTACAGATACGTAAAATTTTATGTGTCCCAGATTAAATAGACATAGAAAAGACAATTTTAATTATGTTTCCTCTTTCAATTGCAAAGGGAAAAAAAAAGTCTTCCACTATTATACATTTACTATAAAGCCTCTTTATATACTATAAAGATGGTTGTGGTGCTGTTTAGACTATTGAGTGTACTAGAATCCTGGCTGAATGCTGTTAGGCTTTGAGGACAATGAGGCACCTGGATGTGGTGGGAACAGGAAGGTATTGCAGATAGAGGAGTCACGGGCTCTTCACAGTTTGCCTACTCAAATAACATCTGAAACTTTTGAAAAAAGACGGGATTCTTTGGGGAAGAAAAACACAGCATAGTGGAAAATCTGCATCTGAAAGTAATATAATTACTGATGTGCATCAGACACATATTTTTATACTTGAATTGATTGGGAAAAGCTTTCTAATGAAAGAGAGACTATTTTATCCCAGTAGAGACGAGAAGCAGCAAGATAATGCAGTTTACAGTAGATAAGGGTAAAGTTTTGTTTTATCTCTCCAGTCTCTACCTGTCTCTGTGTTGTTCTCACATAGGCTTGTATGTCTGCTAACCTGAGGACATCTATCAGACTACTTCAAGTAGTCTGGAAAAAGGAAAAAGTATGACTTAACTGTGTTATCTTAGTGGAAATGTGTTTGCAAGAGAGAGACTTCTGGCAGGAACATTTACTTCCTTAAAGCTGCATGGGAGGTATCCTTTCCTCATAGAGAAAAATGTTTTACAATATTACCACTGGAAATTATCCCCGGGAAGACATGCCACGTAACAAATGCAGCACAATGAAATGGCTTCTCTGCTACAGTCATTTACAAATTTATAAACTTTAAACTATAGAAAGAAGTTTTGTTTTGCAGCTTTTCTTAATATGATGCAGAATATCTTTAAAAAATATTCATGGGAAATGTACAATGTCCTTTCTTTTGCTCTAATCCTCTGTATTACCTGTACAAAGAACAAGGATTTGCACGCCCCCTCCCCACCATTTTTTTGGGCTTATCTATGCTGCAGTCCTACTGTCATTGTTTGATTCTGCTTAAATCCCTCTGTACCTAAAGGTACAGCCTTATCAATTGAAAAGCTAATGCTATATAAGAAGTGAAAAGAACACAGAAAGGTTTCCTAGCAACTACTGTGAATCATTCTAAAGTAAGTCAGTTAAAACCATGTAGTACGTGCAATGGGTGTAAATTAGGAAGCTAAGCTGATCCTCAGATTTACAGATGCCCACTATAAAGTACAATAAAACCCGTAATAGAAGGTGAATTGCTCAAGAAGAAAATCACATCAGTCTTGACAGCTTTATCATTATTTAAATGATCCAGCTTAAATTCTACTATGTAGTTAGTAAGACTGAGTGTCAGAGCTACATCAAGGGTTTACAAAGCAGAGTTAATAGCATTGGTTGGTGTTGCTGCTGTGATTATGCCTTTTACAGCTCCTTCTAAAAAACAGGCAGCAAATGTAAACAAACAGACCCAACTCCAAGGGGCAGTAGCAGGGGAGCCATTATAAGGTGCAATTATACAAACTCATGTCTGTGAAAGAGGGTCTTTGTTGCTCTGTTCTGCTTTTGCACACCATTAATTAAATTGGACTTTTTAGGTTACTAAAGTCTGTTCAGTAAAGTGTGGGGAGGCTACTGTCTCCATACACACTGCTCTCCTGCACTCTTCCATTTCTTCACTCAACACTTATTTATTGTAGATGTTTTTTTGAAGAGCTTGTTGGACTGGGTTTATTTAGGGAATCAAGCTAAATCCCCCACTTCTATAAAAATAATACCTTTAGTTCTGGAGAATGCTCACTTGACACTTGGTTTGTTTACATAAAATTTGAGAAGTTTTCACTAAAAAATGTTTGTGGCTCACACAATTAATTTTGTATAATGTATTTACGTCAATTGGTGGGTTGAAGTAGTGCAATACCTTTTTAATTAAACCAAAATATTTTTCGTTTACTCTTAATATGAATATTAATATGAAATGACTAATAATATGTATAAGAGAAAAAGTGGATCTGCAAAAACTAAGTCCAAAATATTTAATATTTTACACTACTGGTGAATTCCTTCCTTATTCCTGAGTAATCACCCAGGAATAGTGATTACTGAATCACTCAGGAATAATATAGCACTGAATTAGTTGTTCTGAATCTTTAGAAAAAAACAAATAATATAGGAATACAGTGAAGTATATTTACAAGCAAGGGTACTATCAAACCATGTTTCTCCGTTGCTCCCTAGTAAACGAATGCACCTTCTAATAAAGAGAAAAGATGGGCTTGAAGTGCCACCCATAACCTCAGCCCAACAAGAAAAAGTTGCATTTGGAGAATGCCATTTGGGAACCACATTTGGTGCTGGTGGTTTTCTTTTTGTTAAATCATCAGCCCTGAAACGAGGCTGACATATGAAAACAAATCACAGCCCTTTTACAAGAACAGTGCAGACATTCCTGTTCTTATTATAATAGCTTTAGTCTTTGGTTTCTTCCATTCTGCAGATTTTGATAAAGAAACCTGAAAGTTCTGGAGCACATTCCAGTACTTACCCAGTGCCTATTCCCCTCTGGTACCTGATCTGAAAAGTCAGGTAGAAACTGCCAAGAGACTGACTTTTCTCACCTTATTGTGTTATTTCTCCTTCTGATTTTGACTTCTAACAGAGAGGGCAAAGACAAAAATATATTGAAACAAAAAAAAATCAACCAATCAACCAACCAACCAAACAAAAATTCCAAAACAGGAACAGCTGCGTACACCAAGCAAATTCAAAGCTGTTTTGAAGTTTGGCAGTAGTTTGAGATGTCTTTTATTGTTGAGTCATCCATTCATCCATTTTGTAGTGTGGAGAGTGGGCTGACTTTCATAATTTTTCTGGAGGGCAGGCGTAAAAATTGTGAAGCAGCAGGTTTTGACATGTTCTTCTTTGTTACCCTCTGCAGCCTCACTTAGCAACCACTGCACTTTTAATAGTACTATGGTAGAAATATTAATTCATTCAGTAGATTGAAGTAGGTTCAGCACCCCCAGGTCTTTTTCATCAGGCAGCTTTCACACGAAAGCAGCATAGTGAATGCTGCTTAGGGCATTGCTTGCTTTCATCTCTATGGCATAAGAAATAGACTCATCAACTACCATCGTTCTACTAAGATTTGTCAGTACAGTACAGGAGAGGAGGCCTTCCAATCGTTTGTAGAATTTAATTTTTACCCTCTCTAATTAAATTGCCACTCTTAGAGATTTGTGCTACACATAGGGGAATAATTTAGACACACAATGTAATAACACTTCCAGATGGTATGTTCATGAGTCTGTTTTCTAATGGTTTAATTAATTATTCTAGTCTTTCATAACATGTGAGCCATCATTATCCACCACAGTGTCCTTAACCTGAGCCAGTTTGGATACTTACATTACAGAGTTTGGATGCTCCTTACATTTCTTGGTTGTATTCACTTTGCATGCTTAACCAAATCAAGGAATTATTGTCCAGCAAAAACAATAAATACTTGGGAAAGTCAAAGAGTGTAAATATCTGTTTATAACTACCCAGCATGGAAATTATAGGTATGCCATGGGTGGTTTGGGTAGATTATCAGGATCTGAATTTTTGTTACTCTGTCTGATAGTCTAATACCAGCAGCAACAGTGTAGCAATGAGAGTAAATTAACTTTACCTTCTGCTTGTATGAAATAGGCTGAAATACATTATGTGGTGGGTATTTTCTGCTACTGCTTTCTCTGTCCATGATTCTGTGTTCTCATTCTTCATGATTTGCAAAAAATCATCTTTTAAAATAAGGAAGTGCAGTATCTGTAAATCTGTAATTGACATGGGATGTTTATTTCAGTTTATCTAAAATTTATATATGAGTGAGAATAAATATTGCTTATCTACTCTGCAGGTGTGTATATGCACATAGTCTTTATATTTCACTGTTTGCCAGGTAATTTATTTATTTTTGGCAGTTGATATTTTTTTAGGATAGTACGCATCTAGACTTCAATGAAATTTGCTTCCTTCAAGAAATGTCTTAAGTTTTAAAGATGTCCTGAACAGTTTCTCAGAAACACACCTAGCTGTTAAATTCTGAAACCTGTTTTCATCAAGGTCTTGCACCCATAATTAATAATATTTCCACTAATTTTGGAACTAATACAAAATATTTTATTGATATCTAAATGTTCACAGGGTAGAAAAACTATAGAACTTTACAGATCATTAAACAGAAAGCTATATAGGCAATGAAACTGCTCATATGGACTTGAAACTATTTCCCTTATATTTACCTAAAATCCACTTCACCCAGCTTCCTCTTATACGATCAGTTGGGAGCACAATATTTGGGTACATTCAGGACCAAAAAAATTGTAAAAGAAACTCTCTTGCTTTGTCTTGAATGTTGTTGAGCCATTGCAGGAGCCCCTGCACAACACAGCAGTTCATTCCGTGTAACTCTCGGTCATACATGAGAAAATTCCCTATACATTATGTTTATAATCTGTTTAATCCTTTCTTCATAGTGCTCCTGTTCCTCAATTAGTGCCTTTTCACACACATTTCTCTAATCTTAATCTTATTTCAACTTCCTGTACCCTGGGAATTGCAGGATCTATTCAGTATTTTTGGAAGCTGATGGTAGATAAAAGCTGGTTTGTTTTTCTGAGGAAAAAAGAAAACCTAGTGCTGTGCCCAACTGTGGTGATAATAAATTTGTGTGCATCAGCCACCTTTCAGAATGTTCCTGCATTTGGTTTCCTGAAAAATGACATGATATTTCTACTATCAGGAATGCACAATAGCATAATTAAGGAAAAATGTGGTTGATTCTCTTCCTTACACATCAGATTGCATCTCACTTCTCATGAGATTTGTATTATCAGCACTGTTGGTAATATAAAGAAAAAGGAACTGTGTTTTGCTTTAAAATCCTCCCCATTTTTCTTCTGTCAAATAGGAAAAGAGTCCACTCAAAATAAAAATATATATAACTGAGAAGGAGGGAAACATCAAATTTTACAGTATTATCTCACAAAACACTTACAGTCCTACTGCATAGTTAAACTATCACAAGAAAAGACGTGGGATGTTCTTTAAAGGTAAAATTTTATCTGTACAAGGCAATGCATCACTGAAGTGCTACTTAAACCCTGAAATAAGTGAGCCTCAAGTATTTTGTAGACCATAACACAATGATGGATTTCACTCTAAGAAATATCAAGTAGTACTTTTCAATCTGAATCAATGGTCTGAGAAGCACAATAGAGTCAAAATATAGTTGATTTAGAAATCTATGTGTGTATAGAGCTTACATAAATAGAAATATAAGTAAATATTTATGTATTTATACAAACACAAAGTATGAACATTAAAATGTATTTAATAAAGTTTTACTAAAGTAAAAATCTTATCTCAAGAGGGAGATTACAGCTTTTTTTCCCTCTTTTTGTGGGAAATTGCAAATCTGAGAACTTAAGAGAAACAAACATCTTGGAAACATGGGAAACATTTTACTTTATCAAGTGTAAACCAGTAATAATGTTGATTTTGTTTAATATGGTAACTAAGGAATAAAATACAGTAATGTCATGCAACTATTCTGAAAGGACACGGTGATTTGATGAAAAGACCAAAATTACAGGGAAAACAGACCTCAAAATTATATGTCCTCTGATACTTAAGTCCTTGGTGTGCAAAAAAGCAGAATATCAGATTATATCAGCCTATTATACTAGTTACCTGCCTTCCAGTTGGAACTTGTTGCAAGCCATGAAAAATAGTAGTGTTCACACTGCTCAAGTTTAATTCCATCAGATTTGTTGAAGCTTGAGTCTTTAATAAAGGACATTTTTTCAAGAAAGCAAACTTATCTCTTTCCCCTTCAGGGTTTTCTCCTCTTATCCTTTCCTGGTGAAAGTCTGCTAAAGTAAAAAACAGGAAGACAACTGTCTGCTATCATATGACAATTTAAAGTTTCACCATGACATTGTTTTCCAGAGATGACTGATACAGTTATTAAACAGAATATCAGCTTCAAAGAATGCTCAGAAAGATGTAAAATGGGTTCTTTAATACTGATTCCATTAAGGCATTAACACTTTCACCTTACCTTCCATAAATTCAAAAGGGCAAGAGAAAACAAAACAAGCACAACAAAAATCAACAAGCCTGCTGGAAATATTTACATCTGACCTCAAAGATCAATAAATCAGAACTTCTACTTCACTAGATCTGGTGGAAAATTGTAATTTCTCCTTAGGCTAAGAGAAGATATCCTATGTGTTTTATACTGTATGTGCTTTTTTTGTGTGTATATTTTTTGTCTTTTGACTGTGTAATTTCTACTTAAATCCCCACAGACATAAAAAACAGATAGGAAAATCTTCATTTCTGATGTCTGAGAAAGAGAAAATTAATAACTGTCATGGTATATTGTGGGTATTGAAGTTAGCAGTGAATAAATCTGAGCAAAGTTGCTCAAGACTAAAAGAATGACAAATGGCCATTGATTTACAGCCTGCTAATTTTGTTCCCCATCTTTGGCAATAAGAGTTTATGTAGAAAAATATATTCATATATGCATCTTTGTTCATATGCACAAAAGGTAGTAGCGAAATCCCTTATATTTGTGCCTAAAGGGTGCTTTCTATTGTACCTGTTTCTTTGAAAGCATCCTTAAAACAAGCACAAATAATTGCATCATCCTGTTACTTAAATCAACACTTCATATTACTTAAATGAACACAATTAGCTTCCTATTACTTATATTCATAGGCATTTTTCACTGTGATCCAGCTGTCAGATGGAGTTCTTTGGTAGCATAAATGGAAAACATCTGGATTTAGGGCCCCGTGTTCGCTTCTATAGCTAGATTTAGCATTTGGAATCTGGAATTTATTCAGATTTGATTTCCTCCTCACAAAGTTTCTTAGTCTTTAAATTAATCAGGAAAGACCACTGAGCTTCCTGCTAGACGATGACTGCCTGTTCCCTTCAGCCAATACCCCCTGGGTGTGATGGAAGAAAACCAGGCCAGTGGCCACTCCATTCCTTGGCTGAGTCTTGTGTTGGGAGGCAAGGCAAAAAGAAAATCCCACAGAGATCTCCAAGACATATAAATTTTAAATTGCATTTGAAATTGTATCTTGTTAATCCTTCTTCATACAATCCCCTAACTAGGATCAATGGATTTGGGGACAATTGACCTGAATCCTGACTTAGAGAGATGCTGTCACAGAAAGGTCGTGTTCCAGTGAATGCTCTGTGTCTGCATCTTTTCTCCTTCTGCCAAACAGATATAATAAGACCAGCAGCATTTCTAAATTTACCTTCAAAGTTTTCTGATTCTTTCTCTGGCATTAATAGTGCTAAAAGCAAATATTTGTAGTTTTTGGGTTTTTTAATTTATTTTTGGTTGTTTTTTTTGCCATTTTGACTTGCATTAAACATTTCACTTGGTTCTTAGGTGGGGGAAAGAGGCACTCCTGTTTGGTTAGACAAGGTGGGATGAGATTAATGTTTTTCTCCTGCTTCACAAAAATAAATCAGGTAGTTGAAATTCTATCCATTATAAATTCAGGTAACAATAAAAAAAAATAAATCCCAAGAGACACATCTTTCAATTGTTGTCAACCAAAAGTGGATGATAAAGAGGTAAATGGTTTTATCCTAGCCCTTTTAACTATCAGCCTGGCATAGAAAAATTATTTGATAGAGCCAGAAATCTGGATTGCAGTGAAGCTGAAATGTATTTCTGGATGATATAATTTGGGAGGGCACCATTAAGAAAAGGTTGATTGCTATGGGGTCAAAACTAAACAGGGAGTTAAGCCATCTCCTCCTTGTCTTTTAGCAGGGTTGTTATATCAAGTTCTTCATTGGCACTACATTGGCCTAGATTTTCTTTTTTAATTTGAAAAAGAGTTTTGCGGCACACTTTATAAAATTAATGCCAAGTGATAATCTTTAATTACTGACATATATTTTTCCTTTAAAATAAAAGCACTTATCAAACAGTAACTCATTGTCATGATTGTAAAATTGAATATATTATACAGATATTGTCCTCACAACAGAAATAATGGCCTGATCCAAAGTCCATTAAAGTCAATGAGCCCAGAATTGTATTATTCAGATTTTAAAGGTTTTCTCTTTAGCTTTTATGAATCTATGACCTTCTTGCTCTTTACTGTCCTCCTGTGTTCACATAACTTGGCATTTTGTGTTCTCTTTGCAAGGGTTAAAGTATTAATCCCTGACAAAGCATAGTAGGACACAGAGAGGCTGACTAGAGCCTCTTTCCAATGCCTATTGTAATCTTTCTAATATTTTTTGTGTGTGGCAACAAAAGCCTCCTCAAACCTTCCGAACAGCCAGTAACCCATATTTAGTTCTCTAACCAATCCTCAGAAAAATTTGGTTCTTGGTTGGCAGTCAGGTACAATGATTGCCTTTATCACAGAACATTTTCAACCTGAGCCAGACCTCTCCCTTGAATATCATGGATAGGTTTTTTTCTTAATTTGGAGTGATATTGAATATCACTTTCAGAGAATATTTCTTGAATGCATTTTGGTTCCCATTATTAGGCTCTCTTCTTGTCAATCATCTTTCTAATAGAAATGTTATTTTCACGCGTAGCTGTAGAAAGGATTTACCAAGTGGTCATTACCATGTGCAGAACTAAATTTTTTGACATGTGCATGAACTTTTTTTCTTCTTTTCCATCTGCTAGCCAGAGAACAGACAAGGTGCTGCATGCTTTGACTGACCAGTGTCAAACTTGACAGAGTGAATGGTGAATTCTAAACACTCTAAGAAATGACCCAGAGAGGTGATAATGAATGTACTCAGGAAATCATTATCAGTGTTCCAAAAGCAGAGAATAAACATTGAGTAAGTTAGGGTAAAATTTGTAGGCTAACTTGTCTATTTTGTATTCTTCATTCAGCTGCATTGTTTTCTTTTTTCTAACCAGGAATATAGAGAAAAAAAGATCTCTTTGGCAAATGACAACTATACTGAAAGTCTGTTCCTTGCAGTGTTCTTAGTTTTAAAAGACACAATATGAGCATAATATACACTGGAAATGTTAAGACTTCCATAGGTATGTAGGCTTAGGAAATACTCTCTGCTGCTGCATCCACTAAAAAGTGCATAAGTTTTTCAGTAGAGATTGGGAGGGGACTGAACTGGCTAATATGCTTTATTTCCCAACACCAGGGAGTTTCAACTCACTGTCTGTCACTTGACAGAATATGAAACTTCCCATTTTATATTAGATGTAGGTGTATATGCATGTTATTCTAACATGGTATTCTAAAAATCCTTAGGAAAAAAGGTTAAGAATTTGCACCTGCAATTATCCTCCAACATAAAACTTAGGCTGTAAGACTGATGGCTGTGTCTAGTGCTTCACTACTTGTCCAGCCCCTGTTTTCACCGCTGTGTGCTGGAGGCACCTTAGCCTGTTAGGGCACTCCTGGAAATATTTGTCATTTTGAGGAATAGAGGTTTACCAGGGCTGCAGCCATGATACTGAACAGCAGACAGAAAAGGCTTTAGCTTTCACTTCAACATTGCTTCACTCTGGAAATATAGAGACATACAGGCTGTTTTGGAGGTGAGCTGTGTTTGAGCTCTCATGTGAAATACAGTTTAGATCCAGCCTACACACTGTCTCCATGGGTGATCTCATCTAAGAAGCAAAGTGAAAACTCTATCAAATGACATTAGACCCTGGAACCTGATAGTCAGAGCAGGTTAATTAAATGAGCAACTGCCCACAGTGTCTCTGCTCATTTGGGATTTTGCAGTCACTATGACAGACATGGAGAAGTATCTCTCGTTTTATACTACAGCTGCATCTTAGGATCACATGAAATCCCTTCTGCCTAAACTAATCAGATTCAGAGTCATTCTCCTGTCTCCTGATGCTCTAATCTGCTCTCCTTTTGCATCATCTATCACGGGATACCAATGAACTGTGCTGACCTGTGAGAATAATGGAGAGCGCAGGGGGCATCTGTAGGTTAATGTGTCAGCTGCGCTGGATAACAGATGCCTGCAATGATCTGGCCCACGATGCAATGTTCCAGTCAGAAAAGGTAACAACACTGCAGAAGCAAGTCACAGAGAGGCATAGAGAAAGCACTGGGGTGAGAGGAAACAAGCAAAAAAAAACCTTGTTAAATATACAGGGAAAAGTCTTCAAAGATCAAGGGAAAGATGAGAGAACAACAAAGAGGATTTTAGATTCTGAAGACGAGGAGCTACATAAAAATAATTGTTTCATTCTTCAGCTTAGGGCAGTACTATAACTCTTTATTAGGTAATTATTTTCTGTCATTTTGAAGACTTTATCTCTGCCAACAACATAAAGATTCTACCTGAGCTCTTTGCAGCCATGTTCCTTTCACCCCTGTGATAGCAGTACGCACCTGCTCTGTAATTCTTCTTTGCTCTTGTCAAGTGCTGGACTTCTTGTGTTATCACAGCAACCTGTCAATACCTGCATAGCAAAACTGATAATAAAACTAACAGTTTTAGTATAGTAATGTGTTTTACCTCACTACTCTGTGGGCCAGATTCTGATAACCTTATTTATAATGAACAGTATCTTCTTCTGAGTGGTAGATTGCCTAATAGGATAAAGCACTATCAATACTTGTCCCTGAAGTTTTGAATTAAAGGTTCACACTTTATCAGTCTGTGAAATACCAGCAGCTTTGGGATGAGATGTGACAACAGCTTAACAGTACGTACCACCTGCTATCCAACATTTTAAGACACAAAATAAAGAATATCATGGCCACTTGAAGAGGCAGAGGAAATTCAACTACTAGCTGCTTTGGATGGCTTTGGTCTCTCTGGACACACCAGCAGTTACAGGTGGTACTACAGACCCCATCTGGAGATAGGATGGGATAATTTAGCCCCAGGTTTTGGCCTCTTTCAGACACAGGTAATTGATTAGGTGAACCTTCAATTACCAGAAGACTGCTGTTCCTGCAGGAGCAGCACCTTTATTTTGTATTCTTTTCCTTTTGTTCCCCTTTGCCACTGTAGCTCTCTTCTACTATGTTCCTATCTAGAGGATCCTTTTGCATACAAGCAACAGATATTTTTAAATTATTTTATACTTTCACTGATTTTACATTTATATCCTTTTCCCTTTTTCTTCTCTTCTTTGCTCACAATCTTTCCAATGGAATATGGCTTCATACTGGTTCTTTATTTGAGTAGAAAAAGGCCATAAAATAAGTAAAATGAGGTCACAGCTGTACACATCTCTCTCTGACTTTTACCTGCAAGTCTTTGATTCCCATAAAGTACTTGCATGTTTTATCTTTGTATGATTTATCAGAACTATTAAATGAGATTGTTTTGTGCAGGACACCAAACAAACCTCTGAATTTTTCCACTGTCTCTAACAGAGCCTCTACTGTCACTCTTGCAGTGGAATACCTCCCAGTGACTGGGATTTTGAATATGAGTGGGAAATATATCCTCTTTTGCAAAATTAGCCACCTAAGGTGCTATCTGCTAGGCTGTATGCAGAGTGGTACATACTGCCTGAAGGCTGACAGACTGATGGCAAGAAAATATTCTAAGTGCATAGATTGAGTCAAAGAGACTGTGAAAGCAAGATGAGGGAAAAGGTTAGTGAGGGAGTACGGTTAGAACAGTGAGGGGTAGAATTGGACTGGGGAACTGCAAGATGGTTTAGGAGAGATGAAAGGCATTGGAGCAGAGGGAGGAAAGAAAAAGGAAATTGAAATAACCAAGAAGCTGAGAGACAGAATAACAAGACTGAAAAAGGAGAAGTGGTGTGGGGGAGGGAAAGAAATTGAGAGATTGAGGGAGCTTAAAAAGAAAATCCTGAAGTACAACTGACATTGTCAGCCCAAACCCCAAACTTTGGATGGAACCATAGAGGTCTGTCCTTTGGTTTTTATAAAGTTCTCTTGGTTTATGTCAGGTTTCATGACCTATTACTGTAGCACCAAGATAGTGACCTAGGAAGGAAATAGACAGGGGAACAGATCCTATAGAATACAAATGAATATAGCAGAGGGAAAGGAAACATAAAGATAAAATTCACCCAAAAAAGGGAAGGGGGATGAAATTAAGATAAACATCCTGAAGGCTACTTTCCATTGACTCCACTGGGACAGTGAAAATACAGAATCCTGCTGGGCTAGAAGTTTAGTGATGCATTTCAGGACACTTGTGTGGGTAGGCTTCTTGTGGTGATTAATTCCTCATACTCCAGTGTTGATAGTAAACCATCTGAAGTCTAAATTTCATTAATGCTTGTTGGCAGGGCTTGGCTGGTAACAATATAGTATGATTAGAAGTCCCTAATTAGACTCCTTAAAATATTGTGCCTGAATATTCATTGATTATATTATAGTTTGAAATACTCAGGTTTAGATAATTTCCTTATCAGAGAGGTAAAATGTATTGACTATTGTAGAAATGTTATTTGCATAAATTATATCACATATGTAAATCCAGTGAGACTTTTGGATGTAGAAAAAAGAAAACCATTGATATCTGGAAAATGGTATGTCAGTGTCAATATGAAAATGTGGGGAAAAATATGAAAGCATTGTTCTTCCTTGCAGAAATGGTCAGTGTGCCGTTCATTTTGCCACTTGTTTTTTGTTACACCCTGCCTGTGATTTAGATTTGTTTACAGTCATTACATGAAACATTGCACTGGCAATAGAACTTTCCCCCCGCCCCCATCCCTTTTTCTTACTCTCCTTCTGACTTGGCAAATGCCATTTCCAGATGTATGTTTATCCTACCTAGTACATAATGTACTTTGAAGAACATGAATAAGACCAAAAACCAACAGTGTGTGTTTCAGAAGTGTGAGACTTCATTCACAAGTTGTCCCACAGACTGTTTGCTAGCCAGGTTTTATTTCCAGTACACATTTCTTCATATATTCATTATGTTCATAAAGGTAAGTGCCATTTACCTAGTGCATTAATTTAATTGGAATAGTTGTGATTAGTTCAAATGCCTGACGTAGCATAGGACTGTACTAATCAATGTATTTGCTTAAATACACCACTCAGGGCTATGGAAGACAGTAGGGCTTAGCACTAAAACATTTACTTAGGATTACAGATTAAAATATCTTTTAGGGAAAAATATGTTCCTTAGTCAATATACTAAGACCCTAATAGTACTGTATATATCCCTCTGCTTTTAGAGACTTGTAATGCACGGGGCTTCTGCCATGGTAAATCTGTCAACACTGTAATAAAATCTCATGCTGATTCCCTCCCAGTAAAATCCTGTAAATTCCACTGACCACAGGCAGAGTTATGACCTTCTGTAGATACAGTCACGTGCCACAGTAATGAACAGGTTATATAAATAATGTAAGGCTTTGTGGACAGAAAACAATTTGTGAGGAACAGCGAGAATATCCACTCAGCTTGCAGGTTTGTTTGCAGTGTAAACCATACCCATAAAGGCTTCAGTGGATTTGTTTATTTATGTACTTGATTTTAACACCAGTTATTGTGATGAAAATCTGAATCTCTAACGATGAGCACACAAAGACACACAGATAGCACCTCTAGCTGGCAGAATCAGAAAGGGGAAGTTCACAAGGCTTGGCTAAAAGAGGATGAATGCTCTGGTACCACTGAAAATCTCTCCGTACCTGTGCTCACAATCAGTTTGTGTGAAGTTTGTACACCTCATTGAATACTTTGGAAGCCTGCTGTGTCACTTCAATCACAACTCCGCCAGACATGATGTGCCATAAAAACCAGTGTCAAATTCTGCCTAATAGAACTACCTGGAGCATCAGCATGGATAAATACAATAAACTATCAAAGTGAGATGCACAGTTTTGTCTTACAACAATTTGTTTTCCAGAGAACGCAGAATACTGAAACAACAGTAGCATCTTGACTTATGTTTCAGTTTTTAAGTTCAGCATGTGTCTAATACTTACTTCTGAAAAGTGCTGAGAACCCACGACTCCTATTGAATTGGTATTTGCTTCCAGCCTAAAGAAAATTAGAGAAGGCTATTTCTGAGAGCTGAGGGAGTTGGCACTGAGAGTAAGCGATAGGGATTGGCTTGGCAAGTAAATATCATCATCTTCCAAAATTGTTTCTGATCCAATTCTCATAATGACAGCTAAGCTTCCAAATCGAGTCAGAGTCAGCAATGCAAACAAGTGGGAGCTCTTCCTTTTCACACTCTAGGTGCTTTTCTTCTCTCCTCTATAGTCCTCTGTTGGTCCTTATTTCTGCTTCTCTCTTCTGTGGGGCCTTTTTCACCTCTCCTCTTGCTTCCATGACAGGCTGCCAAACCCCTGACAAGTCACAGGCTCTGCCTGCTCCCCTCCCCCAGCTGCTGGCTAAGGAGCAATGCTTTCCAGCCCTCCAGGCACACCAGCACGAGCCCCAGTGCTCTTTGCAGATGTGGACATAGCACGCTTCAGCATCCCGTGTGTTTTGGAGCTAGGTTTTAATCCCAAAGCAGCTGGGGAAGCAGCCTGTGAACATGTGCAGCCCTTAGCACTTTCATAATACTTCCAGTGGCAGCAGAAGGTACTCAGGGATTAATTCTGTACCAAACCTGCTGCTCCTGGCTCCAGCCCGAGGAACTGTGCTTTCCTGGCTTGTGCTGCAGGATCTTCCCTGCCAGTCCTTCCTCCCCAGACACTCTTCTTTTTTTGCCTGCCTCTCTCTTCTAGGCTTGCACTTACTAAGAAGGGCAAAGAGGAATTATCATCCACAGAGCAGCAAAGAAAAGAAAAAAGCCACCAGATATTGGCATGTTTTCCTCTGTTTTTAAGCTTGTTGAATGTTTTTGGAGGCTTGGTTTTGATTACTAGAAGTTGACAGGTGCCAACTCAAAGTGCTGAGCAGTTCTACCAAGTCTTAAGAAAATCATGGAGCATTTTAGCAAACAGCCAGGCTCTTAATTTACTAAGTTTGTATCAAACATTTTCAATTGGAAAGCCTGCAGTAACGATATTTGGGGAAATATCTCTGTATGCAACCATTTTTGGTGAAGATGGAGGTTGCATGGGGAGGGTGGTGAAACTGATGTGAAACAGACACCCTGATGAGCTTCAGAGGTGGGCTGTGGCCTTTTAAATCCTGTCTTCAAAAAAGGGTTCTGTCCAGAAATTACATTTCTTTATTTTGATGGAAGATTTTATTGGAAACTTTTACTTATTTAAAAATAGGGAAAAGCTTAGTAAAACATCCCTTAAGTCATAGTTTTCCTGTGAAGAACATCAAAATCAAAGTATCACATCTCGGTAAGGCCACCATATGTAAAGGCATGCTCTTCCCCCGTTTAAGAGAGATTTAACTCAGTTGGATTTCAAATTCTGTCTAAATCAGTCTTCTTGCAAGCTGTACTTCCTAACCAGTGGGGGAAAAATCCTTTCCTGAGTAACTCAGAGTAGGATATGGACTAGTGACCTGCTAAGCAAAAAAAAAAAAAAAAAAAAAAAAAAAGCAATAAAAGTTTTAAATGAATAGCTGATAAATTCCACTTCCATATTTTTTATTAAATATGTTCCTGTGGACTGAAGGGCAGAAGTAGTACGTGGTATTCATGGAGTCACCTTATCTTAGCAAGCAATAGAAGTACAAATACTTTTAGCTGTAATTATGGATTTTGCTGGCACATCGCTAAATTAGCCAAGTGACAAAATTAGCTGGTTGATTGGCTAAAGTCCAAAAAGAATTAATCTGAGCTACTGATGTTACTATCCCTGGGCAGTGAAAGGCTTTTAATAAACCACAGAATCAGAGAGAGTAAACCAGGAAAATGTAGCTTGCCACAAGCAGTGTTTGGTAGGTGTAGCTCACTTCCAAACCACTAACAGATGGGTAAAAGAAGTGTAAGCCATGAGTATGAGTAAACAGACCTGAACTTGATTCCACTGAGATAAACAGACACAAATTTTATGGACCCCAAAATGAAAAATTTGTAAGGAGTAAATATAAGAATACAAGCCCTTATATATCAGAGACTTTGGGGGAAAGGAGGAGAGAGAAGATGCCAATTCTTTCATAAGGTGGTGTCTTTTCATCTAAATAGAAATGCATAGTTGTGTAACAGCCTTCTGAAGATGTTCAAAACAAAGCAGATCATTCTGTGCATCTCATATATATATATATATGAATATTTTGAAGGTTTACAAGCTAGTGTGAATGAATATCAAAACTTTAATCAGTGTATATATATAGAACTAAATCTAAACCATACCTTAGATGATGACTTCCACTGGTGTATCAAATTTGTCATAGCCCTTAGATTTAATTTTATTAATTTAATTTTCAGAACTAAAAGACTGCACAGTTTCCTTAATTAGTCTTTGAAAGCTTATAAATCAAACAGACATACCATTGGCAGCTTTCAACCTAACAATATTAGTACTTCTGATCTGAGTAGGATAACTGCAGTAAACTACTGAACTGAGAAATTCAAATAATACAAAACTTTAGTTGAATAAAAGCTAGCTGCATTTAGGAATTGAGAGAGAAATGGAATTGATGGTAAAATGCTTTGTGTGTAGCATCAGCAGGAGAGGGTATGGATTGCAAAAGACAAAACAGCAGGATCTTTCTGTGATGGGAGATGGAAAAATGTCATAATTATCATTAAATGTTAATTTTATTTTCATCCAGATATAAAACTAGGAAATCCATTTATCTTACAGTACTGCTGCTCTCCTCTTGGTAAATTCTACCATTAAGACCAATGTTTTGGAAAGGTGACTGTAGAAACAGTGACTTGCATGGGATGTCATTGATAACAACGTTCACATGGCAGCAGGTGGGTTAAAGTCAAACTTGGAACTGCTGGATACACAGCCAGGTGCCATGGATGTGAGCATTCAGAAATGAAGGAAGAACATTAGAAATCATAATATAAATTCATATATATTTTCATATATACAATATAATCATAATAAATAAATATGAACGGTTAAACAATGGGTTGGTTTTTTTCTGCAGAAAAAGAATAAAATGGACATTTAAACCTGCAGAGAGAAAAAGTTATCTTTTCCCCTCAGCTGACCTTGAGGGCTTCTAGGACCAGACACCACTTGATGCAATGTGGAGTTTTTTCAGAGCTGCTTACTGTAATCAGGCCACCCTCTCACAGGTTCAAGAGTGCTCCCTGTGCTAGTGGTTGGCCAGGAACAGGTGCCAAAAGCTGTCAATGTGGATTTCTGGCTGAGAGATCTCAGCTGGTTCCTTCATCTAGCTTTGTAAATTGGCAAAACAATAAGGTTGCCACCTGGCTATTTAAAAAAAAAAAAAAAAAAAATAAAGAAAAAAAAGACAACAAAGACAAAATTGATTACTTCTTTCTGTGATGACTTGCACGTGCACTGACACTCTCTGCCTGAGGTTTTCGAGGAGCACTTCTAAAGAGGAGTGTGGTGAGTGTCATGCTTTGCTGGGATGCTGCGGAGCATCCCTGCACTTCTGGCCTTTGTGGGGCACCTCTGCTCCCCCTGCACCCCACAAATTCTTTCCCCCCGACTGCACCCACTGCTGTTACCAGCGGATCAGCAGGAAATGGCCCGGCTGCACAGGGGCTGTGGAGCAGGACATGGATAACTGAGGTGCTGGCTCAAAGCAGTTTGACAACTTTGCAATGCTCTGGGGATGCCCTTCAGGCATCTCACAGGTGGGAGAAGGCCTGTAGGAAGCAGGAGAAGTGAAATGGCTTTGTTAACTTGCCCAAACAATAAACAAACACAAAAATATTAAGAATTTACAGAGCCACAAAAAATGCTTGATAATTTATATTACACGTATTACTAACCTCAGGAGTCTCTTTTAAATGTCATAAAAATAATTTCCCACCAAAGAATAGGAATGTACATTGGAAGCATTTTTTAAAAAATACTGTTTTAAGAGCCAAGTGGGGAGTTTTGTGCTGAGCATATTTCAAGCATCAGTGACACAGTGTAAGAACAGGCAAAAAGATGTCCTTAACCCTACGTTAAGCTAGAGAAAACACGAGTGTGCCTCGTAAGTGAAAGAGATTTCCTTATCTGTTTTTAGGGATTTTTTTAAATGAGTTTGAGATTTAAAAGTTTATTCAAATGACGGGAGGCCTTCAGGTTCTCAAAATACAATTAACTGCAGAGCAGAGTGTTAAATAAAAAGGACACTAACAGCAAAGTACAAGGAGAATGCAAAACCTAAATCAGAAGAGAAGCACAAGATGAAAAAAAAAAACATCCAGAGTAACTACTGATCTTCCCACACCTTCAAAAGCTTATGAAAAATTATTTAAATGACAAGAATAAGTCTGATTTTGTATGTCTAAAACCCTCAAAATCTTTCTAGATGCTCTAAAAAATAATATTTAAAGCATTTCTAAAGATCTGGAAATGTTTTTGGATAATAATCCATTTAGGCTTGCAACAGCTCTTTCTGCTTCATAAAAATCTTAGTGCAAGACAGAGCTGCAGGGTCTGCCATGGGATTAACTAATCCAAAGAGATGGAGCACTTCTCCTATGAGGAAAGATTGAGAGAATTTATTTTTTTCAGCCTGAAAAAGAGAAGGCTTTGAGGTGACCTAATTGTGGCCTTCCAGGATTGAACGGAGTGTGTAGTATCAGTACAAGGGGGAATGGCTTCAAACTGGAACAGAGTGGGTTTAGGTTAGATGTTAGGAAGAAATTCTTTACTGTGAGGATGGTGAGATACTAGAACAGGTTGCCCAAGGGACATTACAGATGCCTTATCCTTGGAATTGTTCAAAGCCAGGCTGGATGGGGTTCTCAGCCTAGTGGAAGGTGTCCCTGCCCATAACAGGAAGGTTGAAACTAGAAGGTCTTCAAGATCCCTTCCAACCTACTCTATTTCTGATAATTCTATTATTCCCTGAAGATACAGACTACTGGAAGACGTTTGTCTGACTTCCTTCTATGAATTCCCAATATAAGAGATTCCAAAATGCCCCAGGCAGAAATCCCCTGGAATCTACTAGAGTATCTTATTATATATCTATGTCTTATTAGGAAAATGTTTCTGTAACATCTAGTTAAGCTATTGTTGCAGTTCAAATTAATTATATTTGTTGCTTTCAGACAGCAGATTCTCTTCTGCATTGTAAATAAGCACCACCCACTCTGAAAATTTCTTTAAATAGCTGCAGACTGTTATGTTGTAGACAAAGCAAATAGAATTATTTTTTGCTGTTACTCTTTCTTATAGCTTTTCAGAATTTCAATAATTTTCATTGGGGTTTTTTCTTTTGTTTTTGTTTTTGTTTTTATGGTTTTTTTTTTAGATTCCTTTAGGAGTCCTCTCTATATTATCCAAAAGGATGACAAAAATTGCTAAGTAATATTTTACCTGTGAAATTTTGAATACTAGTATTCTTAATCTAATGTCAGATTTTGCTTTGAGAATTGAAAAGATAAATGTATTTTTAAAGCATTTAAAGAGCATTTTTGTGCAATCAAAATAACATATTTCATCAAGATAGGGAAAATTTCTTTCTGCCCCAGGGGTGGATATGCAATACTGTAAGACTACAGAGTTTATAACCTTTATAAGTTTTTGTCAGCTTACTACCAGATTAATTATTTGAACAACTTCAGTTGAAACATTCCATGGGAAATTAAGCTTCATTAATAAAGAATAAACTACATTTCAAACAGGACAGTAAGATAACCCTGTATGCAACTTTTCAAAACATTTATGGTAAATATAGATTCTAGAAGAAAATAGTAATTGCTAGTTCCCTGACTTGTCCCTATCCTACCTGTTTCCTAACTTTTCAGCATGTGAGTTTTACCTTCCAAAACACATTATTAAACAGATCCATATAAATATCAGAGTACAATTCAGTGAAATTCACACTGGATCAGATTTTCCAATGTGCTCTGGAAAGACAGATGATCTGTCTGGAAAGAGATCTTTTTATTTAAGCAGATGACAAGAAATATTTGGCCTGACCTTGGCCATAAAACAAAAGCACTTCATGCTGTCCTGAGTTAATCAAAGTTCAGTGAGAACCAGAATTGCCACAAAAAATCTGCAGGCTGCCATTCCAGGGTTAGAAAAATTATGCTGCTTTTTGGGATGAGTCATTTGACTTGCACTGCAGAAATTATATGTTTTCTTATCTTTCAGGAGAACATTCCCCTCCTGTTTTCCATCTTGATTCATGGTTCACTCATGATTGTTTGATGATCCTGAAAGAACTACGACCTTCTTTTTGAAAGCATGCAGGCAGTCCTGGAAGCATTTGCGGGAGCATGGTAGGAATACCAACTAGGTTACAGATATAAACAGGAAATTCTGTAAGGCTGGATTTTGTCACACAGGAGTCAAAGGCCAGCTTTGTCACTGACTTGCATAATTGAGCCCTATGTGAACTCAAGAGAGACAGAATGGGTGAAAAGGAAACATTTCTTCATTTCACTACATGGTTCAGTGCTGGTTTCCTAAGACTCTCCTGTCCCTAATAAATTGTACATGGTAGTAAATCTGTTTTCAAATCATTATTTCGGTGGAAGAAGATTATCATTAAAAACTTGGCTTGTGGAATAACACAGTGACTTTTTTATCAAGTTTCTTTACAAGCAATTCATTTGTAATATGTACAAACAAAGTTCCTTGTTGGAAGGAAGAAAATTACTTTTTAGCAAAGTGTATGTCCATAGAGATAGTCTGATTTGTGTAGAAACTACAAAAAGAGAAGAAAATGTCATTGAATCTCTGAGACTGAACATTAGATGATAAATTGTCAATGTAAATTATTATGGAAACTTATCTCAGTTTCTCAGTTACTCATGATTTCATCTATATTTGGCACAATGGGGGCATGTCTGGAGGAAACTGTAATAATTGGCATATTACTTCATTCTACTACTATCGTTGTAATAATTCATATTCCAAATCAGTTAAGAACATCTTACTGCAAAAAAAATTAGCAGAATTATAAATATTTCTTTGTACCTTCATCAGAACCTAGGGTACACCACAGATGTTTTCAACATACCTCAGTATATATTTTAAACTTCATAATGATTTCATTAAACCAACTATTAGGTATGTAGAAGAATTTTGAAAAAGAGTACCCTTCTCTAACAAACCAAAACTGCTCATATCTTGCCATTTCCTGGTAAGGTGAGCCACAGGGACAAACTGACTGTCTTGAAATTGTCCCTCATTTTGATAGGGGTGAAAAGGAGAGTGTACAGAGTGAGGTCCCTGCCCTGTCTGATGATGGGCAGAGGAACAAAGTGCTCCTGGTGCAGGATTAATGCTCATCCTTTTGGCAGCCCCAGAGCACCCAGGGGCTGCGACCACAGCCCTTGCACATCAGTCCTGCACTTGCTGTGCCTGTGGGACTGCAGTCCTGATGGAGGAAAGGGAGGGCCTTTGTGCAAAAGAGCACCTTCCTCTGAAAATCACAATTTTCTCCTTATTTGAGGGCATTTTTAACCTCAAATACAGTATTTAGCACACCAAGGAGCCATGCAAAGACTTGGGAGGGTTTTTACTGTGTGGTTGAATATTTAAATATGAAGAGAGAACCTGTGTTGCATTCAACTATGATCAAAAATAATGTGGTACATTTTTCTAGTATGCTCTAGATAAATTCAATATTCCTATTCATGTTAATGAAAGTCATGCAATATGAGTGCTGAAATTATCCCATAGTGGCATTTAAATTATTAGGGAAAAAAATTGTTCATTCCCTGTAATGCTGGATTCTTTTCGACCCTTTCTTTTTAATTTCTATTAATACAAATTATTTGAGCATTAGTATATTGGCCTTAATTAGCTTTCATCTTTCCCCTTTTGATTTAAATATTGCCAAGCTCCATTAAACTGTATCTGGCTGTATGAATGCCAGAAAATGGTCCACTACTGAATTCCAAGTGTGTGTCTTTGTCACAGTGTAAATTGAAAGGTCACAGCAGGTCATCTAATTGCTTGGTACATATTCTATTAATTGCACTTTTAATGTGTAAAGCACACTGAAATTATCAGATAAAGGACACTGCATTCTGGTAGAATATCAGGTGTGCCTGAAGCATAGGCAGACAACATAAGAAAATGATTCTAATATCTGCTCAAAAAATTTTGATGTGGGTCCATTTCCCTTTTATTTTAATTGACCGTGACTTGCTCAACTCCATTGTTCCTGCTGTCTGCTCCTTTGCTTCTCAGAGCAGGGATGCTTGGAAAATCCAAGAGCAGCAAGCTGCCCTCTCTTTTTATTTGTGCAATGTGCTCTGTTCAGGCAAGAATGTCGGAATTCTGCGGTACTTCTCAGTATTTGTCTCTCTTAATTCCTTCAGAAGGTGTGTTTATACTGTATCATTTCTCTAAAGAAACACTGTCAAGATGAAAAATGGAAGGCCTAGGAGTTAGGAAAAAAATTAAGATGGTGAGAATCTGCTTTAGCTTTATCTAGTATCTGCAAAAATTGATGAATAACAGCTGCAGAATTGGTATTTGCCTAATCCTGCAAAGTGTTGGCTCCTCTGAATGATAAAATGCACCCTAAATTCCCAGTGTGTAGGAGAATATATTTTTATGCTTTTTAATTAATCAAAAATTTGCTATTTTAAGCCAAAGTCTCATCACTCAATCCCCACTTTCCACAATGATTATTGCTTCCTGATGCATATGTGGAGCTTATGCATCGCTACTTCCAACAATATGTCATCTTCCAACCAGATATCATAAACCAAAGAGCAGTGAGACAAAATTTGTTTTAAAGAAACTCAGCATCAGATTGGAACTCTGCTCAGTTTTTAGGATGTATTTAGTACTCTATCATATATAGTTTTGAGAATGTGGATGGTTTGCTCCCTGTTTCAGTTTATGAAATTATAAAGTTTAAAGAGAAAGCAGGAAAAAATTAATGTCTTACTTACACAGGTTATGAAATGATAACTTTCAAGCTGCTTAGCATTTGTATGAATTGTGGTGGGAAAGCTGAGCAACCATTTTAATTCTAGTAATACTTATGTACACTTAGGAAAGCAAGATAGCAAGATAAATATTAAGAAAAACATTAATTGCAATACTATTATTCTGCAAAATAATTCAATTTTTTCTTCAAAAACCTTGGAACAGTTTCAAAGATCAAAATTGCTTTTATTTTGCTACAATAAGTAGCAAATATGTTATATTTGTTATATGTTGTCTAAATTAAACTGGCTTTTCCCTAAAAATTAATTTTTAATGCAGAAATTTTCAAAACTGAGTTATCTCAGCAGACAAAAAACCAAAAAACAATAGTTCAATTACTCTGTTATTATTGATGATATAGAAGATAAGTGTTAAACCCCAAACCTAATTTACTTCCTTATTTTTTGCATATAACTGAATATGAAAAAAAATGGAAAATATTACAAATGAAGTGGCAGCCTTGACTATTATATAAGGGCCAGATTTTGTGAAAGGACTTCCATATGTGACTAAAATACAATGCAAGTGGAATTTAGACGTGAAATTAGAACCAAACAAAAAGGACACAAAAGATCCTTTCCACAGGAATTTTCATTCACTTCCACATTCACTTTAGCTGGAACACATATGCAGGTACCAGAAAACTGACAGTCCTGGAGCAGTTAAATAACTGCATTCAGCTCTTCAAAATATTCCCAGTAAGTGCATTTCCAAACCCCCTGTGAACATATTCTTGAAACAAAATATCATCATCTTGTGCATAAATATTTGTGCTGGGAAGACTTTTCTGTAAATAAAGCTTGGAACATAATCGTGCAATAAAAAAGAGGTATGTTGCTTTTATGGATAAAGAGTGTTTCCAAAGTGTTGACAACCAACCCAAACAAAAAAACAAAAACGTTTTCAGAGTGTAGATGGATGTACTAATAATTTTAGCTGTATCAGGATGTTACTTGCCAAAGTAACAAATTTCATATATTCCTGTGGTAGAACAAATTTTGGTTCAGTAGTATGTTTTCAGAATTGCTGTCCAATATTTAAGCTGATGCAATTCGATATATGCGATTGAGCAGAATATTGTCTGTACTTTTTTATAAACTATCAGTCTGCAGTGTGAAGTTACTTCTATTTTGTCTTTTTTGAGAAAAGACTGCCCCGAGAGATGGATCCCAAAAGGCTTGATAATATCACTTTTGGAACTATTTACATTCCTGACACTGCATAATAAAATTTTTATTCTGTTCTTTTGTGACTTTTTTATTGCTTGCTTTCGAAACATCATGTTTTATTATCTTTCAGTCCTGTTATCAATCTTGAGCAATAAGATGACTGTAATGACCTGTTTTAATAAGCCCATTACAGATTTCTATGTTGATTTGACATACCTAAGTGTAGTAAAATGGTTTATGAGGAATAAACAGCTGAGTAATATCACATTCATACCCTTGGAGATGAAGTGATTGTAGATGAGAAATGAATAATTGAAGAAGACACAGCCTGGTTATTTCAGTTTCTGAACTCCTACGAAACAATGTGACTGTGTCACGGATGGAGTCATGCACTTCACTCACAACAAAGAAGACACAGTACACTTTATTGATAGAAAGAAGGGAGTTAACCCAGTTCAGAGGTAAATCTGATAGTGGTTTGAGAGGATTTAGTGGCAAGGTATGCTTGGTTATTTACTGCATGGAGTACAGGGTCAGACAAAACTGCCTGAGAGACCCTCCTCTTGAGCCATGAGGCTCAGAAAGGACAGCCTTGTTTTCCAAACTCTGTCGCAGAGGGGAGGCTGGTGCAGATAGATCCACTCTTAGTCCCAGACATGGTCAGTGGTTTATGTCTGAAGGATTATATATGCACAATCAATACTTTATATCACTTAGGTAAGATTTCAAAGCTTAGCATGCTATTAATCACTTGCAGAGAATTTATTGTGGCAAAAAATCTCTCAGCCTCAAGGACTAACCTTGGGAGGCACTCCTGCTGGAGGGGAGATCCTGGCATGCAGCCTGCTGCTGTGCAGTACAGTTCAGCAGGCCTGGGGCTGTCCACTATTTAGGGAGTAAGACAATTGACTATAATAGTTGATAACTGACTCATATTTGCATAGTAGCAAGATGTCTGGTGACCATTCCAGACTGCTCTGTTGCCATCCACTGGATGCAGCCACCACAACCCACTGGGAGTTATGGCTTAAGTGAGGTGATACCCACAGTGCTTTAGACACTCTAGGGCTCCCTGCTTGAGATCTAGGAACTCTGTGGTTTGATCAAAGAGCCACAGGATGAGTCAGGTTGGAAGGGACCACAGTGGTTCATCTGGTCCCACCTCCCTGCTTAAGTAGGGCCATCCCAGAGCAGGTGGCACAGGATTTCCAGATAGTTCTGGAATATCCCCAGTGAGGGAGACCCCACACCCCCTCTGGGAAACCTGTTTGAGTGTGCAGTTGCTGCACAGTGAAGTTTTTCTTCACATTTCTGTGGAATTTGCCTTTCATCACTTTCTCCACTTTGCTTCTTGCCCTATTGCTGGGCACAACTGAGAAGAGCCTGGCTGCCACACACAACCTTTCTGCATATACATGCATTAATATGGGTGCAGATATGGTGTTGGAGAGATTTCTTTTTGAAAGTATCTGGCTTCTAAAGGGCTTCAAAGCAGGCTCAGGAATTTGCTTTTTGGCCTGGAAGAACATGAGGTTGACTGGTGTGAGAGCATATCTGTTGTATTCAGAAGCACACATACCTACAGCATCACCTTCTTAGCAATTTCATGAACAAATGGAAAGGCAGAGGTCTATTTTTAGATCTATTTATAGCCTTACATATTTTCACATGGTGTGTATACAGAGCTTTGCCACAAAGGCCTGGGAAAGCTGCTTCTTCCTGCAGTGTCGTGTCTCAGACAGGCACACCAGGTGTGCTTGGAAGGCCAGCACAGAGGCTGGCCCCACTGTGGTGGCGTTCATCCACTCAGTAACACGAATCCAGGCTCCTTTATGGGCAAATGTGCCCTGAGCCAGCATTTAGGGACGTGTCCTTACCTTTGGATTCCATTATGAAGTATGAACAGCTGGCAGCATGAACCAATACTGGCTGTTTTCTCTCTTTACTCACTCACTTCCCCACTACTGGACTGTTTGGACATGGATGCTTTTCTGAGGAATCTGTTTGTTTTCCAAACTAAACTACGCGTGACGAAAATAACCGCGTGTTCCCCATTTGAACACATGGAATTTGGGCTTGGGTTTTTACAGGAACAGCTGTCAAACAGAAAGGAGAAATGCTGTAAGGTGAACAACACCTTATGAAAACTGTAGTGAGAAGCTTGACTATTTCTGGGATGATGTTAGACAAATATTTATTAAGCATCCTTAAATTCCCAGAAATCCTTTTTTTTTTTTTTGGAAGAGTCAAAGACATCAATCTCTCTCCCTGCATCTAGTAATACAATTTCAAGTGAATGTTTTCTGTCTCTTCAAACTGAAACCAAAATTAACAGGTAGGTTTAGAATTTGATTTTTATTTTACAAAATAATTTATGTGAAAATTAATTATACAAAGTATATTGGCAAAAGTATGCTGTCTGTCACATGGGACTTAAGTTTATCTAATATACTGAACAGAGGGAAGCTCTCTTAGTTTAAATTTAAAAAAATTAATAATCCACACAGTGTGATGATATAGTCATGAAGCTTTCACTTTTGAAAGCAAAATCCTTTAGCTATAAAATATATTTAATATTTGGCACTTTCACTACTCCTGTGAGGAGACCATTTTGGAATTCTTGAATTTAAATGTTTAAATTCTTCAATTAAAAAAAGTTCATTTTCATTCACTTATGTAGAAGAAAGTGACCATGTTTGAATCACGGGGGAAAAAAAAAACCTAATTAGGAAGAAGATATTATAAAAAAATGAGCATCAAGACCCATGAAATTTCAAATAATCAAGCCCTGTAATCTACCCAGAAATAAACCTTTCAGTCCTTTTAAAATGTATTAATTCAGTTTCAGTAAACAAGAAACTTGGGATGTGGAGGAGTCACTTCCCAAAACACAGGGGACTGTGTCTCTTTCTTGAGGAAAGAGAAACCATTCAAAGTGGTGATTTTAGCAGTTTTCTGTACAGAAGATGGTACATTTTAAACTCACAGTGTTGGTTTAAGAGCATAGTTGGTTCACTAAGGTGTTTTGGGATAAAGTGATGACTGCAAGAGACTTGGATATTTGAGCACATGCTCTCCTCTGTTACTCCTTTCTTCCTTTGTTCAGCTAGAGAAGATTTGTGCAGGCTGTGATAGACCTTCTGCTGCAAAAACAACCTGAATTTTAGCTCCAACCAAGGAGATAATAAAATATTTGAAATGTAAATAACAGTTCCTTTACTAAAAAATTCTCATCTATTTTCAATGTATAATTTTCCATTTTATTTTTGACCTTTCTGCATGTATTTCAGATATCTTTTTGCATCCTGTACTTTTCTTCAGAAACACTGAGGAAAACAAAATTATCATGAACCTTTCAGAGACAGAAAAATTAGTTTGTAATAATCATATTCCATGCATGTTCTTTTCATAAGCTACCATCAGAAATATTTATGCATTATGTACTTGTTCCAAGAAATTGCAGTACAGTGTGTATTCCAGAGATAACATGTAGAGGAATCTCCCCCATATGTTTTAGTTTATTTTGTATGTTGGCATATATTCTAATAACAGACAGAATTTGGGGATTATTTTTTTTTTAAATTTATGTTTTCCCATATATGGAAATACATATATGTCTTAAGTGGAATAAGCCAAACACTTCGACTTCTGTATTGACATTTATGCTTGAGAAAGTTCAGGCCTGGAAGCTCTTGCAAAACAAGTTAAAAGGCCAATCCCAGCCTCTGACCCAAAAGGGAACCTTTAAGTTCAGGCTCAATCAGTTGAAAATACAGGGCAAAATATGCCTTTAGAAGACAGAGTTTGATTTACAAGATACACAGAATATTTTACATCAGGCTGAGCTAATTCAAGTTTGTGTTTTGACTGTGTACATAGAATATCTATAATTTATTTATGACCTATTAAGGAGATTGTTTCTAATTAAGACCACTGTTTTTAAAAAGGAAACTCACAGTTTCTTTTATATCCTGTCATCAAAGGCACAAAGGAGAAAGCTTTTGTTCTTGTTTTTGTTAGGTTTGGTTTGCTTTTCTCCTTGCTGTCTGTTGAATGTCAACAGGCCATACACCAGCTATTACACAGTCAGGTTGTTGAAGTCCCCAAAGAATTTCAGAATTCTCCTGAAGAGTTTATTTCTTGAAATACTTCTTTCCCCCATGAAATCAGGATTCCTGAGGGACCTGTGATGCCAAAACATCTGCAAGGGCTGTTGTCTTATTCTGAGCATGGGGGGAACAGCATTAGAAAACATTTGGGAGTCTAATGTATGCCCCACGGTCTCATGAAGAGACAATGGCCTGAAGATAAAGCCTTCCAAACTCATTCCCATTCACACTTCTGGAATACCATGTTCTGGCTGCTGCCCCTGAGCAGGGATGGAGGAGGAAGAACAGAAGGCCACAGACACTTGGGCACAGTATTTACTGATCAGGATCAGTATTGGCAGGTAAAAGACTGAAAAGAGGGTAATAGACCTTTAGGTAGAAGATACAGAAAATCACAACTCTCCAGATACTGTAGAGGGTGTCTCAAAGACAGCAAAGCTCACTGCTGCATGCTTACTTGGGCCTGTTTAACAAAATAATTATTCCCACAACACCCACCCTTGGGCAGAAAGGGGTAGCAGGAGTACAGAAAATATGCTGTGTAATACACAGATCTTTGCCATTTTACTGTCAATATCATGAATTACACTTTGATTTATCCTGAGACCAGAGTGAACAGGCAGGACTGAGTGACACCAAAGCAGGATTTGCATACAGCTTTCCCTGTGTCATGGTCCTTTCAGATCTTTCAAAATTACAAGACAATACACTCTGTGATTCCTACTTTTATTTCCTTAGCTTACTAAGGAATATAATAAACACAACAAACCAAGGTTCCATCACCTTTTACCTAGTCTATCATGTCAGTCAACTTATTCACCATTCAAGTGAAGATTTTGTAAGATTTTGTTGCTTGATATAACTCTTGATATCGTATGTCTGTGAGAAAAAGAAAAGACTTGGTTACCTAGCCAACAGAGAAAGTGCTGACCCTTCCTCTTCCATCACGGTGCAGGCATCCCCTGTATTACACCAGGAATCAGAAAAACCTCAGCAGTCCAGCTGCAGCTGAATCCACTTCAAAAGCTTTTTGGGTAAGATCATAGAGCCAAAGAATGGTTTGGGTTGAAAGAGACCTTTACAGTTCAATCCCCTGTAATGAGCGGGGACATCTTCAGACAGATGTTTTATACTCTCAGGCTTGGAGGCTTAGTCTATCCCATTTCTGTAAGTCTGGATTCTGGGGACACTGCCAGACAAAACAGTGGCTGCTGGAGGCAGCATTTGCAGGCCATGGTGGCTGAACAGTGGCCTTTCAGCTCTTTCTGACCACCTGTTCTGGCTACCTGGTGCTCTCACTTCGACCTAATGCTGCAGTGGTCAGCATAACATGGAGTCCAGCATCAGCTGGCTTAGCCAAAATCTAAATTGTGAGTACAGAGTCACAGCCTGGCCCATTCTGTACATCACACACATGTGCCTCAGCACCACTGGTCCTGGGCTATCCATGCCATTCATACCTGCCACCCTACTTCCCTGTGGCTTAGTCTCTCAGCATTGGTTTCTGTGGAAATGTGAGAGGATGATTGTGCCAATCAGTTTGTGAATTGTGTGACAGAAAAAGGGATGCAGTAGCCTTATGCCTACTCTCTCCTTTCACCTTATTTGAACTTTTCTGTCTTAGACTTCTGAGAGTAATACATATACAAAGTGTGTTTACTTATAGCCCATGACCTCATTTGTATTACTCCCTCATCATAAAGTTGTCTTTCTCAGGGACAGGAGTATTAAGGTAAATGAAGGTAAACACACAGTCATACTCTCCCTGTATGGCTGTATAATTTATTCTTTTACATTACACAGAATCAGCAGGATATGAACACTACAGATACCAGGACAATGCCCAAGCAACCAGGGTGGAAGCCTCTGTTCTTTGAGATAAATTAGTAAAAGTAATGGGGTGGATCCATCTTATTATAGGAAACTGTATTAAGGCAGATTAATGCTGAATAACACCATAAAGCTGGGAGACATCCCCAGGTTCAGGCTAATGGACTGCCATCCCCAGCTAGAAATGTGGGGTGTGTCTTTCAGCAGCTAGATACCAAGGGAAATGAAGCTACTGATGAGACCATGAGAAAGACTGAAGTGTCTCCTGCAGCTGAAAGTGCGTTTATTTTTCCAGTGGAAGTTTTTTTGCGTATCCCATATTTCAAAAACACGAAAATAAAATGAACTGCATTTACTGGTACACTTTTCTGGGATTTAAAGGCCTGAAAAGCTTCTTGTTAGTTATTGAGAGTGAAAACAAAAGAACTCTGGGTCAAAGCTCACTCCTTTCATAGTCTTTTATTTTTTCAGCATAGATTTGATTTCTGCATAGATTTGGTATTATCTAAACTGTTTTGCTTGAACGCTGTCATGTCATTCTGTATATGGGTCCTGCCAAAGGAATATTCACTGTTGACTGTTTTCCTCTAAGGCTTTGAGATGTGTTTTCAGAAGTGCCTCTAGGGCTTTTTGTTTCTTATACCTCAAAAGAAATCTCGCATGTGCATTCTTTCTTTCTTCCTCTTCACATTCATCAAAAATGAACAAAGGATGATGTGGACAGTGAGTTACAGTCATACATAAACCATACCTCTGTCTCAAGCTATTACTGTGAAAGCCATGTTGAAGGCAGTATTTATTGAAAGCCCCTTTTTTTATATCAGTACTGTGGAAGTCACCAGGGGTACAACAAAGTACCAGCAAATTTTTGTTGTTTTGGCTGTTCAGGTACTGGCTTCACACACATTTCCAGTGGGCTGGCTCCAAAAGAACGATCCCATAGGTGCATTCCTAAAGGATCACAGTGCTGCAGGTCCCTCTGTAAGGATTTGGAAGGTCTTTCTGCAGTGGCAAAAAATCTCTACTAACTTCCTGGGCTTCCAGAAATACTAATCAGCAGTTCTAGTCTGTAGCACATTTATTACACCCTGACGTGCTGAAGACAGCCTGTTACAAATAGAACTGCCTCGTGAAAAATGCTGTTCCAGTGTTTTATAATAAAGTGCACCAATTAGATGCATTCATTAGGACAAACTGCTTGTCTTTTCTTATATTAGATCTTTTAAAAGGCACAATGCATCTCATAGCTCATTCTGCTCTGTATTATTATTAATTGAACAGAGCACATTACAGAGTTTTAATCCAATAACTGTAAATACATAATGAATAATATTTCCTTGGAGGCTGCCAGGGTTGTAGCAGCCTCCTTTGCAGCTCTGCATACTCAGAGTAAGATATATTATCTCAAAGTCCCCTCTTCCCTGGCTGTAGGTTCCCCACAGGTATTGCAGGGACACCACCACAGCAAGGAACAGTGCATGTGTGGTAGAAGACAAATGTGTCATTTCTTAAAAGGCAAATTAGTAGCCAAGCTTAAACTGCAGGCTTTCAACTTTTTCTTGTTGGAAAGGATTGCATGCTCCAGTTCTTCATGTTGTCTTGCAGGTCCTTGGATGCCAAAAGGAAAACAATTTTTTAATTTTACCAGCATGAGGGTTCCTAACTACAGCATATTATTTATAAAGGGGAAATGGCAAACACTAAATGAAGACAAAAGGAAACATTCTGTTCCTCTCTGGAGGAGCACAGCATTATTATACAAGGTTGTGATTGGGCATAGTAAGATGAATTGAGCAGCTGTTCCTCCTGACAAGAACATTACTTCTTAGATTGCTAGTAATACATGAGGTAGCTGGCACTCCCTGGTTATACTTAAGTAACAGATATGATCTCAGCAAGAGTAGCCTGAACTCGATGATAACAACACAGGATTTTATATAAAAGAAGACTCTAGGGCACGTTGAAATGATTTTATTTATTTATTTATTTTTTACTGTACTTACTAATATTTTCATATGGAGTAAATATTTGCAGTTACTTCTGCCTGGACATTACTCAAGGTGTGTAGCAGGGCTAATTAGCTTGAAGAGAAGTGGTGCATTAATAAAGCCTTACTACCACTAATGAAGCCACATAACTTCCAATTCTGAGCTATTTTATGGTCAATTGCTTGAAAAATGGTCAGAGAGGGAGATGAGGTGTCTTTGTAAGTATTCTTGCAGCCATATCTTTTAACCTTCTGAAAGTTTCAGCAACATGAATTATTTTCAGAAATTCATATTTTTGTTCTTAATTAATGAGATCTGTTTTCCAGGATCTAGGCCTTTGTCACCTAAGGATACATGGTCCAATAATATTAGTCTCCCAAGACCTGATCCCATGACAACTGAAAACAGTTGGAGAAAATTAAAGAGGAGTTTTGCACCTATTATCATTTTGGCCTGAAAATATCCTACAGCTGTGAAGATTCTAACAGTATCCAGAAGGATCAGGTCATAGTGAAGAATAAAAATATATACCAAATATAAAAAAAAAGGGAAAATATCTGAGCATAGTAGCTATTGAAAAGCTGCTAACCTGGGAATTTTTTTTTCACAACTGATAACTAATCTTAAATTTGCCATCTACTGGTTTTCCTAATATCATGAAATAAATGATGTTGCTAGAGCACTGTTAGGACTCTTTGGCTATCTAGAATTATCAGCACTTTCCTTCTTTAATTCTCGTTATTTCATCACCTTTCTATTAACTGTCTGATGATGAGTCTGCAGAAAGGCAGTAGTACATGTTACACATCTGGAGACAGGGATGGGGAAGCTAAAGTGCTACACTTTTCAAAGTGAAGTATTTCTCCAAAGTTTTGAACTCGCAAATCACAGTGATGTGCACTTTTATCTGACAGAGAAAGTTCAAATATGTATCCCATTTGATTGGATTGGTTCTAACCTTTACCAATGCCAGTTGGGGAAATTCATACATTTCAAAACATTGTTGAGAGTATATTCCACAAAATTCTTTCTGTTGTTGTAGGTAGGGCCAGTTCATCCAAGTTTCATTTTTGAAAAGAAGCAACTCGATTCCTGAGGAGGAATCTTAGATATCTACCTGTAATCCTAAAATCCAACTCAATTACTGCCTAAGTCTGGAGACACCTGACCTGCTTAGATCTCTCCTTCTTGACCAGAAGAATCTCCAGGTATTGATAAATTGACTTTTAAGCATATCTAATTAAAACTTTGTAGAAGACTGAGCAGATTTACAGCACATGGCTACATCTTTTTAAAGATGCTTTATTCAAGGCTGAGCTTCACCACGAATGCACTATTTTGATGTAAGGACATAAGGAAGAACCAGAACATCAAGTCTGCTGTATGTGCTTCCACATATTTGTTCATGGTCTTAAAATGGTGGTGACTAAAAAAAAACCTCTCAGGATGCCTAAGCACCAGCTTCAACTCAGTCCTGGGCATCTAGAAAAATAGAAGAAAAATAGAGCAGACCTCTTCCTTCAGATTTGTTTTATAAGAACACTACACCATGTATCTTAAGGAGAGAAAACAAGTCCCTCCCTACCTCCAGTAGTTTTCCAGGGGCATCCTCTCTCAGTAACTTGGAATGGACACCTGACTCTTAAGGAAATACAAGATGATGTAGTGTTTCCCAAGAGCTTTTCCTGTTGGAAGGTGTACAGTAAAAATAGCAGTCAGAATGGCAGCAGGCCATTTAAAACAATCTCCAAATATTGCATCAAGAACCTTGCCATGTAGAGAGGTTTTGGTATTTTGTTGAATCAACAGATATCAAAAAAGTGAAGCTTCTGACATTTTGGACCTCAGGTCTGGTCTTCAGGTCAAACTTAGGTATTCTCCTAATTTAAAAAAAAAAAAAAAAGACTGCTTATTCTTTGTAGCTTAATAATTCAAGCTGTAATGTAAGAAAATCAGCTTTCAGCATGTACTCCAATTTTAAATGAACAAAATTAAATTAAATGCTGAAATGAAAAATTTGCAGTCAGGGAAGCAAGGACTAAATTCTGACTGCCATATTTCACATAACAATTTATCCTCTAAGCTTGAAGTAACACTGGATCCTCATATATCCAAACCTGTCCCTTGGGACAATTATATGTCTGTGAAATTATTTGTTGTCCTTTGTTTTTTTCACTAATACACAGTAAAAGTACACTTTAAAATCCTTTTAAAAGGAAGAAGCAGCTTACAGTGAACCTGAAACCTGTTTTCAAACACAGTATGGTTCTAGAGTCATATAACATTAAAAACGATATGCCAAACCTCAGTTGTTTTTTAGATATAAATGTCTTTAAAAATATTCTAAAGTAATGTTGCAATACTGAAAGTCTTCAACTGACAGATTAATATATAAGAATTACCAAAAGAATATGAACCTTTTAGATGGCAACATCTTTTTACCAAAAAATCCAAAGAATTTTTTTTATATGAAAAATATCATAAATGCTTTAAAGTCCTTTAATAAAAAGGGTTAATTAAAATATAGTTGGCATTTATTTCACAGTGTGAGGGTGAACATTTGAATTTCAGACGTGGTGTAATACACTTTTCTCCCTCTGGCTTTCAAAGTAAATTGAACACTTAACTCCCTTCCTCAATTCTCAATTTGTAGAAATTACAGTAAGAAGCCATTACTTGATGAAAGAGAGAAAGAAGGAGAGAAAGAAAGAAGGAGAGAAAGAAAGAAGGAGAGAAAGAAAGAAGGAGAGAAAGAAAGAAGGAGAGAAAGAAAGAAGGAGAGAAAGAAAGAAGGAGAGAAAGAAAGAAGGAGAGAAAGAAAGAAGGAGAGAAAGAAAGAGAGAAAGAAAGAAGGAGAGAAAGAAAGAAGGAGAGAAAGAAAGAAGGAGAGAAAGAAAGAAGGAGAGAAAGAAAGAAGGAGAGAAAGAAAGAAGGAGAGAAAGAAAGAAGGAGAGAAAGAAAGAAGGAGAGAAAGAAAGAAGGAGAGAAAGAAAGAAGGAGAGAAAGAAAGAAGGAGAGAAAGAAAGAAGGAGAGAAAGAAAGAAGGAGAGAAAGAAAGAAGGAGAGAAAGAAAGAAGGAGAGAAAGAAAGAAGGAGAGAAAGAAAGAAGGAGAGAAAGAAAGAAGGAGAGAAAGAAAGAAGGAGAGAAAGAAAGAAGGAGAGAAAGAAAGAAGGAGAGAAAGAAAGAAGGAGAGAAAGAAAGAAGGAGAGAAAGAAAGAAGGAGAGAAAGAAAGAAGGAGAGAAAGAAAGAAGGAGAGAAAGAAAGAAGGAGAGAAAGAAAGAAGGAGAGAAAGAAAGAAGGAGAGAAAGAAAGAGAAAGATTAGTTAAGTTCAAGATATGTATCTAGATTCCTTTTAAAATAATGAGGACACACAACTAAAAGGGGAAATCTTGCCATTCTACAAGTCCCTTTTTCAATTTGCATATTAAATTGTACATCTACCAGTTTCTGTTAATTCAGCAAAATAAGAACTTCTTATGAAAGTAATTGTGTTATTTGTCTACCTTGGCAGTAATGATCCTAAGGTGAAGGTATCAAGTAATTGTATTTCTAACTGTGTCTTCTTTTTAATAATTAGTTGTAAAGTTATGTTGTGCCTTCTCTGTTGAGAAATGAGAATTTTTCTCTCATCTTCTGCACTACACTGAGACATATTTAAACTAAAAAGGCAGTTTTCTGCTAAAAACGCAGATTTCTTGAGATCCTTGTGGTTAATACTTGCTCAACAAGTCTGAAACTGATATTCTCACACCTTTTCCAGCTGTAAACTGCTTTACCAATTTCCATTTTCATTAGAATTTTCCATGTTATTCTGCTTTATGCAATATAAAATTTGAAATAATAGCCTTGTTTTTAAAAGCTTTATCCAATTAAGTGAACAAGGACACTGGAAAAGTAACAAACCTTGACCAAACAAGGAATAACTGACCATTTTCCCCCTGTACATCCATAGCTCTCACAAAAAGAGTAGTTTAAAACATCTAAAAAATATTGATACAGTACTGGCTGTAATATATTTTTATAGAAGTTATATATTGCTTTTGCTTTCAAATTTCTTTTGGCATTTACCTAGGTCAAATTGTATTTATATACACTGAATGTTATTAATATTAAAATATTTCATCCTATCTCCTGACTCCTGCCTAGAAAAAAAAAAAACAACAACAAAAAACAAGTCTATTGGCCATGTCTATTGATTAAAAAATGGTTTATTATAGGCGTAAATTAAAGGGAAAAGTTGTCTAGCAAATCCTGGTTACACAGAGCCTACTGGACCCTCTCAAAAAACTGCCAGCTGTTGTTTATTGCAGATATTGACCAAATGCTAGAAAAAGCAGCCGTGTGTCACAGACCTTTCATGTTCAAACAGAAATAAAGTGTTCCCTTTATACATTCTTTTTTCATCAGCTAGAAAGATGCTGAACTCATGTGTAAATGTAAAACCCAGAGAAGGGAAAAACCCAGCAGAATAAATTGTTGAGGCTGCTCCAGTGAGTACAGTGAGACAGGGAAAATTAATTCCTTTTCATCCTGATGGCTTCTTTCATGCCATACGTTGTTGCATTTTAAGAATTACTCCACTCTCAGGAGAGGAAAAAAAAAAAAAAAGAAGCTTGCTGCTTTCATTTAGAATGTAAACTCATTGTTTTAAAACAAATTAAAACCAAAGGTGGAGCAATTGCTGTCAACACTGCAGCATTATTTGTGTCTTCCCACCTGTCATTACCATTATTTATTTATTCCAGGTCATGTATGCATTACAGACTAATTATTTTCTTTGCTTACACAAGTCTCTCTATTTAAAACTATAGCAATTAGAGATTTTTTAGAAATGAAAATAAATTGTATTATTTCTACATTTAGTTCAAGGAATGCCATACTGCTCATGGAGGTGTGGGGAACTAAGACGAAAATCTCCGTAACCCAGTCTTGGAAAGCAGGCAACAAGTAGTGTCTCCCGAGTTTGGGGTGAGGGAAGGCCTCCTCCCCTCTTAGGTCATTGCAGACTTAGACAATGGTTGTTAAGTTTATTCTCCCATTAGCTTGTTGTCACCCAGTTCAGCCCCCATTCACCTTACCTGTACTTTCCCCTAGAATGTTCTCCCTTCCTTGTTTCCCCACTGGCCCCAGTCTGGTGCAGTGGTCCACCCCTGTTTTCCTATTGGTTCCCCTGGTTTCTTTAACCTTGCTATGCACCACTGTTCCCTTTTCCCATTGGCCCTTGACCCTTTGATCTGCCCCCTCCTTCCCTTATATAATCCTGGAACCTCCCTTGCTGCTTGTCTTTGTCCCTGGACTCCTTCAAAGAGTGGATCTAACAAACCCCTTCAGAACTCCACACAGAGACCTTTCCTGCTTTTCTCACTGACAAGCTATCCGTGTGTGTGTGGGCTGAGTGACTGTTGTGTGCCTGCCCAAAGTGCCCCAGCTGGAGCAGCTGTGGGAAGGTAGCAGCAATTTGACATTGCTCATGCTGCTACGCTGCTAAGTTGTGTTTTTTTACCTAACGTGTATTTTATTTATTACATACCAGGCTGACATAATTTATTTTTATACAAAATATTGATTTAAATTCTTTTTTGCACTGCAGAGCCGTCTTTCATGTTTTAAATTTTTACAAATACTGAGATAAGGAAATTATTCCTATTTAATATCTTTGAATAGATTGAGGCTGGAGATATTTTCTGTGTACATGAACAAGCTGTACAGTGTCAAACATAAAGCAATATAATTAAGTTCTCTATGCTTGTCGTTTTAATTTCTCTTTTTTCCTGAAGAAACTGAAATTATACACTCTGCTTTTACTGCCCTGAGGAACAAAAATCTTAAGGACTGCATCGAAAGTTGAGAGGAACAATGAAGTGGACAGATCAAAAAGAATGGTCAAAACAGAAATAGAAGGTCACTTTTAAAACCTAAAAATGATACTAGAGATGGAATTCAAACAAATCACCGGTTCTTCAGTGAGCAGGAGGGTGGAGGGAATGTTTATCATCTAAGCAGTCCAAAATGAGCAGCAGTGATAAGCAGGGCTGTAAGTTACTAGGAGTACTTAGATGAGCTTGGCTAGCCACAAGAATTATTTAATCAGTTATTTTTGTTTTCCTCAAAACACATAAGTTAGGAATTTTCAGATATTACCCTGGTACTGCCAAAAGCAGATTCACAGTGACCTCAATACATCACCAGAAAGGGTTTCTGGAAATCCTTTTGTTTTCCATGCGTTGTCTTAGTATATTGAAAATACAAGTATTCTGTTACTGCTTTAGCCACTGGTTGTTATTGTTACAAAATATTCACATCACATAATTTTAAAAAGTATTTATTCTGCACCAGTTAGTCCAATGAATCAAACTTGCAGATTGATAAACAGTGTATAGATTGAAAAGTTGAATTAGACAAGATCAAATTTTTTTCTGTCACATAAAGTAGATGTTAATTGCATTTATTCAGTCTGATCATTAATAGACTGGAGAATCCTGCAGTCAGAATTATGAATTAGCATGGCTGAGTCCAAAGGATATAGTAATGTGTGTATTTATCTGTATATTTTGTACTTTTGGTTTTTGTGTTTGTGACCTATGATGTACCTCTAGGGAAATGTCACAGAAAGGGAGGTTACCCCAATATACTTTAGATTATTTACATTTTGCATATGTCACAGTTTTAAACTCAAGCACCACATAGATGGGTTTGGGGAGAAAAGGGTTAAAAGAGGAAGACTGGTGAGGAGGGGGTAGATTTCCTCAGGTGACCTTGCAGCTGGCAATACCAAGGTCTGAAAAGTATCTGTGTGGGAAAGCCCACACATTACACCTACTGGGCTTTGTCCTCCTAGTCTGTTTTGAGAAGTAAAATATCTGTGTAAAGATAACATCAGTGTTTGGAGAGACTTGGAGGCACTCTCACAGACACACCTGAGCTCCCTGTTTTGGGAGAGAGATGAAAATTCAGAGGTCACAGAACACACAGAGGAAACCACAGATGGTGTTCCCACTCCTGTGTCTCTGCCTGGGTGTTGATTTGGGATCCTCCAGTAAGCGAGGTCATGAAATAAATTTGCTCTTTGCATTTCGGCCACGGTTCTGTGGTTGTCCTGGTCACCTGCCTGTGTCGATTCACATAATTGGTTACATTTTGTCCAGTGAAATTCTTCTTTATTACGCACTCAGAACCTCCAGCTAGTGTATCAGGGTGGCTGTCATGGCTGTCTCTTCCTAAAAGCCCCCAAACCTGCCAAGTAGCACAATAGTTCTTCACTATTTCTATGCAGGTACTAACAAGAATTTACCTGTGATCATTTGCTTACTGATGTAAATCACAAATACTTTTCATATGTTAAAAGTCACCATTTTAGTTTATAATACATCTGAGATAGATTTTCAGAGAGAAAATTTTACATTAATGGTTTGAGAAATAATTAGTGATATGTCTTTGGGAGAAGCCAGTCTTGATACTGTATTTGAACTGAATTCTAAACTCTAAAATTTATGTTATTCTTTGTGGGGTTTCATTTTGTTTTGCAGTCTGATTGGTTGACAAAGTCTAAAACATTGATAAATTTTGAAAGGAGACCTCTAATATTTGAAAATTATATGATCATAATGAAGATGATTCAAAACAAAGATATGGTGTGTCAATAATCAACAGATAAATTGCAAAAGTATCAGAAGTTTTTGAATATTTCTATTTAGATGAAACTAGCTAATGCCAAACAGTTTACAGGTAATACAAACTGTATTTTTGCAAGTATTGTTCTGATCCATCAGCTTCAAAACCTCTCTTACTGTTGACTCCAAATTTCTTTGTTGCAATATTTATAAACCTTCTCTCATGTGTCTTTTAAGGATATGTGAATTAGCCAAATAATGAAGCTAAAATTATAATCTGTTTGATAGCTGTTTGAATAAAAAATCAAAAACTTGCTGTTATCCAGCAGCACGCCGGAGACTGCCTTCTTTTACCTAAAGGTACTCATTTTATTACTTGTAAAGATAAAGACTAATTAAATGTTACACAGCCTTTCAGTAATTCAAAAGCTCCACTAATGAGAAGTACCATCCTGTTAAAAAAAATTCAGGCAGACATTTCTGAAGAATGAGAAGCTTCTGTGGAAGCAGAGGGCACTGAGTTAAACCAAAGTGGCTCACAGCAGGTCAGTGCGACCACTCTGCCACTGGGACAGCGCCCAGTAAGAGTATTTGGGAATGGTTTTAGTGATAGCAATTCAAGCTTTACATCTCATTAAAGAGATCTAAGTGCTGAGGAAACTCAGATCTCTCCAGCTCCATTGTTGGAAATTACATAGGATCACCATGGATATGGGTCACAGAACACCCATTTACCTCTAACTGCAAACAAATTTGCACAGATAAACCTCTGTGTCCTTTGATACCAGCTGCTTTTGGCTGTGAGCAGCAGACATCTATCAGACCACTCTTCCTGAAAGATTTTGAGTTCAGTGCTCATGACAAAACCAGGCTATGGGACAAAGTGGAAAGTAAAGATACAAATCATCTGAGTTTCTATTATTCCTGCTGGCTTGAACATGCTGTATATATATATATGTGTGTGTGTGTGTGTGTGTGTGCATATAAATATATATACACCAGAAGGTGCTTTACATTTCCTTCTGTAGGTTTTACGGAAAGATTTTTTACAGAAAGAATTTGAGGCAAATCAGGTTGTGTGTGGAGACACAGGCAAAAATGTGGATGAGTTTGCTTATATCTGTGTATATATATGTATGTATGCCTATGTGTGTAGATAGATGTCTGTGTGTATGTACTCTGCACTCACCTACACACATTATATGTGCCTGTATACATTGGCATGTTTTCCAGTGGTCTGACCAGTTGTAATGAGCAGAGGATCAACGTGTGACTTCCCTGTGCACTCCCATTGGGGTCATTTTCCCCTGGACTAGACAAGTCCCCCTGTTTGGCAATGAGATAGGAAATCTCTGTACTTGCAATAGTTTTGTCAGCATTGTCTGGAGCTTAATCCTCTCCTCCATTCAGATGCACAAGGGGAGGGGGTAGCTAGAAGTGGAGCTGCCTTAACTGCCCTTGCTGGGAGGTTTTGGCTTCTTTTTTGGAGGGAGACAGCCCCCAGCTGTCTGTCTCCTCAAATGTGGGGAAAAACACTGCTGGGAAAGGGTGCGTGGCTCATTTTTGAAGATACAGTAAAGTCAGGGATTAGGTTGCCCCACCCAAGGTGAAGGCTAAAGGCACAAGTTTAACTGCAAACAGTAGGTTTATCCATATATTTTCAGTTGCTATTTCTTAGGATTAATTGCAATACAGGGTCTTTTGTTTAATTTTTGTATTGTGGTAAGTACAGTCAAGGTTATTCAAGCTCAGTTTTAATATACAGTTTCATTTAAATAAATGTGAATGAAGGGTTAATACCTCATCCTTGGAGTTTGGAATGACATTTGAGCATGAAAAGCAAGTTTCATTTAAATGTGAACCTTTTCAAATTATATTTTCTGTGAACTGGTGCCAACTCGATTACAGAAACTGCTTTTGTACTGATCTGGTTAGTAAGCTGCCTGTTTGTTTTAAATCTAATACAAATGCTTAAATTTAGTGACATGCATATATTACATATATTCATTGGTTTAAGTATTGGGGATTCTGTCATTCTTAGTCTGTTCTGGGAGATATTGTTAAGAAATTAAAAGTGACCTTTACATAAGAATTCTTTAGAAGGGTTAAACACAGACAGAATATGCCAAACTGAATTAATTTTTTAATAAGCTGAAGGATTTCACTGTTGGGTCCTACAAAGGACTAAACTTTATTTAGAGTCTCCCCTTTATATCTCTAGAGTAATGGGAAATAGCTGAATTTGTAATGAGCATTAAAGCCAGCATAAAAATTCTGATATCTGTTCCCTTGCATAAGGGTCAGTGATTCTGTGACTTGTTGATTTCCAGTTTAATAAGTTGTACATTTCTCATGATGTTCATAACCATTGCCATGGGTTATGTTCAGAGAGAGACTGGCAGTGGAGCAGCTTGCTGGCAAGCTGATGTGATAAGAGGTCACCCAGCAATGCCACGCCAGGTGGAACATCTGTGTGTTTCCACAGAAAAAAGTGACCTCGCTGCACTGTCTTGTCAGAAAACGAAAAGGCTGAGGGTATCATCCTGCATGGAAGTTAAGAAAAAGGCTTTAAATGAAAGAGGTCATAGGAACTTCAGTCTTGCTTTTAAAGCCTTATTAGAAGAGGCAAGGAAATATTTTTAATAATATAAATAATAAAAAACCCTTTGGTGTTTCTCAGTAACAATTACATCAAGAACCTATAATTAAGTCAGGCTTACTTCTTTTATGCTCTTCCAGTGTATAAAAAACATTCAAATATTTGAGCTTCTAAAAGCCATGGGTCCTGAAAATCTTCTCTTTCATTCTTTGGAGCTGACATGACTCAGTGAGAATTTTCCTCAAGAAAACTGTACATGGTTATATCTCAAATACAAGTTCCCTGAATAGTAAATTGCTTTTCTTGAAAAAACTAATTGTTGAAAATGTGTGAAATGGAAATAGTCTTTGAGAAATCATTGCCTAGATATAATGGAAAAAAGTGCATACACACCTCCTGTATTCCTTATTTCAGGCTCCTATTGCATTGATTGTACCAGTAAATGGGTATAGGAATAGCTTTTCTTGAACTTTGTCAGAAAAATGAAAATATGGCACAAAATCTTTCCTTCAAAGAGTTAGGTTCATATTTCTGTGAACTGCTTAACTCCAATTTCCATGTTCAGTATTTCTTTGCCAGAAATAAAGTGGATTCCATCAACAAGCTAAGATATAAATCTTGAATGACTGAGACCTTTGGAAACTGGTTGGAATAATGGATTGGATGTCATCTGTGTATGCAAAGTTGACAGAATCTGTCAGTCTTCAGGAAAGCTTTGAGGTGGGCGTGTGTTTATATACCTGTGTATGTAAGGTGGCTGTGCTGGGACAGTCCTTAGCTTAAGTGACAGCATACTTGAATCATTAATCTGACCCCTCATTCTTTTGATGCCTATCAGATTTCAGGGAATAGATACATGTTCATTTCAAAATGAGCCTCAGTAGTTTAAATACCTTGAGAGCCACTACTCCCATGCAGAAATTGTTTGTTTTCATAAAATTGTGACTTGCGTATACCTTCACAAACTGCAATGCCCATACTCAAAGCTTCATTTTCCTTATACCTTTTTGACTTAATTTGACTGCACTGGTGCAAAGAAGCACTTCTGACTTTCCCCTTTGCCAGCTGAGTTTTGTGGTTTATAACCTGCTTACCTGATCAAAACCCTTTGTTGCCTCCTTGCCTCCTTTAACTCTTTTTATCTCTCCTTAATCCTCAGCTGTGCTAAGCTGACCCATCCAGCTTTCCTTATCCCTGCCTTTCTGAGGACTTGTTGCTATTTGAGTTCATCTAGTAATGGATTATATTATGTTAGAATGATGGATAGTTGTAGGCAGATGAGAAGCAGGTAGGTATTTGTTACTGCTTTCACAGCTGGCACTCAAGGACAGCCTACTGCAAGCTTCACTGGAGCCACTGCAAGGGCTTCTCTGAGAACTGATGGAGGAGCTCCCCCCTTCCAAAAGGAGAACATTCATAGGGAAACTTCCCAAATAAAAATGAAAGTCTTAAAAACTGCAAATATATAGATTTTATATTATTAACATTTTCTTTTTCTCCAGGTTTATTTTGCAGTAATGTTTCTCTGTAATTGTGGTTTATCACTACCAAGAGCATTACTTAATTCTTTGCAGCTTTTAACATTGAATTTCTTACACAAAAGAGATGTGTTATGTTATTTAACTTTATGAATATGTCAAAAGGTATAATGATTGTCTTTGATACCCCAGAACAGAAGAGTCCTCAGAAAAAGAAATAGGTTTTTTGGTTTTTTTTTTTCCATTGTTAACATATTAATGACAACCTTCAAATGCACCAGTGTCCTTAAACTTCAGGGTTTTAGGTATTTCTAATTCCAGAGCACATCAAAGGATTATCAGACTGCAGTTTAATATCTGAACATTAGGACACTTGTGGATTCTTGAGAAAAATCCTGATTCATTCACTATGTCTCAGTTCAACAACTTACACTATCCCTCAGGTACTGGGTAGTTTCCCATAGCTGGTGGACAGCAAACCCAGGCAGAACTCCATAAACATTGATCATTTATTTCATTGCAAAGCTGGCTTCTTTAGTTTAAATTGCAGATGAGATTGATTTGAACCAACTCAACAAAGTTTTCAGTGAAGCAAATTAGGTACTTTCATCTCTACAGCTTTAAAGCTCATCTGTGAAAAGTGGGCAGGTGGGAAAGAATAGCTCCTTTGGAATTGGTCCAGTTCAATAAAATGGTTGGATCTAAACTATCCAACAGGAGTGTGCCAAGATCCCTCTTCCAGGGGATGAGTTATTTCATGGGCCCTTATACTCATTGTCAGCTCCATCATTTTGGACCTGCCTCTAAGAATCTGAGACATGGACTGGAGCAGAAATGAAATCAAAATGCTTCTGTATATAGTTTCCTAAAGGGATTATTTTTATGTTTAAATTTTCATCCTGAAGGTACATTTTAAAAATGATTAGGAATACTAATATTTTCCCAGAATTTCAGTTGCCTTCAGTTGTCTATATTTTTTGTACCCAGGAGCCTGTATGTAACTGGTCTTTTTTATTTAGCCCAGAAAATACATAACTGGTAATCTTCTAGAACTCAGTATCTCACTTGCTAAAGACAAAGGGAAATATCTTAATGAATTTGCTGAATGCCACCACTTTTTAGGCTGTATTGAAACAATGAGATCTATTAGGAAAATATACTTTTGTACAACTTTTTAGCTGCTTTAAGAAATATTGAAAGAAAACAATCAGTTTCTAAATTAGAACAAATACTTGAAACAAGGTTTCTAAGTTGGATTTCACTATGGCTCCATTACACAAATCTGAAAATTTAAAGCTAAGGGTTGGAACTCTTAAAGGAATAAATTAACAGTAGAAAACATCTTACCTGATATCAAACATCTAAAAATACTACTAATAGGTAAATCAGAGAACTGGCTGTTCTCTAACTAGTCTGTTGGTATTCTCAAAGGAGGCAATAATTATGTAATTATTTTCTTCAGGCAGACAGCATCATCAACCACTTTTCTATGAATTTTATGACATGCTAATTTCCCATCTGTCCCAAGTAATACAGACTCTACACTTTAGTTCATCCACCATAGCTTAACAGCAAAATTGCAAGAAATGTCTGTTCAGTCCTTCTGAAGGTTTGGTTTAGAAGAGAATGATCATGTTGCTTGGATTGAAGGGATCATTCCCTCTCAAAGTTGTCTCTAACATTTGTTATTAATGCCTTCATGTTGACAGCCACCAACCAAAACCACTTTGTTGCTCTGGAAATCCAGGCCCAGACGCTCACAGGATTTGTAGTGCTTATCCCTAGCAACTTCAGCAGGTGCAAACAGATGGCTGACATTTCTGTTACGCCATAAAATGCAGAATACTACTGTCCTGCTATGCCTAACTGGAATCAATTAAGTATGAAGCAGGATATCAGGCTATGAATCACAAGTCATTTGTTTCCTGTAAATTGCATAGTTTGTTGGGCTTTTTTAATGCTTCATTTCATGGAAGCCCCAGGGATGGCAGGAAAAGCAGCAAGAGAGGCAAGTATGTACTTGAAGTAGTTAAACTGGAAAGTGAGATTCCCTGTTAAAATATATGAGAATAAAGCTGGTTTTGGAGGTTATTGCCATATTCCATCTCTGATTTCATGTTCCTTCTTGTTTGATCTCCTGAATACCTTCCTAAAATATGCTGGATCAATTACTTATGCTGTGCTTATATGGCTAAACCTGGACCAAAACAAACAACTATAACCTTTCTTGAAATTATTTTTCTGAGCTTGATCCTTTCACTAATGCTCTAAAAATAGTTGTATCAGGACAACTAATAGATTCAGAAATCCACAGCAGAAGGGGCTTCAAGTCATGTCTCAGAGCTTTTCAGCTAGCTTTGGAAACTCATAGTCTAATATTTAGACAGAACAAAATTGCTGTAAACAGAGGCAACTGAGTGGAGAAAGGACAAAAGGCAGGAAAAACTTCAGATGTGAAATGCAAAATTAAAACAAAGAGGAGAAGATTTTTAAGAATCTAAAAACAACCTTCACTTTTTTTTCCTGATTCCTATTTTTATAGTGAAATGAAAGAGGATGGTAAAATATAACAATAGAAATTTCATTTCCTTCATGCTCCTGTTTTATTACTTCAGTTTTCTCTGAGTTAATTAGAGACCTTTGCTAATTACTGCCACAAAGGTGAATAAATGGCAAGGGGAAATACATGAGATTTGTGTATAGGGTGAGCGTGGTGACATTATTGTAAAATAATAAGTTGATGTGACAGTGTTTTAAATATGAGCTGGCAACTGCTAGTAAGTTTGCACTGCCTGTTTTTAATCTTTAATTGGTGAGATTGCTGTGAATAGAGATTAACTTCCTTTACTTAATATTTACTTTTTCAGTGCATTTGAATTGGAGCTGTCATCAGTGTTTTGAAAAGTTCTTCATCTTCCCAGGACTGATTTCTGTTTGTCACATGATTCACTCTTCCAGTGTGGAAGGATGAAGAACCAGTGGAGGCCTTTTTTCCTGTTACCTGGTCAAGGAGGTTTTCATAGTCTGGGAGAATCAGGGTAAAATATTCATATTCAAAGACTACTATACACCTTTTACACAGCCTTGAACTACCCCAGGTTCTGAGCTCTGGTAGTTAACCTCCAAGTCATGAGAGGAATAATTGAATCCAGAGGAAGTAATCAAATCCGTAAAAGTTGGTGCTGAGCGTTAAGTGTTCGGATCTATATTTGCCAAACTCCTTCTAAAGCAGAGAAATTCCAGTAAGTGTTCTCATTTGCTTTCTCCACTCCCACCCTCTCTGTGCCTCAAACCACAGGAGCTGTGGAGCTTGGGGATTGCACCTCTGATGTGCAAACCAAGGGTTTAATGGCTGACTGAATCTTAACCAGCTAAAGGAGCAGTTTGGACTTGTAAGTGCAACAGATCAGAGCTCTTTAATTTTCTCAATATCCCTTTAATTATCCTGCATTAACTCCAAAGGATACTTTGCCATTCACTCGTGTAGGGAATAACAGCCGGATTTGAAACCCATCCTCTTTTTCCTTCACATAAATATTACAATTTTCAGGTTAATTTTTAAATTTCATTGGTTTACCCTAACTGCCATGGCTACTCAAGTGAGGAATGTTTAAAATTTTTATATTCAACAGAGAAAATGTTAAAAAACAGCAAAAAGCAGATTTGTTCAAAGTATCTTTTTGTATTGATGCAAAGGGAAGAATAATTAATTTTTACAACCAAGGTATGTTTTCTTTTCCGTGATTTCCTTACAAAACAAATAAAATATGAAAAATAAAAGTGAGTCTGTACAAACAACTAATTTTAGTCAATGTTCACAGAGAAAAAAAATGTTTTATGGTGTATGTGATGTCAGTTAAAACCAAGGAATCTTTACATATTCCCAAGCAGAAACACCACATATGGTTTCAGTATATAGCCTCTACGCTGTTAAAAAAATAATCCAACTTTTTCCTACCATCTTTTTTTAGGAGAAGTAAACTGTTGAAGATACATTTGTCAAAGCTTGATCTGATGTTGGAAGCACGCACTGAAAACATAAAATAAGTTGCAAGGAATGCATATAGAGACTGATAGTCTGCCTGTCATGAATTCTTTGAAATATGTATTTCCATTTAATTTCTTCAAAATTAGAAAAAGCACTAAAAATTAATTTTTTTGTTGCTAGGTGGGCAGCTTTTGCAATGGAATTTGGAAGCAATTTATGTGATGGAACTGGCAAGATAAGCACCTGAAATGACATGGAGACACTGGGGAGCTTTGAAGGAAAATTATATAAATGTGAAGTAAAAATGAAAGAGGCGAAATGGAAATGAAGATAAAAAGAATTTCAAGACCTGAGGGCAAGGTAAACAGAAAGCAAAGGCCTCAGATTCTTTGCTGTGTATTCTAGGACCCAAGTAATATGATCAGAGTGATTTTTCTTTTCTAAAACCGAAAGAAAATGTCAATGTATATTTTTTTTTCTGGCTGAGGAAACATACTTGAGGTTTTCTCCATCATGCATTTGCAAATGGCAATGCTGAAATAGTTATGAAATTTAATAGGACAGGGTGTCTAATTTGTGAGTTCGTCTAGAGGAGAGTCATATTCTGCAGAGAAATTTATTTTTTTCTTTCACCTGGTGGAGCTAACTTTTAACTCTCTTTCAAACACCATGAGAGACTCATGGAAAGCATTAATGTAACATTGCCAAGCACGTGCCTTTTTTTCTCTGTGCTTCTGCCATTGAGGTTTTGGGTTGCTGTTCTTCCTGTGCAATTTCAGTTTGCCTCTTTGCTCTGTTAAGGTTTCTGTCATTGGTACACCACGTTCCTTGGATATTTGCTGCATATTTTACTGGCAAGAGCATGAATAGAAATATAATTCTGACATTAATTAGCTGAGAATGTGTGCATCACTGGAGAAGCAAAGGAATATATTTCCAGGAAATCATTCAATGCAAGTGGTTTTTAAGGCTCTGTCCTGACAACTGGATTTAAACACAGAAAAAGAAAAGGGAGCTGGGACATTAAACAAGGTGAGAAAGCCAAAACTGAAACAAGACTAAGTGGCTATGAAGTAGCCTGGTTGCTAGAGGAGGCTGGAGGGGGTTTGTTGAGGGTCATTTTCTCACTTTGGCAGTGCTCTCACTGCGCTCTAGAGGTACTGTCAGAGGCAGGAACCTACTAAAGCAACTCTTTGCTATGAATGACTCCACGGCAAGCTATCAGGAGACACTGTTCAAATTGTGACAAAAAGTACAAGATTTGGTTATTTGTACTCTTATTTCACAAGAGGAAGTGAAGATATTTACGAACGATTACTTAGTCAAATACTCTGGTTCTCACAAAAGGCTTCTAATGTCTTGTGACATGCCATAAAGTAGGGATAAATAAAATCAAGAAATTAAAAATGCCACATCCCTTCAGAGAGAGGGAAAGGCAGTAAGCTGAAAGAATGGCTTGTCCATTGGGAGTGTGCTTCCTGTCTCTCTTGAGAGTGGAGGTGATTCTCATGGACATCCTGGTTCTTTGGGAGTCAATGACCATGTGCTAGATACTTGTCCAAGTACTACACTGATTTAGATTACCGAATGCTTCAGACTCGTGGTCTTAAAAATGAAGTTGCAGAAAGAGCAATAGATTTCTAATATGAATAACTGTTTTCAATTCTGTTGATACTGTAGGAAAGGAAAGATCTAAATGCTACTTGGGAGACAGTGTAAATCGACACATACAGTTAACCAGGGGGACCTTCAAACCATCGCTGAGATGCAGAAAGTTGATTTATTTCATTCCCTCACTAACACTCCCAACCCAAAGCTTAACTAGCCATGAGTGAATGCAACAGATTGGCTGAATTGAGAAATTAGAAGACAACAACAGAGACTGAAAAAAGATGTTTGATGTCACTGACACCGAAAAAAAGGCTGAGATCCTGACATGCAGAAAAGCAAGTGCCAGAGAGATGAAAGAATTTGGTGAAGCATATGAAAATAAAAAAATTTCTTCCAGAAGGTATTTGTTCAAAATATAAAAGAGAACTATCTCTAGTAAAACTGAAGCATCTCCACTCAAAATTAGAAGCTAAATGCACAGAAAGGCAGGATATCCAAGTAAGGTACTAGTGATATCTCTGATAAGAATATATGTAAGGAAATACCAAAACTTTAGTAAGAAGTCAAGATCATTCATATTCAGTTTAGCTTTAGTTGTACAAGTGGAAAAAGTAGGGAGCAGAATAACATTAGATATGGGAAAGGAGGCTGCTAGAACAAAGATCAAGACAGGCTGAAATCGGAGAGCTATAGCAACCAGAAGCAATTCAGAGCTGTATTAGGTACCTTAGATAGGATAAAACAGCCTTAATTAAAAGTAACTACATTTACTTTGGGTTTATAGACAGACACTATATTAATAATATATACTAATATGCTAATATGTGTGCTAATATATACTAATATGCTATCATTCAAATAGCAGCTTATTCACCTTGCTGTCTTCAGCTGGATCTCATCCATTGTTTTAATTAATTTTTGTCACATATTATTGTACCAGACACTAATAGTACCCAAATGTTTGACAGTTTCTGTGTTCTCTTAATGCAGAATTTCTGCATTCTCACATGTTTCTTTGTGGTTTTGCCTTTTTTTTTTTTTTTTAAACATACCCAGTATGTTTGCAGTGATAAATTAGTTCTCAATCTCCTCTAATGCTTTACATTTTTTTAAAATGGATGTTCAGCTTTCAGGCTGTTATACCATGATCTTCAGTTCTCTTTCTGAACATTGGCAGTACTGCTGAGATTCTTCAATGCCTTGGTAGACTTGCTTGGGATACTCATCACTGGACCTGCAATCCTACATACCAATTCTCTCAGAATTGTTGGCTTGAGATTTTCCCATTCCTTTACTTCAGAACATACAACTACTTACATTATGATTCTGTTTATCATGGTAATTTCCATTTTCATATCTTTGTTTCCCATGTCTCTCATTCTCTCTTCCCTAGCTCAGTTGTCCACACAGAAAACTGAGGCAATGTATTCATTCCTTTGAAGAGTACACAAAACCTCTCTGCACAGATCCTGACAGCGGAAGGTCCAGTTTTTTATGCTGTCCCTCCTTGCCTTTTACAGTCTTACACACCATTAGCCTCCAGTATATTCTGCACAATCACTCTGTGCTTTAATTCTTCTGTTCAGGGCACACAGTTCAATACTGCACTTCATTAAAACTCATCCTCCAACATATCTCTGGCACTGTAACTCTGCTACCTTCAGCCTGATGCATTTCAGCATTAATTCTGTTTCATCATTTTGCTCCCTAGATACCTGGAATTTCTAAACAAACATTACTAACTTGTTTATATTTTGACAGTTTTTCTCTCTCTGTTTCATTAAGAATGTGTTTTCTGGCTTTCAGTGATACATGCCATTTTCTACAGCAAAGAAAAAACCAGGAATTGGAGGAGGTGGGGGGACATAGCTTTCCTAGTCAGTTTGGGTTAATCTCTTGGCAGTGTGAAAAACAGACTCCAGTTTCACCAGCCCACAGTTATGTTGATTTCTTCTGTCAAACTCTTCAGAGCAGGTGATTTAATTTCCTGTATGGTTTCTGCTAAGACATTTTTAACAAACTTTTTCTTCCCTTCCATGTAAGAAGAATTACCCAGTGGTTTCTGTTAGTGTTCATTTTCAAATTAGGGACTGCATTTTGATTCAGTCTGTGACAAACTATGTTTATTTGGTATTTGTTCTTTGGTAGTACATTCTGCTTGAGCTAGTCAACTTGCTTTACAAATATTAAACTTCCCAGAGCTCCTTTTGATGGCAAAAGGTGATTGTTTAGGTTAGCATATGGGTTAAAGCAGACACACAGAGAAGCCAAAGAAGAGCTGCTTCTGAAGCTCAGTCCTCTAATTTAGCTGTTAGAAGTTATTTGGTCTCTGGTTTAATTTGGCATATCTGGGTTTATATTCCTCCTGTCCACACCAGTGTCAGTGCTTGGGTTACCTGCTGAGGTGAATCTCATACTAAAGGATTTATGAGTAAATTATTCCAGTAGGGTTAAGCTTTATTTTAAGATCAGATTTATTCACTATTGATATCTGAGCACTACTGTCTTTATTAAATGGTTTTGTTCTTACTCCTAGAAAACAGTACCAGGACCTGGAGGTTTCCAAGGTCCCTGGATGTACAGATTTGAGCTGTAAATACATAAAGGAGAAATCTTCACCTCGCAGTTAGAATCTAAAAACCAATCTAAAAACCAAGGAAGATGTTAGACAATACATATGGAATTCAGTAAACTATATCAAATGAACAAATTGTCTGCTGCATGTAATATTTTCCTACTCCCTATCACCACACAAGGCTCTGGTCCTCTGAAATAGCAGATAAAAAAACTAACTCTAGCCCTGTTCTTGAGCATCTTCTCATGATGAAAAGCTTTCACTTCTTGAATACTTAAATTATCCAATTGTTCGTCAAAGCCAAATAATAAAAAAGTAAAAGTTCAAAAGTTTCATAAATTGCAAGTAAAGCCAAAATAATAGATTGCAGACAGTCATTGCAGATGAGTGTGTATTCTTTTAATTGTTTTGGGGTTTTTTCCCCATGTAAAAGTTATAAATCCAATATAGTAAAAATATACTGTGATGACATACCCAGGAGTGAAGAGAAATTAAGAACAAAATAAAAATTCTGTCATGCTGAAGGAAGTGTACATCCGGTAGAACACATTGAAGATTATGCTAGGAATCTCAATATGCTTCCCCTCTAAGAATAAGAGGGGAAAATGTCAGTCATGTTTTTTTTTTTTTTTAAAGAAGATAGATTTTGGTCTGTGAAAAATTTAGCTGAGAGCACCTAGTGAACTTTATTACCTTCAGACTAATGCAGATGGTGAGTGGGTTTAATTCAGAGTGAAGACTTACATGCCAAAAGTTCTCATACATCCTGGTTTTGGCACTCAGGAGGTTTTTTAGGATATGGCCCTTATGGCAGGATTATGAAATTCTTCTTCATGTTGCATCGCAAACTATTGCACCAGGCTTTCACCTCTTTCCTGCTTTGTACATAATGTGAGAAATTTCACTCATTCAGTGATACTTTGCAGAGATTTCCTGTTGCTGGTTAGTTACCTACCACCATTTCTGCTCTTAATGAATTCAGATCAAATACTTCAAAGTGAGGTGCTGCTCACTGTGAGTAAGAGCATCACAAAATGGTTCATGTGGCGCATAAGTCATCAGAATGTTTTGAAAAATCAGGCAGGTTGCTCCACAGTTATGTAAAAAAATATAGAAATATTTTGTATCTCTGAATTTCTTTTATTACTAAGGAGTCACTATTTGCCTGTTTATGAACTTTTGTTTTGCTCTCAGGCTTTTTTTTTTAAAAAAAAAACCAACTCTGTTCTAGTCCAGTTGTTTGGGAAATAAGTCCAAAAAGGTTTTCTGCAGAAAAATAATTAGTAAGAAATGCATTGGGGGATTATATATGAGATACAGATATTTTCTACCCATGTCAGCGTTTTCTGTGTCTCTGCAGAGGGTGTCACCCACATCTGATTAAGGAGATTTATTTGTCTTACAACTTGTCTCAGGTACTATACCAACTTCAGTTTATAATCACTGTGCAGTTAGTGGATGATCTCCTTTGTTGCTAATCAGTGTAGGAAGAAGGCTACCTACTGAGACTTAGTTCCTGTTCAGTTTTATTTTTGGCTGAAGATAGATTTATTATCAATTGATCAGATGAGGATCAATTTATTATCCAGTCTTTTGGTAAGAGTAGAATAGTAAGAGTAGAATACTGTGCCTTTAATACCTCTTCAGAATCTGTGTGATGTAATCCAGTGTTAACCTAGTTTACGGTATATTTCTTTAAACATCTATTTATTTGTTTCACCCAGCATTATTGACCTCAGTACTTCCATGGGCATTGATAGATACAGAAGAAATTTATCATTCCAGTTTGTAGATGGAATCTGTGTTGATCACCCAGAAGTCCATAATATCAGTAATACACAGTCTCATAAAGCAAAGTATTGGTTTCTGCAGTGTCACACAATTTGGATGCATTTGGATATTGTTGTTCTTGTTCATCTTGAATTATAAAAATAATATATACTGTGAGATCTTAAGCTGATAGTCTGTGAACCTGAAAATAAAAAGGGAGGCTTTTTTTTTACATATGGTCTATTTCTGTTGTTTGGACTGTTTTCCAGATAACCATCTGTAACAGGGAAAGGATGGCAAGCAAACTGATTTCTCATACTTGGTTGCCAAGATTCATTAATATCTGCTTAGTATGGCATGTTGCCTAATCAGAGGCTGGTTGGACTCTCTGTTGCAGGTTTCAAACAATAATGTGTTTAGAGCCTGCCTTTGGGCAGGTCTTTTGGCGTCACTCTAACAGATTTCTGCACATGATTAAACTTAGTGTAGAACTGTATCTGCTAAAAAGAGAAAGAAAGAGAGAGAGACAGAGAGAAAGAAAAGAAAAGGGAAGGGAAGGGGAAGGGAAGGGAAGGGAAGGGAAGGGAAGGGAAGGGAAGGGAAGGGAAGGGAAGGGAAGGGAAGGGAAGGGAAGGGGAAGGGGAAGGGGAAGGGGAAGGGAAGGGAAGGGAAGGGGAAGGGGAAGGGAAGGGAAGGGAGGGAAGGGGAAGGGAAGGGAAGGGAAGGGAAGGGGAAGGGAAGGGAAGGGAAAGGGAAGGGAAGGGAAAGGGAAAGGGAAAGGGAAAGGGAAAGGGAAAGGGAAAGGGAAAGGGTAAGGAAGAAAACAAGACAATGTAGTAGAACATAAAGCCAGTTCTTACTGCCAGAAAACTTGCAGTGCCTCTGGGCAGTGCCAATCTAAGGAGATGATTTGGGCTAGAATATAGAATTGTGAGTAACAGGTGATAATAAGCAATTAAAAAGAGACTGAAATCAATCACCTGAAATTAAGGCACACATTACCCAGTAAACTTTGAAAGTAAATAAGGTCCTCCAGATGCTTGATCCAAACTATGCTAAAGTCAGTGTAAAGGTTCTTCAGCAGACTTCAGGTTCCACAGTACCTTCTACACAAAAAAAAATAAGTCTATGTATACTTGTATCCGAGTTGAAAGAGCAAACTCACAACAGCATGAGTAAAATCTGAGGGATCTAGAAAAGACCAAAAAATATAAACAATAGCAAAGCTTTAATCTAAAAAATATTTTTTATTAACTTAATTAATCATCTTTATTGACTTCATTAACTAAATAAATATACCAATCAATATGTAATTGTATGTAATTATACTTGAATAATGCTTTCCTCATTTTTTTATTTAGATTTTGGCCCAGTTTAATTAATCTCCTCCAGTTGTCCATATGTAGAGGTCTTTGTAAAATGGACTGAAATTCGTATCTCACAGGAGAGATATTTGATGATTATTGCTATTTCTGTTGTTATTTTTACAACATATAAGAGTAAGCAGTTCCTATTAAATAATAGCAAATAAAAAGAGTTCTAGAAGTAGCACTATTTTAATACTGTGATGGGAAATCATGATGTGTATTCTTTCAATTAAGGTGATAATTTTATTCTGCTAAAGGCACAACAGAAAACATAGAATGAAGGCTGAATGGGAAAAAAGATCAGAAAATAACCACACTAAAACCTCAACCCTGCATTCTGAAGAAGTAAAATCCAAATGCAAAAAATGCTATAGTTTGACAGACTTTCTATAATGTCTTATATTGTATATTATGATGTACTCTGTCTTATTTTCTCTTAATTTGTCCCAAACAGCTTTCAGAACTCATACAAACTTCACATATTTTCATTTAAGGAGGCTGATTCCTTGTGACTGTGCTGCAACGAGTCCAGTATTGTTTTTTTCCCTGGTTTGTGCAAGAATCAGAATTAATAATGTACAGTGGATTATCAAAGAGGTAAAGAGGCAGTGAGCCATCTCAACTTTCAGAGATGACTGTGTGTTTCAGAGAGACCCAAGCTTTTATCATCCTTGGAAATCTCACAACAGCAAGAATAACAACAGCCAATCAACAAAATAAGGTCAGTTTTTTCCACCTTAGTGGCTTGAAAGCACCACCTTCACCACCTTTTACCATCACTGAAGCAATTAAAAAATTGCTATCTGCCAATATTTGATGGTGTAACTCCTTTTGATCACTGCTCAAGTGCAGATGATTCTCTGACCTTCAACATCCATGCCTTTCATATCCATTCCAGTGCTTAAGAACACTCCTGTACTTAGCCTGTCCTAACACTTAAAACTGTACTTCACTTGTAGTAAACAATGACGAAAAATCACTAAAGCAATCCTTTTGTTCACTGCAGTGACATTTCCTCTAATTAAATTTTCATCTCTGAAGGTATTTGGGCCTCTCTAGTCCATCTGGGATATGTTTGCCCTCAGCATTGCCGCAGGCCAAATGTATTTTTGTTGATACGCTGAACAGCATGCTGTCCTCAGTGACTGTGGGTATTCCCCACTGGTGGTTTATTCAGAAGATTATTTCACCAGTTTCAAAGCACTTTTCCTGAAGTCCTTTTTTTCTTTCTTTTTTTTTTCTTTCTTTTTTTTTTTTTTTTTTGAAGAGGCAGTGAGTGCTGAGTGCCCCCCTGATGCCCTCTCTTCCATGAATCCATGAATGTTTGTTTCAAGGCGTTTTCTCAACAGGCAGTGTGTAGTGATATGATGTGAGAGAGGGGACCGTGCTTCCACAGAGGCCAAGAGTCACTTGAGGGACCTTCTCTTCATAACATTTTTCTGTGGTTTGAGCATCAGCCTCAATTAAACTGATTAGGGGTGACTGATTTAGGAAGGGAATCCTGTCTCATGATACAACGAAGAACAAAACAGTGCGTGTAGCAAGAGGCTTTGCAGGCCTCATTTTATTACTCCCTGGTAGGACATGTCTGGCAGTATAAACTGGTTTGCATCTCTTTTTACAATTCCTGTGTCGCCTCTCCCAGAACGTCTCGGCAGCCAAACTGCAGAAGGTCATTTTTGCCACCCATGCACAAACTGCTACAGTGAAAGATACAGTTTATTGACTTAAAAAGAGAAAGGCATGGATCACTGCAAAATGTAATGGAAGTGTTTTCTCATTTCCTTTTGGATAATAGAGGCCAATGGGATGAGTATTTCCATATTGGCAATGCATCATAGATATTTTTCTAATTCTTTTGAGATAATAGAGTCTCATTTTAAAGAGAAGACTGCATGAGTTCTTTTAGTGTAATTGTTGATTTGACTGTACGACAGGTCTGATATAATTTAAGAATATAATATTTTAGTAAAAGTTGAGGTTTCATTTTCAAGGGAATCTGATTATTCAGTAATTAACATTCTGAAACAATTTTATCATACCGAGAGACCTGGGCAAAGGTAGCAACCTTCATTACCAGAAACTATCACTTTTGCAAATAACTCAAACTTTTAAAAAACCTCCACAGTCTCTTTTTTGTCCCTCCAACTTTTACACTGAAATAAATGCAAGGGCAACTTGCTGAAAGAAAGGAAAGGACATGAAGAAAATAGGAACAAGCCACCTGTGGATTATTGACATTTCTGTAGTTGAAATTCAATAATTCTAAATAAAATGCTGTTTGGAAAGCAAAATTATGCTTTTCACCATTGCATAGTTTGATTTTTGCTTGTTTTTTAAGCCAAAACCTGTAACTCGTAAGGAGTTGCTTTATTTACTGGGTTAAAAATGTTGGGATGTCTCAAAGGCAGATAAGTCATTTAAAGGACAGTGAATGGTTTAGCTGTCCTCGCTGGATTGAATCTATCTTGCTGTTGCACACCCAAAGGAGGTGTACCATCATTTGCACTTATGCAAACCGAGTGAAAAACTGGGATGTCGACATTGTCGAATTGCAACAATGGTGGTGTCTTATGTGGACTTTGCACAGGAGCAAATGAAACAAAAGAAAAAATAAAGATAGTAGAGTAGGTCCTGTAATTCTGGTTTCAATCTTTGCTTTTGCCTTTCAAAGCTCAATTCTCCATTAAATCTGTATCAATGCAGAATTTCTCGTAGGATATCACCTGATTTAATCTGGATTGACCTCAGAATGGATTCAAAACCTGGAAATGGTGGGAGAACTCCCTTCCTGACTGACCACACATATGCCAAAAAGTTTGAAGAGCTAGGGATATTTGGTGTGAAAGAAAAATAACTTACTTCTGAGGGAATGCTGTGAAATTACTGCAATGACTGCCTTGGTAGTTTTGCATAAATACTCTTAAGAGTTGAAATACCATCTCAGTAAGTTCTGAGAAGCTGTATGTTATCCGTCAGGCTCTTCCAAAACTTTACATGAATCTCTGATTATACTTTCTAATCTCTGAAATGCTCAGTTATGCAAGAGGCAGTTAAATTACATTGTAAAATAGGCACAGATATTTACTTGTCCTGGAAATTTTTCCTTTTGAGAGTTTTGTATAGTTCAAGGTACTCAGGCTAAACAAGAAACCCATTTATTATCGCATTTGCTCATTTTCTTCTTAAAATTGCATTAAGATAGACTTTCATTCCACACTTTGTAACCCCTGTTCTACCAACCCTACATGGCGTAAGTAACTAATGAATGACAAATCTGCAGGGAAATGGGTCTGAGACACTTTTTTGCTTCCAATTGAAAAGGACAGAAGTTTTTCATCAGCATACATGAAAATGGACACAGCACCACCCTAGTGCTGGGCAGAAAAGGAGCAGATGCAAGAGCAATATAAACTTATGAACTTCTTTGAACTTAAAGAATAGCAGCAGCTGTATCTCACAAGTAAAAACTGTCAGCACTGTTAGGTTTAATATTTCATCTAGGGAGTTCAACCTACCTTTTAGGTATCAAGGGAGCTGTCTGTACTGACAAGAAGAACCCTCCAATTCCCTAGCCAGAGTCCAAGCTCCTGTCTCTTTGCTTATAAAATAAGTAAATTTACATGTAAGGAAAAAAAAAGTTCTCAATACCTTTCTAAAAGTAATTTTTTAAGACATGCAAACTCATTTTGAGGTAAAAATATTTGTTGATATGGAAAATAATGGCAGACCCAAAGAAGCTTGCATTAAAAGCAAAGAAAAACTATTTTATGACTGTTTTAAACTAAATGATTAATTTTACCACCTCTTATACAGGACTCTCCTAATAATGTTGCTGATTTGTTTTCTTAGGAAAGCCTTGAGGAAATTCAAGCACCTGAGGAATCTACATAAGAGGATATCTCAACCTTCTAGAAACTTGTTAAAAAGGAGTGAGAGAAAGGCCTTTTCAGCTGGCTCAATGCATCCCAGGTAGGAATGCACCTGGCACTGGATGCAGACAACAGCTGTCTCACCAGCATCCATAATCTGTACTGGTGGCTTCCTGGCTGTACCTGTGTGCCCTGAATGCAAAAAGCATCTGTTTCACATTTATTCATTTACTCAGATGGCATTATCTACATTACTTGCTACCTTTGGACACAAGACTCTCATTTATAATTCATAGTACACAGATGCTTACAGAGAGTAGAAGCTTTGGCTACATTACCCGTCACTCTTAGTATATTTTCTATTCATGGTGAGCAAATATACAAGTATAAAGCTGCCATATTGTGTCTGACTATCTATAATGCATTAGCAAACAGTTGTTTGATCATTTATACTGTCATTCTTTATAGCTGGAGTGATGTTAGAATGAAAAATGAGACAAACTGTGGGTTCACTCTCCCTAATGTTCTTCTTCTCCTGTCTCTTTTTGTGCAATGTTGGTACTTCCTAAGTTTTTGGAAAACTAAGGTGGTTTTGTCTCATTTTGTTTCTCATGCTCTTCCCTTTATACCATCATCATTCAGGACTTGGTCAAACATTCACCTAGTTCACTAGTGCAGCTGCCTTCAGAAAAGGTGATTCCTATTCTTTGATTTCATAGGCTCATAAATCCAGCCTTCTGAAAATATTAAAAGGAGAAAAATACTCAGGCAGGAATAAAGCATATCAGAAAGAGGGAGTGAATGTAACTGGGGAAACATTTACTCAAGATTACATATTAAGCAATTTGCTCTTTAGTACTGAAGGAATATAGAGAGAAAATATATTAAATGTACTTACCAAGAGCCCTCTGAATCCATCAAATGCTGCTAAAAGCAACCATTTTTGAACAAGGAGAATATTCTGTATGCCATGTATTGTTTCTAAAAGCTATTTTTAGTGCAGTAAATATTAAAGAATGTCATTGTCCTTTGCATGAGCTCTCACTCATTTTTTAGGAAGCTTTGCCAGAGATGCTTAAGAACCCATTAAAATGAAAATATACTCAGGAACCTTGCAGTAATAGTGCTTGAAGACATGAGCACCAAGCATGCTTGGCAGCCTGGAAAGCTTACAGAGCTCTCAGAAAAGGAATGCCATCACATTAAAGAATTAGCATAGCCCCAGGCACGAGGTTTTTTTTTTTTTAGTTTGTTGTGGGTTTTTTTGTTTGGGTATTTTTTTTTCTAGTAGATGTGAATGACATTTCCTATCTAAGACACTGTTTAAAATATTCCTTACCACTTGTAAGGTTTTTATGACTACATTAAAAAGCAAAAGGTTGGTTTGTTCCTGTTGACCTTTGCTCCTATTCCTCTCTCTTTCACTGGGCACTAAATCTCAAATGAAGCTCTGATGTTCATCTCTCCTTCCATAAATTTCTTGCTCTCTCCAAATATTACTACTGCCTCCTCCTCATACTTTTTCTGCTAGGCAGAACTTGTTCTGTCATTTTTCCTGAAGTCTACCAGATGCCACAGATTCAGCAAAACTCCCACAAAAAATCCCTGTAAAGTCTTTTACCTTCTCAGCAGTGCCTCCAGATCACTCTCTGAAAATGCAAATAAGATATATTAATAAATACAGAAAGAATCTGAGTATCAGTACCTGATAACATAAAATTAACTTCTCTTTTCACTGACCCTAGTCTATGAGAATTGAACTTGGGGAAAATTGAAGAAATAATCACTCAGCAGCCTCATCAATCAAACCAGCAGCTTAGGCTGCTAATTATTCCCTGGTGTGGATACCTTGGCTCTTCTGACCACTCACCAAGGAAACTCAGGTTATTGATTCCACTACATGAAAATAATCCACCTAACTCTCAGTTTCTTTCTCGTGGGAAATCTTATTGCATAAAATTCTCTGACAAAGAACATTTAACTAAAAAGTATAATTGCTGACATCTAAGCTTCATAATATCCTAATGGACTCCATTTTGCCAGTTGCTTTTTGTATAGAAAAAGAAACCAATCAAAACTGGTTTTTTCTCCCCATTAGTCAAAGTCTCTGTGTAGAAGCAGCTCACACCTTTGTTCATAAGGCTGTAAACAACCTGAAAGGCCAGGTCAAGAAGCTGCAGTTGTTTTTGGTTTCTTACATCCATACGGTACAGTCTGAAATTGCTCCATCCATCAGGCTGCTGCAGATTGTTCTTTCAGTCTTTATTAATCACAGTGGACTAATCTCACTGCACCTCTGGTGTTTATGTGGGGCAGGAACTGTTGTGACCTGGGTTTGGTGGCTTGTTTCTCCATGAAAATCATGAACAAGAGTGTCTGGGGATAGTTACCCTTAAGTGTTTTACAGATATGCCAGGAAAAGAAGGAAGTATCCTGTTTCCATGCAAGAGCTTCCAACAATTTGTCCCTGACAAACTCCAGATATAGATTCCCGTTTTAGAGACTGTGAACAGCTAAGAACAGAGAGTGAGTGAATTAGGTCAGTGAGCTGCGAAGCCATTTTGAGTGAGAACTTTAAAATATCATTTTTAGGGTAGCTTGGTAATTTAGTGTGGGGGTCAAATATTCTCTCTGACTTTCAATCCACAATTCAGAATTTTATTTGATTTCTATGTCATACTTCAGGCAGTATAACTGCTAATTTTCTACCAAAGGATGTTCCAATTTTCAGCAACTACATCTTGATATTTGAAGGTCATTGTTGAGTGACTTTGGAAAGTTTACATCAATGTCATTAGCATTATTTATCTTGTAAAACATGTGGGAAAACTTCACTGCTAGTCCCTAAAAATATCCATGCTGGAGATATGTTTTTTCCTCTGATTGCAATGGATGCTTGCTGAAAACTCAGAGTCTGGTAACAAAACTTTCATGATACAGAGCCTAAGAATCCTCAAGCATCACTGCAGTCTTCAGCTTAAATCCATAAACACTCAGTAAAGACAGTTCTAACAGATTTTCACACTTTCATGAAAAAACACAATTTTTATTTTTTTTTTTTTAAACCCTCATTGCTTCACTGTTCTAAGGCCACTTTGGTATAAGGATTTTTTATCTTGGCTGACGACTGCACTGAAGCCTATAATATAAATCTTCTTTTGCTCTAACAAGCAAATTCCCTGTTTTCTGAGAATCCTTTCTAGGAAGGCAGTGCTGAATGTGTATCAGACTTGAAAAGAAAGCCTATCTATGCTGCCATTTTCACTTTTTATTTTTCTAATTTGCAACTCAGCTCACATCCAGCTCGGAGAAGCAATTTTGCGTGTTGAAAATGCTGCAGCTGGTTTCCTCCAGTGCTTCTCGCATTCATTGCAAGGGAGGCAGCGGTGGGCTTACGCAAGATTGGTTTAAATGGGAAATCAATACTGGTTCCTCAGTTCCTACAAAAGAGCTGAACTGGGCTGGATTGGCTCCAAGCAGAAAAAAGGAGTTAAGTGGAAAAAAACTGGCTGCCAGTGGGATAGGTATTCTGCTGCATACGAGGCTGCTTGGGTCTCTGCCACTGAACCCATCACAAGGAGTCTGAGATAGCCTGGCTTACCTCCTACCATCTGTTTTTCAATGGATGATAAATATTGGAAAAATAAAAGTTGGAGGCTTTTTATTCCCCAGGCATATATTAGCTTATAAATACATAAATGTTTCTGTTCAGCATCAGTAGGAATTTGTACCTTGTACTATACTAACCAGTTACAAAAGGGATTGAAAACTTATTCTGCAGATGAAAAGTGGAATCATTGGTGTGATTCCTTGTTCTACAGCTAAGGAGAAATATGTGATCTAATTAGCAATTCCATCAGACTTTGCTCAGTGATTGGAACTCAGTTTCACAGGCTTTCACTTGACAAGACTTTGTATTTAATCTCTTGTATTAAAATTTCCTATGAAATAAATCTCAATAAAATTTGTGTTTCTGAAATCTCTGTTGCATGCTATTTTTTGCTTAAATAAGCTTAAAAGAAAATCCAGCAATGGCTGTGAAAACACTGTAGTAACTTAATTGTTGTATTTTGCTAGATGGTCAGGTCCTCAGTTTGGGTAGACCTTAACCTCTGCTAGTACTATGCTGGATTCAGAAACAGGTTATGAGCTGCCATTTCTGGTTTTATTTAGCAACACACCAAAAATGGAAGGATTTTTTTTACTGAAGATCCTTCCTGCACTGAAGTCAGATTCCTATGAAACATGCTTGTCCCCAGGTAGTCCCAGAGCTAGAGAGGCAAAGGGTGAATCTTACAGGGGAAGGTACAAAACCATTTTTTTTTTTCAAATATGTTTGTGATTTGAGACTCACAAACCTTTATAACACTTCTGTAACCAGTAAAAATTAGTGATGATTACAGTCAAGGAGTTTGGGAAGACAGCAAAATGATTCTTTGAATGTCCTGCACAATTGTATGCATAAATGGAGACACCCCTGCTTAGTACAAGTAATGATGGGTTCTAAACCAGGAAGGTAGCTGAGCATAAAGCATATTTCATATTAAGACCACTGTCATGAAAAGCACTTGATTAAAACACCAGCATCTCTGGATTTTAGACAAATGGAAATTAGTTTTCTTTTCAGGTCTATAGCTAAATCTTGCAAACAGTCCAAAACTGTCTGAATGAAATACTGCAAATTCTCTAAAGCATTTTCAAGATCCCACTCTTCTAATACAGTAAAGATGGTTATTTATATTCTCTCCATTCTTACTCTTACAGAGTTTATGCAATTTTAGTAGCTCTCCCAGCTCAGAGATCTTAAGGTGCTGTCTGATATGATAAAGATCAAGCCATCAGCAATGAAAGCTTGAGCCAAGCTTTGTTCATGCAATGTGATTTAGTAGTCATTGTGATTACTCATGTGATCAAGGTGAATGAGCATTACCTTTTTGCATATTGACAGCACTACAATTGTTTATGTGTTTAAAGTATTTCCTGCAGGGAAGCATGGGGATGCATACACTGCAAGCTATGGAAGGAATGGAGAAATGTGTTGGTACGCAGAAAAAGGTAAGGATCAAACAAAGGGAGTGAAAAATGGGAAAAGAAGGGGGTTATGTCCTACAAAGACCTCTTTAGCCACTTTAAATGAAAGGGTAAAAGAGAAGAAAAAATCAATAAATGAGCTCTGAATTTCTTTATTTGTCTTCATAACTGAAAATTATTTGTTAATTCTGCTGCACTTTTATCCATACATTTATGTTAGCCCTTTTGTTTTGGGTCAGGCAGGAGAACGTGCCTTAAATTAGCATCTAATACTAGAAATTATCCTATGTGTATAAAGTGTGTTGTGACCTGGTGTCTGCACTGTAAATTGAAAGCCCGAGTCTTCAGTGTCTAGACGTCAGTTCTCCAGTTATTCTCTGCATATTTCTTCTCAGATTTGATAATTATTTGCTACAGTGATCAGAAGTGAGGGGAAAAGAAGTCTTTGAGAGTTTTCAAAGTTGACATTCTGTTTCTCCTTATCTCTAAGTATAAAGTCTGTGTTGTTTCTTTATGTATATTGATTCACATATGTCTTCACAGGTCCCTCACGTATTTTGAATGCTAAGGCAAAATCTTTTAAAACACAAAATTGTCTTCATGTTAGAAAAATGCTTCAGTTTCCATCAACTCCATCGATTCTATTTCCACATAAATTCTTTTCCCTGACTGGCATCTCTTACAGAATTTTCACATTGATCTTGGATGTGCTCACTATGAGAACCACTTTGTCCAACAGGCTAAGTGTCATTCATAGTCAAATGTAAATATCACTGCCTATGGAGTTATGTAAAGACATACCTCCACATGAAGTATTTGTTCTATTTTGTGGTTCAGTATTGACTAGGTACATTGTGGAGCTGGACTGGTACCTGCAAAGTCTCAAATACAAGACAGTTTGTGAAGTCATTGGATGGTTTTTCTAACTTTGCATGTTAAAACTCAGAGTGATGAGTGAGTGCTTTGATGCTGGATAAGTAACTCAGGATCTCTCCATTCACATGTAATGTATGCTGCTTAAGTGGGCTTAGACCTCTACTTAGACTTATTTTTCTTAATTTCAGCCACTCTTACAGAGCTGAGCTGTGCTGTAATAGATGCAAAAGGTGTGCTGATGAATATTCTGTGCAGACTTTGTTTCTTCTTAGATTGCTGATAACAAAACTCCGCATTCTCTAACCGCAAAGCATTTTTCAAACTGTAGTGTGTCATCTACACAATCTGTCCTTTGAAACATGTTTTTTATTCTATTAAAATGTTAAATCTGAGATCATGGGATTTTTTTTTTTTCTGCCTTCAGGATCCTGTCCACCCTTCAGATTCCAGGCATTTTTCTCCTTACTTTCTACTGTATAAGCACTAAACTGTGATGCTGAGTATTTTTTGGTCCTAGTGCCTGGTTTCACCTTCTTAATCAGTAGCTATCATTACTCTGAACAGTTGAGCTGTTCTTGCATTTCTTCATTTATTTCTCAGTGGTTTGAATAAATGCTTGAAAGAGTACTCTAAAGTGAAATATCAAGGCTTCATGTGGTCCTGTTCCTAGTAAGTGAATCTTTAAAATCTCCACAACTGTGTTTGCCAGAACTCTTAGTATAATTACGTGTTTACCCATTTTGAATATTCAACACATTTTTGCATTTATTTTTACAAAGATAAGTATTCTAGAGATGCTGTAAATTTGGTTAATTTTCATATGTACTCAAGTCCACTCCCTGTTGCCATCTGCAGATAATTTGCTCCTGTATTCCTCCACCTGGCTCCATGTAGAATTTGAGACTACACCAAAATTCACTGTTTTACCAATACTTCAGTTGTTGAAAGAAGGGTTTAGTTGAGATATTCAGGTTCTAGAATGTTCTAATATATTTACAATGTAACCCTTTTGTTGGCATATCTTAGGATTTAATTTTTATTTTAATTTTTTTTAAGAAAATTGTGGCCATCAATGAAATATGTAAAAATACAATATTTCAAAGAATATGTATTCAAACCTAATAGATATTGACTGGTGTGCAAGTACAATTATGTTGCACAGGTTTCTATCTGAAACTCATTTGCTTTCCATTCCAGTCCAGAACTGTGGCTGCCTACTTAGAGGACTGAGGTACAAGCTTCCTCCTAACTTAATTTACCTCCTTTGCATTTAGCCTAGTGAGCCAAGAAATAGCCAAATGTTTACTTCACTAGAAACTTCCTATACTTGAAAGCTTGCTTATTTGCTCCCTTCAGTTCTTTCTTTTTATATTTTGTTTGTGAACCCAAAGCTTCTTGTGTGTGTAGCAAAGGAAATCAGATTGTCCTTAATTCTGAGAATCAAAGGCTTCCCTGGCTCACAGCTGCCAACCAGCTGGGCTTCCTCAGAGTTTTCCCTCACAAAGAATTTTAAGGGGATTCATTTTCAAGCAAGAGTAAAAAGCAAAATGAAACAAATATACCTGGAAGTACAGAAGTAAATTTGTATTTGGGGAAGATAAGGGAAGTGTTATCCTCTAAGGACAAGAAGAAAGACATGGTATGAAGTGTCAATAGCACAAACTTTACCACATTTCAGGGAGAAGATCAGGGTATGCTCTGCTCAGTTATATTAATTTCAAAAGTATGTACATGCACCTTAAATCTTGAGCCTTTCAATGACTGACAAACAAAGAGGGAGATAGAAAAAAAACAAACAATAATAGGTTTGAATATAAATCAACATTTTGAAAAGACCACAAACTATTTTTATATTTTAGACATCAGAATACTTTCAGTCATCAAAGCGAATAAGAAGAGGTGAAGAAATAAAATAAATAAAATAAAAAAATATTTTTTAATATTAAAACTAAATAAAAAATATTCCTACAATAAAAACAGAGAAGTATACAATGAGAAGAATAATGACACAAAATGATAAGGACCTTGTGACATTTCGTACTGTACTTATTACTTAAAGATTATATTTTCCACTTTCATGCATTATGATTAAAAAAGCCATAGATAAAGATACAGTTTATAATCTGGGCATAAATGATCGCCTTCAGCTTTTAGGATAGGAAAAATAACAAATATTTTGGACAAAAAAAACTTAGTTTCATATAGAATGGTGAACTATTGTTACTATCTTAATATATTATGAAAGGAAAGACTGTGATCTGACCCATGGGCTAGTGACTGGTACCTTTTGAAGGAGATAATGTGTTAGTAACATGGAGATTAAATTATTAATTTTCATTAAAGATAGATGGACCTGAATGGGAAGTTCAGGGAATGTGGACCTGCTCTCTGTGAATCTGATCCTGGGCCCTCCAAGTCTCCCAGTGAGCAAGCTGCACAACACAGGGACTTCAACATTTTGACATTAGAGGCTTTGCCTATTACAAATCTTACTGATTTGTGTGTGCATGTCAAGGTGTGAAAGTCTGCAGTCTTTGTGGAAAGACTTTCTTTTTTCTGTTCAGCACAGTACTGTAAACATTTCTCTAATAGATCACTGTTCTATAAACATTTTTTGTCAGTATGACTGGATTCTGCAGAGCCTCCTGGAAGGCGTTCTGTGTTTGTCTGCAAAACATGCCTTCTGTTGGATGGGAAGATTCAGACTGTGGGTGTAAATGGAGCTGTTCTTCATTCCTCCATTTCTCTGTCACTGCCATTAGTTGTGATCCTCTTCATAACAGATGCTGTTTGATCTTTGCCATGCTCTGTGGCAGCTTTGCCATTGCTGTTGTTGGGAATTGCAAGTTATGGAAATGCTTGTTCTGAGTTTCCATGGCTTATATAACAAAGAACTGTGATACCAAAGGCAATGCCTGGTGTGGGGAAGAAGGGAAGAGGCTAAAAGATAGAAATGTTTTTCTTTGCTGGCAGTTATGAGCTCCTCTACAGATCCATCCACATGACACACACATCAGTAAGGACTAAAATCAATCTGAGCAGTTTTGACTATTAGATTTGTGCTCTTTTCGACTTTCTTATATTAAAAAAAAAAAATATTTGAAACTTTCATTCCCTTTATGAAGGATTTGATTATTTTGCTTTGTAAATCCACCTCTATTTCTAAATCTATCTAAGCAACTGATATGAGGACCCATCGGTGTGTCAAACTACATCTCAACTATAATCCTGAATCAGTACTTTATCTTCTAGCCCTCACTCCAGGCCAATGTATGGCCCTCAGTGGATCTGATTACTGATGAGGGAACAAGAAACATATGCTCAAAATCGCAGTCCAGTTTCCTGAAAGTGTTTGAACACTGACAGCAAATACAAGTGTTTTTAGAAATGTGTGCATAAGCTTTTCCAGGTCTCTCAGGACATTAATTACCAGGTCTTTGGTCTACTTTAGAGCTAACCAGACATTGAATTATCAATGGGATTTGAACCATCTGTATCACATAGAGTTTTGAAACTTTCAAATCAAGTATGAAACTTTATGAAGGACATAAGTGCACTACTGAAGGATGAACATTTGTCTGCCTGTTGTGAAATGTATTACATGGGTGGGTGTGACAAAAACCAGAAATTCTTTTCAGTCCCTTAAAGAGAACTCTGTGGGGGAGTAATGGCTCTGACATCACTGCATGTGTTATGCTCTTCCACCGTTTTTGTTTTACAAATAAGCAGAGAAGAACAAATCCAGTATTTCCCTAGAACATGGATGCTAGTTTACATCCCAAGTACTACACTAAATATGGGAAATACTCTAATAAGTGTGTAATTAGCAATGGCTTTAATATTAAAACATGTATGTTTTAGGAGCACAAAGAGGAACATATATATATCAATCTTCATAAAGTAAAATTAATGTATTTCTTCCACTAAAATAATGAAATCCATTATGGCTAAACCAAAACAAAAGTAAAACACCAATTCCAATGGAGGCGGTAGGAAACTGAGCTCTGCCCTTTGCTCTGAACCAGCTGTGACCATGCCAGCCATCCCTTTTATATCACAGAGGCAACAGGTCCGTCAAGGTAAGTGATGTTTGGGTTGCGTTTCCTTCAGGAAGACGCCTATTCTTGTACTAAAATCTTACGACAAGGAATTATCACAGCTCTAGTTATTTTTTTCCTACTAGTTAATTATGCCCACTGACAAAACGTTTGACAGTATTTCTGGTTGAAGTTGTCTGGCTTGGAGTCCCAATTGTTTAAGTTCTGTGCCTGCATAACAAATTGGTGCTCTCATATACCTGCTTTTCTTATAAATATGTCAGTACTTAGGTTTATTACAACTCCTTTAATGCTAAAGTCCACGTTGTGGACTCTGGTAACACTTCAGACAACACTCCCCAGCTTTTCAAATTTTACTGTTTCCATGCCATATGGCATGTATGATAAACTCTCCAAATGCTGATACCGTTCCACAGCTAATAAGAAATTCCAAACCTAATCTAAAACAGAAGCTGTGAGGGTCTCTCAGAAGTACTTCCAAGGTGGGCATTCCCCTTCCTGTCTCATCAGTATGGCCTGACAGAAGACAGCTGGCCTGTGAGAAACAGGAAAAAAGAGAATATATTTGTATCCTACAGAATTTCAGATTCATGGAATCTTATCACAGTTTGTGGTATAGAAGATGGTCAGCCAGGGAATCCAGATTAGGGTATTTAAATACCAAGCAGTTTGTGACTTCACAAATAGTTGCATTGAAATAATCACTACATGAAATACTGATAATTTTTTAGTTCCAGTAATAAAAGCCTTAACACAGATTAGGATCACTGTATTTGGCTTTAACACCAATGTGCTATATCTCTTTGTGGACAGGGGTGAATTTCTAAAGAAGTGTCAAGTGGTCATGAAGTACACAAAGAAAAAGGTGACTTTTTTAAAATTTCTATTTAAATGTGTTGGTGGAAAAAATACCTTTTGAATATCATTTTTGCTTGGCCTCAAGAAATATTATTCATAGACTATTCTAGTTTTAATAACATTCAAGAATTATTTGGTAAGGTAACATTAACTTATTAAAGATGACTACATTTAATCAAAATATTTTTAACCTTTTAGTTGCACAATTTTTACTAGCAGGGTATGACTTCATCAGCATTATGTTTATTCCTTTGCAGACTGGAACTGCTGGTGAGCTCTGAGAACCCAGCTTGGGTTATTCTCAGTTCAGTGCTGAATTCCTAGCAGAAGTACTAGCCAATAAACCCCATAAAAGCATCCTTCACTCCCAGCCCTAAGCCAGTGGCCTGACTGCTGTCTTTAGCAATGACTGTGGGCACAGAGTGAAGGGCTCAGACGCAAAACTGTTTCTAGAAGTTGTTTCAAAATTGTTCAAGGAACATCAGAAAATAAAAACTCAGTGTTTATTTTATATTAACGAGTGATATTTGAAAGTACAGGTGTGAGAGAAGGCAGATTAGATGCCATTTTCCAAGCCACATGGTGGCAAACTTCCTGCTATTTTAAATTACAGAGATTGATTGTACAAATGTTTTTATTTCTGGAAGTTCCACTCTTTAATTGTCAATATAGGATTGTTTTTATTTCTGGAAGTTCCACTCTTTAATTGTCAATATAGGATTAGAAAACAACTTAGTCTGCTCTCATGAACAGAACTCCTTCCTTACAATAGCAGTTTTTAAGTATTAAGGGCATGGTTAGGAAATAATTTCAGCTAGAATGAGCTTAAATGACCATTAGTGATTATGAGCCTTAAAGATTTTATTGTGATTCCTGGGGCTGTCCTGTGCAGGGCCAGGAGCTGGACTTTAATGATCCTTGTGGGTTCCTTCCAATTCAAGATATTCTATGATTTCCAAATTCTAACAGATTCAATTAGGTTTATTGTATTAAATTATGTATAACTCCCAGACCAAGCAGTTAGACTTTATTCTTAGAGAACAGTTTTGGGACGGAAAGGACCTTTAAAGGACATCTAGTCCAGTGCCCCTACAATGAGCAGGAATATCTTCAATTACATCAGGAGAGCAACACTACAGTAAGCAAACAATACCGATTTCATTTTCAGCTCTTCCTTGACTATCAGTTTTACCACACATTTTAAATTCCTATGGACACCTTTCAATAGGACTAGAACTTGTATCACAGATACGATGCACCTTCTTTCTAAAATAATGCTCTGAACTTTAGATAAAAGCTTTGCATTATAAATGTACAAAGCATTCTGCCAGGGTGTGTAATAAATCTGCCTTCAAATATCACTCTGATGTATAATGTATAACAAAAAAGAATAGAAGCATTTTAAAAGAAATAGGCACTTTTTACTGTATTTAAAATCTTTCCTAACCATCCAAATTGTGGCTGGCCAGTTCCCAATCAGAGGTAGAAAAATGGGTAAATGCTGCACTTAACTTCCGAAATTTAACAGGGTTCTTTAAATAACAAAGATTAGCCACACTTAAAAAAAGAGAAAAAAATGCTTTCTTTTTCTGAATACAATAACTACACTCATTTCACGGTGAAGTCATCCCTTTATCTGATAGTTCATTCGCTGCCATTCCTTTCAAAATGTCACCCTTTCAAAATATAAGAAAACAAAAAACCTGAAGTGATCCCATGATGGCTTTCAGCTACTTTACTCTTGAGAGATCTTTTATCTTTTTTTCCCATACTGTACATGCAGGGTTTTTATTTCTGAAGGAATTTGCAGGCAGACTTACTTTTCCTGTTAGAAAAATCCTGTAACTAAAAAAATGAACCTTTTTTTTCTTTTTTAAATTTTGGAAAGCTGCATATTACATTCACAAACAAGAGTTTAGGGAAGTGTTGTTTTAAAAGGAAGAGACGAGACTTTGCTTTCTTAATATAGTACAATTTTGTTTCCTGCAGCAAAATAAGATAATATTTCTGGGGGAATTTGAACAGGAACTAAGGGTTTGAGGCAATCACAGCTATTTAATTCCAGAAAGTTGGAAATCAGCACTATCATTTTTTTTCTGCTATTATCTAAGCTGTTCTTAAACAAAAATTCTAAACCCATAGATGTCACAACCCATTGTTCCATTTTATGAAACAAAATACTGACAAAAATGCACTTCTATCAAACATGCAGTCTGTTAAAACTGGACACATTTAATGTAGCCATACTTCTATTAGAAGAAGAAGCCAGGAAAAAGGGATAGAAAAGTATTGCAGCATGGTTTTGTACCCTTTATGTGAGTAACTCTTACGTGCAGGAGTAGATCTGTTAATATTGATAGAATTAATGATGTGAGCACTGTGTAAATCAGGGTTGCTCAATCAGATCATATATGAGCTGTCCACATAGGAAATCTATTACAAAATCAAAAATGGCAGCAATTTTCCTGTTTCTTCTTGTGCTTCATTTCCAGAATTAAAATTCTTGCAATGGTGTTAAAATTCAGAAATAGGACAGGGAAATAAAAAGAAATGTAAGGAAATACTCAAACTCAGGTCTTGAGTTCTTACTTGCAGGATTAGTTCCATTTTGTCTCATTGAAACATTTTCAGTAATAGAGAATAACATATGCAAATCTGCAGAAGTTACTGAGATCCTAATGAAACAAATTCCTGACTGCATTTTGGTTAGTCACTTTTGTTTGCTTCTCATTTTCCTCTTAATATAAGTAGTCATATAGTTTTCCCCTTTTTAACATTGGTAGAGAGAAAAACTGAAAGAATTTACTATTCTAATATAAGATACAATTCATTGTATGCATTAAAATATGCATATCCTCTTCTTCAAAAGGCAGGTTTTGAATGATTCATGAAAAAAGTAATCTACATCAATAAAAAAACAGCTTTGTGAAATTCAGAGGAAAACACAGTTTGGAGTGAGCAGAATGACCAAAAGAACTGAAATTTTCATTCTTTCCATTCCTCCTTTTCTTTTTAGTTTTCTTCCACACTGTCCCCGACCATTCAGAGCATGTACACTAAATTTTTTATCCTTATTTTTATATTGTTTATAGCCAATATACATGGAAGTTTTTTGTGCATCATAATCCATAAAATGTGAGTTATGAAAATTGCAACACCGCCAACATACATCAAAGGTAGAACAGAAGTGATAAAGTAAATTTTCCATTTGAAAATTTACAGGATTTCTACAAATATTACCTTGGTATAGAGGATAAACCAAGAAAACAAGTATTAAACTGTAAGACTGACAAAGTTAGCTGATCTACCCATAAAAATTGCCAAGTTTTAGGAAAGAAAATCATGTCTTGTTTCATGGTATCCTTCAGTTATTCTGAACAATCCTGATACCCTTGGCTATTTCCCTAATTATAATTTGTCAAAGAATGCAGTTGCTTCTGAGGAATACAGACTTTCCTATTGGTACGGTTATTTCACCTTTTAAAAGATAAATTAAACCACTATCATGTACATTTGCTATTTATGTCATGTATATTGGCTAATTTAGCCCCCATGACCATTATACACCAATGTTCTCTTCCCACTTCTTGCTTCATATGAATTCATCAGTGCAAGCTTCATTTTTACAGCATTATCCTCCTACCAGAACAGGAACCATGACTTCCCAAAGAAAATTCAGGCAGTTCAGTGGAAACATTAATATTGAAAAAGTGGTAAGAAAATCACCAGCATTTCTCTTTGTGTGAAAAGAGTAAGACACCAGCTAGTAGAAGGAATTGTGGATTAACATTATGTATTATTGACCAATTTATTAATGATCTTCAGAACATCTCTAATTTGTAGTGTTTCTTTCCTATGAAGAAGGTAAAGTCCCTAACAGGAGACCCTTAATCATGTACATGTTTCAGGTGCCTGGAATTGTATCCATCTCATTGTGTTTTTTAGTCTAATTGTAGTCAATGGATGCCCTTAATAGCATCTGTTGACTGCTACCCTTGCCTTGTGGTTCTTTACCTGTAATCTTAGCAAACAGAATCAGTGACTCCCCCTGCTTAACTCTGAGGAATGCTCTTTGCATAATATGTTTGGGGAAATACATTCCGTCTTTGATTGAATACAATATGCTAAGCAAATTAGAATATATGTGTATATTTACTGTGAGAATACAATATACTTAAATAAAATGGAAGGCATCAATAGCATCAAGGAATTTTTCACAAGGGTACTTGTTGCATATTTTGTCCAAAAGATTAGCATGTTCATCACAGAAATGCTTTGCTCCCTCCCCTGATTGGAATGAGACATTGAGGCAATGGGTTTTGAGCCTGTAAATTATTGCCTACACAAATTACTCTAAACACTGCACAAGCAAGAAGTCCCAAAGAGCAAAGATTTACTTCTTAGACTTGTAAGGTTTTTTTTTTAAATTTATTAACTTTTTAATTCAATTCAGCTTTACATCTCTCATATGCTAGGACAGTTTTCATGTTTTGACAGCATAGAGAGCAGCATGTTAAAGAAGCAATGTGAAATTACATTTGTGCAAAAGAAAATTGGGACCAAAATGGCTGATGGGTCTGGTTCTGATCACTTACACCAGTGTTACAGCTCTGCAGCCCAAGTCTAATTAGCAGAGTTAATCATGATTGATCAGGCTCATGGAAAAGGAGGGTGTCACATTCTCCTTTGCCATGACTAAGTCTTGGAGCCAGTGAGATGGTAGAGATATGTGATCAGCTCCCTGATTTTAAGGCCAGGCCTGACTCCAACGAAATTGGAAGCCTCTGCCAAGCAGCTTAGTGTTGTCAGGTCCTGGGCATTGCGCCACTGGAAAATAGCCATGTTGGATTTCTGTTCTGCCGTCCCAGCTCTCCCCACGTGTTGGAAGGAGGCATGGAAATGTAGAGCCCAGCTGTAGTGCAGATGCACCAGCTCAGATCCTCAGATGCACACTCTCTGGAATAATTGTTTCTGGGTTACAGCACAAAGGGATCGAAAAGACAGCTTCTGAATCTGTTATTCTGAACCTAGGAAATGTATTAATGAAAAAGGAGAAGAAAAAGTAGACAAAACTGGGTGCTCAGAATACAGAACTGCAGACACCTGAGTGAAAAATTCCCGGTACAGTAAGTGGGAAGACAGTCTAATACAAAGGCTGATGCAGAGCTTGAGTCAGACCTTGAACCACTCCCTGTTTGTTTCAATTTATAAACACCATTAGGATCTTTGGGTACTGCTGTATGCAAGACACATATTCTTCTATCATATGACACTTTTCTTGATATTTTTATTCCTTCATACCTAGAACTGGTAAAAGTTGATAACTGCTTAATTTTCTTTAATTTAAAATTTCATGGCTTTAATCAGATCAATCTAAGTTTGTAAGATTTTAGAAATAATTTTTAAATTCTTAACTTTTATTTCTTAATTATAGGTTGACTGTGCTTTAATTGAAAATACTAGAGGAGGTCTTGAACTGCACATAGCCCTTTTACTTTCAAATGTTTGGTATTTTAACAGCTTATAAAGCCTTTCTCATTCTTTCCTTAGTAGGTGATTGTTTGAATTGAACAAATAATTTTTGTTTTCTACAAACCACCATTTTTCTAATGAAAGATGAATGAAAATTTCCCAGCCAGTTCTAAATTTAAACAACTTAGCTTTACTGTGCTTGCACTTCTTTTGTGTCTCTCTCTTCTCCAAACACTGTACCAAATTAGTTTACAGAAAGAAATACTGAGAAAAACAAATAGTGGTATAATGGTGGAAAATAATCATCAAGTCAACATTTCAGAATCCAGTGACTACTGCACACAGCATAAATCTGAGACTCAGAAGTAAACACATCGAGCTGTTTTTTCTGTGTTGTGTGATCTACACACCTAATTAACTGAACTTTAAGGTCTTAACATTTCACAGCAGATTGCTTGTTAAGTGAAGCAAGTAACAACTTCAGAATTATTTAAAAACATAATCTGTTTTACCAGAACACTTCCCTCACTGTATTACATACCTGGTCATTTATCTGGGAGAAAATTCAAAGATAATGTGGTTGTAACTACATTATTTAAGTACCATCGATGTTGTGAGGTGCACTTCCCACCAACAGGTTATCCACATGAGCTAGATAAAAAAGGTTAACTTAGATACCTCTTTCACCAGGAGCTTTTATAAGCAGATTTACACTCTGTGTATTGTGATTGCATGTTTATTTGTACCTTGTGTCCCACAGCCAATCCAAATTACTAGCAACGGAGAGGAAAGAAGAACATGCAGGATGTAAAATTGCCTATAAAGGATTATGATTTGCTGAGGAAGGTTACTGGCTGCACATACCACTTGCTATTTCACCTAATTAAAAAAAGTTAGATTCAGATATGGCCACAGATATTCCAGCCTCATGATATTCAGACCCCTCTTTTTTTACTTGAATGATTTGTACAGGCCAGCATTTAGCCTCATGGACAAACATACAGCTCCCATCCTTACAAATAGAAAACAAATGATGTGCATTTACAGAAGGTTTTAAATTTGTCAGGGACACTCAGCCTGATACAAAAGGACAGGAAAATACAAAAGGCCAGGAAAGAAAGCATAGTCTGTGTATTTACAGAAGCTTTTGGCATAGTAGTTTCTCTTCACAAAAAAAAAGTGATCCTTGGATCACACTAAGAAATGCAAAATTCTACCAGTATGCTACCACTATTCTTAATATTGAACCTCTGCATTGTATTGTCAGCTGTATTTACAGGGCCATGAGGTAATTTGTAAAAAAAAAAAAAAGAAGAAAAGGCATTTTAAGACCCTCTATACTCTAAAGAGCTTAGCATCTAACATGAAATTATTCATGTGCTTCCTAGGGCAAGGACTGTATCAAAAATTATTACTCATGAGAAAGAACAGCTCCAACAGGGACTCAAGAATGAAGCAGTAATTGTCTACTGGATGAAGAAAAGACTGATTGAACTAGAAAGGAGAGAGAAGGGGGATGAGTCAGCACCGGGAACCTAGAGATAGAGAGTAGAGAAGCAATCAGTTTTGCATTTTCTGTATGCACAAAGCTTACTTTTTCAGTAGTAGAAATGTAGGCTATTCCCAGAAGAGAGGACAGCTTATTTTGAGACAAACCCACCTGCCATAACCGCTCTTGGGGCTGCTCAGATCTGTGCTGGTGAAAACCTAGTATGACTTTACTGCCAGAATCACAACTTGTACAAGACATTTAGCTCTCAAGGAAGTAAAAAAGCACCTTGTGGGATTTTCAGGAGGACATAATGGTGTGATTCTTGGTGATTGTCATTGGAGTTGCTGCATACACCTAAATACTCTTGGAAAGCACACAACCATAAATCCCTAGGCATCCAGCTACTTGAGAACATCTGGTTTCAGACTCTAGAGATATTTAAGGGAGAAATTCAAGCAAGCTCAGTGAGCAACTTCAAAATCAGGAGGAAAAAAAAGGTCACTGACTTAGCAGATTAACTTTTACCTTATCATATTTTGGTACATTCTATTGCAAAGCTGTTTCTGAAATAGCTTACTATAACTGATGCACAAAAAAAGAAAAAAAAAATGATTGACTTAGAAGAAACAGGCTTTAAAAAATTCAGGACAAGATATTTAGGCTAATAACATTTCTGAACAGCTTGTTTGGGAGAAATGTACTTGTACACATTTGGCAAGCATACTATATTGCCTCTACATGAAAAAAAAGAGCAAGAACAAGCAAAGCGTTACATGATATTAAATAAGATCAGATGTTGTTCTTGAATAATGCATTCAGCTACACTTGTTCCAATTCAGAACTGAAAAATAATTATTAATATGCTATATTTAAAATATGAAATATTTAACCAAAGTTAAACAAAAAGGTGCTAGCAATGAAAGACTGATTTCACAAAGCCATTGAAAAGAAAACCATCAGAGAAAATAGCCAACCAACCAAACGAAAACAACCTCAAACCTAAGCACAACTATGCACAACTCACTGAGAATGCAGACAGCAAAGTAAAAACACTGTACACTGGATTGAATGTATTGCAGCCTACATACACTTGTTTTGATTTAGGACACTGTTCTTTTAAGTATAATTCCAGTAAGTAATCTCTGTGTTACAAGAGTCCTGAAGCTCAACTGTGACAGCAGTGATTATTCTGTCAGATAAGGACTACCAGAAATTAGGCCAGTATCAGGAATGAGGACTGCCATTTATCAGGAGAATGTTGGCATGTCATTCTGGTTACAATGCAAATCAGGACAAGAAGGGACAGGGTACTAAAAATAGAGAAATATTTAAGTTTTACTCTTCTGCTAAAGAAGGGAAGAATAAAGCCTACTTTCTAGGCCTTTGTGTAATTTCATACTTAATGAATACTTTTTTGCATAGCAAATAACAAATATGAAGTACCATCAAAATTCCATTTAAGTTATTTCAACTTTAAAATTAGAGGAATATGCAAATTAAAGACTTTATTTTTCTTTTAAAGCTGAATGTTCCTGCGTAGCCATTCATGAGAAAGTATCTCTTAACATTATCAGTCATACAGAAAACCCTGACATGCCAGACTGTCTTCTATTCATCATGGCTATACAAACTTGAAACTAGCACAGAGATTTAGGATTTAGCTCTACTCTCTGCAGGACTGCACACTTTTCTATTCCTAACTATCAATTATTTTATGTAATAAAATTGACATAAATTTCCCACACTGCCATTGCCACCTGGCTATATGCCCGTTGGCTGGCCTGTGCAGGCCCTGTAGTCATGACGAGTTAAGGGAGCCTTAAAAACTACATATTTTGAAAGCTTTCTACACAGACTTGTCTAAGAAAATCCTCAGTAGCTAGCTTAAATTAACCTTGAATGTATATTGCAAGGCGGAATATGTGTATGATCCAAATCTCCAAGCTATTTGTCTTTTTGATATGGAAAAGAAGAAAGATAGCTTTGCTTTTTTAGAGTAGATGAAATTAATAATTAATTATTATTTCAGTGATATAAATCAGCTCCTTCATGTATTTTCAGATACAAGGTGATTTGCATAGCACTTTACTTTTTTATTTTTTTTTAAAAAGGAAGTTTAGGAAATTCATCACCTTCTTTCTTTGGAAAATTTGCATTTTGATTACCTCTTGCTAAGAGTTATTTGTAAATAAATACACATATCTATCAGGTTACTCAGTGTCCCATTGTAGCACATTCAGTGGTTTTCCAGAAAGTGTATGCTGGTCTCCACATGCAACCTCAATGATTCTTTGATGTCCTGATTCCTAATCATTGTCCTGGTCCAGCCCCAGCTGGAGCTGAATGCAGGTGTATTGCAGGACTCAGACATTTGAATTGGAGCCAAGAAAGGTCACAGTTCACACTGATTGAGCTAAATTATGCTTATCTTGTTTTAAGCAAGGGAAAACTTTGGATCAACTACCAGTACAGGAACACAAACTGTTCATCACAAGCCATAAATTACTTGAGATACAGCTGGGAAAATTATTCAAACTTCAGCATTCTGAGTTGAACAGTATATTAATGACCGTTTTTCTCTTTTGCATCAGATAAACACTTAATCTGACAAACCCAAGCCTTTAACATAACAGACTTATTAGGTTTTAAATTCTGACAGTTTTATTGCTTATATTTTTGGCTACACTCTGAGACTTATACTTTTAAATATGGTAACAAAAATGTTTTTCTCCTAATGTCATTTGCTTACCTATTTTCATGCTGTTTGAGGACAGCCTATTAATGCTGAAATGTTTCTTTTTTAATCCATTAATTCAGAACTGTAATCACAGCGTGTTGTTTTCTTTCTCCCTTTTTCTGTTGCTGCTTTTCTTGGGTTTTGCTCCCTTGCTGCTGCTGGAGAGAGGGATTTAAAGTGACAGATAACAGAGCATTCCAATCAATTGTTTCTACTGTATGCATATTTTGTGCCATGTCTCAGACATGCTCTTGTTTTTTTTTTCCTCTTGAGTGGTTCAAACCCCTTTTAATTCATAAGAAAAAACATTAAGCATAATGTTTTTTTAACCATGATATCTTATGATGTCTTCTTCAAATTGCGTTCCTTCCTTGTGTAGATAGATACTGGAGTGTTGGAAGCAATTAACATAACTCAGAGAACTTATTTCCTGTGGTTCTTTAACTCTGTATTTATGGCTTTCAAAAGAGTGGATCTGTACTCTAAGGATTAGTACAGTCTATAAATTTTAGTCGTCTGACTCTTTTTTTATTTTTTAAGGAATTAAGATAAGAAAAAGTCATTGGTGGCTGAAAATCACATAAAAAAAGGCAACTTGCTTTGTAAAAAGAAGGGTTTTTTCTTCCTTTTCTTCCTAAATCTTTTCCTCTCCCACAAAAAAGATGGGTTTAAGTTTGCTGCAGGAGGTCTCAGCCATATCCTTTGCAACTGAGTTAATCACACACCCTTCTACTTATCTTCCTGAATTTTTTAAGCCCAACTTTCATGACCCAGAACCAGGTGATGCTTACATCTGCAGCTTGACCGGTTGCACTGCCATTGATCTGGGGGAGGATTCAGTTATGGACAAAAAAGGATTAGGATTTTTTCCATAACTGCTTTTGCCAACATGATGGGTCTATGAACCACTTGTTTATTGGAAAGTGACTTCACTGATTTAAGGAGGGTTGGACTAGATAACCTTTAAGGTTGCTTCCAACTCAAACCACTCTGTGATTCTAAGACAAATCCCCACATGGCCTGGCAGGACCAGGCGCCAGATCTGCCCATTCCAAGGGCACTGATCCCCTCAAGCCTCACAGACACCCCTGAGTGGATGGAGCCACCAGGCACCTCCATGTCTGCTTTGTCAGATCAACTTCACTGGGATTTTCCAACCTCAAATGGACCATTTAGGGACATTAAAGCCCCTCCTGGTGCCAGGCCCTGGGGCATCAATGGCCCTGGCTAGATACACCTGGAATTACTCATTATCCAGCGTAGCCACACCTTCTCTCACAGGGGCTGCTCCACCAACAACTGTTTTGAGGTGCATGCCTTGTGTTCATCATGAGTCAAAGCCTTCATCCAGAGACAGGGAAAACTTCCAAGAATTTTGCCATCCAACAGGAGGGCATCCAGCCAGCCTGAAGCCAGGTTTAATTTATTTTTCTCTTTTAATTGAATGCTGTGGTATTCTCTCCAAACTGCTTTTGCACCTCAGCCTAGCACCCACTGAAAAGTGGTGAGGAAGGTCCTGTTGAGCAGCAGGGGACCTAAAAAAAATGATGGTCCAAATTCTGCCTTGAAGCATTGACGTTTTCTTTTAATGTTTTGCACAAAATATGTATAAATCCTAAGAAAACCCAAACCAACATTCTCCTGAAACCCTATGTCGTCCTAGGGAAGTTGCTTAAAATTGAATAAAAATAATCTTAAATTTGTCCCAATCCTGGAATGTGTCCTAAGGCATGAACAAGGGGGGGTGATTTGAGTACACTTAGAGCAAATCTGTGGCACAAATAAGGTCAAATGTTGATAACCAAAATGAAAATTCACTTTTATTCACTATCAAAGAAGATAGCCAGGAAGAAAGCAGAAAAGGAAGAAAAATATAATTACAGAAAACAAGAAAGGCAATAGCCAGATTTTCTCGACAGAGCCTGGCAATGGTAAAACAAATTTTCTTTAACAGTACTTTACAAAGATTAACTTATTTCTTTCAATTATTTGACTGGCTGTGTCTTGGTGTTTGGTTTATCTTGTCTTAGAGTCCACCTCAGTCTCATCTGATTAATGAGCTTCACCTCTGGCATCTCAAGCTGCCATCAACAGGTAACTGTGCATTGCTACAGGAAAGACATAAGTCTGGAGAATAAGATTACTGTGGTCAGGTTTTGTTGAAAATGGGGTGCTTGGACCATCTCCTTCCCCGTCTGATCTCTTTACATTCTATAGTAAATAAAACGACTGCTCACAAAGGAGTATGAGGCAAATTTCAATGCATTTTATCTCTCTTCTAATGTAACCTGGTAATGAAAATACAGAAGTATTGGCAGCACTAGGGGATTTAAATGTGTTTTGCAATGTGATCAGAGTTTATTTTTGGGACACCATGATTGTAAAGTGGATTAGGGAGTCATATTTGTCCCTCTCTGCTACAGGATTTATGGGCTCAGAATCTTGATGACCCTTGGAAAAAAAAAATGTAGGCTTTACGAATAGGAAACACTGGGGACGTGGTGTGTTTAAACACAAAAGGGTTGAAATGGGAATAAAGTATCAACATGCATATGTTTGTTTTGGAAGCTTCTGGTCGAGTGAAGAAATACCCTGACAAAAATATTAAATATTGTCTGCAGCAGATACTATACACACTGCATCACCAGGTTTTCCATTTTGTTGCAGGGAGGGGAAACAACTAACCCACTGACACTAAGGGGAAAAATAACTCCAGTAAATCTCTGAAGAGATCATCAGGCCATTGGCAAAACAATTTGACATTCTAATGATATCTTCTGTATCATTATCTATATCATCTGAATATGGTGTATTCATACTTTTTATTAATGACATGATTCTAAATGTAGAGCAGGAAAATGTTCTGTTATAGAATTAATATATCCCATCATTCAGGCCATGTGGAAAAAGGGGGTAAAATGTGGCTTGGAATAAAAGGAGTTTTTACCCAGTGAACTTCCTGCACATACACTAAGTAAGTCCAAACCAGTTAAAGTCCCACCATCTCCAGTAGTAAAAGGGAATGAGATTTGAATATTTTTACAGGAATCTATAAAATCCCATGGTTCCCTATGCTGTGTAGGTGGGTGCGTGGTTGGTGCAGATCATAGCAATGACTAAAAGTCTCCAGGGATGTACAACAGTGTTGGGGTGTTTATTTTCGTTGGATGAGCCTAGATACTGCTAGAGAACCACAACAGTGTAGTGTATCGATTCTATAAAGAATCAGTGGCAAACTGATTATTTGCTGAATGCAGGAAGCTGTTGCAACCTGTTACACAGATGCTATGCTGCGGTGATGCTCTTGAAGTGTTCAGCATGGTAGAATTATTTTGGATTTCTCCAGGGAATTTTTTCAAGATGCCACTGTGCCAGCAGAAAGCATGTGGTGGAACCTGGTTGATTCCTCAGCTCACAATCCATATGCCAGATGCTGTAATTAAGCGTATCTGCAGAGACGTATGTAAGAGCTCTTATGTGAGACAGATTTGGCAAGAATCTTCTTGAAAGCCAAACAAAGGGGCTGGAGGAAGGTGTAGAGGCACACAAGAATTTCTGCCAGCAGTTGTGTGGGCAAGCAAGAATCAATTATTTGCAGGAGTTTTGTTTTGTATTCTTTTTACTCTCAAATATTTTGTGGCTGGTTAGAGAGTAAAATAGGAAAGTTGTGCAAGACTTCAGTTTGTGCTTATTGTGGTAGTTTCAAACCCTATGAGACAAAGTAGGCTCTTTAAATAATGTTAGGACATGAAGGAGAGGGACAAAAAGACAGTTTTAAGGAATTTATCTAACCTAATTGCAACCCAATTTTATAGGGAATAGAATGTGAGATAATAATGCCACCTTTGTCCTTCTTATGGACTACACAGCAAGTTTTCTGTGTATGAAATAGAGTCAATTTTGTCTTGCAGACTCTGTACCTAGGCTCAGAATGGTAAACCAAACAAGTGCTCTATAAGGCCCTGTATTTTAAGTAGAGAGTGAAAGAAAATATTTGCTATGCCTGAAGGACTTGCTATCTGTCTCTCCTGCTGACAGTGTGCCACTTCATATAGATGGATACCTGTTCACTGGACCAATGAGCTAAATCAATCTGTAAATAGTATCAGTTGACCTGAAATTACAGTTTTTCTGAGTAAACTTTTTTTGGAAAAAATGTCATAATCTCACTAGAAATATGGCTGTGATAGACGCAGGCAGCTGGAGCATCCCATGCCTGCTGTTTCCTTTGGAATTTCTCTTGTGATAAATTGCCATAAAATGGTGATGAAAGGAGATGAGTTGGGGGTGCTTTTTATTTACCCTAGTGGAAGGATTAAATCATGCCAAATTGTGAAATCTGGGACTAAGCTTATGTTACAGATCGTGGAGTGTCTGCAGAACCCTGTGGACTCCAGTAAATCACTCTGCAGGGGAACAGCTACCTGCCTTTGCTGGACCTTAAATCTAGGCACTCATCTTGGGATGCTGCTGTTGTCTCTGAGGGTGAATCACATCCTTCCCCTGCCTTAATTCTTCTCTTCATGGATCTGAAGAGAGCTCCTGTGGAGATCAGGAGTCATCTCCTATGTAGTGCCAGAAATATAAAACCTTGGCAGGGGTGGGGAGAGGGAGGAACTAAAGAGATGAGATTCTAATGCCATCTTTACTACAGACACTGTAGGAAAACACTGTTTCCTTCTTTCTTTGAGTCACACAGTATCTCCTGAAAGTGTTTACATACTTGTTGAACAGGACTATCTGCAAAGGAAGGCCAAACCAGTTGTACTGTCATGCCAGATCACCTGTAACTTCAGGCTGCTTTTGTCTGGTCCAGGCAGTTCAAGCAGCAAGGAACTGCCTGGGGTAATCTGCACCTAGCCTGAGACACTTTTATTTCATTACACAGCCACACATATGTCTTGAGCAGCTTAAGTATATTTTGTTTTTAAAAACATCTCTAGGGAGAGGGCAAGCCCGTTATTTATTATTATTGCCCTTGCAATCCTGTCCTTGCTAGATTCCTTCTGAACTTGCAAACTCTCTAACCTGTCAGGTAAAACAAACCACAAATGAAGAAAGGTTACAATGTAAAATCCCCAGGTCTGTGTTAAAGTTCTGCTTTATCTACTACTAAAATTGTACATTGCAAAGGTGAAGAGAACCATTAGAGAACAGGTGCCCTGAATGAGAAAAGATTTCAGACCCTGGACCTAGAAGCCTCAGTGTTGATTTATTTGAGAAAACTACAGTATTTAGTACTTGATTCAGGGCAAAAATGGAGTTTCTCCACTCTTCATCTTCAAGTAAAGAAGAATGAGCTTTCCTAACAGACCTTGCCCTGCCAATAGGAATAAATGACTGTGATTTCTGAACGCTCTCAAGGAGACCTGGAGACTCAATATGCAAAATCTCTCATTCTATCATTGAAAGTGCAGCCTTGGATTATTACTGACAGCCAAGATGCAGTTAAAGTAAAGGTCATGCACACTATTGACAATAATAAATTCTAAGATTTGCTATCTTTTTGCTGAGGCCTGCATTAGGCTATGCATCAAAGACCTGTATAAAAATAAAAAAAGAAATGGTTTGCCCTTAGCTAATAAAAAAATGCAATGTACATTTTTCAAGCTTGCTTTTTGAAGGAGCTAGAATAGACCTCTTGTATTTCATATTCTTGTATTTCATATTGTTATCTTTTAAATTAACACAGTGGGTGACCTGCCCACTTAACAGTCAGTATTCTCCTCTGTGCCCACCCTTAATACATTACTGAGGTTGCTTAAAATCATCTTTTGCCAGTGGGTGTAGCATGACAGTATATTTGAATAAAGGCTGGGTGTAAACACTAGCAAGTTAATTCAGTTTTTGGTGTGTAAGCCCAAGGTAAAGAAAAAGGTCTTTCATATTACTGTTATTATTAAATTGCTTGTTTCTAATTGGGAAACAAATATATATTGCTTCAAAACTCAGGGCACATGGTAGTTTTTCTTCACAACTTCTTAGTGAAAAATGGATTAAAACAAAACACTAGAGAAAGAACAAAGCCTAAGAAATAGAGCTGCTCAAGGTTTCAGTTATTGATGCTTAAATGCAGGGAAGAGCAACTTTCTGAAATTAAGTAAGACTTGAAAAATGACTTATAATTTTAGCAATGAAATTAATATATGAAACCTTGCTTTTTATTTTTTAACTTTTGACATGGAAGCACCATTTAGGTCTCTTTCTTTGAATATAATTAATGAATTTGATTCCTATATAGAACAGATTGAGAACCCTGGATATTCACAGCAGTTCTATGATTTATTCAGAGAACAGATAGTCCATAGGGATCTACAGTATAACTTGTCATATTTAGAACTATAGATATACGATATGGAAACCTGATACAGAAAAAAAAAAATCTTTAGAATGAGGGAGAACAGAAGAGTGAAGTTCTTGATCTTCTGTGGTAAGGCTAACAAAGCCTGTGCATACCAAATGTGGGTGTTTTTGCTACAAGAGCATTTTACCAGGGAAGACTGGACAAACACCACCAAGAAGCACAGTTTTCAGCTGATGGTAACACCTTACAACCACTGGTAACTCAGGGAGCTGAAGTGGAAATTGAGTAATGAAAGATGCCACGTTGGATTATCAGTCCCATACGTTATCCCCCTCATGTAGTTTGAGAACAGCAAGGATTCCACAACATGCATATCAGATTTTTAAGTACTGCTGAAATATCTGAGTTTGCTTATGGATGGGTCACAAAGATTCCTGATGGTTGTATTTAATTGTAACTGGAACGGAGAAAGCAGTAGGGAGAGCAGGGTATTTTAAAATCTATTGTTCCTATATCAACTATTAAGTAAACAAACTCATAATTAAGTACTGCTTCAAGCACTGAGAAAGTAATGCATAAGGGACTTTCTATCTCACACATATATAACTTTCTTTATTACAGTTGATTGTTGAGACTCCCCCCAAATGCTTCAATTACACCAGCATTTCTTATTAAATAAGTGAAACAAATAGAGCACGTACAATTTCAAAATAATTTGTATTAAAAACATAAAATTTTTATTAGGCTATCTATTATGGATATAAAATCATTGTTTTAGAAATTTGTATAATTGTAATAGTCTATATGAGAGAAATATGTACTTTTAATTGAATTACTTTAAATTAAGCTTTTAAATTATCCAATTACTACTCAGTTAAATGGAAATCAGTTTGTACAGAGATAAGAATGTAGTCTTGGTCTCGTAGACACTATACATATAAATATAAACTGCAGGATATTTTCAAGGTTTCAAACTATTCCAGTGTTATTTCTGCTGTTATACCTTCCTTACCTTATCTAGTATCTAGTGCTAGTGCTGTAATTTTAGTCACCTAAAACAAATGGAGTGTGCACAGTGAAAATTTCACAAACTGGTATGGAAATACTAAATTCCTACTATCAGGACTAATTTCTTCATCTGCATGATGTGTTGACCTAGTATATGTTAAAATGAGAATGAAAACATCGCAACTTAGCTTTCAAGTCTTTTTAAATTCTAGACTAGAAAGTGAGTTATGACCTGATACATATATAAAAGAAAAAATTCTCATATTTGGCTTAAAAATTTGGTTTGGAAATTACTAAAAAGCTATTATGCATTACTAAGTGATCCAGAATTCAAATGTAAAACTTGCCTAGGTGGGATTGGGACAGCTGGGGCACTCCTGCCTCCGGCCCTTGTGTACAGGCCAGAGTGAGTACATGGGGTATGTGGTCATATGCATTCCATATAAAAACTTCATTGTCTGCAACCTGTGGTTTCAAATGCCAGTACATATTAGGCCAGCATGACAATAACACATTTTCTGTGCTTCATTGCATTTGTTTATGCCACATTTTCTTTAGATTATCCCCTTTTGTCAATCTCTTGCTCGTATTGCCCCATCAAAATGAGCGGTTCCTATGGTAACAGATGTGATTTTCTTCTGTAACAAATGCAGTGAGTTCTGCAGGTGAAGTAGGAAGCCTGTTTCTACATGTTGAACCAGTACCATGTAGTTTGGATTCACAAATCAGGGAGTTTACTTTCCTTTTAACCAGCTCTTAAACAGGCTGAGTCTTAAGCAGCTGAGCTGAGGTCCTGTGAACAAACTGTTTTAATCACCATATCAGATTACAAAAGGAAGAACCAAATTCCACCCTGCCCCCCCATGAAGATCACAGAAATAAATTTCTGTCGCCAAACTCTCCAAGGTAACAGTAGTGAACTCATATCCCCTCAGAGCTCTCCATCTGTGTTACTTACCTCCAATAAATTATACAGTTTGGCTTATCACATTACCATCCAGCTGTTAAATAAATGGTCAAATGTGTGCCCAGAGGTAGACCATCAGTCTGCAAAAAGTCTTGTTCTGCTCCCCATTTTGCAAGAGTGCATCATGCCAGCCTGAGGGATTGATTGCTGACTGTGCTGGTCCTTGTCTCCCCTGTGCTGCTGCTGCAGGATTTGGAGGTGGCTCAAGATGGTGAGGGTGCTCAATGGCTACCTCAACACATTATTGCTTTTTTCAGGCAATTAGGTTTAGGGAACAGCGTGCACTCAAAATGATGTGTGCTGGAACTGCATCTTGGAACTGTCTTTCATCTTATTTAATGGGTCTCTTTATTCTCAATGTACCAGGGAGGCCTGTCAGCTGACCTGTGCTTTGAACCATACCAAGTGAGTTCACAAAGTTCTGATATATTGGAGGCTTTGAGTCTAAACATAATAGTTTTATTTTACTTCTGGGATTTGCCTTCAGTGGGAGGATTGAGGGGTGGGTAGGGAGGAGTTGTGTGTTTGTGTGTTTTACTTTTCCTTCAATTTAATCTTTTAACTTTTATGCCAATTACTCAGTGCCCTAAAATGCCCACCATGAGTCTTGTGGGAATTGATTGAAGTGTGACTGTGCGTGTGACACTCTGATTAGATTCTCTGTGAATTCAAAGTGAATCACAATAACATTTCTGGTTTTGCTTTTGTTTTTCGGTTTTTCGTTTTTTAGGGGGTTTTTTTTTGGTGTTTAGTTTTTTTGTTTGTCTTGTTTTGTTTTGTTGAAGTTTACTACAATGGCTCTGCTTTTAGGCAGGTTATATTGTTTTTGTATCATTAAGGATAAAGTGCTGCTATTTCTTCCCATGTTAGTCTACCACAAATATGTGACAACACATGATAAAACCTTGCCTGTAGCACTTGCTAAGTCTTCAATATTATGTGGCTCTTCCAAGCATGAATATAAGTCTTGCTTCCTTGTGTTTCCTACATACACTTCAGGCATCTCCCTTCTAGAATATTGTGCCTGTTCTTGTTAAGAAGGGTTTTAGATTTGTTTATGTAGGAATCCGGAAGCATTAGTGTTAATTTTTAGTCCATGATCAAACATACTGAGTGTGACATTTTCAATTATGTAGCTTTTTGTGTGTGTTTGATTTTTCAGAGTAGTTCTGCTGTGGCAAGAAAGCTGCCAATTTTGTTCTGCCAGAGGTTCCAGTCTCTCTGTACCTGCAGTCTGCTCTATGAATTCTTTATTTTATTTGTGAATTTTCTCCTGGAATCCAGAAGGGAAGTCTTGGCAAGCAGATGAGGATTTTCTCAGAGTAAGGCATCTAGTGATGCATCAAATTCTCCAGGTCACCACAGTGCTTAACTCTCTGTGTGCAAACCTTTCTTATGTTGACACACATAAAAAGGTGCAGAAAAACAGAGTGCAAGTGCAGGGGCTTATGATACCTTTGGAACAGCTTAAGACCTGTGCAAACTTCTCCAGTACACTCCTCAGGAATCCAGTATCTTCCTTTATATGTGCACCTTGGGAAAAAGCAAACAGTCCACTTACGTAAACAAGAATCTAACAGCGAGTTGTGCCCTTCACCAAGTTGCCAGGTTTTCCTGCTGGGTTTGTGCTCTGACAGTAACTGGTCTTGATGATGTGTCATGACTTTAATTATATTTTAAATATGGTATACTAACAACATTGAGTGCCACTTGTGTGGAGGTGAGTTTTGAAGATAATACATCCAGCTGCAGCCTGCTGGGTTTCTGCAGCTCTTCCTAACACACACGGAACCAAGATGGTAATGGAGATAGTATCAGTAGCAGGATCTGATGATATTTTATCTCACCAGATATAGAAACAAAACACATCCAAGGAATTCTGGCTCATCTGTCACTGAAAATCACTGAATACAGCAACTTTACATTTCCACTTTTTCAGTTGCATTTTCAGTGTTCTGGATGTTGAGCAGCATGTGGCTGGGACCTGATTTCCCCTGGAAGAATACAGGCTGTTATGAGCCAGAGGGCTAGTCAATAACTAAAATTGTATAGTAAAAGCACACCTGAATCTGTTTTGAGTTCCCTCCTTGCTCTAGAGAATGACATAGCCAAAGCTAGCTGGTATGTTTTAGTGTCTGTATGCAGGGAGCTGCTTATTACATTGGCAACTTCTCAGGCTCCATAGGCCTAAGGATTTATCTGTGAGTTATGTCACAGAGATTAATGTCTTTGCAAAAAATTAATTCCCAGATTTTTACAGTTGTATATTGTAGTGGAATGAGCTTGCTCTTTTGAAAGTTTTACACCCCTTTCTGACATTCATCCTGTTTAACAACATTGTGCTGTTTTCTCCTTGGACAACTAAGTTTTGAATCATCCTTTGGTGTTTTGGGGTTGTAGCATTCTGTAGGGTATTTCACATTTTCAGTTTTGTGTGTCATGCAAATGCAGCAGCTTCCCTGCAAGACACAGACATATTTTCTGCCCCTTTGTTTGTGCCCTTTTGACAGGTAAAGGGAACTTGAATGCTAGTATTTGAAAGAAATTAAGGGGAAAACCAAAACTCAGTTCTACAAAAAAATTAAGTTTACAGTTAGGTAGTAAATATTAATGAAGCTGTATTTCTGTTTAAACTCAGCTATAAAATATTATTCCAAAGTAAACTGTGGAAAAGGACAGAGGATACACAGAGGTGTGCTCAGAACACTGTACACTGAAAAAAACCCAAAAATCCTGAGTGTGAGGAATTAGGAACTGTTTCTGTATTTGACCGCCTTTTTGTTCTACACTATAGATTGCAATATATATGTATTAAAATTTACAATAGATGTTTTGTCCTTTAATGTGTTTGTATTGATATAAAATATTTTTATCAATATATCATGTCCAAATATGAAATCCCGCATTACTTATCAAAGTAGGTAGTAGTTACTCTTTTTTCCTTTATACTTTAAAGAAATCACTGTGGGGATATGAGACTCCCTAAAAGTGGAATAAATGCAGATAGTTATGTTCTCAGCATAGCTGGGTAACTTCTTTGTACACACACCTGACTTGAAATGATCTAGCCAGTTGTTATTAGTTAATACTTTAGTAACTTAATTGTAGGAGAACATCAGGATTTAATTCTGCTTGGTGTCTGTACAATACTGTGGAAGAAAGAAATTTTTTGTCTGTTTTTATTCTAGTCAGCTGATGGAAATATATGCCTATTTTCCATTTTTGAATGCAACACTTCATACACTTCCCCAAGCAGGTGATACGAATGAAGCCAACAATTTGGGATTTGCATATATAAAATGCAAACAGCCTTTTTGAAGGGTGTGACAAAATACTATCAAAGAACTAGTATATGGGTGGGAGATAAACTGCTTTTAAGCATCACAGTGGAGATTATTTGTGGACTTATTGTACAAAGAAGCAGCAAAGTAACTCTTGTATATCCTAACATTTAAACAATAATTTGCAGGGTGGTGCTGACAGGCTTATGAAAACAGTTTTTCTGTTGCATTCAGCTGCTGTATTTGTATATTTCTGGAGTCATTTTGCCCTGATTCTTCACTTTTCATGCATGGGGAAATTTTAACACAGGAAACAAACTGTTTGTATGAGGAAGAGGTGCAGGTTCAGGGCTACTTAGATCAGAATACGCTGATGTACAGAGTAATTCCTCAGACTTTGGTGGACGAAGGTTCTTCTGAAGAGGTTTTGCATTTCTTTGTTGGGGTCTTGGCTCATTCTTCCAGGCAAAATATTCACAGGTGAGATTTTCACCTGCCCTGGGGCATATTTCCCACTGCTAAGCAGTGAGTACTTGTTACTGTAGAAACTGCCTGGTTTTCAGCAAGCAATGCAGTGTTTGTGAGGTCAAGAGAGGCATCAGGCAACAGATGACTTTCTAAGCTAGCAAAAGAGAGATCCCAGCCACAAATTGCAGGTTTTGAGCAATAGGCTTTTTCAGAACTGCTTATGTATATTTTTAAATAACTGCTGGATAAAATTCAGAAATACTCCTGAAATCAGGTCCCAGTACAGCAGACTGCTTTCGCAGTCTAGCAACTGCTGGGGGGAGAAATTCACCCTGCTTTTAATCTCATCCCTGGCACAACCTGGAAACAACTGCATGTTGTGCACTTCCAGGGTGAGGAGTTGGTACACTCCTCTTCACCCAGGCACATTCCCCAGGTCACCTCATAGATCCATACCAAGGAAAGACCTGAACAGAAGGAAAGGAAACCTGGGCTGACAGGTTGGTGGGAACTGCAGCGGGGTCCAGCCACAGCCTGGCCATGTGCTTGCTGGGATCAGACCTGCAGCCTTGCTGTGGGAATTACAGACCTTGGGGGTAACCAAAGGTATGGTCAGGCTTTGGAAATGGCTTTGCCTAGTCACTAAATCACTGGGATTTGGGCTGAGGCACTTCTGAAATGGGCAAAAAGGGGAGATGTCTTTAGGCATTTAGTCATTTAAGGGAGATGCTTGGTCTGTTCTCTCAGATGGGTGCAGTTCAACCAGCCTTGTTCTTTAGGAGATGCATTGTTTTGAGGATTGATAATGTTTGTACATTTTTGAAAATTACTATTCCAGGATGAAAATGCTCACATAAACCTGCATGAAAAAAGCAATAGCCATGTTAAAAAAGAATAGGCTTCAGAAATGAAGTCAAGACATCAATCCTTTCTTAATAAAGGATAATTAATTCCCCTTATAGAATTTGGCTTCTAACAGATTATAAATGCATTTTACTCTAAAGACTAATTTAGCAACTGGGTCAGTGGCTACAATAGCATCCTTATCAGTTATATGATGGATAGAAGCACCTGACACTACCTTTGCTCTTTGAAAGGTTTTCAACAGATTCCTTTGTCATTTTGAGACTGCTTTCGATCCTTAGCTTTCAAAAACAATAAAACGTGTAATGACTTTGTAGCTGCTAATGCTGCATATTTATTAAGAACAAAAAAGTAGCCTACACTGAAACAAAATAATTTCATTTATTATTATTATTAAGAAGGGTACTAGTATTTCCTCATAATTATTTAACTTAGTTTAAATGAAGAATGGCCTATGTTCAAGGAATCTGGGGTAAGCAGAGCATCCCATTGCTTTTTTTTTTTTTTTTTGGAATGGGGATGAGAATAGTATGTTTCTTTGTTTCTTCAGCTGTTTTTAAGGCAAAATATTACAGTGTGCAATTTTAGAAAGGATACTAAAGTGATTATTTTTTGGGGGTAATAAAGAATAATATTTACAGGTTTAATTATTTATAAAAACTAATGCCTGAGCAATGTGGCTCTGACTGTGGTTGAGCCAGGTATAAACAGACATTTCACTAGCTTTCTACATGCAGTTGTCAGTGTAGGTTAATCCAGGCCTGACACAACCCTCAGATTCACTCTAGGGCCTCTCAGCACAGATTACCCTTGTTATGAATGGTGTCAGGCAGTGTGATGGCTTTGTGTTCGTGATGTAACACCACCACTGCAGGTAGCAGAAGCTGCCACTTATTTTATTCTAGCTTAGGAACTTGAAACACATTTTATAAAAGCCCAGAACCAAAAAAGAACCTCAACAAACCCACAAACAAACAACATAAAAACATAAATATTTTTTTTCTTTTTTCATTTTTTTTTTAATGGGTATATCAGCCATCATTCATAAGTGAAAACTTAGACTGTCCAGGTTCACAGACTTTATCAGTTGTAAACTAGTTTTTGCAAAACCAGGTAAGTTCTCAGTGAGTTAATTCTGTCTTACTGAACTAAGCCTTTAAATTATGTAAAAATTTAATGTGTTGAAATTGCCAAGATACATTCCAGAAAGGCTTAAGACGACTTCATTCTTGAAGGTACTGATTTGTTCTATCATTGTATTTTTTAGGTGACTGCAACTGTATGATACTTGCATAATATAAAGCAAGGTATATAACTGTTGTGGTTTAGGAACGCTATTCCCCAATTTGTGTCTGCACCAAAGCACTCCAAATCAGGAGCTGCTTGCTCACTCCCTCATCCCCTTTCCCTTTCCCCTGCAGTGGGATGGAGAGGAGAACTGAAGGCACAAAAGTCAAAGGTTACAGCTTGAGATAAGAACACTTTACTGGAAACAGCAATGGAATAAGCAAACCAACAACAGCAGCTACAATATCGACAACACAGGGAACCGATGTTACCAAACTTCTCCTTTCATCATGCTCAACCACCCCTTCCCTGTCCCTAAAAAATGACCAGAGGTTGTGTAAAATACCCTCTGTGCCTAAGCATGTCCCCCCTGGCTACTGCAAAAATTAATCCCATTGTGGCCAGAATCATGGCATTACCCTCCCCTTATTCTATAGTATTTGCTTCATGCTCAAATCCTACACCTTCTAGCTATATTTATATATACATATAGACACAAGGTGACATTTCCACAGTCAATGGCTGTCCCTCCAAGGTGTCTGTTGAGTTCATTCAGTCTATGACTGAGTTTTATCCATCCTAGAGGTCATCCAGGGCAGGAGGGCTGATGTGGTGTCAGCTGGACATGATATTGCTGCATCAGGAGTTTACAACTGGTTTATCTGGAGCAGTCTGTGCACCTCATGTACATACATGGTAGTTATGGCAGACAGTGGCAGCGTCATTCAGCATCCTTTGTATCCCTAACTCCATAACCCTAGATGCTGTTCTCAAATCTCCCTGGGTCCATTTTGCCAGAGACTCCAGGAAGAAGGGACCGTTCTCCCTGGCTGTAGTGTAAAGCACATTTTTCACATCCTGTCCTGTCCTGAACTGTCCGAGGGCTACTCCCAAATCTCCTCTTTGATTTGTTCAAAAGTGTAGCAGGGTATCAACCCCACAAGAGCTTATCTGTTGTTTGTTAACCTGCCAGATAAACCAAACAGGATGAGCTGCCCTGCTGTCATTTTGGTGCCATGGGGTTAACACTGCTCTGGCATCTCCCAGCTTCCAGTAAACATCTTCCTGTTGAAGTGAGATCCATCAGGATAAGCCAAATTTTTGTCTGACAGACACCTCACTTTATAAACTTAAAAGCCACACCAAACATTACTGGAGTATGGTTTTTCCATTTGAAAATAACTTTTAAGTTTCTGCCCTTGATCCATAAGATGCAACTTAAGTTGCTCTTAACAATGATGCAGTGTATAATTTCAATTACACTACACAACACTTCTTTCATGCCATCTTTCTCTAGAGGAATCCAGACAAAGAGAGTATGAGGATTATATAATGTTTATACTTTATTTGAGAGGCTTTTTCAGTTCATAACAAGGTATCTGGGACACAAATGGGAAAATCATTGCCACTGGTATTCTTACTGCTGCTAGTTTATCTTCTAATTTTATTTTTTAATTGATGGAGAAAATTTGCTCAAAATATCTGTATCGGTCTTTTGACTTATTTGTCCTTCTTAAGTAAACAGATCTGACATCAGCTGAGATTTCTAGAATGAAACTGGTTGCCCAAAACTTCCTGTAGGATAAGTGGAAAATTTAGATCTATACCATGCCATGAGACATCTTTATTTGAGGTATTAGCTCAGTGGTTAAATGAACCTTGAAATAAAGTCCTTTTTCTCTTTTGTCTTGTGGCCACAAAGAGAACATAAGGAGACAAACTAAGATGTGTGTATCTACAGAGTCTGAAGCTAGGCCTAGATTTCACCTCCAGCACCATCCAAGCTTCTGTCATATTGGTGCAACACTTTGATTTTCAGAATCTGTGCATTGTCTTTCTATGAATCTTAGATGGAGGCTGTTAAACAATTTTTTTCTTCCTGGTTTAGGGAAAAAAAAACCATGGATTAGAACACAAAATATCAGTTAGCTTAGAAAATATTTGATCCCAACCCATAATACTATACATATAATATGATTAGTAATAACTAAATATGTCAAAGGATAATACAGCTCTTTGCTTTCTTTTATTGTATCTGAACTTGCACATCAGCTGTGGAAAATAACACTTTCTGCAAATATGTTCCATGTCTTCTAGAAGATACAAAACAAGAACATCACATTTGACAAGCTGGAAAAATGGATTCTTTTCTATTATTATTAAGGTAAGATTATGCTTTATTTCAGTATTTTAGAAGTTAGTTTATTTGTAAATCAATGAATGACCTCAGCACTTTTAAATTGTTATCTACCTCAATAACTAAAAAACCAAAAATGCGATAGAGCTGGATTACTTTCCACTACTCTGAGAAAAAATAGAGCAAAGATAAGCAGCGTTGGGAAGAACCTCATGGAAAAAGCCCTTAGTTTCCATAGGGGTACAGTCAGGAAAGCATATCAAATGTACAAAGGATGCCCCAGAATACCATTCTGTTCACATCAATATAGGCTGGTATAACTTCTGAGCTCTTCAAATTAAACTCTGTGCTTTGTCATTTACAGTGTGGTGTTGTGTAGTATAATTCAAAATGAGAGAAGTTTATATACTTGTCATTCAAACCTACCTGTTAAAAAATACGCCTGTTTCAGTTACTCTGAAGGCTTCTTTTAAAAAGTTCAGGACTTGCCTAAAATTCTGATATGAATTTTATAAACTGGGTTTGTGTGTGTGTGTGTGTGTATGTACAAATACATGGCCAACCGTGGAACAATCTATAATCTAAACTGACCTTTAACTGCTTTGCCTGGTGCCCTGAAGCACTGGTCCTGCTCATTATTGCTGTTTGACATTTTAAACATAGCCTGAGAACTGAACAGGTAAATGACAATTAGATGACTGATGATATAAAATCAAATCTTATGATTCATTATAAGAAGTGAACTTCAATTTCAAGGATGTTTTTTTAAGAAAACAACAATCAGGCTTTCACAAGATAAAATTGCCACTTATGTATCTGACAAAACCAGGGATCTCTGATTTTAGTGGTATACCAAGAAAAATATTCTGGATAATTCAAGAAATGGAAAAATTTGACTGTTAAATTTAATTTCTAATAACTGCAGCTTGACTATTGATACAATTTTAATTATCTTATTAAATGTAGTTTTAATGATTTGTGATTTAAAAATATCTACTTGTGTGTGTGTATACAGGAATCAGCATACATGCATGCATAGGAATTCCCTGGAATGCTCCGAACTACCTCTGTATAAAATGTTACATATTGCCCCACTGCTTGCAAATGCCTGAGATTACAATGTTTATGTTGGAGCTTGAGATCATATATGCCCCCTTCATTGATAATATGAATAACCTGCATGCACATACATGCGCTAGGCTGTTAGAAGCACGTTCCTGAGGCTGCAAAGTTACCCATCTCGGATTTATGAGGAGTTAAAATGGCTGCACAACCTTAACCTACTCCAGATGTGTGTGTGTTTGATACACTTTTATGGGAGCAGCCACTGCTATCTTTTGTCTCAGCAATCCCCTGTGATGAGAAAGGATTGTATATTCTTTTAGTGAAAACAAAATTAATATTTTCCTTTGTTATATTTTTTCTAGGGAGTGACCTGCACAATGATAGTTACTTATCAATTATGTCTTATACCGAAGACAATTTAAAATTTATTGACCAACATTTTTGGCCAACTTTAGTATAATTTCAGAGTTCTTCACATGCAATAATTAATTTGGTGTCTCAATTTAGTGTTATATTTTACCTCAGTGTTTCTGCAATTCAGACAATAGAATCAGGAAATAAAATAGAAACAAAGCTGAGGATACACAGTTAAAGCATGTCTATAGGAAATTAATCTCTAACAGGTTGTCTGGGCATGTCCTCAATAGTTGTAGTGTTAGACTGTGTTTTCCATTTATTTAGTCCACTATGATTTTTTTTTTTGATTTTTTTTTTTTTTGTGAATTTTGATTGTAATTTGTAAGGATATGATGCAGTCATGTTGTGATAACCATCTCCTTGAGAAGTGTGAAATGACCATGAAAAAGAAATGAAGAATTCCATAGTCTGGGTCTCAGTTTTGGGAGACATTTCTCACCTACTTTTGCTTTCACCTGACAGCACTATGGAAGGATATGGGCCGTGTTGTCTTTGCTGTATCAAACACTCCCACCCATAGGTATATTTGAGGATAAAGTGAGACCTTTTGGATTGCCTAGCGAACCATGTTGAAACAGTAGAGTCTGTCATAATGCATTATGATGACATATTTTGAGCAAGGTACCTACAAAAGGCTGAAAGGCTCAGGGGAGACCTTATCACTCTCTACTTATACCTCCCTGAAAGGAGACTGCAGCCAGGTGAGGGGCAGTCTCCTCTCCCAGTGAACCAGCAACAGGACAAGAAGACACAGCCATAAAATGCACCAGTGGAGGTTTAGGTTGGACATTAGGAGGAATTTCTTCACAGAAAGGATGATGGGGCATTGAAATAGGTTGCCTCTGGAGCAGGTAGAGTCACTGTCCCTGGAGGTATTCAAGAAAAGTCTGGATGTGGCACTTTGTGCCATAGTCTAGTTGACAAGGTTTGTTAGGTGGTGTTAGGTTGGACCTGATGATTTCAAGCAATTTTTTCAACCTAGTTGATTCTGTGATTCTATATTTGCTTAGAGACCAATTGGCTAAAATTATCCTGTGCCTTATGATATTGCTGTAAAACACAGACATTTTTCCTAATTACTATTAGAAACACACACACACAAAAGCAAGGCCTAAAGGTCTCAATTTGCCCATACTTTCTATGTTGTCTATTCGGTGCCAACTGTTATCTGCATATTAATTACATACCTTTAAATTGTGTATAAAAATTATTCTTTGACATTTTCAAGAGGACATATCTCATTATATTCACAAAAATTCAGTGCATGAAATTGTGCTGGTTTTAGCTGGTAGATAGTTAATTTTCTTCAGAGTGGCTGGTCTGTGGCTGCGTTTGGATTTGTGCTGAACACAGGATTGATAACAAAGGAATGTTTTTGTTATTGCTGAACTGTTGCTCTCTGAATGAGACTCAAGCCTTTTTACCTCCCCCTGGCACTGAGAAGTCTGGGGGTGCAGAAGACATTGGGAAAGGGAGGCAGATGAGGCAGCTGACCCAAGGGATATTCAAGACCATAAGGTGTCATTCAGCATTTGAAAGAAAGGGGGAGGTTGTTTGGGGGGCCGCTGACTGGGGACTGGCCAGAGAGATTGTTAGTGGTTAGAGAAATTGTCTGTTTGCATGCTTTGTCTTATTTTCCTTTTCACTACAATTTGTTATTATTACTATTTTATTTAAATTATTGAGCTACTGTTTTCTCAAACCATGAGTTTTCTCACTTCTCTTCTAAATCTTTTCTTCACACCCCTACCCTCCTTCCTCTCCAATTTTTTGGGGGCAGGGGAGTGATACAGTGTCTTTGTAGGGCTTAGTTGCTGGCTGGGGTTAAAGCATGGCAGTCCCTTTAGGCACTTTGTTTTGAGATAATAACAGATTGAGCAGAGTGTATTAGAAGACATTTTTGTTTGTTAATGATTTCAGGTCAAGATATTGATTCATCTGCTCTCAATATTTATTTGGTCTGCACTGTGCTTGGACATTTTGCTACATGTCAAAGATTGTTGTTGGCTTTTGCAGTTTGCTGTGCTCTGTAGTCATTAACGGTGTTTTGCCTGAGAAATTTGTTCTTTAAAATACTGACCTCAAGCTTACTCTGGTATTTGGGCTCTGTACTAAAGCCATTAATGGCAGTGCTTCCAGTACTGTCTGATGGAAACAGTTAACAAGTACTTCTTCCTCTGGGAAGCTTTTGTGGAGAAAATACAGGGCAACATCTTGGCTACCTTCTGTGATATTCTCTCCCTTGTTATAACTTCTCAGTATCTTGAACATTCTTCGGTAGTTACAGTACTAATTTTGATATTTCTTAGACAAAACCCAAGCAATATTCCTAACATTAACAAGTAATGTAAAAATTACCCAGACCACACAAGAGTATGGTCCACATTGTGTGTAGGCAAATATGGGCAGGTACCTAAAGAATTTCTCACCTACAAAGGCCTGGAACTTCACTTCCAAACTACATGATCCTGATTAAGTGATAAGATGTTTGAAAATGAAAAATATTCTGTGGCTTTGGACTATACCCAGTCCGAAGAGGTGCTTACCACACTGTGCTGGGCTCTGGCCAGCATCTACGAAACACTGCTCAGTGTTATGCAAACATTATAAAATACACACACCACAGACCATATGGTCTTACCCCAGGTCTTCACTGACACCAGCTCAAATGTATTTCTGAGTTAGAGTTGTGCAGTAATACATTGAGTATTATTTTGTATTAAAACATAGCTGGCTGGTAAGCTAGTATTAAACCATCTGCTAACAGACTGGAGTTTGAAAGCATGTGAAGACATTTGCCTTTCCTCCTGTGGGGTCACAGAAAAAAGGCTGTTTCCTGGTGTCAGGGAGGTTCTGTGGAAGAGACTTAACTCCAGAAGTAACTCCTTGCAGGTGTAACCATGAAGATAAACTCCATATTCTGCTGTGGGCATGGTCTTGTTCAGAGAAGACAGAAAGCTTGTAGAGAACATGGAAGGCTTGTAATTCCTTAGAGGTCTAAAGCCTCTTTCATATAAAGCTTCAGGTGTACCTCAGTTAGATCATCAATCTACTCAAATAAGTTCCCTTTGCAGTTTTGGCAGGTAGGGGAGAGAAAAATAATGCACAAGCATATGGGTAGAAAGAAGCATTAGAGAGACCACAGTGAGTGTACTAAAATATGTCAGGGAATACAGTGCACTAAAGCTGTTGAGAATTGGACAGAATCTGGAAAAAAGAATTCTTGGAGGGCTTTTTGAAGATTTTTTTTTTTATTAAAATATGTATGCTATTTGGTGGTGTCTTTTCTCTAAAGATGCAGCAAGATAAAATGAGAGAAACTTGAAGATGGAAGAACTGTTTGGTTTTGTTACTCAAGTAGTATACTTCTGATAGCTAAAAATAGCCTTGGAACATCTTACAGAATAATGCAATGCATTCTGCGTTGCTCTCATGCTTAGAGGAAGGATAGGGAATTACATATTTGGGTCTCCTTAGCTCTTGAGGGTTGACACAGCTGAAATTATATATGGAGAAGTGCTGCTGCACTCCATGAGTATACCCAGTTAAGAAATTCTAAAGAAAAAAATGGACTTCTGGTGCACTTACTTTTGCATTCCAGTAGCAGTCAACATGTATGAAGCCAATATGTGACTTCCTCACAGAAAAAAGAGGTTATGGCCAGATATATTTATGGTATCTAAATGTTAATGCTGCTATTTATACTTTGATTGCAAATTTGTCCTTCTGAACATGGATGTCTACAACATCATCAGCCTGTCTGTGGGAAAACTGATTACTGCTCACTGTATTCGTGTTTCCATAATGCCAAGATGTAGAGAACACATTTCTCTGAAGCAGGTGTTGAACTTACTTCTGCTTCATGTTTGGAATTTGTGTGTATTCATTTTCTTCTTTCTATACAGAAATATGCCACTTACAAGACATTTACTGTGCATTCCACCTACCGTCACTTTGTTACTTACTATACTTTCATTACTGCCAAGATTAATTACAAATCAAATCTTCTAAATATGTATTAAGCATTTTAAGGATGAAGTATACCTTTGTTTTCAGTTCACAATACTGCTTGCTTCTGTTTGGGCTCACCCCAGACATAACAAACTATTATGGATGAGCAATTACATACAGTACAGGTTTACTGGTTACTTATAAAAGTATCTGTCAGATGAATAATTATCTATAAACAACATATTTATCAGGGGGCACCTCAGTGGCAGCTCAGAGAAGACAAATATAGTCAGCCTCTTAATTTTCTGTTTTATTGTTGAAAATTTCTTGCGCTCACTTTAAAATCAGTTTTCCTCACTAAGAGGAAGAGGAGTTTAACAATTTAGGGGTAATTTATTTTCAGTTTCTTTGGATCATCAGAGGTGTATGAATGTCAAACTGGTGAATAAATCTGAGACAAAATCCTGAACTAGAGAAGTTTCATTCTTGGCAGAGGTGATGAAATATCCTTGCTGGGAACTGGAGGCAGGAGTGGGTGCAAATAGGGTGTTGACTCATCTTTAATTATGGCACAGTATATCTTGTCATTATGGTGTATCACTGTATGCTGATTGCAATCACTGTTTCACCAGGGCACAAACAGATTTTTCTTAGCTCCTTTCTTGAACATAGATGTAGGTGCAGGAGACCTGTCTCCTTTAGTGATATGGTGGTGGTTGTTTCATACAATTTCCTGTTGCTTGTTATAGGAACCATCTCCAGAGCTTCTAACTAAGGAAGGGCTGCTTGAGAAGTGTTGTGGAGAGCTGAGAGGAGAAGGCAGAAGTGTGGCTGAGGGCAAAGGAATGGGAAGGTCCACTCTAAGTTCACTACTTGGCTTTCTTCATGTAAGGTGACTGGATGATGGAATAGTAGAAGCAAGCTGTAGGAGAAGCAAAGCAAAAAAGGGGAGAAAGGTGATGATAAGAGCAGCAAAGGAGAAAAGCAAGGTAGCTGTATGAAATAGTTTCAGTCATTCCATGTCCAAATAACATTATTTTGACTCTTTTGTTGCTGTTGTTAAGGACAAATCTATTGCATTGAAGCATTCCTTTCAATATGCCTACATACATATGTAGCAATTTGCAAATGTCTCGAAAATCCAACCTATTTGTGAGGCGTGATACTGCATACAAACAGAAATCACTCAATATGCATTCTTTGGTAAGGCACCTTGAATGGAAAATGAATCTTCATGAGTTACTACTCAAACCTGTGTTTTTCTCTTTGCATATGCAACTAGACTATCACTCCTGATGACTTTAAAACAAGGGTAGGGAGGAAGAAGACAAGAGGACAGCAGACATCTTTAGATCAAGACTTTTCCTTACCATTAAAGTGATAAATTCCTATTGGTAAGTTGTTCTTTTCTGCTGTGCTTATATAATTTTATTTACTCAAGTGTTACTGGTTTTCACAATGCTGTTCTTGCAGCCTTTTAGAGTAGCTATCCTCATTTGCCTTCCTTATTCCAGAGTGAGAAAAAGAATTTAGAAAAGTAACTCGCCACTGCTAAGGTTCATTTAGCAAACTTTGGATCCCTATTATAGTTTGCCTTCTGGCTGTCTCCCTGTCTGGCATGCAACACTGTATCAGCCAGTTGCTCAGAGAAGTATAATTGGCATATTGAAAACAGCAGCAGAAAACAGCTTCAGGTCTGAATTAAGGCTTCAAGTTTTACAAACAACAGTCAAACGTGTTTTTATAGGTTTTCAAAGATATTTCTAGCAGATAGGAACACTTGTGTATCCTACACAAAATCAGTAGGAGAGCCATAAGATTTTTTCCCTGTCTCATGTAGTGTGTGTTTATATGATTTTAGTACTACCTTTACAGTTTGAGAATCTTTATGTTGCATGGTTGAACAATATGAGCTACAAATTAGATGATAATTATTCCAGCCTTCATAGCTAGGCAAATGCTGAAGAATATACATAAACCGTAATCCATCCATGGCAGCTGATGTACATCTTCTAATGCAGAGAAATACAATTATAATTAATGTACAGTTCATGTAGCCAATGGAATAAAAGTAAATTTCTAGAGCAGCTACTTGAAGCTTCAAGTCAATTATCAGCCAATTCTTCATTCTTTCTAGTTTACTTGAAGCATTTGTTAAAAAAACCCAAAAAAACATACGAAATATTTTTAACTTGTTTGTCCCTGAAAAGGAAAGCAAGCAGCTGAATATGCTGACAGCAAGGGAACCTTAAAATTGTCTGATAATTTACTGTAGTAAGTGCAGATAAGTAGCCTGGGGTTGATTAGGTACTTCTGATGTTAGCAGGGTTTCTGATCCTAGCAATACAGCTTTTTAATAATTTGAAAACTGAGAACAGTTTATCATTTTAATACTGTAACTGATAAACTATATTTGTGTTCTTTGTGGATACTGGACCTATTATTTTATACATATGATCTGATACAGATTCAGAAGAAAAGATCCCTTAAGCTGAAATGCTGGAAATTTTGAAATATCAATACTTATTCTACCTTGTACTGCCATTGTTTCTTTTCCCAATATTAACCTACCCTTCAACATCCATCTCCTCTCTTCAAGAAACTGTTGATACTGCAAACAGTGAATCACCTATGTGAAAGGCAGGCTTAGTGGAACACCTTGGCTAATCTTCATTCCAAAATGAATAATTATTTGCAAACTAGTCTCAATAATGTCAAGTTAAGCCTAAACCACAGCCTTTCAACAACCCTTTCCTACCCTGCTTATCAGCTTTTCGACATATTGGTTTGGTTCAAATGTTTAACTTAAAATATGCCACCTACAGCTAAGCCTTCTACATCCTCTTTTGTTTTTTTTAGCTAATGGGAATAATTGATCCTTTTCTTCTGTATATCACCCCTTTATGTGTTTGCAGGCATTCACATCTATACACAGTCTTTTTTATGTGCTAAAATAAACACACCTTGTTATCTTAATCTTTCTTTTTATCCCCACCACATGGTTGAGATTTTTTGCTTCTCTCTTCTAAATTTTCTCAGATTTTTTTTTTTCTTTGAAATGTGTCTATATACTGCTTTAAATGAGATTGAGTTATTGCAGGAAAAAGTAATGAGCTGGAATTCCTTTCATATTTTTCTGTTCTGACAATGTGATCTTCAGTTTGGGGGCTTGGGAGTTTTTTGGGTGTTCTCTGTTTGGTTGTTTGGTTAGTTTTTTAAATCAACATGAAGACACTCATTATTCTAATAATACTTCTAACTCTTGCTTTGCATGGTTTCAGATGCTGATCAGACTATACATTCACTTACTACATCCTTGCTCTGTTTTCTGCCTTCACTTTGGGTGGTAAATGGTAGATGCATAGAGTCCCAGCAGTACTTTTTTGTAGAGTCTGCCCATCAAAGTGAGTCCCAGTCCAGAAATAAAGTCACTTCTAGTCCATTCCCAGGTGCAGATGTGTTGCATTTGGGGAGGATTGAGGAAGGTACAGACACATGTGAGGCGCCCAAAACACAGAGGTTATCTTTACCCATCACTTGTGGCATTTTAAGATACTTCAGAATAATATCACGTGGATTTTCAAGTTTTCACTGGGGTTCATAATATTATTAATATCAACATTTTTGACTGAAGGCTGGATGGTGACAATTGTGTGGAACTTACTGATTCCATAGCACTGAATAGAAGAGTGTGTGCAGGTTGTATTCTACACAGTATCAGTTCAGAGTTAATGATAAGAGCCCTAAACTGGTCTGGTAATCAGGCCAGTCATCTTGCAGTGTAGGGCAGACTCATTAATAAATTCTGCTTATTAGAGATTATAGTTTACTGATAAGCTTCTTAAGTGAAGTTTTTTTTTCCTTCTTGCAATACTGTATAAGTTTTATCAATAGAAATACAAGACTGGAGCCACACAGCCATTCTGTATTGAATTTCCCTCCCTGCTGACACCAATGAACTGCAGGAAAAGGCAGTTGTAATGTGAAATTTACTTTCCTCCATATCATTTTGAACAAAGAACTCTTTTTATATAATATTGAAATTAAGACATTGCCTTACAGCTGATGTTAAGATGCTAGGAGAGAATATGAAGTATACCAAAGCTGCTAGAAACTAATCTAAAACTTTGCAGTTTTGGTGTTTCCCATGGATATATGGAATGAAGCTATCAAATATTAGTGAAGTACAATAGGGGGTTTTAATAAGTTGTCCTTATATTGTAAAAGAGACACAAAATAAGTATTGTCCTGGGTTGATTATGATGTTAAATTGTATCCCCATTCGTCCACCTAACCCAGACACAGGTTTTGTATTCTTAAAATTCCATCTGAGAGTAAAAGTGAGTGGAAAAGAAGCACCGAGTCTGTTATCAGAGACTGTACTGGCTCCCCCCGCATCGGGAGTTTTGACTACAGCACAGACAGACAACAAGACACAGATCGCCTTGGCTTTCCAACTAGCCGGGGCAGAGAGCTCTTCCTGGACTGTTTTCTTTCCTTTTTTCTGAAACGAATCGAACCTGCTCTGGACTGGGGACTCGGGGCAGCACCGGGAGCTTGCACCCGTGGACTACCGGGAGCCCAGCCTGGGCAGCGGCATTTTCCAGCGCCAGAGGGACTGATAACAGAGCGAACACCCACAGGAAAGAGACCCTCTGAAGTTTGTCATCTCTTCTGAACAGCGAGAGGTTTTGTAATTTGATATCGTTCATTTTTGTGCTGGGTAGTGCTGTGCCTGTGAAATAAACAGGTTTTTTCCACTTCTCTCAGAGGAATCTCTTCCCGAACCGGTTGGGGGTGGGAGAAAAGGGCCACGTGGGTTTGCTTCCCGGGGGGAGCCCCACTGGAGGTTTTCTCCCAAATTTGCCCTAAACCAGGACAAGTATGTCTCTATTGTCCCTTGTTTACCCTGCTTAGAGAAGTATAACGAAAACCTCTGAAGACCTAATCAGCCTCTTGCTGGTATTTCAGTCTAATTTATATCCTACCAAATTGTATGCACTGTTAATGTACTCTGTGACATCTGTTTTATTTCTTTACTACAGACTACACATCTAAGTAAAAGTACAGTGGGTATTTTAGTACTTGAAGTGAAAAACTTCTTGGATAGTTGGAATCTGAGACTACTTTTTCAAAGTGCAAGGTGAATAATAAAAAAAAAAAAGAGCTAAAAACATTTTATATAATTGAATTCTCATTCCAAATAAATATATTATCATTATTTTAAAAGGAAGGAATTCAGGAGGGGAAAAAAAAAGCTTCCTTAACTTTCCAAATTGGTAAAATTAAATATATAAATTTGTTACCTGGCTCTTGAAAGATCTCATACAAACATCTCCCTAGTTTTCTTCTATCTTCAGGGCTGGAGAGAGTTACTAATCTATCAGAAACTAACTGATGTCAGAATCTTGAAAAGTCATGAGCTTTGAGACAGTTCAGACTTTCAAGTTCTGCTCCATCTCTAATGTTTAATACATACAGTTTTATACTCTTTGGAAGTCAAAATACACACTTGAAATACTAGACTCAAATCGTTCTGAAGTGTGTGACATGTCTCTCTGGTAATATATAGCATTTTGGAAGTGCTTTGGGCCTGAATGAATATATGAATGTAAGGAACTGAGGCAATCCAAAGGGAGTAACTCCTCATGTGTGATAATCTGCTGATCTCGTTTGAATGAAGATGGAAAGCTTATAAGCATTTTGGAAATGTGACAAATTTGGAAAAAAATAGTTTAGACATGTCACATGCTGAAGACCAGTAACTGAACTTTTTAATGATGAAGATGAGAAAATATTTCCATATGTATTTCCACTACTTGCCTATATGCCCATATGCAGAAAGTGTGGCATGACTGCAAATTACTTTGTGAAATTGACCATTTTTATCAGATACAGTCTTATAAATTTTTTGTATTTGCATATTAGTATTTAAAACTCAAGCTTTCAAAATAATTACAAAAAAATTTGAAGGCTGTTTACCTTAAGAAGACAGCTTGTAAGCAAGGTGTTAAATTATAGAATAGCAAGAAGTTCAAGAGTAAAAACAGGAGATGTCAAGTGGAAAAGTAGACGCCTGACCACATCTCCAGCACATTACTGTGCTGCAGTAAAAACTAATTATACCACTGGACTAGAAAGCAAGGCATTTGGAGTGTACATCTGTCTCTGCTAACCTTCTTGTGCACATGACCTGTGGGTTAGTCCTTCCATATGTGTGAGATTTTTTTCCTCATCCCCTGCTTTAATCACTTACCTGGTAGATCCTTCCCAGACAAGGATTGTTGTTTAATGCATTAGCATCTGACTCAGGAGTGCTGCAGTCTGCAGGAGTGACCTGGACCTTTCCTAGAGCTCCCAGAAACCCAGACTGGCCCTACCTGTGGCAGCCTGAAGTATAAAAAAAATGTTTCATGTTCATAATCAAATGTCTGTAAGATCAGATCTCAGTCCCACAAATGTAGTTTAATGCAAGAATGGTCTAATTATACTCTGTAAGTTTTTCAGATGAAAGTTATAGACACTTACAGGACCATGTGCTGTGTACTGCGAAGTCACAGATATGAGAAGGAAAATGGTGATAAATCTGAGAATTACACTGTAAGAGAAAACACAGAAAAATCTGATAGAGAATTGTATTGTGATAGAAAACATAGAAACAAAGCTGGCTGTTCCTGACTGAAAGTTGTGACAAGTATCTTTTTATGGAACTCAAAAAAGAGTAAATAGAAGTAAGACTGTTCCTTCCTCAGCAGGATGCCAGCTGCACCTTAGCTTCCTCCACTTTGTGCTAGAAGTTTCTCAGCAATTATACAGTATATGCTGGCTATTCTAAACAAAATCACTCCACCTTACATCTATTCCAGTTCAATTACAGCAATCCCCCTACTTGTATATCCATTCTTGTGTGCATATGATTCTGATATACCATTATATACCATGTATATCATTCCCATACTTAATAACACACGACTATCTTTTCACACAATGTGCTCACCTTCATGCTCGCTAAGCCTTTTTGTGAGGGTTGTTTCAGCTGTGTTGGACTCAGTCCCATGACAAAATACATACCAGCTTAGATCTACTTTCTTTTCAAGGGGATTTAAGCCACAGGCTCAAGCCATTCCATTCTAAAGTATTTTTCTGTAAACACAGTCTTATGCTGCTGCTGCTTCACCTTCAGCCTTTATAATGTGTTTTTCTTTTCATGTCCTTCCCCAGATTTCACCCTTCAAGTCCTGTGAAAAATTTCCTTGCATGTAGTACCTAATTCTTATATGATGCTTTTTGCTCTATCTGCAAGAACCAAATCTCAGAGGCCATGTCAAGATGATTCAACAACTTTTTTTTATTGCTATTCTTCATGTTTCATAAGTTCAGAGTCTTCTGCATTTATGTTAGCCAAGCTTGTACTGTAAAATCAGCAAAGAAAATTAAACTTCCTGGATGTACAGTGACCATTATTTCATAGCAAGCCTCCACAGTATACAGAATTCAACGCAAATTTCTGTATTTATTGTGGAAATTCAAATCTACTTCTTTTTGAAGAATGTAGCAAATATTCAAGAAAAGATGAGTTCCTTCTGTGTGTGAAGGGTGTTCTTACTCCTTCAGATTGAAAGTTGCCCTTTGAAGCAAAACAAAAAAAAGTCATGAGTCACTGGGGTATAAAAAGAGAAAGGAAAAGGTTAGGAAATGTTAATGAAAAAGAAGTTGGGAACTGTTTGTAAAATCCAGAATATGGGTAATTTTAAAAACAAATTCTGTTTTAATTTTAAGTTTTGCTGATGCCAAGATATTTTATCATAAAAATGCCTATGGAAACGAGACACATACATACCATTCAGAGAAAATAGACTGCCATTGTAGCACTGAAGTGTTATAGATGACACCAACTATAAGAACTGTTCCTGAAGGAACATAGGATTATTTTGAAGGCAGAACCAAGATTAATAAAAGGGTATTCAACACACTGTAGGAAACTATTTGGTGATAAGTAACCCATTGCACTACAGGAGTAGCTTTTATTTTTTAGCATTCAATAATTTAAATAAATGCTGTATAACAAAACACATTGTTGTCTCATACACAGAAATAAGAAAATCGACACATCTTATTTTCCAATAGCTCTACATTTTTATCAAGTCTCTTTTGTTTTCTTCCTGGTTGCACTGTGATTACATTCTTTTATCAGATATTAATTTAAGAGGACTACAATGAATCTAGGCAATTTTAAGTATCAATTATGTTTTAATAACTAGTATAACAATGCTTCTTATTTTTAATACCTTATTTTCAGAATATTACTGTTATCCTAACATTTGCCTGGAAGAGACTAGTTCCTTTTTTTTTTTTTTTTTTTTCTTTCTCTACCTGTGTTAATCCAACTCCACTGCTTGGGAATGTGACACGGTGCATTACCAAAATAAAACTCCACACATGGCATGCTGTGCTAAGACTAAAGGCAAATAATGCTAAGTACTGATTTATATGCTAAGGCATGATCCTGCAAACATTTATTGTGATCAAGTTTACAATATGCAACAATTTATTTGGATCTGTAAATATTTGCATTAATCTAGTAAAATAAAGAGAACTGGATCCTACTATACACATGTCTAAAATGGAGGAATAACACTAGTACTGAGGTATAGGTAGAATAGCTGCCCACTGTTTCAAATAGATATGTTCCTTCTTCCTCTCATTTAAGAATAAAAATGAAGGAGGATAATAGGATATGTATGAGCATCATATTTAATAATATTTTAATGCTCTTTCCATTATTATGAGTAATTAATGGCAGAACTAATGTTGTTTCCTTACCACTGTCCTCAAAAAGAATCAATAAGACCCTGGTAGTGATCTGGGAAAGCTACTACCTGAAAGCAGGAAGAAAGATGTGTTCTTCTGGTGTGTGTTATTTTAAAAAAAAATAGCATAGGTACACAGGTTGATGAACTTAGCCTCCAAGACTGATTGGTGATATGTGTTTTTCTGGATCTACCAGGATACTCATTGCAGAAAATTTTTCAGAAGTCAAATTTTTGAATTATAGAGATGGTGCAGTAGTGCTTTCTAACTTTTATTTCAAAAAACCCAAACAAAACAAAAAACAGAACTCCAGAAGGGTCAGATTCAAATAATGAAACTTTTGAACAAAGGGAGTGTGGTGGTTTTAAAGCACTAGCTAAAAAATCACCAGAAAACTTATTTATTTCTTGATGTGAGATACGGATTAGGAGAAGGGCAAAGCAGGCTTAAAACTTAAAAGGAATAAAGGAAGTTTATTAAAAAAACTACAAGAAACCAGAATAAAACCTCCAGAAACCCTTCCTCTTCACCACCCAACTTATCTTTAGTCTGACAATTTAGAGACAAAACTTTGTAGTTAAAGCAGTCTCAACTTTGCAATAGTTCATCAGTCTTTGCAGAGAAAAGGAGTCTTCTTTTTGTCATTCAATGGAGAGTTCTCCACAAGAAAAGTTTACTCATGGATTTTCATTCTCCTGATGCCATCCACCTGGAAAAACTCTGCCATCATGCCCTCTTCCCATTTCACAGCACTCTGAGGTGTGCTCGTGGGCCATAAACTCAAGGGGTGTAATTTAAAGGATGAGTTATTCAAAGGCAAAGGTTCTCTTCATCTGTCTCTGTGATAATCTTTGGAAACAGAGGTTTTCTCCTTTTTTCCTGGGGGCCAAGTATGTCCATCAACTCTCACTTCTCTTTCTCAGTTCCAGCATCTCATGAGATCACTACTACTCCACCATCTGCTCAGATCTACATTTTGAAATACTTCATTCCTCCCAAATTACTCTTTCATGACTTCAAGTAGTTTTTCAAAACATTATTGTCCATCTCCATCGCCTTAATGAAAGAATATTTCAGCTTATTAAAGCATCTCCTCATTCTCTTCTCATCTGACGCTTGATTCCTTCTTTCACTGACTTTGATGGTTTATGTTGTTTCTTTACACGTTAATCACTTTTGCATTCCTCTCTCTGGAAAAAAGATTAAATCTGCAGGTTGCATCTGGGTAGTGAAATTTTTAAAATCTGACTCAAGGCGTGGCAGGTATTCATGGTGCAGATTTCAGCTCGGCAGCGCCTAGGGCCATGGCCCCCCTGGGAAAAGCCTCAGCCACTCCACTGGAACAAGACCCAGGGGCCTCCTGGGAGAGCCGCAGCAGAGCCTGGCCACGGCCCAGAGAGAAAGCACCACAGGCTCCATTCCCCGCCGGGCCACACGGGCCTGGGGGTGGAAACGGGAGCCTGCTGGAGTTCTTTTACCTTTCAAAGCCAGAAAGAAAGAGAGACAGAATCTCCTTGGCTTAGGGTTAAAAGGTGTTATTCACAAAGTGGATCTCACTTTTTAATGGTTAAAAAACCTGTCAACTCTCATAAATGGACAGGTATTGGCCAGGTCTCAGGCAGAGAAGAAACTCCCAGCAGCCTCCAGCATCCTCTCTCAGAGTCCTTACTGCCGTGGGTATTTTTTACTTTCTTTCTTAAATGCCAATCCATCACAGTGAGACACCCAGAAAGTATAAAAAAACAAAATAAATTTGTAGGTAGGGGTATACTTGTACCATCCTCATTAACTATCAGAGTGTCTTCCTGAAGCCACATGCATTGTATGTGCCTGAATAATGAAGAGTTAATGTTATCTTCAAATGACCTTAACTACAAATTACTGTACTGCCAATATTGTAGTTGTCATGATGTTGCCAGCTATCCCTCAGCGATGCAGTTTAAATGTTATGCATGTAGGAGGAATTAGAGAAGTGCTTACTGAAAACCTAATTAACCCCCTAATGCATTTAAGGTGAACTCCTTGTTTCTTAAATCTCTGAATATGCATGATAACAACAGCCCTCCAAGGGGAGGACTGAGTGTCCATATTAGAGGATCTCTAAAAGATTTAATTAGCTGTTTGTAGGAGTTTAGAAGAACATGAGGAAATTTTTAACTTGACTTCATGACAGTTTTCTCTTGCCCCAAAGACAAAGTTGAAAGGATCTGATCCATAGTTTGCTTCACTAAATGATAAAGCATTTTAGTAAGTAGATGATGTTGCTTCAGCTCACTATAGGAAACTATGTGTAACTCAAGAGCTGTAGAAAGCTTTGCTTTAAAAAAAAGAAACCCTCTAGGTTTTTTGATGGAAAGAATTCAAGGAGCAAAAAATTGATACAGCACAGTTCTCAAATGTGAGAGATTGTCTAATCAATAAAGGCTAAAGTAAAATATCCCTATATCAGCTTGAGGACTGAATCTATGGTGGTTCTTTCTTAAAATTCCATATTTTTCCGACTTGATTTGTTCCAAGAAAAGAAATATTTAATAATAATTTGTGCTGGTTTTAGCTGGGGTAGGGTTGGTTTCCTTCCCAGGGGCTGGTATGGGACTGTGTTTTGGATTTGTGCTGAACACAGGGTTGATAACACAGAGATGTTTTTGTTATTGTTCACAGAGCCAAGGCCTTTCCTGCTTTTCACACCAGCCATACTGGTGAGGAAGTTGGGGGTGCCTGGGTGGGAGGAGACACTGTCAGGAGAGGTGACCCCAACTGACCAAAGGGATATTCCAGATGGAATAAGACATGATGCTCAGTTTAAAGGGGAGGAAAAGGTAGAAGCAGTGACATTTGGAGTGATGATTTTCATCTTCCCAAGTCATTGTTATCTGTGATGGGACCCTGGTCCCCTGGAGATGGCTGAACAACTGCCTACTTACAGGAAGTAGGGAATTAATTAATTGGCTAGCTTTCCTTATATGTGTGGGTTTTGCTTTCTCTAATAAACTGCCCTTGTCTCAATGAATTTTCTACCTTTTACCCTTCCTATTCTCTCTCCAGGATCTCACAGGTGGGAAGATGCGTGAGCAGCTGTGTGGTACCTGGCTGCTGGCTGGGGTTAAACCATGATGGAATTAATATAAATTTGCTTCTGTTCAGTCCCAGACAAACATAGCCCTAGTTATGGTATTGTAAACCAGATTCATTTTCATTAGAACTATAAAAGGCAGCACTTGCTACAATTTCTAGCTGCTTTCCTTCTGCCTGGACAGTATAGCTTGGTTAAGGAATAACTGGTTTTTAGGTGTGTCTTTTGTTTGCATGTGTGGGGTTTCTTTAACTCTTCTTACAGTAGGGTTTGAGAGGAACCTGTCACACCTGTTACTGTCACACCACAGTTAGTGCAGGCTGAATAATCCCCATCATTGGGCAGAGATAAGGTCATGGTGATCTCGTCTCAGACTGCACCCACTGACAGACTCTATCCAGGTAGTTGTGTTCCACATATGTCACTTAATTTTACAGGGGTGTTTTAAACATAAGTGGGGTAAAAAAAAAATCTTTATGGAGACAAACTGACTATAGCCCTTAGGAGATAATTTCAAAGAAATTACCTTTTCAAAGAAAATTATTCTTTTCAAAGAATTTACCACCAGAATTGTAACAGCGACTTCGTAAATCTTCCCCTATAGGACCAAATCCTCCCAATTAAATGAAGTTGAGGGAAACGAGTTTAGTAATTTTGTATTAATAAACATTGGCAATGCCATTTGCACATGTTGGCAATTGAATTTGCATGGTGTTTTTACTGGTTATTTAGATGTTTTCCTTTTGTTTTTGTTTCTTTGTGGTTTTTGTTTTGTTTTGTTTTCAAAATAAAGGTGAGTCAGGTTACTTTGAGGCATGCAGTACTTCACTAGGAATTCAGTAGCAAATCCTTACATAAAAGTTAATTTACTTTACTTGTCCATTTTCAGGTTTTATTTATAGCATTACTATAGACCAGAACATTTTAAAGTTCAGCTCCTCAAGGTGAATGCTGTTGTGTTCTTATTTATTATATTTTTGTGTATTCAGTCCTTTCCCTGTGAATAAAATGTGTGAATGGCCATGGCTTTCATACTGTGAAAAAGATGAGAACTTCAACAATGAAGAGAAATCAAAGGCTGAAATCTTGTAGGCATGAAATATCGCTTTTGTACCACAGCAGCACAACAGAGAATTTTCATTAGAGCCATGCCCCAAAGAAGAACTTCCTTATTCCTGCTTCCTATGCTGACCCTTAAACTCATGGCAAAACATCAGAGAGATGAGCTCTCCATCTTAGGGCAACCAGTAATATAAAAAATGTTGTCCATGTAATTTAGGAGAATCCTAAGATTTAGCTAGAGGTGTGGGGTTTTTTTGTTGTTGGATTTTTTTTAACATAAGGTGAGTTATATGAACACAACATCCACTTAGCTATCTAATTTTATTAGGTATTTTTAAAAGTTTTTCTTCTGTATTTAGTTTATTATATGTTAAGGGACAAGCAGTTGATAAAAGCAAGTGGCAAGTTTACCCCAAACTTCTTATACCTCTTAATACTTCAAAAACTAACTCTTTTATAACTCTTCCATTTTGCATACATATAAATTTTGCAAGTCTATTTTGGTGTGCACACATTCCTTTGTGTGCCATAAGACAAGATGTGACCACAAATTAAAAATATACAGGTTATTAACAGTAATTGACACTTAGTGAGAAGTAAAAAAGGTAGTTTTTAACTTTTTACTTACTTAACCACAACTTTTGTTTTATATTATAATTAAACATTAATACATTTTGAAAAATAGATGTTTCACCTATAGTTTTAACTAAGGAAGAGGGCTCTAAACATGTATGAAATGTCATAGCATTATATACATCCTCCAAGAATGTTGAAAAAAATCATTGGAAACAAATGAATTATAAATATTTCATTGTTCATTTGCAGTCTTTGCATTTCCTAACTTTAGTCATAAAGCATTAATCTGTTCTGATAAAAAGCTACAGCTTAAAATAATAAATTGATCAAAATATATCAAATAGGAAACCATTTCTAAAAGAAAAAAACCCATGAAAATTAATTGACAGATTTAGTTGTTGCCAGACAGATTTTAAAATTTACTTTAAACGTCTTCTGACACCTGAATACGTCTTTAAATAACTTCTGGCAGCTCTTCAACCTTCTTAGTATGGGAGCAGCATGAAGCATGAGACCTTATAACAGAGCTAGGAAGTACCATGCAAAGATTGAAATAATATTTAAGTATTGTTTGTAAACTCTGGTTTCTCCTCCAGAAGAGAGCCCTGCAGCTTACAGAACATATCAATAGCTAGTGTTTTGGGGTTCTTTTCTCTTTTTGGGGCTGTTAGCAGTGGTATAAAGTATGTAAAAAGGAATCCAGCCCAGGAATCCTGTTAGAGTTGTGTGACCCACAAGTCCATGGAGCAGTTTGCTCTCATCCTGTGCTGCGCTGGCTCTGGAACCTGTGCCATGATGAACTGAGAGGCAGAGGATGCTCGCTCTTGGTCTGAGCTCTGTCAGGCAAAAGCTCTCACCTGCAGCATGGGAGCCTTCACCCTGCTGACAGGAGAAGGATGGGCAGCCGAAGCCTGTGATTTAACTACTGCTCTTCTGGATGAAAGGAGACTGCAGCCTGCTCTTAGAGAGTTTTTGGAAATGGCTGCTACTTTAGACAGGTAAGAAAACGTCTCTTTATGCTTAATCCCAGGCTGATGCAAAGTTGCTGTGCTTGGCAGCTATGTGCTGACCTGTTTGAAGGGGACACAACTACAGCAGGGCAGTGCCGTGCCCTCAGTGGGAGTAATTCAAACGTGCTCAGCACCAGCCTGGTGTACTCAGTAGTTCGTGTTACACTGCACCCATAGACTTCTCTTTATTGTTTTGCAGTCACTTAGGTTTGGACTCTGTTCAGGCAGGGTAGTCTTAGAGTGGGCTTTCCAGGACTCAGTCAAAGCCTAACTGCACAAATAAGTTCTCTGGGCCACCCATTCTTGTGTTTGGGTGGAATCTCCTGGTGTTAATTTTTTTTGTTTGTTTAATTTATTTTTCATGTTTTGTGGTTTTAACTGCTTTTTGCTTCTGTTAGTGTGTGTTCCTGAGAAAAGCCTGGATGCTTCTCCTTCATTCCCTTGCATCAGGTATTTACACACACTGAGAGGATCCCCCCTGAGCCTTCTACTCAGTCCTGTGCTCTCAGGCTTCTTTCAGTCCCTTTATTGTCTGTGTAAATCATATCCAAAAGACATCTCAGCTAGTCCACAGTGGATGGAGCACCAAATTTAAAATGTTATGTTTGCAACAAATCTAACTCTCAGAGGCTCTAGTTAAGACACTAGATACATAACAGATGTGTGCAGATGAACCAGGGAATTCTGAAATGACTTATACCTAGCTAGCCTGTGGAAGCAGGAAATCTTAGTAGCTGCTACATCTAACTAGTAATCAGAAGTCTAGTTCTCTATTTTAAAAATAAGAAAATCAAAATGAACGTGTTTGGTCACAAATCTTGGAATACTTGTGACTGCCAAAGATCAGCCATTCACAGAGGTAACACGACATGGAATTTTGTGTCCTGCTAATGAAATCAGTGATTAACATTCCATAAGGATCACCTAACACAGGCAAGAGATGTTCTCCAATTGGATGAATTGTCAATCCACTGCTGACCGTTAAAGAGAAGAAAAAAAGAAAAGAGAAATAGCCCACAGGGCTGAAGATAATCTGGGTTTGATTACATACAGAGCTCAGGAGAAAAAGTCACAAAACATACGCCTCTCCAGGGAAAAAACAGTTCACAAACCTAATCAGAAATAGTGATTTATTCAGACAGCAAATATGTACATATTTATTTGAACTAAAACCTGCATTTCCAAACTGAATTTGAAAATTAGTTTGGGGAAAGGAAAAGAAGTTTTGAAATGTCAAAAGAATTCTGTTTCATCATTCTGAATTGAAGCATTTCTTGTTTCTTAAGCCAGTGGCTAGGGAGCTGACCTGTAATATTTTTCTAATTCCTAAGACAGGCTTGAACATTTTGGGATCTTACTTTCCCAAGAGTAGCCAGAGGCCTTCCAATATGGACCTTTTTTTGATTCCTAGTTGAAAAACATCTATCTAGATCAATCCTAAGTATTCAATAAAGAATAAAAGAGAGACTCAATAGCCTGTCACATTCTGTCACATCCAGTGTATTTGAAAAGAGAGGATGAGAGGGGGGAAAAAGACCCTAAAATGCTTTTATTCTGGGTCAATTGTTCTGAACGTATTTCTTTGATTATTCAAGTCAGTAGCTAAATTGAAAAATCAATTATTTACACATCTGTAACTACATGCTTCCCTTTTGCCAGCCAATTGTTGAATATGGGCATTTCACCAGCATCCCTTCTAGCCTGAGATATTCAACCTCCCATCCCTTACCCTGCTTTTATGGAGGAGAGACTGTGTGATAGCTTAATGCAGAGTGTATCAGTCCTTATGGAAAACCTGAAGATCTGTTGGGATCTTATTTCCTTACTGAAGGGACAGAGAGTTCTACAGTACAAAAGGGACAGAAAGTCAATCTGTGGTGTTTTTGGGGCGTGCTTTCCCCACACACAATCCCTGATTATTTATAAACAATTTATGGAACTAAATGAAAATCTGTGGAGCTGTGTCTGTGGAAGATTAAGATATTGGAGAGGTCTGACTAGAAAGTAGGACATGGATCATTTGCATATTTTTCCATTGAAATGGCAATTATAACTGTTTGCATGTGAAAGCAGAAGTTTGAATGAAAACCCAGAAATTTTTCTTAAGCATTATCATTTAAGAGTCATAGTGTTGAGGTCAGACAATTGTCTTCTAAGTCATTAGGGCATCAACAGTATGGGTGTTAAAGGTGCCTGTGCTTGATGACCTGAGAAGTCCTTTCTGACCTAAGACACTGCAATAATACAGTCTAAATGACCAGTGGCTCTTTTTTAAATACAGAATCTGCACAGGCAAGCTCTTCAATAAAAGCCATCCCCTTTCTAACTCCTTAAAAGTGGATACTGATTGTCATCCCATATCCTTATTGTTCATAAATTCTTTCCAAACACAAAGATCAAATATACAAGATTATTCAAACATTTCTTTGCTGTCCTCTGCTTAATAAAACAAGCAAAAGCAAGTGAATAGCAATCGCACATCTAAAAGCCACAGCGCTATTCATAAAGCATATTGCTTCTTTAGATTCCCCAAATTCTAATTAGAACTTTACAAAGCAATAACAAAGATAGCAACTGGATTCTAAACTAATAATTCTAAGCTCTGTGCAAACAGGAAAGCCCCAGTGTCAGTAAAATAATACAAGACACCTGTTTTATATGGTACACATCAAAAGCAAGCCCCAAGGACAATAACTTTTAATATAATAATTATTAAATGTTTATTAGCCAAAGCTCAAAATATCAAGATATGTATTGTAGTAGAGAAACAACTATCTCCCAGGCACACAAAAATCTTTCTATTTTGATGATTAAAACTTTGGTTGCCAATAATCTTATGGCCCAAGGTAGCAGGTGTTATTACTGTACTTAGAAAGTAATAAAAGGATGATTCTTATCATTCAGTTTTCCTATTTATAATTTAAAGTACACTCCTGTCTGTTTGAAATTAAATTCTTAAATTAAATACTTTATACCTTTTTCATTCTTCTGGAGATAACAAAATTACTAATCAAAAAAAAAAAAAAAAAGTCTATTAAAAATATCCATAGAGGGTTTCAAACACAACCTTTGTAAAAGTGCATTGTTTGGCAGACACAAAACTACAACTTGAGTAAATCCAGTTTTTATCTCACAACTTCAAGTCGAGTAAGTCCAGTTCTTGCACCAAACAAAATTGTGTTTAAATCTCAACCAAAACTTTAAACCTCTGCTCTTGATTTGCTGAGAGATTATCCAACAATAAACAGAACCATATTATTGTCTGCTTCTCCTTCAGGCCCAGTTTATTAAATTCCTCCAAGCATAAATTGGGACAGAGAATTCAATTTGGATCTCTGGTATCATAAAAGAAAGGTAAAGCCATAAATAACAAATAAAATTAGAACATGTATAGGACTTTTCCCAGTAAAGAAGAAGGAAGAAGGGAATAAGCCTTTCTTGTGATTAGTACTGCTCTGATTTATCATGCACATAAAGCCTCTTTTTGATTGCTGCTGCTATTTACTTGCTCACACCTAACGAGGAGGTGGGGCTAATGGAGGCAGAGGGTTTTAAACTGGGGAAGAAGTGCTTGAAGGGATGGAGTGCTGAGAATCAGTAGGGATGTCTCTGGCTCTTCCCTGCTGGGGGAGGAGCAGTAACAGGAACTGGAGCTGTTTCTGCTGGAGTGGTGCAATGTATCTGCTGCAGACTCCTCGCCTTTGGGTATAACTCAATCTATGATGATGTTAGTGCTCCTGGAGGCAAAAACCTAAAAGGGTGTGTCCTGTGGTGGGAAGGGGCTTTCTTAATAAAGAACAGAGGATCCTAAGATGCAGTTGTAAGAAGCTGGTTCAGGGTACCCTTGATTGAGTGATTGCTGCTGATTCCATTTAAATAAAAGCAAAACCCACTGAGTAGGAATAGAAGGGGTTTTTTTTTAATATAGAATTTTGATAAATTAATAGTACTAGTTAATGAAATCAGCTAGTTCCTTAAATAAGGCTTTGGAATCATTGTAAATCAAGATGAAAAATGGTTGGAGAAGAACTTCTATAACAGAACAAATGAAAGTGATTTTGGAATTAATCAGGGCATATGAGGGGAATGAAAAGTAGACAGTATTGAGAGAGAAAATAAGCATATCTCTAAATAAAAAATGTATTTATATATGCCAAAGAAAATAGTTGCAGACCAAATGCACTAATGTTGAAATGCTCAGCAATGTAATAGGTTTTGAAAGCAATTTTTCAACAAGGCTGTTGTACCACCTAAGGGCAAACTTGATAACTATCTTCTACAACCCTTAAACTTTAGAATACTTCTCTGTATGTAAGATAAAAAGGCACAAAGCAGCAAAAGAAATGAATCTGATGTTTTCTAGAGCTTCCTGCATGATCTAATAGTTTGGAAAAGCTGGAATTCTGATATTCCCACTTACAGACCTGTTGCATTGTTTCTCTGCCACTATCCCAGAACTTGTTACAGGAGTGCACAGGAAGAGCGTTCTGGCTGAAAATCCACCTGTCTGTAATCTACTTCCAATCATGAAGGCACAATATCTAACCAATAATGTTCTTTAATGAACAAAGCATCCTATGAGGTACTGAGAGCCTTTTACCTCTCAGTAACATAGACAAAAGCTGGCACCCCATTGCTCTATTAGGATTTTTGCATTTAATATAGACACCCTAAATTTATTTATGAGGAATGAACTACACTTTTTTCAAGGAAAAGAAATGAACTTACAATTTTAATCTTGGGTACTTACCCATCTATTATCTTTGCTTAGGTTTATTTCATTTCTAATAGCAAACAATTATGTGCTCTTGTGATATTATCTTGTCTGACAAGAAGTGTGTAAGACAAAATATATTTTAAATACTATTTTCTTTCTCCTTACTCCAATTAAACTACTTTTAATGTTAGCTAGAAGGAAAATTTTTCTCTAATCCAAAAAAGATTTTTTTTTTTCCAATTGCAAGTCTGATCCAGTAAGTGAATCTATAAAATTCATGGGTTTTGCTTCAATAATTTTTAGACTATGTGCACCCAGTTTACAATTAAATGATGAGGGTTTTATTTCAAAACTGCCAAGAATACAATAATTTGAATCAGGGTGAGTGATTTCTATTTTATACATCTTCAGAGATGACACAGACTGTGTTAGATAAGTCTGATGCTGCAGCAGTGCAATCATTTCAGTTTGTCTTCAAAATGCTCATTGAATTCACAGGTCTTGCACCGAGCTGTTGCTGTTTATAACGATACAGAGGATGGAGTAGAATGGTTCAGCCATGTTGGCTAAACAGTTTTATAAAAGAATCAATTAAATCTGTATTTCTGGCAGTTTTGTGAGATAACAGCAGATTTGTGAGGTAAGAAGGTATTGTTTCTTTGTTTAATTGGGTAACATCCTTGATGAATGGATGTTTGAGAAATTATAGGAGTGTACCTGTTTAATTTGAAAAATAATGGAATTTGGCAATAATGTAGAGTGGGATAATGCCACCTTTTTGTTTGCACAGATATGATTTAAAAGTGTAATCTCTTTAAATTGTGGCTTCATAAGGCTGCAGTTGATTACAGATTTTTATTAGCTGAAGTAAGGCAATATGTCTTGCACATTATTTCTGAAGCATTCATGCAGCTGTGCTGCTTTATATAGAACTGCTAAAACTCTACCAGTAAAAAATATCACCTGACACTGTTTCTTGTTAGATACAATTTTGAAATATGCAAGCATCTCAAAATAAATCTTAATGCAAATTTGGGAACTAAGACATTCTGATCTCCAAAGCAAATAAAGACTTGAAATTGCCATGGGAAATGCACTGGATGCTGAACAACACTTACCTACCCACAGGACACGTAGAGCAGGTGAAATACAAAGCTCCTGTGGAGTCTTTTAATATTACTTGTGACTCCTCTGGAAGTACTAATTTTAAGACTGGCAGCACAGTCAGTAGGGGAACTCAGTTAATCTGTGTTTGTTGTCTCTGAGATGGCAGTGATGGGGTCCTGCTGAGAGGGTAGTTTTTGTAATGTGGGCACCAGTCCACTTGGGAATGGGCACAGACCCCAGGGAGTTTGGAACTAAGTCACTCAAAAGCTGTGAGTGATAATGACTTTCATGCTAGAGGCACTATTTAATTAAGCAACCCTCATGATTTCACACATTTGTGAGAGATGTTGCATCTTTAAGAAATGGAAGCTTTTAGCAAGCACAAATTCATAATGTAAAACCAGAAGTTATTAATTTTTAAAGGATTTTCAAAAGCAAAACACTATGATTTTAAAATAAGTTTAACTGTTCAGTGCAAGAGCTACAACAGACTTAGAAATACAATGCAGGCTTTATGTGGAACTGGGAAAAATTGCAAGCTGGAGAGCAGCTAAAACTCACCATAGGCCTCTCTTGTTTGCTTTCTGTCTGGGTGCCTGTGGCTCACCCGCTGAGCATGCTTCAGTCTTTTGAGATCTGGATACATGTGGGTTTTTCACCTAAATATTTCTTTTATGACCTGTATTTGGGTGGTGTCCCTGGGGAACACTTTAAAAAACCTGGTGGCTTTGAATACTTAGATGGGAATGAAAGTCTGGTTTGTTTTTTTTCCAAGTGCGTCTATAAGATGCAGAGATGTTGGCAGGTGGCAATAGCTGCTGCTTGTTTAAAGATTGGATGGAATTATCTCCAGAGATACCTTTCTGCTGTGCCTGCCTCTGAGTGGGTTACAACTTGCAGGCATTTGGGCATGTTATTTACCCTCTCTCTTACAACAGTTCCATCACACAGAAAAGCAAATTCATTTAGAATTCTGGTGCAGATACAGCTTGGGAGCTTCTGACTTACTTGTTTGGGGTTTGGAGACGGGAATTTTGCTTTAACATCTTTTAGAACAAAATTACTTTGATGGCCGCCAGTTAAATCAAACTGATTTGCTAGTCTTTATTAGAATTATTGCATCAATATTTTAACTTGCTTAACTTTGTTCTTAGAGGGATGTATTTCAAATTCTTATTACTCATCTTTGTTTACTTATTTTCTTTGTACAGAAACATGCTTTGATATGGAAAATATTATATTAAGTCTAACTTCAAATGCCTGTATATAGACATTTGTTAGAAAAGATATACTGTAGTTTACCAGATAGATTTTAAAGTCAACACCTGCAATCACTTCATGATTCTTACAGTAGTGATGATAATGGCAGATAGGTTTTAGGATGCTTACCTAGTGCTTTCCCTATCATATAAGTAATATAAGTCTTACCTAAGCTCATAAAGGTACTTAAGATCATGCATTCCTGCTTCTCACCCAAAGTTAATTAGGGATGTAGAGGCTCTGAGATGCTCAAACAGCAGGAAGCCATGGCTACTTCTCAGAAACTCCATGAAGGTGCACTGTGACATGCTTTAAAGCTTAGTACTAAGATCTGGCTTGGAATAATTTGTTGTCCTCACCTGCTGCTGCTCTTGTGTCTTTTCTCAGATGCTACTTAGAAATGACCATGATGCTAAGTAACTGAAATTGTTGTTATTAATGACTATAGAGGATAACATAAAGGAGAATAATGGCATATTAAGGAGAAACCTCAGTATTTGAGGAAAATTGACTCTTATGTATGAGACATCTTCACTTTGCAAATTTTTCTCAAAAGTGCTACTGCTTTAAGCTGCTTTGAGATCCACCACCTCAGTGTTGCTTTGAAAAGCTGCAGAAGGCATGTTGCTTTTCACTCCATGGCTCTCAGCCTCAGTCCTCTCTGGGAAACAGCTCTGCTCTCTGCAGGAGTTACCTTTCTCTAGTGTAGGTTAAACAGGCAGCACAGGAGTCTTCTGACATCTTACTGGGGTTGTGGAGTCTGATGCAGTCCAACAGCAGGCCTGTTGCTCATCCTGGCTTTTTGAGCATTTTACTTTTTCAATCATACTGAAATTGTCAGCCACAATTAAGCACAAATAAATGTCGCTCATACCTATGGTCATGCACAGCTAAGGGTGAAGCCAATAATAAATTTTAAGTTCCTTTATGGTTTTGTTTGTCTCTTTCTTACCTGTCTAGAAAGACATCTAACAGCTCTGTCTGGCTTCCATTTTCCTCTCCTAAAAAGAGATAATTTCGTGTTGATCCTGTTCTACTGAAAAACAGGCTGCTTAACTTAGACTGTTAGAGACCTAGAAAATAACTAGAAATATGTATCTTGGTGGCTCATTTTTGATGTGAGTAGTTTTGTGAAAGTTATTTACAGAACACATGTACAAAAGTGTAGATTTTGCCTTTTTCTCTGTACAATGTATAATACCAAAACATATGATTTGGAATAATTTGTAAATTTAAGCAGCAATATTTACTTGTCAGACAATGCTGCCAAGTTGGAAGCAATTGATAAAAACTAAAATAAATGAATGATTAATTCATTTACTAGAATGAAGGAACTATTTAAAAGTCATTGTGAAAAACAGCAAGAAACCAGCATTTAAGTAGCCTGCCACCACAGAGCTAACTTGAACTTATTCTGTTTAGTACTACAGAGAGCAATGAAAATGAACACCTAGAAAAAGAGCAATTAAGGGTAAAGTGACTAAAATGTCAGGTTACTAACCCTTAAATATTGTGCATTGTTCTACTGAAAAAAATTATCCTTTATATTATTACCGTTGAAGTGAGAATTTGGATCAAGATACATAAATATTTCATATTTTCTTAATTTCCAACAATACATAGAAGAAAAGAATATTGACTATATTAAAAGCATCCAAATAATTTTGAAGTGATCATTGTAGAATGAGCTTCAGGTTCCAAGAATTGCTTTGCTTCAAAAGAACTGCTTCCTCAAGAGAAAATTTGAAACAAAATAAAAACACAGCCTCATCTGAAGTATGTGTTGGCAAGGAAATAGACTGATTAAAAAATCAGGCTGTTTATTTTGTTTTTTTTTTTTTTTTTAGGAAATACCAAAGGCTCTCATATTCCCTCTAAAATCTTGTAAAGAATAAAAATACCTCACAGCTGCCCAGTTTAAGATTGGTAGTTCTGTGGTTCTTCTGCGTGAAAGTTTGATCCCACAAGACAGTCCTTTTCCCTCATAGCAACATTGTAAACAGCTAGATCCCATTAAGATTAAAGTAATAGCTGAAATTTGGCAAAAGAAATGGGTAAAAACCACTGGAAATTTGAGAATGGATCTCTGCTGAATTTTTGGCATTTGGGGCTTTTCTTCCACACATTTCAGGGAACGTCTCACCTCAGTAGATTACAACTGTCAACTTCCAACTGTATCTTGTCATTCCTTTACCAGGAATTTGAAAAATCCAGCTATGATAATCAGCCCTGTTTCAGACATCTTCAGCTAATTCTGTGTCTCCATGTGGCAGTTAGTCAATTTTGAACTTTGTCTACTTTCCTACTTTAAGTACCTGTAAAAAACAAGATTTTTGGTAACAATACCAAGTAATACAATGCACACCATGAGGAAAGCACTGCACTACTTTTGCCAGTTTATCATATTTTTCCAGTAGTCAGATTGCTAGAAATCCGTGCTAGGTGGGGAATAAAATCCAACATTTGCTATTCTACTTGTTCCTTTTCATCCCTCTTATTTTCCTCCGAAGGATGTCTTAGGTCACTTTAACCAAATGAGCAGTAGAAAACGACTAAGGTCATTCTTTAAACCAAGTCCAGCTTCAGATTAGATGTATTCAGTGCCTTGCCTTTATTTTTTCTTCTCCTTAAACCAGACTGTACTAACAGATCTGTAGTGCTGATCGTTATCAAAGCCTGAAATCATGACCCATGCTTTCAGTGGCAGTGCCAGAGTTATGCTAACAGTTTTGAATTCCTCACCCTCTTCAGTCAGTGACAGGTCGTTATTTCATTGACATAACAGGTCCTTGACACATCCACTCCTTTATATAATAAAATGAGTAAACAGAGCAGTGTGTCCCATTGTGATTTTATTCGCAGAGAGAAATACCATCAAAAGTTCTGAATAAATTATTTTATTTTGAATTCCATTAGTACCCACCACTCTGCTTTCTTTTAACTTCCAGGTCCACCCCCTAATTTAAATTTGGCTTCATGCTTGTTGCAATTGCTCACATGTGTATGGGTCTGCACAGGGTGTGCAGATGCAGATAATTATCTTGGATGGCTGTTAGGGCCTACTTGCAAATACACAAAAGCAGGCATGGTCATGGTCTGCTAAAATATATGCTGGAAGAGAGTGGCATCATTCTGTTAAATTTATGCTGATTTTAGGCTCTGAATTAGGATCTAAATTCCTCTACAAAATGTAAGCACATGAGTGGTATTTCTGTTTTAAAATGAAGACCAGGATATGTAGTAAGAAATATAGAAGTTTAGTAGCTAGATCACCAGTCATTAGAAATGTCAGTTGCAATAATTTCAAATTTATTCATAGGGATTTCACATCCAAAGACAACTCCAAAGGGGCATGCTTCCAATAAAAAGAAAACCTTGAAGGCCAGCTTCCTATTGTAGTTGATTTAGCACTCTTTTTCTTTACATAACTTGACACATACTGGCCTGATTACACTTTTGCCCTAGCTTGACAAAGACTAGTTCTGACTTGATGTGGTAAAATGAGAGGAAATTCTGATGTGACTTAGAAGTTGTAAGTGAAATGCGCTTGGTCTTCCCAAGCATGGTGGAGAGTTTCTTTTAACTGCCAGGCTCCAAAAATTGTCTGTAAGGGATGAATTATTTTCTTTTCTGATTTTGTAGTTGTGGCTTTTAATATTAGAGCTCAGCAGACATGGAGGCACACACATTGTAAGGGCTGGAGTTGATGTGGTGACATATACCCAGGTATAGAGGAGATTAGGGAAAATGAGAGAGCTAACAGTGGCTGGCTGTGCATATATATACCTCTAGGGCTGCATTCATTATGACAAACTCTTTAAGGTCAGGAAGATGGGGAAGGCTGGTATCTTTTTGATGTATATGAAGCTTTTCCTAAGTACAGTGGAGTTACTTGGTAGATGAAGATGAGATGTGATGGGCTTCATTGACACATCAGGTCTCAGCCTTCATGCAGGTGAACTAAATGCATCTTTCTTACAGTCTTTAACTTAATGCTTCTTCCTTCTCATACACTTCCAGGAGAAATGGTAATGAAATAGTAGAAAACTAGTTGAATTGCCTCCTTCATATGGAAAAACAAGTGTAAGAAGGCCTTTTTCAGTTTTTTATCTGTGGTTAATGTGATGAAACTTCTTAGAAGATATATTAAGATGAATGTAAATAACTGAAGGAGAGGTTCTAATATGCAGTGCTGACCCTCACCAGCCTCTGTGGAAGGAATTTGGTGCATTTTCTTCTCTCCTCCCCATATATAATAATTCTCAAAACTACAGGTTTTTAAAGACCCTGACTTCATTCTGTAGGTGGGCACCCAGCAAGAAGGTCTAGAGTTTCAAATTCTTCAATTTACATGCAAACATATTCGGCAAGATAAATGACAAATGTTGCTTGTAGGCAACGTGGAAAAAAAATATAATTGAATTATTGTTCCCGTTATTGCATTTCTGCTTCTCTGTATGCAAACCACATCTAAGCAACCCCTATGCACATACATCTTGAAGAGAAGGAAAAAGAAACTTCTTGAGTGAGAAAAAATGTTTTATCAATAATCAGAGAACATCATCCATCTGAAAGCACGAGAAAAAAAACAATTATTTTCCTTTACTATGGACATAATTTGGTCCAGTGACCTCATTGAAAATGTTGATCTTAGGCATGACAGTATGGTCACAGAAGATGAAATTGGGATCTAAATCTACAGCAAATTATCTGTTTTAAGGTGCTATTCACTTAAGGCAAAGGGAGAAAGAAAGACTTCATGGACTGAAAAATGAAGCAACATCCCTTCTTTTTCTGAAAGACAAAATTCTGGAATAAAACCTTTGATTTAGGCTGAGAAAGTAACTATTTAAATAATCACCTTTGTAATTTTTGCATGAAGACTGCATATTTTATCAGCTGTTCTACATACAGCTCCTGCAAATTCTGGTCTTAGTGCAGTCCATACATTGTTTTGCAGCCTCTGTCTATGCTGAATGGATCACAGATGGATCAGAAGTTGCCTGATCCCTTAGCAGGCCAAATCACTTGGACTGATATTCTACCTTTCATGGGTCTTTTCTACTGTAGGCTCAAAACCATGGTATGTTACCAGAATAAACTTTTTCTCAGAATGCTATGTGAATGCATCCTAAATTTTAATCTGTAGTGTTACATCTCTTAATTTCTAAAGAATGCATCTAATTTCACAGCTTTTTCCATTCCCATATATTGATAAATGCGATGAAGGAAGGTTACCCAAGTACCTTTATTGCAGTATGGTGACTGCCCCAATGCTTTCCTAAACTGACTAGCATAATATGTTTATGAATTCTAACTGGCCAGAGTGGATACAAGTTGATGTTGAAAAGTCAGACATGACTGTTTCTCTGAGCTATCTGAATGTGAGCTCATGGATTGTCAGCTTGTATGTAGCTGAGATGAAAAAAAAAGGCACAAAACCCACTAAAATGCAAATCTGCATACTGCAACCCAGCGAGGGATGGTGTAACATTTCTGTCACTGAACACTCCAGGAACAATATTTTTAGATTAATAAGTGTAAGCAAAAGGAATTCAAGTTTGATTACCTTTGTAAAGATTTGTTTTAAGCACTTACATTTTAAGATTTATTTCTTTATTTTAAGTAAGCCTTTGGGACTTATTTTCTGCTAATGACATGGCCAGGAAAGAGCTGAAACAGCAGAATTCCATTGCTAAAGTTCAGATTGATTGTCACTGTTTAACACTGCTTTATAGCCTCTCTGGAACAAAGAAAATATCACATTTTAATATATAGTTATAATGTTCTAAGCTGGGAAGGAAGGAAAAAAGAAAATAAATTTAACAACCCTTCGTATTTCAAAACCAGGCTTTACTAAATAGGGAATTATTTTTTTAAAAAATTTGCATTGTTTCAGCACCTTTTCTATCCAGAAACTACCTTGTATGTTAGAAACTACCTTGTATGTTAGAAACTACCTTGTAGGTTTAGATTAGGTTAAATGCAATAAACTAATATTTGATCTTTCTTGTTAACAGTGAAGAAAAAGATCAGGGATATATATATATTGGTTTTTTTGTATTAGATTTCTGTTATCTTCCTGGTGCAAAAGAGAAAAATATGAAAGGTAGTTAAAAAAATTTGAGGCTTCTTACTTAGAGGTCAGGATATTCTATTAATAAAATAAGCCCTTTGAAAACCTCTATTTTCCATTAGTGCTCTTTGTGTGGGTATGAAATAATTATCAGTCAAAATTCAAATGAGAATTATGCTGTTTGGGACTGATCCAAGTCAGACCCCTCCAATATGTGATCTTTTGAAGTCCACAAACAATTTTATGGCATGTCTTGGCAACCTCCTAAGTGTGCTGTTGTGTGTGAAAATCTAGGTTTCTTGCCTTCTACATAGTTTAAATGTATGAAATGGGTGAAGTTGGTGTGGTAGCCCTAATTTTGGCTAGCTAGGTTAATATTTCTATTGATCCCTAGAACTGCTAAGTGCCAAGCCTCCAGGCATGGCCCCAGCATGGCTGGTGTTTGTCTTCAGTATGTGAGGCCCCCTGAGCCTGCTGCATTAAGTGGAGGGAAGTGTTGCTGCTCAGCTTTTCCTCAGCAGCCTAAGGACAGCTCCAGCCTGCCTACTTCACTCTTACCTGGACAGGAATTCAGTGGGAAGCCAAACATCATGTTCCAATCTGTTCTTTCAGATCAATCTAAAAAGCACAGCAGTGCCTTAGGTACACTTTGTAAATATGTGATCTACTCCTACTAGCACTTTTTTCAATGTCAGTTAAATCTGGAATTAAACGTTAATTCAATATATAATGGCTTTTGCTTCAAACTGGGGCAATTTAACTTCTGCTTACAAAACAAAATATTTTATGCCAAAGCTTATGCACATGAGTACCCTTAAAGTGAAAGCTTTTTCACACTTGTGACTTGAAAAGCCACAATTTCTGGTCTTAAATTATAGTTAACAGTCAAGAAACATTAATTTTCCACTGTACAGTGAGCTGTAATGTATGAGAAAGGCACACTGTGAAGCATTTTCTTGTTTGCTTACTTTCCCAGGGATGACTAAAGAACAGCTCTTCACATCAATTACCATTGCCCAGCACTTATGAAAGGTGAGACTGACTGACAGAAGCACCAAAATTAGTGTTGTGGAAGAATTGTTAAGGTTTAGGAGCTTCAGCACAATACCTCTCACAAAGCTGGGAAAAAAACCCAAACAAACAGAAAACCCAACATGACAACTTTGGTGTTTAAATGAGAAGTTTAAAATAAATTATGCATGAACTCTAGAACACAAGTCCTTAAATATTTTCCTTGTTTTATCTGCTTGCCCTTTCCTGGGAGATCTGGTAAAGTCACAGGTTTCAGCAGTGAATCTATGAGAGAAAAAAGTTAAAGCATCTTTTTCAACCTCATGGTAAATGACATCTGACTGTCCATAAAAATATACTCTGTATTAGCAGGGACACTCTGTCAGATTTTAAAAAAAAGAAAAAAAAGAAAGGAAAAAATTTGAGCTCTGATTCAGATGTAGAGAAAAATATTTCAAAAAGGAAGCTGTTTTATAGACATGCTAACTTTGATTATTGCATTGCAATTTCCTTGTATAGATTTGCAGAGTAAATAAGAGCTATAGTTAAAGAACCTTTTTATTTGCTTTTCTCTGTGGTGGGTTTGGAAGAAATTTTTTTTTTCTTCTTTAGAAAAAGGAAAGAAAAAAAAAAGCATGGGGACTATGAAGAAGTAATTTTTATGTATTTCATAACACTTCCATTTCCTAACAGCCTCTCTTCCTCTTCTACCACAGGATCAATTATCATCCTCTCTTACAGTTACAGGAAAAGGTCAAAAGTGAAATAAGAAAATACCAGCTTTCCTAAGGGAACAGATTCATAATGTGGAAAGGAGCCTGTAATTTGGCAGCTGTAGCTTTGGGAAGCTAAAGTTTAGTACAGGAAGAAATTGGAATGTCTCTTGGATGGGGAGATAGTGGTCATCAGAGAGTGCAGTTGACACGATTTCTCTTTGTAGAGCTGACATCGGGGTGCTTGGTGCTGTCACTGAAGGAAGGCAAGCAAAGGCTCTCTTTTATGCCATTGTCAGTTTTGCTTTTTTATCTCACATATCATGCTCAAAGCTAATTGTATTTACTGTGCTCCTGAAAAGCAGGTAGTGAACATTGTATAATTAACTGGGAAATTCCAGCCCTCCTTTTTTCTTCCAAACAGAATATAGATTTCCTTCTGTCTCTCCCCTCTAACTGGGTTTGTATTGGTATGCACATGGTTGCTATATTTTGTAATTTGTTATTTATCATCTCTCACACATCTTCAGTTAATCTCTGGTGTAAATGATGGAATTTTTATGCTTTTGAGCTTGGGATAAGGCAATGTTAGACTTGCATTTTGTGCTTTGAAATTAAGAGTTATTTAATATTTTGGCTCAGAATTAGTTCTGTTTTTGACGTTGCACATTTGCCAATTCATTTGTGCTGAATAATTTAATCATTAGTCCATTAGAAGTGAAGATGGCTAAAGAAGGAAGCAATAACAAGAGAATGAAAGATGGAGTAAAGATAAATCCAGATTAGACCCTAAAATAGAACCTTATATGATAATTCCATTCACAGCCACAGGGTATGAATGGAGTCTTTCCTTCTGCAGGATGACCACCTGCAGGCTGGCAGCGCAGTGGGAGCGGATCCTATTGCAATGATACTTCAAAAAATCAGATCTTAGGTCTGAAACTTTCATTAAATGCTGGGAACATATATTAAAAGAAAAGAAAAAAATCAATAAAAGTAATCTTGTGCACTTAGTTCAGTTCTAGAATTGCTGTTCTGTAACTTTGTATTGTTAATATACATCAGTCTATAATTTAGAACGAAATTGCCTATTTTCTCATTTAAAGTTGTTTTCTGAGTTTTGAACTGGGTCAAACAACTGAAAATATGAAATGTCTCAGACGTAATTGGTGAAAACTTGACTGAAGAAGCAGCATCCAATTATTGCAGTGTTTGCTGCCCATCAACTCCTTTGGCCTTAAGATTACTTCAGCCATATGGGTCACTTTTGCCACTAGAACAGAATTTGCTTACAAGCCAAGGAAAGGAAGTTGTCCTTATAGTGGCATGAAGAAGTTTTATTATATATATAACTCTCACAGAAATCAGAGAAATCATTCAAACTTTATCTTCTTTTGGGGATTAGATGTTTGTTTAATATGCTGTTATGCAGCTTATTTTTTTCGTGTGTTTGTGGAAATTGATTGTTCAGTGGTGCTGGGGTATTTGTGGTATTTTCTTTTTAATTACTCTGTGTAATTTAGTTATTATTATTTAGTAATTAGTTATTGTTTGACTGTTGGATACACCTAAAAGACATAATCAGAATTAATATGCACTAGGATAGAGGAGGCTATCCAGGCTACAGAGAACTTCAGGTGTAAAATGAGACAGGGAAGAAAGGAAGGCAAGGGGAAGACATCTTGTTTCCTAGAGAAATAAATGCACTGTGCAGTATTCTGTTGCCTTAACTGAACTTTTTTAAGTGAACAGGATCGTGTGTGCCAGAGTTAGCCAGTTCATCATGCTCAGAAAAATTAGCTGACTTCCCCAGACCAACCATTTTACAGCTGTCCTTAATCACAGACAGAACCCTGCTCATTAGACCATGCTGTCTCTTACAGTCCTGATTTTATTAATAATGCAGTTAGCAAAATACTGTAGTATGTACTTGCCATTGTCTGGAGTTTTTACTTGTATATGCTGTCCTTCTCCCTGTGCTTCTATTGAAAACTGTTTATTTCTAGGGTAATCTCTCCTAGATAATACAGTTTTCTTACAGGTGAGAAAGAAAATCAGTTTTTCATTTTATTGAATAAGTTAATTTGACTTCTGCCCATACTGTGAATATGACTGTCTGAAACAAAAATGTTATTCTGTGTCCTTGAGGGGTTTTTTGTTTGCTTGTTGTTTTTGTTTTGTTTTGTTTTTGGTTTTGGTTTTTTTGTTTTTGTTTATTGGTGGGTTGGGTTGTGTCTTTTTGTACATTCAGGATTTTTAGAGCAGTGAGAAATTGCACTCACGTAATCTATGTAGCAGCGACCAACAATTTTCGATTTGCAGCTAAAGCATAATCTTTTCCTTGTGAAATATGTGTGACCCCAAATATTTAATTTATGCAGGGGGGAGAGATTATAAATGTTTCACGAATTCCTTAAAATGCAGATGAGAAAATAGAGATGAACATGGAGTTCTCCTTTGATCTTTGTCATTCATAATTATCATGTGTAAGAATGCCTAAGACATGGACTTTTGTGTAGTTTGTGCTTCATGTTTATATATGCTTCCTAACTAAACAGAACAGTAATGATGGGCTTAAGAAATTCTGAAACATGGTAGACTGAAAATAATTAAAATATTCACCCTTCATTTGTTCTCCATAATTCATCTTGCCACACTTGATAATTATGGAAGAGATTAAAAGCTTGCTTGTTCTCAGCCAATCTCCCTTTCATACTTGATCCCCACAGTGAAGTTGCACTGCTGAATTTGTGGTATCAAATTCATTTCCATAGCAGCGCAGATTTTTGCTGTGGCATCACATAAGTAAAATGATTTTGACTTCACTGTGGGGTTAAGCTGCTATAAAGGGAGAAGGAAGAGAAAAATAAAACGTCTTTATGGAGAAAAAAACAACTGCAAAAGCAATGCATGTGGTAGCTTGATTCAACAACTGCAAATCCTGTGAGAATTCTCCTTATTTTAAGTCAGTGGGGCTGCTCAGTAGGGATTTCATTCACACTAAGAAATAAAGGGTAAGTCCCACAGTGTGATCAATTTTGTGTTTTTTCCCCTCTTGAAATACTGTTTTTTTCCAAGATCTAATTTAGCAGAAAAAAATTGTCCTTAAAGCGTATCTATCAGGATTATTTCACATACAAATGCAATACTCACATGCATGGTCTTCCTGATCATATCCTAGGAAACCCAACACACAATATTTGGCAACAGATGTGTAAAGAGGTGGTAGATGTATGCACATAAAAAATAACAACGGTGGAATATTTTTCTTTTCTCCCTGGTATCATTTAAAGATTGTGATGGCAAAGGGCCTGCGTGGAGAAATCTGAACCACCACCAGGAAGAGAGGCAGGAAATGAAATCACTGTAATGAGAACTGTTGCCCACTGCTCTGCTGAGAAATAAAATACACTGATGGGTGCAGTGGGCTAATGTTGGTCAGTCTCCTGGAAAATAGAATTATGCATAGCTGGTAAACTCTGATAAATTGAAGACCAAAGTCAGACAGTGACAGACAAATACCAATTGTAGTCTAAAGATTAGCAGGCTCAATTTTGGACTCATAATGTTTAAAATTCTTCTACTGTTGTTTCTAAATGTGCTAGTTTAGCAGTGTATGCATATTTTTAAAGGCAGGAATACACTTCTAGCTGGATTTCCATTCATTGCAAAATCATTGTAATTATAACAGCTAAAACTAGACTAAAATATTTAATCTGAAATCTAATTTTTAAAAGAATTATTAATTTTGAACCATACTTTGGATTTTCATATTAAAAGTGGATGCTCAGGAGACGTAGGCAGAGTGTTAAGGACAGGTAAAAGGTGTAGAAATAAAATGGCTCTTTCTTCCCTCATCGTCCTGTCTCAAAAACTCCTCTGTTTGGGGACAAGAACACACTAAACAGTGAAAATAAGTGGTACAGGGATGGTGGAGTAAAGACACCTGGAACCATGCAACAGTTTGAACCATTCTTCCGTCTATAATGTTTTGGCGCTCAAAATCGATTTTTGAATTAAAATGTAATCTTTAAGCAAAAATGTTCTATTGTTTTAATGTTGATAAATGGGAAATAAAAGCAAAATAGATTCTTCTTTTTTGAAATGTAACAAAGAGCCAGATTATCAAAGGAGAAGCCATTACACCTAGTGAAGTGTCATGGATGGCAACCACACCAGGAAATTAAAAAGAAAATGCTACAGATCTTTATAAAGAACTTGGCACCATGTAGATGGAAAAAAAAGTCTGCAGGAGAAATGAGCTCTCTCTAGCTGACTCTTTAGGAGTTTCCCTACAGCTTTAGCTGGAACCTGACAGATGGTATGGAGAAGATCAAGGCTGTGAGCCCTTGTCATACAGCAGACTTAATTAAAATTTCTTTTTTCTTATCCATTCTTTTCCCAGACTCCCAACGGGGCATTTAATGTGCGTGAAAGGGTAAAATCGAAGCTATGCATATGGAGAAAAGTCCATGAAGAACAAAAATGTTTAGTAATCTGTCTTAGTTATGGAACCACAACTGGAAATAAACGGTGTGTGATTAACAAAACTGAGTTTCTTCAACAGTGTTACCATGTGTCATGGTTTAGGAATGATATTCCCTAATTCAATGTCCCCATCAAGGCTCTCTAAACCTCTCCCTGCTCTCTCTTGATTCCCTGCTTTCCCCTTCCACCAGGGCATGATTCAGAGAATTGGAGGCACAAAGGGCAAAGATCATGGGTTGAGATAAGAACAACTTACTGTAAATAGCTATGAGATGTGAAAATTAACAGTAACAGCAATAATAGTAATGACAGAGTGTACAAGAAAGCAAACAATTCAACAGAAAATGCCCTCTATGATAGACAATATCTCCCTCCAGAGGTGTCCACCAGAAGACACTCCTTTCCCCTGGAAGAAAGTTATTTTCCCCTGGTCCCAGTAAGGATCTGAGGTGGTAGAGAATAACCTCTAGGTCCTGGTCATGTCCTCTCTCAGCTACTGCAAAAATTAATGATGCCCTGGCCAGAACCAGGACACCATGATGGATCATTTACCAAAAAAGACAAATTCATCGCTCTGTTGCCCCTAGATTACCAATTTTACAAACACTTTTTTTGGTATTTATAAGTTGCTGTTTAGGTTACTCATACAGATATCACACATCTCATGGTGATTTAGTAGTAGCTGAGTATGAACAGCAATTTTTTAAGGTACTGAAAAAACCAAGCTCCCACCAGAATTTTTCTGTGTGCTGTGGACTAACCATAGTTGCTTTGTTGATGCCAAATGTGAAAGTGAGTATCCATGTGCTGTATTTCATTACACTGCAGTTTGTATACAGAGGTCAGAAAGGGAATTAGCATGCTTTTCCAAAGGAACAAAGCCCTCCCATTATATGATGTAAGACAGAAAAATGTAATTCTGGAATGGAGAATTGTTATGAGAGATGTGAGTATTGCTACTCAGGAGTCACAGGGCCAGTGACTATTTGATTGTTTCATTTTTTGATTGTTTCATTTTTTCACTATAGAATTGTGCCTGTATTTGTGTAATGTGTTGCTAGCATGGGAGGAAGCCTTAGGAACGCAAAATAGTTTTGAGTGAGCACAGAGGATTAGAAATCACTCACAGAAGGAAATATGCTAGGAGACAGAGAAGTAATGATGGGATGGAGAGAAAAACCAGTTTTTTGTTTATCCAAAATAGGTTTCTGGGAATAGACTTGATTTTGACTTTTTCAGGATGGAGTTGGAGAAATGTGTTAATGATTACTCAAGCCCCATGGTTTTTAATAATTGTAAGTTTCATTCTTGATATTTTGCCAAGTTTCATATTTCTAAAATCAGGTTAATAACCTTCTTGGCAATACATCTCTACAGACAAAGTATATTTAGTGTGATCTTGTCACCCATAGCAATATAATTTCAGCTGTCTGTATTTTTATTCAGTTCTTAGGCAGGTGCCAATTTATCTTTTTTTTTTATATGTATCCTAAGTACAGAAAAGCTGTTAGATGGATTGTCCAGATTCAGTCTGAAGGTCCTTCTAGGATTTTTGAGTTCTAGCCTTGTTTCTTATGAGTTTCAGTTTAATGCGTAGTTGGGATTGCATAAATAGTGATTTTCGTCTGTGTACCCACTTACACTGTGTTAGAAAATACATAGTGCTGTGATTTACTGATTAATAATGATCTTGTTTGCTTTTCTTGTCCCTAATGTATTTTCTTTTCAAAGACACAGGATCCATGGGTGTGTTTAACTTATTTAGTCCTCCATCTGCTTAAAGACAGTTGAAAAAGTAAGAACTGTTTGAGTGTACTCTTATTGAAGAAACAATTTTTCTTCCTAACATTGTCTTAGAAATTGAAATGCTTGAGCAAGAAATTAATAAAATTTCAAATCTACAGAATTGCAAACCACAGGATCTAATCAATGTTTAATCCATAGAGAGTCAAATCTCACATTCACAAGTTAGGGGGATTCCCTGAGGAGTCATTTGGTTAATGTTGGTGCTGCATTATAAAGCAACCTGATCTGAGGTATAGCAAATATTTTGCAATCTTCTGAAAACAAAAAGATTTGACATTCATGCAGATGGACTATAGGTTGTGTTTCAGTTTTGCAATTGTTTGCTACAGAACCACCTCAGAGTGCTAAACTACTCATTTCTAAAAACGTAGTTGGATCTATTTGGATTTATGTGCATGGCTCATTCAGTAAAAAAAAAATGTTCAGTGAGGGCATACATTTGAGGTCCAAAGCAGAATTCTGAATCAAAGTATCTGTTTGAATGGACAGTGGTGGTCCTTTTGCAAGGAATTCCTAGCTCTGACATGATAAACTAAAAAAAATAAAAGAGCAGATTTAAAAGGATCATGAGTCTTGGATAAGAAGATTAGGCTGTCTGTTTAAAGACATAAGCACTACAGAGTTTTTACCTGCCTGTTAGCAAGAAAAGAAAGTAAATACATAAAGCAAATAAAGTTTAAAAAAATTTATATTTCCTAAAATGAGATCCAGTGCTGATTCCCATTATGCTTCCTAATGATGCTCATTACAATCCTAACTACCTTTTAATGCTGAATTCTAATGCCTCCATTCATCATTGGGATGAAATACAAATGCTGACAATTGACATACTTAAGAAGGTTCACAGGACTGAAAACTGTCTGTGCATATTTATCAGAACAGAAAAAGCTATGCTGGTTGAAGTTAAGAAATACCTTTCAGAGAAAAAAAAAATGAAACAAAAATCTGAATACAGATGGAAGAAAAAAAAAGAGAAAGGGTCATCCCCTGAACACAACTATTGATATTTACAGATTTTTAGGAGTAGCTTTTGTCTCACTAATTTTTTTTGCTCATGAAAACAATCTTCGGAAGAAAAACCTAAATATAGAGAAAATAAAGAACGGAGAAGAGCAAAACAATGAGTGATTTTGATAAATGAATTTGAAAATATGTTGCCATCAGTTTCATACATTGCATTTATATATTCACTCTAAGCATATGAAAATTATTAATTTTCCTACTCTGTTCTTCAAAATTATCAGTTATCAGTGTACACCTACCTCTTATGATGCATTGCACACCTATGAAATTAATGCTGATCTTTTAGATTAAAAATTAATTTGTTCCAAGGCTTGAAATGCAAATATCCAAACATGCCAAATGCTTTATTTAACCATTGTTACACTTTCCTACATTTTCTCATTCTTTCATATAATAAAATCTCAACAAATATGAGGAGCTGATAAGACTGAACACTAGATCTCAGTAAGTTATTTGGTGCAAAGGAAATTTTATTTGTATGGTTGACAAAGCTGAATTCTGTTGTATGTGAATTCTAATTCTCAGTTGCCCAATATAATGCAACCCTAAAGTTAAAACTAGGGGAATAAGATTTTTTTTGCAAATCTTCTACTACGATGGGTGCAAATATATTAATTATGTGTTTCTGAAGTCAAACATTAATATAAATCTTCCATTAGATACTTAATTTAGTGGTTTTAATATAATGTGACAATCTTTGAGTAGCACTGAAGCTGTATTACTGATTTTTCAACTGTTAAGATCTGCCTGTGCTTAACTAACCCTGTTTATGGTGGTGAGAGTCAGGAAAAAAAGAGTTTCTTTCTAGAAAATTGTACTGAGTCTCTCTTTTTCCTTATGAACTCCTTTGATTCTTTTGTTTGTTCTTCATGCCCTAGATTGTTACATTTATTGTATCAGAAACATATTTTTCTTTCCAGTACTCCTTATTTCAATATTTTATCATATTATTTTCTCCTTTCTCTCTTCACTTTTCTTTTACACTGCTTTTCCCCTCCACTTTCTTTTTTCTTCTCCACATTGCCCACCCAGCTATCCTTTTTGCACTTTGCCTTCTTTTGAAGAGAACTCTCATGTCCAAGTTGCCATGACATAGAAATGTAAAAATATCCTCAGTCAAAACTTTCACAGTCCTTTCAATAGGGCAATACCCTGAGGGACTGATGGGGAGAAAGATGGGGACTGTATACCACAGCTAAGTATTTTAGAAATAGGTAAAGACAGTGCATATGTACACATACAGTTGATTTAATATAATGTGTGCAAGCCATTCTCCCAGAAGAATTTCTGAAGACAGGAAAAAAATTATATTTGTAAAACATTTAGATTTAGTCTTCTGTTAAAACAATTTCATCAGAAAATTAAATTTAAAGCTCACTTCTCTGCTTAGTATTTGTCACTTTCCATTATTTGAAATGTTTTTCTTCCAAAACAATTATTTTTTTTCCCGTATTTGATGCTACTCTGCACTTAAATTTTTACTCTTTTAGCAGAAGTATTACTATTACTTTTAACCAAAGCTTATTGTTTAGTGTGTCTAGGTCTGTCTTGACTCAAAAAAAAAAACCAAAAAAACAAAATAGTAATACAGTAAATGAAGACTGACTATGGTTAAGAAAGTTCAAAAGAAATAGATTTCCTTTTCCATCTGATGCACAGTTGTGGGCAACCAAAAAGAATTATTAGAAAACTGTGTAGAAATATGGATGTAATACAGATTTAGGACTTTTATCCAAATTATCTACCATTTTTCTGTCCCAAAAGGGAAATCTTGAATGATAAAATAACACAAAAAATAAGACTAGATGGAACAAATCTTCATACCCAACTTCAAACGTGGCACATGCAAAGAACTGTGTATCTTTTTCTGTTCTATCATATTTATGTCCTTCAGAATTAACTTGTGAAAAATTCCACCTATGTTCATACCTACTTAATTTATCTTTCTTCTCTTCAATTACTTGCAAAATCTGGGTTGGAACTGCCATCATAATCTATTTATCTAGACACAGTTAAATTATGTAATTGAACTTCAGATAAATGCATTGAATATTTCATGTTGTCCTATAGGAGTGTTCTGCAATTTTTTCCTTTTAAGTAGAAAGAACTATAACTTTTGGCAATAGTAGCGGGTCTTGACAACAGGTATACTTCAGAACTATACTTACATTAGGGTAATCTGAAAATACTCTCTGTTAATTACTATTTCTTTTGTTAAAAATTCACATAACCAGGATATTCTCATCACCTACAAACATGGGACACAGATCTAACAAGACTTATGATCTTTGAAAAAAAAATGGAAGTGGAAAAATGTTGGCTTTTTTGCAGGTTATCCAAATGTTCAGAAATTAATAGATCTTGCTCAGTTTTCTTCCCAGTCAAGGTTTGATATACCTACTAATGCCATTTTTCTTTTACAGAGTTCACAACTGGCACACTGTGGCTCTGTATGAATCTTGACATTGTTAGGAGCTTTGCTCTTGATCAGAAGATCATTAGTATTTGGGGGAAAAAAAAGGGCAAAATATTGATGACATGATAGGAAAAGTGAGAAAGGTAGCTACTCCCTTCTTGAGGTAGACAAATTGTAACTGCAGCAGTGCTGCTTGTGAGGGGGAGGTAGATGAAAGTTTTTTTTTCCATGGTGCTATCAGTGTATCAGCTTTTATGTACAATAAAATAGTCCCTGAAATCTAAATTGGAGTACAATTAAAATCAGACAAAATTAATGCACACAGATCATGCACACACCTGTATGGAAGATTATTCAGGTTAGCTGGCACTGAAGAAAAGTAAATGATTCTAACAGAACAATTATTTCTAGGTCTCATCTAATAAAAATGAAACTTTGCACAACAAACCAGTCTATTAGACAGCCTGATTTCCTGTAAATACATGCCTAGGTCTTTAAAAATGAACTCCTAATAATAAAGCAACTTTTAGATTCATCTTGATCCTTTCTGTGTGCTCTTACTTGGAGTCAAAGTGATTGATACTCAAGTTATTTCCTGAAATGTAAATGATTAAGGTAATCCCATTAGGAAAGATATGAAACTGTAAATTTCTTATGAAGTAAAAATTACAGTGTAGTCTGCTGTCTGGAGAGCCATTTCACAGCCTTTCCAAGAAATAAAAAGAAAATAGATATGCTAGAATATACATCATGTGGTCTACAGATCTGTATTTTCTCAAGTGATGCTTGTTGCAGGTGACTGGAAGCCAGTGTTTCATATTTTGCAGTAGTTTCTAGAGTATCTACTTGTCCAAATTGCTCCCAAACCTTTGGGAATTTGGTGAGTATTTTTTCTGCATTTTGCATTGTATTTGAACCCAAGTCTCACCCAGAAGTCTTTTGATCAGAATGATGACTTCTCTTTTTTCTTTCATTTCTCTTCACTAAAAATACTTTGCAACAGAATTCCTGATCCACTTATATGGCTGTTGTTTACAACTGACTACTGAGCCCCACAGAATTACAGCTGGAAGAAACTATTTCACTTCTAGCTTTTATGTTTTCCTTTCACGTCTTGTCTTCAGTGGGAGCCAAGTTTATATCCTCTTTATAAAGGTTATCTTCTTAAGACATGATTACAGAAATCCATTGTGCTGTTCTCTGATCCAGAACAGATTTTGTAATTATGTAACTTCCCTTTAAATAGATATATTTGTGCATTAGAAGGCAATCCTTACAGTGGGAGAGAAGCAAACAATGGAAGGGCATATTTCTCTTCATCTGGTACAAAGTGGAAAGGAGAAGGGTGGAGACAAATATAAAAGGGGAGAAAAATGCTAACAGGAGCTAGGTTTTATTTATCAGTAGTTCACTGCAAGTCAAGTAAAGTAAAAACAAAATAATTCAACCATTTGTTGGATGCTGTTTTCTATCTATTTGGGAAACAGAGAAAGATACCCAGAAAAAATCACTCTGTTTCATATTTGCTAAATGGTTATCAGACTTAGTGTAATTTTAAATAGGTGCACAGAGAAGCATCAGCACCTTGCCCCTCATAGACTTCCTTTGCATTTTGCCAGTGGAAAGTAAATGGGATTCAGAGAGCCATGAGGGTCTGGTTGAGACAGCTCATAACATAATGTTCTACAGAGGAGATGAGAATAGCAGCACCTGCACCACTGAACTGTCAGAGACACACTCATGCATTAAGGCAATAATTTTGATTTTCATCGATTTCCCAGGAAAACTTTCTGATTTTCTGTCTCAGAGCGTGATATGCAACCAAGAGGAAGAGACCCTAGTCTTGTGGAGAATGCTGAGTCTAGTGCAAAGAATTAGCCAACTGGTCACTGTGAGCTTTTTCTTTTTCTCCCTGAACAATTGTGCTTGTGGTTTTGCAGATTGGTTTTAATTTTCAGTTAGTTAACAAATTTATATTGTCGTAGGAATACGTTGTTTAGGTTTAAAATTGTTTCTATCCTTTGTTTATCCTAATTACCTTCTATTTTTTAGGGAAATCTGTGATATGAGACCAGACACCATGCTCAAGATATGCCCCCTGACAGAACTCTCTCTAATTTGGTGCAGCTTTACACATCATTCTCACTGCATGAACTTGGTTTTGTTGCTATGGTCTTTCTCTTTCCTAAAATGTAAAGCTTGCTGAGATAAGCTCCTCATAAAAGCTACTCAGCTGAACTTTGGGGATGCATTGCCTAAAAGGAGAATGGGACCTTGCCCCATTCTGTGTTTATGTGTTTATCTACTAACACATGGTGCAAGCTTTTCTATTCATTTGACATCTACCAACCCAATAAAGATAGATCAGAGTTCCCTCATGTTTTTTCTTAAACTTGCTTTTAAACACTAAAGTATGGCTCTTGAGTCCAGCATTCTGTAATCCTACATGGACACATTTTACATTCTCTCAAACCAGCACATTAAACCCAGATTTGGAACAAAACTGAAGTTTTCTTTCTTGCCTTCACAACTGCTACGGGATGTAATTTTCAGAACCTCAGTTATCAGATAGTTAAATAATGATTTTATGGCTTTTAAAATAGAGATTAAAAATCTAGGCATTAAAAAATTTGTTCTTTACCAACACTGTTTTCTTCTTATCTATATTTTCCTTCTATTTATGGTATTTGCTCACCTAATAAAAACATGGAAAAGTCATATTTTTTCATTCTTCTAAGAAGGCTGAACAAATAAATCTTACACTTTACTGTCTTCATGCCTTTTATCAGCAATAAACCAGTTCTCTCTAGAAGACTGAACTGAAACAAATTTTAGTAGGACTTTGGTTCTCATATAGAGCTCAAAATCTAAAGCTAAAAGCTTTAAAACCTGCAACAGCAGAGCACCATCAATAAATTTTTACTCTAAGAGGTATTCAAAGCAGTCTACACCAAAGTTCGTCTGTCTGATAATTTTCACAATACATAGATTGAAATTTTTAAAAAGGCAAAAAATCCCTTAACAAAGAAGCAAACAATTGCAACAAGATGTAAAGTCGAAATTGAAAATGTTAAGACTTGAAAGTTTACAACTTTTCAAAAATACTAGATATATTTTTCCTTATTGAGCAGAGCAACTTAGTAAAACCGAGCGTTTAGAAAAGCTTAATAGTTGGCAAAGAATCTTTATTATTTGAATTATCTCACCAAGGTGGTTTCTTTTTCATCAGAAGTTACAATATATGGCAGTGGTCAACAGCAATTTGCCTATAGGGCTTGCAATGTGGAGACTTTCTCTTTTGCTCTTAGTTTCATATTTTCAAAATTCAGTTAAATAAAGCAACTATCTGAAAGTAATCTCTCTGGTGTTTTATCAGTTGCATTTGTGCTCCATATTTTTGCTATTAAGATGTTTGATACCTGGATTAATCTGCCTGCCAATGCCAATGCCAACAGCATTTCTTGAAAATTCTTTAAAAAATCTATTTTTGATGATGACAGGTTGATATATTTTTGGTGTTGTTTTCTGATCAGTTACAGATATTTGTCTTAAGACAAATCTTGATAGCCTGCTGAGTTGGTTCCTATTTGGCAAATTTTGAATTTAATTCCCATCTTAGATAGTGACGATCAAAAAATTGGTCATAGTTGTTGTTCCAGATGTTAAAAATGTCTTGACTCATTGAAGATAAAAGTAGTGAACTTGCTGTGCTGAATTACATATTTCAGCATTTTTCTTCTTGGAAAGCAGACCTCATTAGATGAATAGTGAAGTTTATTTTAGCAGAAAAACAAGCAGTTCAGCCCTCAGATACTTATATATCTCATTTATATCTGAAGGATACTCTCTCACACAAATTGGCAATACACAGTGCACTTGGTATAACTAAAAGTGCATATCCTTAAATATTGTGTTTTCTTTTTCACTGCTTTACCTATCTGCAGAATGTATATTTAACACAAGATTTATATTGGTCAGGTCTTGCTCTATATATTTGCTCTATAAAATTAAGAATAAGGCTGGAAGAACTTTGCCAGAATTCATCAAATGTGGTTGAAATGAATTTTTGCCAGCTCCCAAATAAGATGCTAACTTGCAGTATTTTTCTCTAAGTCTATCATACCCTAGAGCTAACTTCTTGGACTGTGAGTATGATCTGAAAGTCATGACCACTTTTGGTCTCCTCTGCAGCAAGGAGGAAGAAAATGTGGATTCTTTTAATTGCCAGTACTCAGGCTGCAATTATTTAAAGGTGCCAAACAGTTAAGAGTGTTGTACTCATTTATTTATTGTCTTAACTGGGCCTCAGTGAGGCTCTTGGCTTCTTAGTTAATTTCTACTACTCTTCTGTTATCTTTTTTGTTGGCGAGGATGTGCTCACCCAGTTAGGGGTTAAAAGATTTTGCTACCAGCTTCAGTTGTCTTCTATTTCTTTGCTAGAAATACTAAAATACTTTGTACTGCTTAAAGATACAGGTATACCAGAGAGAATGTAGCCCTTACTTAGGAATTAAGATTTAAAAATAGAACAGTTAAAATTAAAGACATTTATTAAAATTGACCTTGAATTTTTATTTTTTTAGGAGATTGGCTTTCTTGTTCTATATCTTACTGCCTCTCTTAAAGAAATGCATAATTACCTGTATGGACTCTGCACCTTTTTCTGTCTCATCATCATATACTCTGTTGACATACCACAAAGGCTTCTCTATGTATCTATTTTTGACAAAATAGCAGTATTCAGATCAATCTATTTAAATAGTCCATTATGTCCTTCCGTGGCTTTTGTGTTTTCTCTCACTGCAGGAAGATAACTCTGCATATAAAAATTGTGACAGACCTGTTCTTCCAAAGAACTTCCTTAAGCCATAGCTTAGTTATGCTACAGAAAATATTTTCCAAATTGTGGATTGTGTTAGACACTGACTTTAAAAGCCTGTTCTGGGTTCAGGTGCTAAAGCAGATCCATTTGATCTGTGAGTTCAGAACAGTAAAGTGACTAATGTTCAATCGATATTAAGGCAACTAATTATTGATACTTGTTTATATGTAAGTGCTTATTTTGCAAATATATTTATGAGGAAAAATTTCCATTCCTATGGATTCCTTTTGATTTCCACATTTGTTAATGCACGTTCTGGTTTTGCTGTATGGCAAAGTTTCCAGAGCAGGAATGAGAATAGTAAGTAAGAAATGAGAATTCCAAAAGTATTTCTAAGTCAGCTTACATATTCTTTTTTGGAACTCTTCACTAATTTTCTTCTACAGAATTTATATATTTGGTTTAAGTACAGCTGTTTCCTCCTTGTGAAGACTGTCAATTATAGAGTAGTAAATAAACATTTGCATTCTTTCCTAAATCTCAAACTATCATAAGCAAACAGTATTTTGCTATGTGCTTTTTGTTGGTGTTTTTTTTTAGTTTTTTTAATTATATACATAATTACTATAACCTTGATGAACAAATTTTTCTTCAAATAAAAGAAAATACATCCTTATGTTAAAAACAATAGCTATAGTTCTTCAATACTATCTTATTCTGGCTTTAGTGTATGTCCATGGTGCACTTTTCTTAATCTTGTTTCAAATCATCGCCGTTGATAATTAGAGTGCAAACTTACGTTGCATAATATAACATTTTTATTCCTTTACCTCTCTTAATTCTCTCCTATTTTCAAAAGTTCACAGCATCCTTTTATTTCTGTTTGTTTTTCACCATGTAGACAGAAAATGTGGTGGCAACCTGCTAATTCTTTTTAGCTACTTAATTTGTTCCAGTGCTCATAATATTTATGTTTGTGACATTTCTGGATCGGAGCATTTTTTAAGAGAATCTCCATACTTTAAGCCAGGCTTTAAAAATCTATTTTATATTTTCAATTTAAATTTTTAAATCAACTTACCATTTTTTCAAGCAGTTCAATTTAAGATAGGTTCAAAATTCAAATATTATACATTGGTTCCACTTCAGCATGCCAAAGAGACCTAATCCTCACAAAAATGCTATTTGATCCCAGGAAGAAAGAAAGATAATGGATTGACCCTCTACATGAAACCATAAAACAGAATTCTGGGTTTCTGCCATTCAAATGAATAGAAACCGGCAGCAATTCTAACACCTTTCCAGTTTCAATTTTATTGCATCTGCAGGCATCATGCTGGAATGGTAAACATTTTAATGGTCAGACTCTGTCCACTTATACCATTACTATTTCCCTATTATCTTCTATTTTTTGTGTGAAACGGAAACGGAAAGGTGTCAGATTGTTGCAAATGAAATGAATGGAGATGCCATTTGCATTCAGTTCAGTTGAAGCAAATCCCCTTCTTTCCCATTTCTTTGTTGTCCTTCAGAGAGATCTCTTACAGCTTCTGAAAATCTATGAGCCAGGCACTATTTTTAGAAAATGCTGCTGAAACCCCGTGCATCAGTCTGTCACCAATGTGATAATGCTAAACCTGTCTCTATAGAGTCCATAATTTCTTTTTGAATCTAATTGATTCAGATTAATAGAATGATTGCAGCTACACATGCTCTGAAAAGCTTATTTTTTTTAAAATAAGGATGACTCTCTAAAGAATCCAGAGTGGAGAAAACCCATATAAAAGCTGATCAGCTTATATACTTGTACCTTTTTATTTAAAATAAGCTTAGCTGAGGCACCGTCCTCTGTTTCTTTTGTTAAAGATGAACTTGCATATTTCCATTTCTTTGGCTAAGATACAAGTTGTGAGTGTCAAGTCATATTTAATTGTTAAGCATGCAATACACAGCATTCTGAATGTACCCTTCCTCAAGGCTGCATTGGTTTTGAAGTGTTCCCTTTACTGGTCAATCTGTCTCCCATACCAGAACTTTGCTCTATTTTTGCTCCCATGTACCTCTAAGTTTGGGTGAGCGTTTTCTTTAAAAACAGAGTTCTCTGTTAATAAAACAAGAGTGTTTGGAGTCAACTGTCATGCCTGAGGATTTCTTGTGTGGAGATGCCTCCTTAGCTGACATGAAAGGAGACCCCAGATATGGCTGATCCTCAGGCCTAACAGGTGAAGGAGAAATAACCAAGAGATGGATTACTGAGGTGAGGACATTATAACATTTGACTGCATGATCTCAGGAAGCAATCAGCTAAGCTGAGGAAATCAGTGTCACATTTAGAGTCAGCATTTTAAGCTCAGATGGTTATTAGGGAAAAGAAGTACATTTTTCAACCCAACACTATTCGTTGCCCCAAACAGGTAGCATCTGAAGTGACTTGCTGCCAGAGGATATAAAAAGAACACGTGTGATTAAGTGGGGATGTGTAGTCTGTAGTCCTGGTTCCTTAACACGGCTGTAGGCCTGCTCTGCAACACTGATTCTCCTCCAAAAAAGGAACTATACTGCTAATTGTAACATGCAAAGAATAACTGAGGATTAATGCTGCTGTGTTTACTTTCTTACCACGGTCCTGGGGAGATGGAGAGACTTAATAGTACTTTCTTCTGTATCGCACATAAGAACACGAAAAAAAATACTAATCAGAAAAAGTTCAGTGGAACCGTTAAATTAATTAAATTTCGGTAAAAACAGCAAAACAGCAGTCCCAGAAGATGACATCCGAATTGCCACAGACCAGTAGTTCATAAATTTTCATGTTAATATGTTTTGACAAATAAAAGTTTTTATAGTTTTCTGACTGAATTTAAAATTGTTTCCAGATAGCTTTATGAGACAGTTGCATGCGCCTCTCTCCAAACAAAACTTTGTTTGTCCATCTGTGATTTCAGAAGGGCTACCACTGCCACTGTGGACCTGAGGGGCTGAGACAGTCTTCTCTGATTTCACAGAGACTGACAATCTCAGAGAGCAAGGTTCTAACCAGAAAAAGAGAGAACTTACGGAGAGGAATCTGAGCAGTTTTTAAAAATATTCTAGTTTATGCTCTTAGTTTGCATGATTTAATTTCAGGTAGTCTTGCAAAGACAGTCCTGGAAACAGAGTGTGCTGGTGAGGCCCATCAGCCTAAGAGCTGGAGAAGGCTAGAGATGCAACTACTCATCATGAATTTTAACAGTGTATGTAATGCACTGACTCAGAGTGAAACTAAAATACTCTTATGATGTGCCTTGATGCACAAAGACAGGTATCGTGGCTATGTGTTTGTATTTACATGTACAGCCTATCTTTTGCACACAAAACTCAGAATATAATGTTTTATGGTATTCTAGAGGTATACATTTTGTACCTTGGCAAAATTCCTGAATCTGTGATAGAAATGAAGGCACAGATCCATGTAAAGGTTCTTTATTAACCAGGTTCCAGCCCAGTGATAAGCTCTCCACATTTCCTTGTGGTATATATACTAAGCTTTCAGCAAAAGAGAAGCTTTAGAAAAAAATCACATATCAGCCCAAGAAGCAGCCTTTATTGTTTCACAAGCATGGAAAAGTCCCAATTCACAGCAAATTTCATACCATTTGGAAACTAACCATAGTTTCAAGCCAGATTATTCCATCTGAAATCCTCCAAGGCTGTTACAGTTCAGATATGAATTTGGATTCAAATGTTGTGGCTGGCTCATATGAAATTAAATATAATTACAGATCCAAGCGCTCCTAGCTTTGCCAAAGTATCCAGATATGGTTTGAAATAACTAGTTCAATCTTTATTTTTAAGCTGACTTTTTTCCTAAACCAAAACTGTCTTTCTCACATGTAATAAGACTAAAAGAGTGTGGTAAAAAGAACTTTCAAACCACCTTCCATAAAATATCCTATGAACCTGTGTTTTCCATTTTTAGATTATATTAACAATTTCTAGAGTTTCATGCAGTCAGAGCCATACTTTTAATCAATCAGCTTGCAGAAGGATAACCATTTTTATGTCACTATGCACTTACTTTACTTCCTAAAGGTGGTTATTTATTAACTTAAGGCTGCAATTATTACTCACAAAGTAAAAATATAAGGTTTATCCTCTTCAGCCTCTACAGGAGGAACATCCAAAAGAGCCCACTAGGAGTGGTGGTGGTAGTATAGGAAAAAAGCCTGAATTACTAAAAAATTGTTCCTTCAAAGAAGTTCATGTGTATGTACCATGTGGATGGTAAAACCACTTTTTTCTCCTGCTCCCTAGTGATTGTGATGATTTCCTATCTACCCATATCACATATTCAGCTTCCTGATAAATCAGATCACATTAGATCTCCACCAGATTTCTCTGATGTTTATGGACGTTTTTCTATATTCCTTTTATAATTTCCCAAGCTTGTTCTGCCCTTTCTTCAGTTACTGTGGCTATCCATGTTAGATAAGCTGACTATTTGTGGCAGAATCCTCAAGCTGGTTCATGGCTAAACTGCCTTATGCTGAAGGTTTACAAATAATTTTCATCCCATCTACAGTCCCACCTAATTTTTATTTTTGTTTTACTGTTGATGAGCGAAGGTGGTATAGTTGTGCTGATTACAAAGTACAGAAATTACTGTCACAGGATGTGGTACAGGTATTGATGTCAGAAAAGGAGCAGAAAAATTCAGTTTTATGTTCATAGTAGAATTCCAAATACAACTATTTGAATGTAATTTCTAGCTCTGGAAGTAATTAATGTGTTTGCAGTCATGCAAAAAAGTCATGAAGGAGCACCTTGGAAACATCAACAAAGCCTCCCCTTTATCTTTCTTCGTCCTTCTTAAATCCATAGTTAGGAAATTAAATTCTGCCTTTTCAAGCTATTGTCCTAGTATTTTTTTGTTATTTCCTTGTACTTCGTATGCATCTATGTCTTTTATTTTACTTAAATTGTAAAGCTTTTACTGTTACTTTCATATTTCCTGCTTTTCAGAGCAGAAGCGGTGTCTAAGCCTCCAGTATACTGTCATGATAACAGTAATTAAACAGCAGCAGCATTGAATTGCCTAATATAGAAAAGGATTTGTGTACTGACTATTGAATGGGAAGGTCAGAACACAAGGTTTCTGTTGTCTGATGCTCCTGAAAGAAGCTCAACATCCATCATGAGTTTTGATTTGTTTTTACAAGATGCAAGGGATGTAAATTTTTATTGATTTCTTTCCATCTCACTTTAGAGGCTGTGTTGGGAGTGAGGTGGAGGTTGTAGAAGGATCAAGAACAGCTGTGAAGGAACAAGAACAGTGCTGCTAGCTTCAGAAGCAGTTCAGGGACATTATTCCTGGGCATCTAGGGGCTGTTGTGGGCATATAGCTGCAATCTGTAAAGTTAAAGCTGCAACTGTTAAAAGTTGCTTCAGGAAGAACAATTAAAAGGAACAAATCAGCAGGGATTGCTTTTAAATCCTCTATTTTCTTATTCAGGAGCTCAGAATTTTCCCATTTACAAAGTTTCTTATTGTCGCCTATTAATTTGCAATTTAAACTATCAGCAAAAATGTACCAGAAGTTACTTTCTCCTACACACATAATGCATACACAGCCTTCTCTTGGAAACAAGGACTGCAGGGGTTGTGTACAATTTTTGCTCTGTTTGTTGCATAATGCAGAAAATCCTGGTAATCTAAAACCTAAGCACTTTTGTGAACCACCCTTCCTGGAGTGAAACATTTTATGTGTTTCAGTAATAGGCAGAAAATAAGTTTATAAAGTAACCAAATATACAATCATAATTTCAGAGCAAATCCTGACAAAGGTCCTGAATAGAGCATTCTGTGCTCCCCAGCAAGTGCCATTTTCCTTGCTACCTTGTTTGCACTTACAGTTGCTTTCTGCGTACATGACAATAGGGCCTGCAATTGAAAGCAGACAGCAAGACAGGCATGACCAATAACACTTCGCTGCTTTACCGATTCTTTAATAAAATTGGGAAAATCAATTCAATTTCTAGCTTTTCTTGAAGTGTTGCCCAACAAGATAGAGAATGATGAATGCTGATCTCTTAAAACCACTAAAGTATAAAGCATTACAAAAGTTTTTTTTAATACAAGAGTGTGATAAAGCAGGCTTCCATTGATGAATCACAGTGATGTGGCTGTCCTAATGCTTATCTAAAACTGTGAAAAATGAAGTCATTAGTAAAAATAAAATGCAAATATTACTGAATACTGGAACATTTTTCTTCCCATATTTCAGGTAGAATTTTCAACTCCTAGTGTGACATTTGCATGCACCGAGATGAAAATAAGAAGCATAAATTTAGTTTTTCCCCGTATCTCAGTAAAAATTAGTGAACCAAGAGAGCTGAAATGCCACCTGCTATTAAACCAAAGCTACTTGACAGGCTAAAAGAGAAACCAGGATAGATAAGTATCATATACAAAGCATGAAAAGAGCATTGTAGTCACAATCCACAGAGCACTTTCCGTTTTTGAATACCTAAGGATGAAACAAGAAAATGAAAAGGGAGAGAACTTTCTGCCCCAGTGTCAGCCAAAGACTATCGTAGTATCTCACAAATGCTGAAGTTAGGATATTAAGATGAAGAATGCTAATTGGACAGGTTGCATCCAGGTCACAAGCTTGTTTTCAAATCCTACTTATGGCCTCAATCTGCCCCTGACAATGTCTGGTTATTTCAGGATTAGTCTTAGGATGCATCTTCTGTTCTGGTTTTACAGGCAGCAAATTGTTCCTCTCTCCTGGTAAAGAGGGTGGGGAAAAAGAGCTGTGGACTCATTTTGTGGAGTTTTCCTCCTCTTCACTTGTCTGAAGGAGGTTCCCTAATCAAATGATTCATGTTGCTGTTAACTGTCCTCTGAGCAGGAGCTATAGACAGGGCAGTTTGTCATTGCCTGGAGATACGTGTACCTACAACTGATCAATACAGTCCCTTCTTAAGAATATGTTTAGGTTATTTTTTCTCTTAGCATTAGTCTGGTTAGAGCTTAATGTAGTCTGATCTCATCTTAGACCATAGAAATGCATTTATGGTTCCAACTTGCATGAAGCCTTCAGGCATTACAAGCTTCTGGTCAGAACAAAACCCTGAAGTGTAGTTGTCATCAGTGCAGATATCATGGGAATGGCGCATTTTTCTTTTGTTTTCCATGCCACTGTCTCATGAATGAAGTTTTGATCTTTTACCCACAGGTTATCTTTTGGCATTTTGGCTTATCAAGAGATAGTTTATCAAAAGCTTAAAGAGAACGGTCAACAACTTCCTTCCCAAGCCACCACTTTCTTTTGAAGGTTTATTTCATCTCTTTAATATATAATGGACTGGTTATGCACAGAAGGTGTATTTCTTTGATTTGATGTAGCTAAATAGCAAGTTGAACACTAGGGTGGGAAGGTATACTAAGAATGGATTCAAATAAATAAGTCCAAAGCAGACTACCAAAAGAACACACTTCACCGCACGTTTCCTTGTTCTGAAACAGGAAAAAAAGTAGGATAGATGGAAATTGCATTCATATATGTTGCAGGGGGAGATGTTTAGGTAACAATATTTGTAATTATAATATTCATAAACACAAGACTGCACATCTTAATGTGCAAAAATAGAAAACAATGCATAAGACTGTTCTTTTTTGTGAGTTTTTTTATCTTAGTGGGGGAGAAATATGTACTATGCATTCAGAGATATTAAGATTTTGGTTTTCTTCATTGCAAGTTAATTTAGATATGTTGCTTAGTTGTACAATTCATATGGTTCCTATCAGTGTAGTGGTTCTGAACAATATCTTGGTTAGAGAGGCCTCGGAGCACTGTTTCCTAATACAGGACAGCATGAAGGTGGCTACCTGTCACTCAGTGTGTTTGTATAGTGTAGTGGGATGGGTTTAGCACTGCCAGTTCTGCAGGCACAGAGATGTTAGTGGGCTCTTGAATTCCCTTAATCATGTTGAACTAGGGTGGGAACTTTAAATGGATGACAGGATATATGGTTCCTAGCTAGCAACCAAGGCCCTGGCAGTGCTTGCTCATTTCCCCACCAGCAGGACCAGAGAGAGTAGAGAACCAGAAGGGTAAAAGGTGGAAAACTCATGGGTTGAGATAAAGACAATTCAATAGGGAAAGCAAAAGACACATACACAATTAAAGAAAGCCAAGGCATTAATTCAGTGCTTCCCATGGCAGGCAGGTGTTCAGCCATCTCCAGGAGAGCAGGGCCCCATCACGGTGACTTGGGAAGACAAAACCATCACTCCAAATGTTCCCCTTTTCCTCCTTATTCCCCCCAGTTTATATACTGATATATAGTGGTGTCACAGGGTCTGGAATATCCCTTTGGTCAGTTGTGTGCACCTGTCCTGGCAGTGTCCCCTCCCACACTTCCAGGAACCCCCAGTTTCCTTCGCCAGTGTGGCTGGTGTGAAAAGCAGGAAAGGCCTCGGCTCTGTGTAAGCCCTGCTCAGCAATAACAAAAACATCTCTGTGTTATCAACCCTGTGTTCAGCACAAATCCAAAACACAGCCCCATACCAACCACTGGGAAGGAAATCAACTCTATCCCAGCCAAAACCAGCAGAATAGTTAAGACTGGAAAAGGCCTCAGGAGGTCTCTTGTATTTCCCCAGAGCAGAATGAACTTGGAAATCAGGCTAGGTTGCTCAAGGCATTAACCAGCGAGATCTTGAAAGCTCTGAGGTTGGAGACAAACTCTCTGAGCAAAAAGGTAAGATTATACAGGAAGGAACATCTGTTTTCCAAATTTGATCCACCAGAACAATCTTAAATCAAACACTTATTTTGTCTTTTTCATTTTACAGAATTTCTGTTTCTTAACTAAAACACATTGATATGAAAAAACTGTTAAGAACAAGAAATTGGAAAGGTTGCATTAGAGATGGATGAAGTGGCTTTCCTCCTCCATGGACTTGAGCAACATCTTTCTGTTATTGCATGTCATTATGAGACCAGTCTGAATCCTACTGAAATTTAGAGGACTCAGCCCTGAGTGAAAATATTCCAAAAAGATAATTTGATTTGATTTACTAGACTAAACTTCACTTATTATGAATGAATAGAAAAATATAATATTTTAAAATACAATGAATTTGAAATCAAATATTATTTGACTACAGGGAAACAAAAAGCCTCTTCACCATTCATAACGTCTGAAATGTCATGAATACAACATTATTGGTCCTGTTAATGATGATTATTAACTTATCCCATAATTGAATTGATATTTAATCAAACAGTGTAAGCTATATTCATCTGTAAAGTGTAAAAATAGAGAAATTAATTAAGTATGGGGAAAGATCAGAAAAGGAATAGAATTTTCTTTGTAAATCTGTTAAATTCTCTCAAACATCAGTGGCTGTTAGACAAAAATCTTGCAATGATTAGACAGTATTAGTAGAAAAGTTACATTTCAAGTAATATACAACCAATATAACTTCAGTATAAATATAATTTAATATAAGTAGAAATATTTCACCAGTTAAAATATTGCATGCAATTATTTGTATTTATTTCTGGAAGAAAAAAAAAATGTGATATTTCTCTTCTTTGGTTAAGCAATTGTTCTTGCATTTCTGTGAGATTTGAGGCCTTATTTCCCCAACCACCTATCTAGAATATGCATACATTCTATATAAGTAAAAAAGTATTTTGCAGATTACATGATCCATCAGACAAACATGTAGAGATGGAATGGTACAAGTTTGTCATCCAAAAATCAAATTTGTTATAAAAAACTCCACATATGCATCATTTCCTTTACTGCATTCAAATTCCATTTGATGGGACTGACTTACAGTCCACATCACTGGCTTCTCCTGAATTGCATTGTCTTTCCAAAGCCATGAGATTGATTACTAATGCACACACAGTACTATGGTCATCAGAGCATAAATGATAAAACAGAAAAATATTATTAAGCATAGTAGAACCTGTAAGGGCTTATCTATAATACTCATGTAAAGCAAAGGTGGAAGGATAAATGGGGTTCTGGAGTTCCAAACTTTGACTTTTGACTTCTGTCAACGAATGAGAAATCCCAAGGTTTAACCACTAATACAAAGTGTTTGCATGCTTGGTGAATACATTAAGTGAATTGTAATGAAATAGTTTTCTTTTCCTCCTGCCATTTGTTCAGCTGAAGGTTTTTCATGCAGAAAGGAGAGGTGATTTTAAAATAAAGATTGTGCCAATTGCAAGCCCTTTGATGGAGATTTTTTTCTGTGCTTAGTATGCATTGTTTTTATGTTATTGAATTTATGTGGGACACAGAGCACAGATTGCTCAGCACAAAGATCTTGTTTCTACTTGCAGAGAGAGAAGATCTGGGCAGAGAGAAAATACAATCACTGGGAAATGTCCTATCTCTGTATAATACATCTTGTTAACACCAGGGAGTCACAGTAGTTGAAGTAATTAGATAAGGATTTGTTCCTTTCACCTAAAGGAGAAGCCATGTGGTGGTGAAATATAAAAGAAAATTTCTAGACCACACGAATTGCAGTTCTCTATTTCCACTGAGTTGTTTTCTTCTGAAAAATGCTTATTCCAGAATATTGGCATCTAAAACAAGGAATATTTCTATGTTGTTAGGTCAAAATTATGGGAGTGCTTTTGAACTTAAGCCAATATAATCACTGGCAAGTATGTAAACAGCTCCAAAACTGACTTCAGTAAGAAAAGATGGAGGTATATGCTGCTTTGTCTAGGCAGATTGTGACAGTTTTCAAAGTGAAAATCAAAATTCATAATTTTCTGCTACGCTGAGGATTGATTTACACAGATATTTTTTGCAGCAAATCTGTTTTTATGAGTTCATGAAGTCTGTGAAAATCAAAGCAATCATTTTAAAAATAAGTCAATTATGAATCAAAAAAGATTTCTCACAAGTCAAATGCTTATACTGAAAACAACAGGAACAGAAATTTAAAAAAAAAAACAAAACACAGGAAATGGGTGATACTATCTTATGTGTTACAACTTCATCAGTGTTACAATCTGGTTATTAAAATTGTTAGAGACATGCCTCTGCATTAAGGTGCAAATGAGACCATATGCTGAAGTCAATTGTATGGATTGTATTTAATAGTAAATGTGAGGAAATGAGCATGAAAGAGAGTGACAGATTAGCTAGAAAATACCGTTCCATGGATGTTGATGGCATCCTGATGATACTTTTCTTAAGGTCTTCTTGGAGCTGAGGATCATGGAAAACATAGCAACCAAAGCTATGTATATGGCTATTAATACTCAATTTGGCCAGGTGGGAAGGCGGCCCAGGTACCTCCCCTGGCAGGGGAAGTTTGACCCAGTCCCTTGCAGCAGGCTCTGGATCTGTTGCAGCCCTTTGCATCACGAGCAGTGCTCTGCTGCAAGGCCTCAGCAGTGAGTCTGGGGAGAGCTTTGGGGGGCTTTGAAGGATTGTGGCACCTCCTCAGCTGCCCCTCACAGGAATGTCCCATGGATGTGGCCTTCCCAGGGTGGGCTTTTGACAGCCAGTTTGTGTGAGGGAGGATGGGTGTTCACTGAAGGCTGTGACCAGAGATTTTGTCGCAGCCCCAGAACTCTCCACCTCCCCTCGTGGCTGTGGGGGAGTGTGTGCAAACGTGGCCTCAGCAGATGAGCCTGTGGGCAATGGCCTCCCCCAGCTCCAGCCTGGCCCAAGGTGATTTTCAGGACAGCTGCAGGGTTTGGCTTTCTTGTGGGTACATTCTTCTGCCTTAGTCTTGTTTCCTTGTCCCTAGACCAGAGGGAATTGAACAATAGCATCATCAGCTTTATGGTACCTCAGGTTGTATGAGGCAGCTCAAGTCCCAGCCCAAAGCTGCAGCCAGGTGAAGGAGGGTGGGCTTGGGCGGTCTCAGCCTCTTTATTCACTTTTGCCATAATGGGCAAATCTCCCTCCTAGCAATGTCTGATCCCTTACCCATGACATTTCGGTCTCTTATATTCATTGAAAGATTTTGTCCCTCAAGATGCCTTATTTAAGTGGAGGCTTGCAGCTAGATATCCTGTTGGTTCCAACTCAGAAGAATCAAATTGTATAAGTCAACAGATTATGAAGTATCTTAACAAGGTCTTAAGACAATACTGTAATCAGTTGTTGACATAAGGAAGAAAGGCAATAAATTTTTATATGTCCCACATTCATACAGATAAGTTGATTTAACAACTGCAGCAGCAACAGTAAAAATAATAGCTATTATTATTATTATATACACAGTTGTAAATTCTTAGGATCCAAAGAAAAGGAGGAAAGTGAATTAGTGGCAGCAGGGACAGTCAAAGTCATGATGTTTCTCATATGATAATATCAGTTCTGTGCAGCTGCTTGAAAAATTTGCATGTAATATCAAGAAAAGAACAGCTGCTGCTCAGTATGCAGCAGACCACCAAAGCTTCTGTAGAGAGGAGGTGGGAGGAATGGATTGATAGGAATAGGATCATGATAAGCAAAACACGAAGTGACATCCCACTGAATGGCACGACCTCTATTATCACTTTCTAAGTCATTTACTCCCACATCTCAACTGGGGACTAGTGTTCATGATGATGGAGGTAGCTGCCATAGGTGGATTAAGCTGAAAGTAAATTTTCTAACATGGGATAATATTCATGGAATGAATGTTTTTCAGAGCACATAAAATACAGATTTTCAAAGTAACAAAATCCTTTATGTGAACTTGTGAGCACACCGCCTAACACCATCTTCCAACAGGTACAGAGCTAAGGTGGGGAAGCAAAGGTAAAAGACTGTGTCAGATACAAGTGTGGAAAATGATACCAGAGTAAATGGCATAAGGATCCATTTGTGACTAATCATATGTAATGGGAGACATGGGAGTCAGATGTATAAAAAGCTATTGCTTCAGGCATGTTTTTTTGAGTGTCGCAAGGACTTGTTTTTACTTCTGTTTAGCTCAGTAAAGTCTTTCACTTTTAATGGTTCACTACACTGAAAAGCAAGAAATTACAGGATGGAGTTCTCAAATGAAGTTACTACCTGCACAATGAAAAGAAAACCACGTGGGTTTTGTTTTCTGAGTATCTAGGTAATTCAGAAATTCAATATTAAGAGCATGTAAAATATAATCTAGAATTTGTGGGATTTATTTCATATATATACACACATAGGCATAGACTGTTAGGAAGCCTTTCTTGTTAAGAGCGATTATAAACTATTTGGGTTTATTTCCATTATTTTCACATGTCTGTTACTTGACTTTCTCTATCCTTCTATACCATGCATCTTAAAGAAAATATACTGTTTGGGATCATTTCAGGAACCCATTTATAATGCAGCACTGCTCAAAAGATGTTTTAAGATGGACTATACTTGGGCTGAGAGGAGCACAATTATCTAATAATCTAATAATAATTTAAAAAGCTGTGCTACCATCTGTGCAAAAACCCAGATAGAGAGAGGCTCTACTTCAGCACAGTAGGACTTGCTTAAAACATGAATCAGTATCTTTAGTGGGTAGATGTTTTTTCTAGTTTTTTACTATTAGAACAATCTTTCTTCATATTATATGCACAGAGGTCCATTTCTGGGAAAGAAAGGTAACTAAGATTGTATTGCTGTTATAAAAAGTCATTGTAGTTGCTATGTGCAACAATTCTTATTAATAGATTCTGTAAAACAGAGGAAACGGAATTTTTAGTATAATCTGGAGAATTTTGTGAGGTATGATGAAGTGCCAAGCATGGTTATTAGTCAAGAGGGATCTAAGACTTTTGCTTATTTAATCAGAGAACAGAAATATTCAAAAAAAGTGTAATTTTGTGAGTCATTGCCACTGAGCTATTTTTTGCAGAAATTATTTTTTGATTTTGAGCAATGAGCAAAGCTGCTCAAAACCTGTTCTCTCTTCTGCCATGCACCTGTGAGCCCCTGGAGTGCAAGCTTGTGTGCAGTTATGGTACTAGCCCCGTGTAAACATAGATGCAGATCATTTTAGTGTTTCAGATTAATCTAGAAATAACAGCTGCGTAATACCATGGATTTGTATAAATATAAACACAATTCTAGTTACACGTAAATAAAATCTACACTCTGAAAACGGCAATTCATTTTGTTCTCAGAGCCTGAGGAATAAATGGTAAGTAACATGAACAGAAGAGGGGGGATGAAGCCCTGGGGAGGCTGCCTTATGCAGTTCCACCACCTGCACAGTCACAAACAACTTTTGCTTAGCCAGCTGGAGTGACTTTTGTTCAGAAAGCTTCTGTCAAGTACTACTTCTTTTGGTGTTCTCTTAGTCTGAATAGCCTGGTGATTAGGTTACGAGGAAGGTAAGCAGACAGAAAAGAAAAGAAGGGAAAAAAAAATAATTCTGTTTTAAGACATTTTGGTTTCCTCTATGAATTGTACCTAAAATAAAGATGTTAGTAGAATTTTCTCCCCCTTCTGTCCCTCTGACTGTGGAAAAAAGGTAGGATATGATACTTTGTTATCTGTCTGGACTCAGGCAGCAAGGAAGGTTTAGAAGAAATATGGACTCAAAAACAGAACGGAATTGAAACACACACAAATAAATATTTACTGGTAACTATTTTATGTCTTTAAACCTCAGACTGAAATCTGAATTCTCTCCACTGCTTCACCAAATACCCATAAAATGTAAAAGCAAGGCTTTTTAGCTATCTTCTGGAGCATCCTGTTGTGTAATGACTTCTAGATGTTTATTTTAAAAACACTTTGGAAGAGAGTTTATATATGAGACACTTCTCAAAGTTGTGTCATGTAAGAGACTTTCTGATAGGCAGCTTCTCATTAATATTTGCCTCTTGTGAATCATAATTCGTTTTGTCACAGACTATAGCAGCAGTACTTTGCTTTTATTGGAATGATTGCTTTGTTGACTATTCAGTGTTTGGAGCCATTGCATAACAAGGGTCATTTTGTGCCTCCTATGTCACCACGACCTTCAGATTAGTGCGTTACTTTCCACTTCAGTCTAACATCCTGCTTTCATTTACTTGGTGTTTCCATGGTTCAATAGCACTTAGAGAGATGTTGACAGCAAATGGAAAAGTTTGAAGATACTCTTGTTTAAAATAAGACTGCCTATACATGTTGTATACCAAATTTATTTTCTTTCTCTTTTCAGATTAATGACAGTTACTTTAAATGATATCTTTGGTTTTGTTCTTTGTTCAATTACTATTTTTTTGTTTTTTCCTTACCCCCATCCTTTCCCCTTGCCCTACCATTCCCTGTGCCTCACGTGTCTGCAAGGGGTTCATGTCTCAGCCTATACTGAGGACAATCAGTCTTTTTACTAGAAGGCTGTACATCCAGCTTTGGGAAGAAAAGCATAATATCTTCCAAAGATGTTGTAAATATTGTGTCCTCTGCTCACTGCAGCTGACATGAGAGCACAGGCCGGGGAAGGGAATGCTCTGACGTTCTTTGTGTCTTGACAGTCCTGAGCTGCTCTTCCATCCTGTAGAAGTAGGAGCTATTTCTTCTCAGCTGTCCTGAAGCAGCCTCAGTGGTAGGATTGACAAATACATACTGCAGGATGTAACAACAAATTTAACTTCCAGATGGGATGTTGACTCACAAAAACGTTCTCACATTCAGAGAGATAATGGGGACACAGAAATACACCTATGTGGACTATACAGTCTAACAGGAATGTAGAATCCTGCTGGAACTGAGTCTGGTGCTGTACTTTTGCTTGAATGAGGTAATTGTAACACACAAGTATCTCTTCAGTATTTCTCTTAATGTTTTAGACATATATTAAACTACTCTTCATTCTGAAATATATATATCCCAGAGTGTTGTCTTTTACCTTTTAAATTAAATTATAAGTGCTTGTTATATGATGTCCCTTGAGAGATATGACACAACATGGAACATTTTTACACCTTTGGGAATATTTGGATACTTTCCCTCAATTTCATTTGATGTCAATCTGTACTGTTTTGGTCAAAATGACTGTGTTTCACCTTTGTGTTACCCACAAAAAAGCACTCTAATAATGAAGTAATCAAATTCTGTTAATGCTTATTCTCCTGTTTGATGGTGGTTCTTGTTTTGGACAGTCTTGGTATGTACTCCCTAAACCATCTCTTCTCGCATTCTTTAATGGTGTTTCAACTCCCTTCAGTCAGGGATAAAAGCAAGGCCCTCAAGTGAATTTATTTTATTAAAAGTTTTTAATGATCTTCATGTATTAAATCAAGTGAGTTTTGTGTGATCTGGCTTTATTTGATCTGTAAGTAACATTGGACATACTGGATCAGGCACAGAAGATGCTCTTGCAGTGCCTAGAACTTTCACTGTCCTTCGTATTTGATGTCCAGGGGAGTGCACTCCTGTTGTGTCGTGTATTTCTGAACATGCATTTCAGGTGATTGACTCAGGTAGGAGGGGGAAGTTGGGTGTTACATTTATTGTTTCATTGTTTGGTGTTGTCATTTTAGTACTTCTTTTTACCAGCCTGTTCATGCATTTGTTCATTCCTATGGCTTATGTTATCACTTATATACAGATGACTTATAGATCCACAATTCTTGTTGGCGTTCCCAGACTTTGCCTTTGTATTTCTCTGCCTGCATCATCTCCATAACTGGATACATACTAATCTTTTATTACAAACAAAGAAGTCAAAAAGGATTCTTTTTAATCCTGTTGTGTAAGTTTTCTGCTCATAAGAATTTTGTCTCAAATATTGCTTTTCTTTCCCTATGCTGCAATACTGTGTGAGAGTTTTTAAATGTTCATTATGATTTATTGTATAATTAACGGATTAATTGCAAATAAAAACTGTATTTTTTTCCATGAATTGCATGTTTGTTTGTTTGTTTGTTTGTTTGTTTTAAATGCAATTGTTCAGGTATATTAATTTTGTTTTTATTGCTTATATTACAGATCAAAAAATCCCTGAAATAAATGATCCCTGGTCTCTGCAAGTCAGGCAGAGCACAAGTTATATTATAAGACTACCACCTTTCAGTCCAGTGACCTAAATTCTATATTACAGCAAATACAAAAGCTACTGCCTGCTTTTTACCATGTGCAATCACATTTGTATGATTTGACTTCTTTTTGTAGACTCGCCCAGAATATCAATCTGTTTATAAATTGTGTCTACTCTTTTTCTTTCCTAAACTGTAGGAGCTATAAATATAGTAAGAATCATTTTTGAACAGTTTTTTCCTCTCTAGTATCTTCTATATTAGATCTTCCAGACTTTAACAGCATCATTTGTCAACTTGCAATGTACTTTCAGTTTTGATTTAAACTTTATCTTCAGTTAATTTTTTTTCAGAATATCTACCCGTTTGTTACATGCTATTTATCATTTAATTTTTGTCTTGGTGCATATTCTTTTTATTCAATATACACTTCATGTTAAAAATATTTAAATTACTTTATAAGGAATAGTCAGAGATTGATAACACAGCTGCCATTATTGCTTTACCTTGTTGGCAGTTATATGAATCGCATTTTAATTTTTTGCCAATGTTATTCATATGGCCTTATAAAATACCATGTTTAATTTATTTGCAGAAAGTTTTCATCATGACAGCTGTAAATACTTATAATTATTATGACATTAATGGTTTCTTATCTGTAAGGAACTATCCCTTCTGATGTTTCTCTAACTAGTTTGTTGACGTTCATTAGAAGTGGCTAATCTTGTTCTAAAATTATGCTGAAGGAAGCATCAGCATGCTGTTTATATTGAGCTAGAGAACCAGCCTCAGCAGGAAATATAGAAATCCAACAGCGGAAGCAAGGACATGGTTAAAAATTTGGGCATAATTTGGGGGAATTCCTGTGCAGTCGCAGGTCAGATGTAGACTTACAGTTCAGACTGAAAATCAGAAAGTCTTTGGAAGAGATAATATCCAATGTGGGGAGCAAGTGAGATAAGATGATACCGGGGAAAAGGGTTTATTGCTACATGGGGTAAGCAGCAATTTAATTCCCTCCACCATTGCCAGTCTTATGGGACCGGACTTTTGAAGATTGACAGTTGTAGCATGCGTGCGCAAAGCTAACTTGTACCTAAGCTTTTGTCACAGCTTGAAAAGTAAATAATTCAGCTGGTGAGTAAATGGACTGAGGGTATATAAAGGAACTTTGTTTGCACTCTGTCAGCAAAAACCCATAGATTTCTCATGGTAAAGATCTATGAATTTGTTAGAACTCATTGGCTTGATTTGTGTTCTCTGTGATTCTCTGGGTGTGGTACAGATGAGTTGCTGGGAGGTGTGATGTGGCAAAGGGACCACCTGGGAAAGGATGCGTTTGTCAGACAAAGTTGTTTAATTTTATTGTGTTCAAGATGCATGTGATGACAGACAAAACCTTGTAAAAATTCTTGTAGAAGCTGAGAAGCTGTGGATGCGTTGTTCCGATTCCTTATGTAGCTGTTGTATGTGGCTACCCCTCTCACTCTCACCCAGGCAATGCAGCTGGTTTTTTGCACAGGAGCTATTCAATTTCTGTGAATTAAGCACTTGGCTTCTTGAGGTTGTGTCTATTCAGACTTACCCCCTGGCAGGAAATTTATTGATAAGTGAAAGGTTTGTGCAGCCACCAGAAATTTCAGGGATTGGCATGTTGTTTGCAACTGCCTGGAGCAGCACACTAAGGACATGTGACACAGGGCTCCAGGGTTGTTTGGATAGTTGCGCTTGAAGACATGAAGAATGTGCAACTGCTTTCTTCTCGGGCTTCCAAAAGAATAATAATGCTACTGTATGTTAATTTCTAACAGCCCACAACAAGTACTGCTGTGAAACAGATAATAAGTCATGAAAACATTAGATGCTAACAGCATGAGAAGTGCTTTTAGCTGTCCTTAGGGATTATGAAAGATGAAATTGCTTCATCACTGCGGCTTGTGACCAAGTAACCTATGTAGGAAGGTCTGAAGTGATGAGCAAGCAGAACTGGAAGACAGTTTGGTGGGTTTTTTTGAGGTGAAGACTGAAAACAAAAGTATTAACAGAGAGGAGGAGGAAACTTGGGCTCAAGGAGCCAAGTCCTGAGCCCTCTGTAAACACTCAGGGTTTTCTGGAGACACCAACAGGCTTCAGCTCATGACTGAGGTGTGTGCTGGGGCCTGGCTTGTGGAATACCTATGCCTAATGCTCATGAGTGGTTTCATGAAGAACCAACAATTAGCCTTTTTTCCAAAGCTGAAGCTCAGAACCAACCATTTGCATCCAAAATTAAATTTCTGATCACATAATGTGTATCTACACTTCTATCAGAAAATCCTGGTAGTAGCCACTGGTGGACCTTTTATAAATTAAAGGGGTTTTTTAATACTTGTTTCACATAAATATTTTTAATTACTTTGTGTTGTATTCATATTCATACTTATATTTGTATTTGTATTCATTTTCCCTTCCCTTTTGAAAATAATTTTAAGCTTTGTGTCCTATAAACTTATAAACATTAACATGCAAAAATATTAGAAAGAGGAAAACAGACATTCAAAGTATATTTTTAGAGAACTTAACCATCCACATCTTTCTAACACATTGGATTCTTTGGAATGGACCAAATCCATGGTGGTCTCAAGGCTTATTTTTTTTCCTCTCATCTTGCTTCTCATCCAAGCAATATTCTTCCTAAAGTTCTTCTTAAGCTGGTAATACTACTACAGTCAGACTGTTTTTTTATGTATTCTCATTTTATTTTCCCCTTTCCTAAAAGAAGATTGATTATTCTGTATTCATAAATACCTCTCACTTTGATAGATGCATTAAATCCTTTTCTTATGTGCTATGTTTCTTTATTTTGTATCTGTACTGACAATTTGGATTTCCCAACCCAAGGCATTTCAGTGCTCAGGATTTTTTCATTATTTTAGATGTTACAATTTCCATTTACAATTTTCAATCCTAATATAATGAATAATATTCTTATTTCCTTTTTTTCTTCTTCTTCAGTTGCTCTGTTGTTAAGTACTAATATTAATGAACACAGAAGCAGTATTTTTATTTGGGGACTATAGCTAAACTGACTTTGGCTGAATGTCAGTGGAAATCAAGTTTCTTTCTTCATTTTTCATCTTTCCCTTTTATGGCTTAAGAAACTTTTGCTGTTTATTAAATCTTCCTCCAGAATTGCACCTCAGTTTCAATTTTAATAAATCTCAGTTGATCTGTACACTTAGAGATTTCCAAAATGTGTGCTTGTTTTCAATCTGTTTTTGGAAATAGTTTTATATCTTTCTGCAGTTGATGCCTTTCCCTTCATATTTTGTCCTGTTGCCCAACCTGGAAATTCCTAGAAAGTTTATAATCTTTGCCTTGAGAAATCTTTGCCATCTGTTGTAGTGGAGGACTTGAACTCTTGATTTTCACTATTTTTTCTTGATAGTTACTCAAGCTTGTCCCTTTGAAAAGAAAAAAAAATAAATCTGTTAGCCCAGTTTTATTTCACAAACTCATCCTGCAGTAAACTCACTCCATTATTAGTTTTTTGTCATGTAACTCTATCAGATAAAAGTTATTACTGTTTTACAATATAGAACTATAAATATGCTAAAGTCAAAGCAAAGCCTTCTCCTGTATTTGTGACTTCTTTGTGCCTGCCAGCTGTTCTGTTAAATGTTTCCGTATTAGTAGATGTTTTAAGAAGAGCTTTGACTCTGCAGTCTTTTTTGGCGGAGGTGAGGTCTCATGTAAGTGCGTATTTCCAGCATTTCTCCATCTTGCATCGTTACAGAGATAGCATCTCTATTAAGATATCAATCTTTAGATCTGAACCCTTGGATATCTAACTGTAAAATATAAGAATTTCTAGGGTTGATTTTTTAAACAAACAAACAAACAAACGAACAAGTCAACATGCCTAAGGTTTTGTGCTCATGTTGCACATGTTGTCTTCAGTAGGTGTAAGGATGAATTCTCAGTGTGCAGCATTGACATCACTAGGCAGGAGCGTGTCCGTGTTTTCTGTGAAAGATAATGAGAACCTGGATGCACTGAAGTGCTACAGAGGACTTCTCATGTGGAGAGGTTCTGGCTGTGAATGATGGATGTGGGCACCATTGGCAGCAGGAAGGACAGTAGATTCACAGCCTTGGGGTTAGTGATTGCAGCAAAGTGGCTGCTTGTGGCAGCTGAACAGATGTGCTCCCAGGCTACTTGTACAGAAAGGCCAAAGCTAACACCATTCTGTGTTATCTCAACAATACTTTATTGTCAAGCTAAATAATTAACAGAAGTGCAACTAAAACCTAATACATTGCAAGAAACTGTAATGATGACATTAATTCTCTTTCAGGTGTCAGTTTATAATAGAAATTCATTAACAATAAAAATATGCAGGTAAGATGTGGAGCAGAAAATAATTTATTAAGAAATTACAGCTCTTTAACCCAGCATGTTTCTGGGTAAATTTGGCCTATTTTCATGCCGGATAAGGAGCACCCAAGTGGACATTGTGGTAGTCATTACACTGCCTGTTTCTTACTGTGTTGTCTGCTTCCTTGACGTCCGTGATCCCTCTCAACCCATATACCCATAAAGACATTCTTCACGCTGCTTAATGGATCTCTAGGGCATCTTTACTGAGTTACATCTGTCTGGTACGCAAACAACACATGATCAAGTCTGTTTCCAAGACATTGTGGGAGTGAGGCAGAAGTTGTAAAGCTTGTACAGTTTACCGAAAGTGCACATTTTATCCGTCTCTTGGGTCTAGCTAGCTTTAGTTTTTCAACTGTATTATTTTTTGCTGCTGTTTTATCTCATTCCTGAAAACCTTTTTGTCTAGCCTTGCTTCCTTCTGTGAGCACTAGATCTTATCTACTGCCGTGGACTTCTCCTGTACTACATGCTTCTGGGAAAGGACACATTAAAAATTAATACGTGAACTCACATGAGGGAGAGGATAAAGAAAGGAAATGTTGCAGATTTCCCCTCAGGAACACAGAAACAGATGTGAAAAAAAAACTTTTAGCTTCAGGAACATGTCATTGCTGTTTATGGTGAGCAGGATATTGAGGGATGGTAGTATGGACTTACAGGCCCCTGTTAAGACAGGACAAACTCAAGCACATCTGAAGAGATGAGACTAAGAGTAGTGGAAAACAGGAGAAAGAGATTTGATATCCAAGCAGGACAGCCAAGGGTAGTAGTTTTTAAGCAATGACTCTTTTGTTTAAGTACCATATCAAAGAAACAGACTTGTGAGATGATGTAAAAGGCCTAAGACACATAGTCCTTTTCTATCTACTGCCTTCTCTCTCCCTCTATTTTTAATTGTAGCTCAATCTATTTTAACATGAAATATCTAAGTATTTTTATTAACAATCTCAAAACAGTATTTGGAGTTTTCTGGAAAGAAGTCCCCTTTTTACTGCTCAAACAATTACAGAATGTGTCCAGCGTTCACAAATATTTCCACAAAATTACCTGATACTAAAGAAAATGCACTATTCCTCAAGGAGAAAAAAAAAAACTATGTGTTAGCAATGCATTGAATACTTGGCCTATGGGCATACAGCTTTTCATGAAAGATAAATAAATTCTAAATAGATTATATGTGCAGTAAAAAAAAAATCATACCACTGTACAATGAGGTATGGTATGTATTCCACTTTGGAGGAAGATTCATATATCATGTGTATGGTGCAGAGCTCTACTCATGAATTACTTGTTTCTATTGCAGCACATGTGCAGCACACGATAGATTAAAGGACACAATCCAAGTTACTGTTGACATGTTAAAGCAGTGCCATGCACAGAGATATTATTTATGAAAGAAATATTATACAGTCATAAGTTTTCAATAAGGCCTACTTTATTTCTCTTTTGAGGCAGAGTAATAGTAAATAAGGTAAAACTCTTGAAGAAAGCACTAGGACTTTTATTTACAAAGCAATATCTTCCCTGCGGTTTTATCTAGTTAGCTGCTCACACTGATATTAAGTGTTTTTATTCAGAGCTGGTGTTCCACACATCTTAAAAAGCTGGTGCAAGACTTGACCTCCTTTGCAGCTCCTATCCACAAGTTATCATCCTATGCTCTGCTCTGAGGCTTATTTGCGTGGCTGTAGATTAACACTGTGTTTTTCTGGTAGCTGCAAAGGTGTTCCATGATCCTACTGTGTCAGGCTGAGTGAGGTTACTTATACTTCGCTGCACTCAAGCCTATGTTGGTCTGAAGTGTCACCATTAGTGCACTTTTATCTGCAGACTCAGAGGTATCACCTAAGTGACTTTGCTCTCCTTGAATAGCGAGTTATGCCTTGGAGAAATAAATTAGATTCTACACTCCAAAATAAGGCCCTAATCAGGGAAGTACTGGCTATTTTGTTTCTCTTACTTTTGGAGGAGGACATAGGAATATGAAAACATATTTTAAAGTTGAGGTATATCAGCAGTTAAGAGGAACCTGGTAAAAATACAGGATCAAATGACTGGAAGACTCCAAGCAGAACTGCTCTTTGATAACATGTTTTGCCCAAAATTTGAATGCTATGGAATCTTGAGTTTAAACACAAAGATAGGAGCTTTATTTGCATGCATGCTTCATTTAGTCACAGACTGTCAGGAAGTTTTATGTACGCAAAGTGTTACAGAAATATCTATTCCATCATTTATAGATGAAGTTTTCAAATTTACATACTTAATTGCAGAGACGACACAAGTGAATGTCAATGCACAAAATCAAGATTTCTTAGTGCAAAAGGAAAAGAGCACAGAGAGCAACTGTGTATATGTGTATAGAATTGATATTTATTTTTATTTATTGCGATTATTCATTTTGCCACATTATATGAAAAATTAGAAAAATTCTTATTTTGCAGATTTTTAGTAACAGCTAAGAAAATGGTGGTTAATTAGTTAAAAATATTTTCTGTTACATTCAAGTGGTGATTCAATAGTTTGCACATATTTTATATATGCAATATTATCATGTTAACCATAAAACCTCCCCTCAGCAATGCAAACAAACCTTCTGTATGGAAATCCTGGCTATTGTTGTAGATACTGGGAGAATTGCCGTGGCTTGAGGAGGATGAGGATTTCATCCACAGTCATATCCCTGCAGAGAAAGATTATTGTTCATGATACTGGAAACCACTGTCCCAATCTAGGATATGATGTTGAGTCTAACTTTTTAACACCATCCAATTCACTTCAAAGTAGCTCACACCCATAATAAACTCACTACCATGGGTATAGTGAATCAAGATCTGAATACTGACTTTGCTGCAAAATAAATCAGGATTTTTATTTCATTGAAACTATAGATAAATAATTTGAGAAGTGCTTTCAGATAAGATGGGCTAAAAGCCAAAGAAGTGTTGTACTACTCCTTTTTTAATGATTTTCTTTCTATTTTTATTAGTTTCAAGTGAAAAGGTATTCTCTATATTTTGCTTTTGGGCAGGAGATGGAAAATTGCATCTAAAATTCCCTATTTATTTCTAAATAATACAGTACTGTATAGAAAAGTCATAAAAACAGAGACTGCAAATTGAATTCCAATAACTCCATCCCGTGAAAGCAAACTTCCATCTAGTAAATGAGAAAGCATTATTGACAATTATATGCAAATTACCAGGCTTTTGGCAGGCTCTTCAAAACTATTATCTTTTGGCAACTCTGTAAATTACGTAGCTATGGCAGCAATGTAGAATTGCTCATTATACTTTATTGATACTTTTATGTCTCCTTATATTGGAATATTTTGCTATGTGTCTTTGGAGACGTTCTTTGCTTATTTTTGTGCCTCCATTTCTCTCGTCTTTTGTACTTACCCCCGCACTCTGAGTCAAAACTTCCTACGGAGTCACTGGGCCAGAGAAAGTCAACTTCCTTCATCATCATCATTACCATCATCATCATCATCATCATCATCATCATCATCATCATCATCATCATCATCATCATCTCCACCCACTCTTCTTTACATCCTGAAGGCCATCAAACAGGCAAAAATTAGGTGTCATTTTGTTATCAAAAGGCTTTCCTGGAGACCTGTGCACATCCTCCCTTTTCAAAATTCTGTTCCTTCTTCAGCCCAGATCACACATTCCTCTACATGCCCCAAATTCATTAGCCTACGTTTCTTCTCAAGGTGATAACACATTTTCCACTGCCACTGTGCTACAGAGTGTGCGCACTCTCTCTCTATTACAACTTATATTTAATAAACGAGGAACAGGCATCCTGTTTATGTTTATTCATAACAAGTTTAGATGTTACTTTTGAAGATAAAGAAACAAGTTTGATGATATACAATATCAGCTACACGCTCTGCACTGATAGCAAACTTTAGCAATCAAGGAAAGATAAAAAGGTTTTGGAGAATTTAATCATGTACTTCAAAGTAGGCTTAAGAACATATATTTCAGAAACTGAGATAAAATATGAATGTTTAATTTATCTTCTTTCTTTTTTACCATGAGTGTTTCTGATTCTGTTGCTAATAACCTCATTGCTTCTGTCAGCCAACACCTCTTTTGGGGGTTATTTGTTGTTAGAGGGTTGGCTTGATGTTTGTTTTTTTTCTTTCCAGAAGTAACTTTTTTGAAGAAAGAATTTTTTAATTAGCTTTTAGTTTTCCAAATGATGTGACTGATGCTTTACTTGGGTAGAGGAGACATATAATTTTTTTGTGACTTAATACATTTAACAGGGTTACTGGAAAGGAAGAAATTGATGCAAAGATAACCAGGTCATGAGCAGTGATGTGCTAAGGTTCTCCACTAGAGAACCCCATTTCTCGAGTAACCTCTGATGGCATGTCTGTGCAGTGATAAGTACAATCACACTTCATTTTTTATTTTTGTCTGGTTTCGTAGTAACATAAGAAGGAGGTGTCTCTAGTAGAATTGGAATTGGAATTGGAATTGGAATTGGAATTGGTAACATTTTTGGGCAAGATATTGAACTAAATATGAAGCACCATCCTGCCAAATATTTGTCCTTTTACCTTCTGGACATTACTGATTGGATCATAGTATTAAGGACATGTATAAAAACAACTCAAAATCTGTCTCTGCCCTTTCTCATAAAATCACAGGTCAATTCTTGCCTCAAAGTCACAAGCAAAATATTTAGTTTTCCTTAGGAGAATTTTTTTTGTGTGGAATTAATACATATACTCACCCAAACTGAATCCACTTGCCTGATGTGACACACGGTGTAATTGGGGAAGAGCAGCTCATTGTGTCCTTCTTCAGACCTTTCAGCTAATCTTCAAAGTGGAAGAGTCAGAGTGAAGGACAGCTGTCACAAAAGGAAATACAATTTGTGGCAAGACTTAAATTCATATTCTTTTTACAAATCCTGCTGAAATAGAATTCTCATACACGTTGGTGATATTCTCAAAGACCCCTTTCTTCTTCCATATTATAGCTATAAAATGTCAAATTCAGAATAAGACGTGACTTGGGTCAGCATATTTCAGAATCCAACAAATCCAACAAATTATATCTCTGGCACAAGGACGGGTAGCAGGAAAAGAGAAAGATATATTTTATTTTTTACTGGAATAGGGATATAAAGAATGCAGAAACATCCCTGGGATTGTTTACAGGGATCAACTGAATGAAAACCTTAATTTGCACTTGGGGAACTTCATAGAACGAAATTAAGCCAACATGTTTATGGTGAAATTTCAAAATGATTTGTGTTGACCTAACTGTACTCCTGTTAACAGTTAACTAAAACTCTGACTGACTGGACAGCACTGCTGAGGATTTATGAGAATTACTACTTGCTTAAAAGTTACCAAATGAAAAAAATCCACTTTATCTTTCTAATTTTTCAAGAGATGAATCTTGAGGAAAAGAATTTTGGAAATTCTTGGTTTGAATTCCATTGTTTAGTTATTCTCTCTGGAGTTTCCATAAAGAGATCATGATAAACCATTGGGATCAAGTAAAAGAAACAAGGGATTAGGCATCTTGGTGGCAAATAGTGCTGACAGCAAAGTTGTTGGTTAGTATAGGATGCTGTTAACTTGAGATAAGAGGCACTTAAGGCACAAGCAATCAGTTACCAGTTTTATGAAAATGAAGGTGCTCATCTATTATTTTAGGTTTCTAAATTTTGAGACTTGCCAGAGCAGAATCTCTCTGGTACTGATTAGCATGTTGAATCACTTGATGTGTGCATCAGCTAAAATGAGGGGAACTCAGGAATCAAAGGAAAGGAAATTACCCTTTATATCCTGTACTTTCTTTGGCATTCAAAACTAACTGATTCTAAATAAGAGAAAATATCCCACATTAGAGATGCTTATGAATCTCTTTCACTGCTTCATGGGACAAAGGGAGAAGTCTGGCTGAATGCTGTGTCCTACTAGCTACTGAGAGGCCAGAGCCTTGTGAAGATTGAGGGCTGTGTCTTCTGGGTCATCACTCTGAAGATGGTCAGGATTAAAGGTTTCTGTTCAAGAGGAGAACTTGAGAGCCATTCCTAAAATCTATTACAGTTTAACATTAATACACAGTTTGTGGCCAGTACGAAATACTCATGGTTAAGATACCTTTTTACATATAGGCAAACATAGTTCAGATAAACAAACATTAATATCTTGAGTGATTTCAAGAGCTGGACCACGTAAAGGACATTAGTCTGAAGGTCAGCCTTATGAACTTCAAATACAAAATACACCATCTTAAAAGGACAGGTCAGTAATTTTAACAGTGTACTCCTGTATTCTGTCTGAACAGCAGGACTGCTATTTCAGTATATTAGTACTGTTAAGGGAATGCCTGCTGTGTTTTGGGTCTCTGCAACATCAGCTTTTCAGTGTATGCAGCTTCCTATTGCCCCAGTATACTTTCCAAAGAAGGCACACTTCCCAACAGGTAGAAGCTTCCTATAAGGTGTTATGTCCTAGCCTTCCTTTATTCCCAGGTTATTTTACATTTTTCTTCTCTTGTTCTTCCAGCGGTAGAATGCACATGCTCCAGAGAGAATTCCCCTTGGCTACAGTTCATTTACAGCTGATTTTAGAAACAGCAAGAGAAGAACACTTAAATCAGACTGTGTCTGCTACCTACCTAGTTGAAAGAAGGGAGTGCATAAATCCAGATATTAAAGTAAATAGAGAAAGAAACAGCTGTTTTATGGGAACTCTAGCACCTTAAATCCCTTGTTTGTTCTGTATTTCACTTGATTATCTTAACCTGTTCTCATTTTCTCAGCAAATGGCTGCAAAGGAAAATTCAAATAGACAAAAGGGAACAGCAAAGAGGATTTAAAAACTGCATACAATTATAATAGAGCATGAAGAGTTTAGACATAGATAATCACAGAATATGCTGAGTTGGAAGTGACCCACAAGCATTGCCGAGTCCAGCTCCTGGCCCTGCAAAGGACCATCCCAAGGGTCACACCCTGTGCCTGAGAGCATTGTGCAAATGCCTCGAACTCTGCCAGGCTGGTGGTGTGACCACTTCCCTGGGGACACTCCTCCAGTACCCAATCACCCTCTCTGTAAAAAAAACCTTTTTCTAATGCCCAAATTCAATCTCCCCTGATACAATCTTCCCTGTTTAAAATTAATACCTGCAGATGTTGTAAGGCACTGTGCAACTAGTGCCTTACCTATTGGTTTGTGTAGGGTATTTTGTGAGAAGTGTGAAGCTGGTAGTTAGGTTATTTATCTGTTACAATAATCTGTGGGGCATCCTTGCCTTGTATCATGTTTGATTTCCATGAGAGACCAGTGGAAGAACAAAAAGTGTGACTTGATAAATCTGGAAAGAGCTGCTTTTTTAAGTCCCCTTCAGAGAGCATGTGTTTTTTGTAGCCCTTGGAATTCTGCCTGATTAGAAGAAAAAGCCAAATAATTTGACACAACAAAGCAGTGTACAACTTCACCTTGCTAGCAGTGCCTTAGTAGTTTGCTTGTCTTTCCAGAATGTGACAAGTGCCTGAGGAAAGGCAAACAATTCATATTGTGAGACAAAAGGAAGGAGTATTAAGTGCTATTGATTTCAGAGGGGAAAAAAAAACCTTTGCATGGCAAATGAAAATAGAAATGCAAATCAGCTCCAAATACTTAACATATCTGATAAACAATTGCATAAAAATAGAAAGTGGAGACGATAAAGACCTTAAAACATAGTGTAGTCACATTCACTGTCAATATAGCCTCACATAGCGGAGGAGCATGCCTGTGTACACTGCCAGACACGAGCACATATCCCCACCAGTCAGTTAGACCTTCCCTAGTCACATGCAAACATCAGTTCCCAAACATTCGTGTTTGCAGTCAGACTAATGATTAAGATTATATCCTGGCAACTGACATTTCACAAAAAAAACACAACTGCTCAGCATTGCCTGAAGCACCAGAAAAAAAAGTATACAAGAGAATTAAGAAGCTAGGGGGAAAAAGGAGGAAGGAGAAGCTAGTCAAGCATATTGTATTGTTCATTGGTGTCAATCTGCACAGATCATGTTTGAGCTGATCGTGCCTGATCTACTTAATGGCTGTTTTCTGTAAGCTGTATTTCAGCTTTTCTGCAGTTTAGAAAAACATCTTGCACCGTCACATCTGCAGAGAACTTTATATAATAACATAACTTACAAAGAAGCCTGAAAAAGCAATGAATATTGAATCCAAAGGACCTAAGGTGGATCACAGCTTTTAAAGTGTATTTGAAAAGACTTTTTAACAAGCAGTGTGCTGCTTTATCATGAAGGATCCCTACATCAGTGTCTGCCAACCCACCAGTCATTTACTCGAATTTGGGCAGTCTTTATTTTCTATGCTGATATCTTTCTGTTACAAATGTAAATTTTGGAAAATACAGGCATCTTCTTTCTGAATACAATCGTAGAAGCAGTATTTTGCAGAGCAGTTTGAATTTTCGTTTCCAAGCGAAGGCTTTGCTAGTATTATAATTTCTGTTTAACTTGTGAAAATAGATGCCATAACAACACACCTATGCCTTTGCAACCAAGGTCTGTCTTAGGACAAGAAAATTCTAAAGGAAAATCTTAAAATAAGTTTTAGGAAGAGATATTTTACTTCCAAGGACATGTTATTTCAGATCAAAGAGGTCTCCAGCCTTCCCAAATTCTAGTTGAAGATGACCTGATGACAATGAATTCCCCAGGTGTGTGGCAACTGCAAAGTAAAAATAATCGGTAAGATCTCAGACCAGCCTCCTAATTCGTTATTATTAGGTAAAATTGAGTGATTTTTCTTGAGAAAATATAACACAAACTATCCTTAACTCAGTAAGATTTCCATGGGATTATTTGATGCATGGGAAAATACTCAGAAAATGCTAAACCTACTGTTTTTCCCCTTTTGTAAAATGTGGTTCATATCTCTCTATGCCTTTAGGGCTTAGTCCTTTCATCAATCAGCAAATCAAATAATGGCACTAAACATTAATAAGGCAAAAACATATGATAGTATTTTTTTGTTTCAAACTGCAGAATACTAGTGAAGAAATGCCATGGCTACCCTTAGCTATACTCCCCTGTTGCAGACTTTGGTGATGAAGCATGTGCTTAGACTGTTCTTTTTCCTTTTGGTTTGTTAATTTGTTCCCCTGGCCAAACTGAACTAGGTGCTCAAGGCTATCTTCAAGGAGTTATGTTCTGTTGTATCCAGTGGCTACCTAGTGTTTCCAAAATCTCTCAGTACCCTCCCTCTTGTTTTAGAGAGTGGCGCTATGGCATTTCTGCAGGAACAGCACTTCCCTCTATTGCAGGGAAAATGAGGAAAGAAATAATGAGGAGTTGGTGGTATAGTCAGGCAGTAGACTCGGAGGCAATATATCATTGTTCTGTTTTTTCTCGTCAAGCTTAGGCCTTGAAATTTTGGTGAGAAATCAAACACAGGTTCAGTAGTCCTGAAATGCTTCCATCACACCTGGATGCTGTTATGAAATGCCCTATCCTTGCTCTGTCCAGCCTCTCTGTGCAAACTACTGACTTGAATTCCCATCTCGTTTTCTTAACACTTCTCACAGACCACTAATTTTCTTATTGAAAGGCACTACGTGATAGGACATCTTTATATCTGAATATCCTCATTTTTTAATGTGTAAAGCAATAACTTTATTAAAAACTTTATTTTCAAGGGATATAACGTGGTTCGAAAGGCTTTTTCTCTCTCAGAAACCTCATTCTTCCTCTTTTTTTTTTTCTGAAAGCTTATTTATCTCACCCTAGCTAAGTCATCTCTATAGATAATAACTCATATTCCAGCTGCCAGTAGGTTTTTTTTTATGTTTCACTGATGTAGGTAAGAAGTAAGTAAATCCATATTCTTCTGTGTTGAAATTATCATTTATTACTGTCTGTTGCATTGTATTTCATTCTCTTTAATGTCAAGCATATAAAGCCAGCATTTCTTTCTCCAAAACTTTCATATTATATTTACACACTTCTCCTACACACATTTTATGACTTTTTCCCTCCCTCAATCAAATTCTAACATGCCTTGCATATGAACTGCCCCAATTATAGCAAATGTCCAGCAAGTAGCCAACTGATGAGCTCACTGGAACTTTTATGTAAATAGGGAGAATGGGTCACTTCAGGACTGCTCTTTGTCAGTCCATAAAAAGAGTGCTATGGATTTCTTCAGGAAATCTTCCTAACACAGTCGTGGAAAGGACACATATGTCAGGTGGTTCTGGAAGTCTACAGAGAAAATATGCTTCAGGTACATGCAGTGAATTTGCACACAAACTCTTTAGTTGAAAGGGCAAAAGTCATGATAAATATTTCACTGCAGAATGAAAATAGTAGCTTTTCCTGTCAGTCTGTTTTTACCAATTTCTGTCACTGTTGAACTTTAAAACACACATTTCAGTTGAAACCTGCAGATTTTTTTTTTTTTTTTTAATACCTAAATAAGGAAAAGCACATCTCATACTAATTTCTGATAGTAGATGGTACTTGCTAGGAAGCAATCTACAGAACCTAGGAACAGTACTTGAAGTCTAGTGAAGGATGTCTGGGTTGACTGAAGGAGCCTCTAAGCTATCACTTAAGTTACTGCTCTTACCTCAGTGTTTCTTTGATGTTAATTTTCAGCTATATACACAAAAAAAAGTTAACCCAGAATTTTCCATTTTTATGGTAGTCAAAATTGGTTTTCAACATGTCAGTCTGCACTCTCCATGGACGTCTTCAAAGCAGATGGTTGTTTCTCCTTAATTCAGGAACTCCTTACTCCCTCTCATGTCATATTCTTCTCCATTTAATTCTTTTTTGAGAGGTATAAGAAATGAGAAAAACCTAGGGCACTGTTTGCTAATGGCTTGAATTAGTGAATTTTGTCAAAAATTCTGGCACTTAGTATAGTTTTGCAAATTGTTCTCTCTTAATAGTAGTACTTGACACACTTACTAAAAATTGAACTTTTCATTTTTCAAGTTGGAATCTAAAGAACAACAAAGCTTTCCAAGCAAGCTCACAGCTACAGCACAATTTATATAAGGGGATGAGATTTATTTATTTTTTTTTAACAGCGTAATGTGTCATGCCTTGGTAATGAATCCCATGAAATAATGGAAACCATGCAGAAGTTATACAATGAGAATTAAACAAAATTTCAGACCGTGGGGGTTTTTTGGGTTGTTATTTTTCTCCTCTTTTTCTCTCTTCTCTAGCTAGCTAAGGGATTGTAAAGGCTTCTACAAATGGCAGAAGCTTATGTCATAGAGTTTAGCAATCCGTAGAGCCCTCCACAGCTCCACTGTATGCATGGTAGTTATTTACTGTGCAGAATCAGTTAAAATTCTATCCATTAAGTAGCAGTTATTCTGCCAGCTAGAAATAAATACATTTATGTTACCTCAGAGGTTCATCAGGGCTGTGGGGCTGTGGGTTTTTTTTTAATTTTCTTTTCATTATTTATCCTTTTTATTTTTTTTTCTCTTTCAGTTCTGATAGCAGCTTTTTCAGTTGAAGTAATATGGCTTGTAAAGTTAAAATCAATGACAGTAGAATATCCCTTATGGATATCCTGTAGAAGATAGCCAGTATATGCACCACAGGTTTAATTTCAGATTTTGAAAGCTGTAATCTGAATTCAGTACATGTAGCCATTAAGAATTAATACAAGATATAAAATCTCACTCATGTTTGTAAAATGTCAGTCAAGTAGCAGCTGATGCCTAGAGTTGTGTTAGCACAGAAAGCTCAGGGTACAATGAGGTAAGTTTCAGGGATGCTTATTTTGGAAACCTGGGGGGAAATGGAAAAGCTATATGACCTTGGGACACCAGCTCCTCAATGGCTGTTATGGCTGTCAGATATATATACATATATATCTATATCTCCCTACATAAATCTATATACACAAGTGTGTGCATTTAGTAAAGTTTCTGTTTTGTTGTAGCTACCTGTACAGTCTGCACTGAAGAAAAACCTGATCCTGAGTTCTTGTGTGTGGCTTTTCTGTAATCATGGTGGCCCAAATCAATTTAAGGCTTCAAGTGTCAGGATCAGCATGGAAACTGTGCCTCAGGCAAAAGTGAATGCACTGCAAGAAACATCAGTATTGCTGCGTGAGGAATCAGTGTCAGAGGGGACTCTGGGGTAGGGAACACCTGTTAGACCAGAGGGAAGAGTGTGGGTGAGGCATTTTGGCTCTGCAGGACAGCTGAAGAAAATTCCACTGCCCAAGGCAATGACTCATGCATTCCTGTGGTTAAGGGACAGATATGTTCAGGAATTGCAGCATTAGAATTTTTGAGAAGTCTTTTGCTTCCTGAAATTCAGAGAATCTGAAGATGACATTTTTCAGAAAAAACTACAGGGTTATGATTTCCTCCTTTTTGCTCTCTTTGGGCTTGCTCTTGGAGTGTAATTCTGAGATTCTTCAAATCTCAGAGGATTTAATTGATTCTGACCAGGCTGCATAGACTAAAAATTTGCATAGGCCAAAAAGTTCAGTAAGTTTGTACAGTGTTTTCTTTCTTAAACTGCTTGTTATGTTTCATGTCATAGTTTTTAAAAATATAATTTTGGCTTAATATAATGCAACTGTATTTTCTTTAAAATTACATTCATCTTATATGATTCATATCTTGTGTGGGCATAATGTTCATGACACGTCATGTTAAAAAAATTGTCTTCAGGTGTTCATAAGCTTTTTGAGGGAAATGGAGAAGTGGTGAATGCATAACTCCAGCAGCTCCCCATATTTTGTCCTGGGAGTCAGCACTAATTCTTCTGTTGATACATTCCTTTTAATAAAGCAAAATATTGTTAGCAGCATGTAATATCCACAAGCACAAAGAAATCTCAAATTGCAATTTTTGCCTTCCACTAATATCTAGCTATTTTCAGTGATAACAGTACAGTGCCAAAGTACAGAACAATGTTTTTTAAAAGGCAAAGACCAAAGTACCATGCTGCACTGGTTTGATGACACACAAAGGTAGTAAAATAAAGGGATTACATTTTTCTTATTTCTTTTACTTCTTTAGGAAAGGCAGTTGTTTTCCTGGAGTGGAAAAATGTCAGCTTTATCCCGTATTCCCTGAGGCATTGGTCCAGTGTATTGCATATTTGGAGAGTCAGTGCAGTTCAGGCACAACAAATTGTAAAGGTTCATCTAGAGCTGTGCAGTCCCTAAAGATCTTCATTTGGCACTTTTGCCTTGAGAAGTCCATGGAGGCAGTAGACTCATAGAAATTTAAGGTGTTTACAAACTGTGTGCCAGCTACTACAGCACTTTCTAGAATGCTGCTTATTCCATTTGGGTAACTTTTCCATGCTTGACTGTGACAGGGTAGTCTGGCACTGCTTGCATGGTACTAACACAAAGAGGGAGAAAAACACCTTTCTCTGCTGCTCTTTGTTTATCTGTCTTTAATGCAACAACATTTTTGCTAAAACCCTGTTTGCTCCCCTCAGAAAATAACCCCATACCCAAACCCAGGCTTCCTTAGTGGTTAACCAGACAAGACCATTTGTCTTGATTTACTCTAAAAAGGCAAGTTGCCCTCTGTGGTGAATATATATGCACATGGAGAAATTTCAGAAAGAACTTGGTTCACAGTGCTCAGGTTCTCAAGATAGGACCGCTTAAGGTTCCTTTTAAACTTCAAGAAGAATATTATGCCTATAGCTTTCATTTTGTAAAAGAACTAGTTGTCCACCTGACTCCAAAACATGAAGTGGAACATTACCGTCTGAAAAAAAAAAAAAAAAATTATTTTGTCTCCAAAAACTACCACATTGTTTCCTAGGAATTTTTTCATCACTTTTGAAGAGGTATTAAAAAAAAAGTAGTCAACAACAAAGATGTTTGATGACATAGGAAAATGAGGCTTTTTTTTCAACATCTCACAGCAAAGGTGTAGTGTTAAATACACCTCTAACCAATGTGGTGAGTAAAGCTAGTGAGGATGTGGCCTGAGATATTGTAATAATACCTCAGTATGCATAGGAGTACCATTTTTGTATTTTTGGAGAATTTTCATGACGATTGTAAGTGCATATAAAAGGTGAGGCTGCTGTGTCTTACCAGTCTTATGTTAACAAGATAATACTAAAGGAAATTTGATACAGATTCCTTCATCATCTTGCCACACAGACAAACTTTTCCTCTGTAACTGAATATGGTGGAATAGGTTTGGTTTTTTTATTTTTTTTTCATAAGAGGCAGGAAAAAAAAGTTCCAGAATCATAGAAAAGCCTTCCAGCCTGATGTTTAGGTTCTATTTCTCTAATAAATGTGTAATTATTTATAACATCTGGAACAGTTTCAACAGCAGAGAGTGAGAGCTTTAAAAAAAAAAAATCAGAGGCTTAGTCCAAAATGCCTCTTATCATAGACCTTATGGTAATCATCAAAGGAAATACAATATGTAGGGTTGAATTCTCCCACAGACCAGATAGAGATGGGAAGGAAACCACCATATCCCAAATTTGGGATAATTGCAATAAGTGCTGAATTTTATACTTATTGAGTGGTGGTGACATCACATTGTTCATAGGAAATCCATCCTTCATAACCCTCTGTTATGGACAAAAACTGCATTGGAATTTGTAAAGATCTTCTGGATGATCAACACAGTCCTGTGTTTTTCCTGCAAATACTGGATTTATTAGGGAATGTGCAGTTCTCATTCCAGTACCATAGGAGTTTAATTTCCTTATCAATTAATTATTACCTGGTGGGTATTAATTGTCTTCTCTATAAATGCTTGTCTATATAAATAAAAGCATCTTTTACAGTGAAATACACCACTTCCCAGTATTTTTCCCTTTATTGTATAAATCACTTTATATGTAATCAAAATGCTTTCCATTTGATGGAGACTCACAGAAATGTAAAAACATCACAATTAATTGCCTTTGGGACTTTGACACTAAGTTACTTGTTTGCATGAAAGGCATAGTTCTTTCAATGATACTATATAGTATAAATTGGCTTTCCGTGAGGACTTTACTACTCATAAAGAATCTAATAGAATTCAAAATCTGATTTGACATAAGCTGTGGCTGGACAAAGTCAGAAATTTTGCATAAGAAAATCCTGCTGCATTAGATGAGGAAGCTGACAAGGATGATGATGATGATGACGATGATGATCTGTGTTGCATCCATCAGTTCTATTTTACTTTCTTCAAGCTGTAGCCAGCTTTTTTGCTTTTTAGCAAATTTTATTTGTACTTCTACTTTCATTTTATGTACGTGCTAAGAATGAATGAAGAAAGGCAAGTTGACTTTCATCTTTATAATTAACACTTGCATGAAGCATAAAACGTGAAAATTAGAAATGAGGATGTAACTGAGGGGGGAAGTTGAACCTGCCTGATCTTTTCTAGTTTGAAACTGCTTGACAGATCAGCCCTTTGAGATTCAAGTTCTATTTAGTGAAATGTCAGTCGGAAGCTGCTGAGTGGGAGGGACGTCGTCACTCACTCCTCAGAGACAGCTAATCATATCGTGGTAAGGAGGAAGAGCTGTTTAATTCCTGCAGGCTTCAGTTTTCAGAGAGTCTTGTGAATTACTTTTTGTAAATATATTCTGCTAGACGTAAGCAGGGAGTAAGTACACATTCTCAAACAAAAGCTTCCAAACCAAGCTCCCCAGCAGCCATTCTCAAGCTAAAAGCCCCAATATTTACCCATTTCTTCCCACCAGCTTCATATTCACACCAAGGAAAAGAGGCAAATAGCTAGAATTAAGCTAGGTAGGGGGAAAAAAAGGAAGTTGATGTCATCAATGTATTTCAGTTTTTGTCTGTATTTGCTGCCCAGAGCATAGAATAAAACTGTGCTGCATTTCAATATTTACTACTAGATTTACTTTTGAATAGGGCATGCAATAATAATTTTGTAACATTCAGGTTATAAATAACATAAGACTAAGCAAAGTAAGCAATGCAATTAGAGTTGTCTGAGGTAACAATGTCCAAGCTTTAAAAAAGAGTTCTTAATCATATATGAACTTGGGTGATGCAATAAAACTTTCAAGTACATTGCTGCCAAAGAATAGAAGTCATAGTTCCATCTTAGGTTCTAAGATCCCACTGCAAACTTGAGAAAGGAAAAAGCAGTCTAAACACAGCATTTCCAACCTCTTAGGCTGAGTAAACCCTTCATTTTCAGCATGTGACCTAGATGTTGTGTGGTTTTTCTTACTATTGGAGACTGTTTTGGAGACTGTGGCTGATTTTGGCAGGTTCTTGGGCAGCCTGTAGCAAGCACTTGCTACAGAGACCAGGTGCTGCTTACCCAGCCTTGGACAGGAGCTCTGACAGCCTTCAAAAGAGACACTGCACATAAACACCTGTCAGTAATGTCATCTCTCTCTGGGACTGGAGAGTCCAATGTACGTCATCTCTTTCCATTTGGTGTTAGTGGCTCAGATACTGTGGTGCTATGGGAAGATGAGTGGGGAGTGGTAGACATGTGAAGTAGTAGAATTTTACTGGCAAACCCATGGACACTTTTAGGAGTAGACAGACTTTTCTGAAAATCACACTCTTCAGGCTCTCCTTACTGGTTATGCACCTTTTTAACCTTTCCAGTCTTGACAGGGACCTTGACTGAGTTCTTGTTTTAAGAACTGGAATACACTGTCAGAAACCAAGCCCAGAACCGTAGTAAAGAAAGATGAAAAATTATTAGGGAAAAAAAAAAAAAAAAAAAAAAAAAAGCAAACTGATTTATTTTAAGAAAACATGAAAGCTGTAGAACCAACCTTATACAGAGCTTGAGATAGGTGGATAAATAGTTTTGGCTATATGTAGAGCTGAACAAGACAACAGTATAGACACACCTGTAGGGTCTAGAGATAAGCCAAATGTTGTACTGTGCTGCATCTTGTCTATGGGTGAGTTCTGCTGTTCCTGCAAAGCTTTGCTCCTGGAAATATAAACCCTCTATTGTTAAATTCCTCTGCCTTCTATTTCCTCCCCTGACACATTTACTTTACAGCAGAAGATTGGCCAGAGGGGACTGTAGTTTTACTTATGGTGTTGATTACGGTGCCTCTGGAAAGTAATAAATAGAAAATATTTAACTGGAATGCTGTATATTGATTAAAGATTACTAAAATGAAGCATGCTTATCTTTGCAGAGGCACTACAGTAACAAAAATGGTGTGTAGCCTTGATCAATGTAGCTTAAGGCTTTTCTTTTCTAGTATCTCTGAGTGCATTACTTTCACTGTCCATGTGATGGTTAGGGTTGCAATACAGTCACTTAGACTAATTTATTGGATTAGAAATCCAACAATTGTGATAAATTTGTAAAAATATTTTCATTTTTTGCTTTAGACATATATTGTAATACCCTTGATTAAGGTATATGCCAGTTTCTAATTGATGTGTAGGAAGTAGAATAGATTTGTGGGGGCTAAGATAGGTCCCTTGATAAGAACTACAAGGAATAGATGACAAAAAATGTTGTACATGGGTAATAAGTGATTATGAGTCTCCCACACATCTTTGAGCACAAAGAAAGAAGAAAACAACTTAATATCATAAACAAAAGAGTACATTTTAAATCTCAAAATTTCAAATTATTTTCTCTGCCATTTAGCTTTACTTTCAATGTAATTAGTATCAGCCAGACAGAATTTAATGTGAATGTGTGAGTGTGTATGGATTCAGCCAGACAAACAGGAAAGAGGAGATAATATATTTAGTGCTTGAGCTCACTTAGAAGAACGATGTCATTGCGCAGAGAGATGTTCGCACTGTATAATTACCTTATGACAAACACATATATTGGGATTATAAAGAATATTCAATCAAAGAACTATGCCATTCTGCACAATATATAATTTTAAATAGAAGCATTCCAGCTGTTGCCAGTACTGCTGTCAAGTTTGTATCTAAGCACACTCCCAGCAGTAGAAATTCTGATTTAATGCTGCTCCTCTGATTTGAATTTTTAAAAATCCAGATTCTAATCCTCAGTGTTCTTTCTGAGCTGTGCAAGACCAACTCCTTACAAGCATCAAAGCACCTAAAAATTTAAGATTCATCCACACAGGGATTTTCCCAAAACCACTTTTTTTTCCCCAAAGCTACCCTTTTACAGCATTTAAATAAATTTTAAAGGGTCTAGCATTGATAATGTCTGATGGATAAAATAAATAAAAAATGTCTGTATGAACAAAAAAAAAGAGGGGTGATGTAATTCCTGGGAAATTATTTTCCCTTTTATTATCCTTCCAAAAACTGAGGGTTTATAATTCTGGGGTCAGAGACAGGGATGGAAAATAACCCAGTGGTGACAACATTCATCAGGTGCATGAAAGGTCAAGGTTTATCTTCAGTACTGCACTTGTCTATGTGAAATGAAAGATTGTCAAGGCTAAGACTCTCCAACAACTTCACAGCCAAGCACAGGAGAGTATGAAATCCAGGCACCTTACATGCTTTATTCATAAATCTTGTTCTCCATCACCTAAATCCTTGAATGATGGGCTATTATGAACTGCACTAGAGGAAGAAATATAGACATCTACCTACCTGTCTGAAAACTGGCACAAATCAGTCCATGTATGTGTGACAGAAAATGTGTTTACATACAAAGTTATGTATATATTCAATTTGGTGCCAATATTTTTGCTAATAAAAAGTCAGAAATTTCCAGCCTGCACTGAATGACTTTCTGTCAAGCACCAGACTAATAGAGAAGGAATGATATGTACAGCTGGGACTTCTGAATTTTAGTTTGCCTTTGCCTTTAACATTTAGCTAATGCCAATTAGTGTTCCATAGTTAATATGAAAGAATCTGTGTTTAGAGTCTTGTAAGTCTTTTTTTTCTCAGCTAATTAAGAGTGATGTAGTAAATAAGATTAGTATTTTCAAGATGTTTTCCAGCAGAATTAGGAATATAAAAACTACAATTTCTGGTTTCTTGAAAGACTAAAAATTAAATAAATATAAAACCAATTGAAAATTATGAGAAACAATGAAATGACCTGACGACTTAATATATTTATACAATATTCGTTACATAAATATTTATACAAAGGGAGAGGAAAATGTCCCAACATTTAAACGTTAGTGATTCCTGGCAGCTCACCCTTCCAACCACTGTTTATAACAGAAGAATAATTTTGCTTGGCCCATCTAAAAGGAAAAATACTGTTTTCCTGGGTGAGTTTGAAAAAAGCAAAAAAGCAGAGAAGTTGTCCTTCAGTTCTCAACCCCCATCTAAGTCGACAAAAGAGATTTTGTAGAGAACACCAAAAGATTTCAAGAATTGGTGGCTCATAATTATTGTTCTGCACAAAGCTGCAAATCAGCCTGTTTCTGAAGAGCAGATGGGCTATATTGAATAAGCTTATAGTTCTGTGCTGCCAGATTCACACAACTGAGCTCTGAAAACAAATCCCCTGGTATTTGATGAAATCCCTAAAGAAGGGCCATGAGGATACCCTCCCTACCTTGCTTCCCTGCCTTCATATTACTTTTTGATGACCAGATCCTGAAAAATGCTGAACTGGGGTCTAACATTTTAAAACAGGCTTTGCATACTGAAGTTCATTTAATTTAATCTGGTGGTATCTGCTGTCAGGAATTGAGGTCAGGTTCCATGGCTCTAAGGACAAACAGCAAGTAGCCTCTCTGAAAGTACTCCTGCTTTAGTTTTGACAATCACATACTTGAAAAAACAATAGGTAAACTGTGCAGTCTGAAATCTGAAATGTCCTGCAGAAAAGGAAACATCTCCAGAAAATTGCAAGGAATGAGAAAAACAGTTCATTTCAGGAGAGGTCTTTAAGTGAAATTGAGGCCAACTCCAACCACCATCTCTTATGGCCAACTTTAACCACCCGCATTTGGCTCTTTCTGTTGCCAATGGGTGATGAGTGGTGAGGGATGGAAGGAGGGGAGAGCTCTGAAAAGCAGTTCTTTTAAGAGCAGGAGGTAAATGTCTACCTACTCTGAGCAACATCATGCCTTCCTTAAAAGTAAGGAAAAATTCAGGGTGTCTTCAGTCAAGACTCTTCTAAGTTTCTTGTGGAGTTTGACATCTTTAGTTTCCTTGTGCATTTAACTCCTCTGACAACACATCATGCATGAAAGGTTGCATGCTTATGAAGTTCAGTTCCAGTAAAAATTGGAATTTTTACTTAAGAAAATTAAAATTTAGCTAATTTAATTTTATTTGTTCTATTTCCAAATTTATCGCCTTAAGTTTTTGCTTATTTTATTGGAAAATTTGACTTTTTCTCTCCTACCACCAGTTCTATATTTATATTTATAAGCTTCTTAAGGAGCCTTGAGATTCACCTTAGTTGATGAAAAAAATTTGTACTCTATTTGATTTTTCTAATTCACAAGTTAAAAATGTGTTTAATGTTTAATGTTTTGTGTGCACTATCAATATTCTACATTGCAAACACATTGAATCATAAATATTAATTGTATTGTATGCTACCCCAATTAATGGATAAACATCTCCTCCACAGAACCTTTACTAATTGCTGAAGATGAGAAGAAAATAAGCTATAAAAAAATTAGTGAGGTGGAAATCAGATTTTGGATAGCTTGTCAGAATAAGGCCATTTTTTTAATGCTTCCCTTTTGCTGTTTACCTTTAGGTTGTCTAATTGAACAGCAGCTATTTTCAAAGTTAATTTCAATAGTGTAAAGTGAATGTTTCAAAATGCATTTAAATACTTCAACAGTTTCAACTGATTTACCATTACACTGTTAGAGATTGTTTTCTCCTTTTGACCAAGTGCACATATTGATTTCAGATTATCTAGTTGTGGTTTCCTTTTGTCACCTGGAAAAGGGGGGAAAACAGGACCACTGAAGGTGTTTTTGTTTGGTTTGTTTTTTTGCTGCCACTTACAATCATTGCCAAGAGTAGTCCCTCATGCCTGTGATAGCTGATACTTCACATGTCAAAAATTTACCAAGTCCCCAGCCTTCAGCTGAGTGTCCTTTCCAGTGCTCATCTGAGCCTGCCACAGTGTTTGAGCTGCACAAATCTGTTTACTCAGGGGAAACGGTTTCTGAATATGGGTGTGTGAGCAGTACTGGCTAGGAAGCAAGATGTTTGTTTGCATTTATTGTGTTTTGTTATTTTACTGTGAGTGCAGAATGTTTATGTGACTGTGTTATCATTCAAAGTAGTTAATCATGCTGCTATAAAACTGCCTTGTGTAGATGCACACCTGTACTTCCCCAAATGTGGGCACTTATTATTTTTCCCATCTAGGGGTGTGTGTGCATGCATGTACGCAGTATGTGTATTTTTAATATACATATTTTGTATAAATGTGTGTTTATACATATAAATGTACATAGATAACAGCTGTGCTCCTCTATTTTAACTCTAAGAGCCTTTGCCTCTCTGTTTTTACCATTTCACTTTCCAGCAAATGTTCTTGGTTTGGTTATCTGGCGCCAGATTAGGTTTCTATTAATAATTTAGTGAAGCCAAGTAAGGAAGGAGACAAATGTAACTCTGAGAAGCACTGAACATCTTCTTGTGAATTCATATCTCAACTCCTTTTCTTAGTAAAAGCTCTATTGTACTTCAGCAACACCAAAACCTTCTTTAATGCTCTTTTGCCTCATGGTTGGGGTGAAAAACCTGTGAAGTAATCTTTGTTTGCAAGATCAAATTATTTTTTATTGAAGACAGTGCATTTCTAGAGAACTCTTACTGGACTTAAATGTGCATCCTTTCAAACTTTTTTTTTTTTTTTTTTTCTGAGAGTTTTAAGCACTCCTCCAAAGTTGTAAAGGACTGCAGGTGATGGAGTGGTATAACACCATTGACTGCAATGAAATTCCTGTGAGGATCAATGTAGTGTACTTGTTGCTTTTTTTTCTTTGTCATTAAACATTTTACCCTTTACTTTATGGATTTGATTGGTACTGAATGATTACTAGGTTTGGACTCTGTAATTTTTTGATAAAAATAAATATTGAAAGTTCATGAGGGATTTTTTTTTTTATTCCTTTCATATCATTTAAAAATTGTATGAAAGTAGTTCAGAAAGACAGTTGGCCTGTTAGCCAGAAGATGTAAAAGAAACAAAAAAATTGTCAGACTGGGGAGTGCACAAGGATGCACTTGTATATCACACTTACAGTCTGTGTGGCAAACTCCTTTATGGGCAATACAGAATCTTCTGTGGAAAGCAGAGGCACATCCTTCAAATGTCAGCCTAGAAACCTTTTCCAGTTGCTAAGTGTAATTTGAAGAAGCAAGCCTTAAAGCCTTTCACTAGCATGCAACCCACTTTATGACTTTATATTTTTGCGGCCCAAATACTGGTCTACATATTTCTTAATTCTCCCCGCTTACTCGTTAAATAATGAATCCATCTTCAACCTACTCACAGGTGGGTTTTTTCCCTTTTCCTTTTGGAGAATACCTCCCTTACTCATTTTCAGATTCTGAATGTGTGTGTCCTTCAGCACTCTCTTGTCTGGGGTTATTGATTTATATGGAGACAGTTTGTATCTGCAGCATTAGAGGTTAAAGTATGTTATGAAAAAGAATATCAGACACATCTTTCTTCCCTTAAAAGAGTATGCAAGACCTTGATGTTCACCAACAGAAGACTATAGCATACTGTAATGATTTGGGCAGCCAAAGTGAGTGAACATTTATGAGCCTTTTGTTACAGTAAAATGACTCAAACTCAATGATCTGGCATAAGAAACCATCGTGTTCTAAATTAAGTAAAGTTAGTCACTGAAGACAGGAAAAAATAGAACAATTTATCTAAAAAAAGAAAAAAATGAAAGAAGTATTTAGCTTTATTTTCTACTATAATTAAAAAAAATAAATGTGTATGTATTGTTCAGGCTTCCTTTCTGGAAATTACCTTTTTCTTTATTTTGCTGACACCTCACAAAGCTATAAATGTGATGTATTGGAGCTGACCTAGAATATAATCTTCTATTGAGTTGTGTGTTTATCCAGTCCAGGTAATTATTTTCTTAAACATTTCTGACAAAATATTTCTGAATTGCAAATAAAAACAAATGACAAGCAGATATGTGGGAATTACCTATCGTAAAAATCCAGTCTGTATTCCTAAATCTCAAGGGTTTCAGCTGTTCAGCCCTAATGCAAGAACACTAAAGTCTGTTAGACATGAGGAGCAAGTAATATGATACAGAAAATGAGAAAAATATGTAGAAATGACACAAATTGTTCTGGATCAGGGTGCAATTCACATTGCTTGATCACAGATGAGTTATGCATCTGCTACTACATGACATAAGTTATCAAGCAGAGACTGTAATTTGCTGTTGGGTTCTATTGACAAGAATACAGGGGAGTTATTCCATGTTAAAGCTTTGACTACATAATTTCCTTCAGGTTTCTGTGCACACACATTTTTGAATGAATACAGAACCATACACTGGGTAAGGCTGGAATGGACTACAGTAGGTCATCTGGTTCAACCTCCCAGCTCGTGTGGGGTCATTCCAGAGAACATTGTACAGGACTGTTTCTAGATGGTTCTGCAATAACTCCAGTGAGGGTGAATCCACACCTGAGGGTAAATCCACATCCTCTCTGGGCAATCTGCTCCAGAGTGTGATTACATGCCCAGTAAAGAGGTTCTTCCTTATGTTCAGGTGGAACTTCCTGCACATCAGTTTCTGCCCACTGCCTCTTGTCCTACTGCCCGGCACCACCAAGCAGAGCCTGGTCCATTCTCTCAGCTCCCTCCCTTCAGATACTCACAGACATTGGCAAGGTCCCTTCTCAGCTATCTCTCCTTGAGGCTGAACACATCCAGCTTCCTCAGCTTTTCCTCCTAAGAGGGATTCTCCAGCCTCTTAATCATCATTGTTGCCCTCCACTAGACCCAGCCCAGGAACTCCACGTCTCTCTTGTTGAGGGAGCGAGGAGCCCAGAATTGGACACAGCCCTCCAAATGCAGCCAGAGTAGGGCTGAGTAGAGGGACAGGATCACCTGCCTCTGGTGACTGCATTTTCCAGTGCACTGTGGCAGAGGTGCTTGCTTACTGTAATTCACAAAAAGTTTGGCAGTTTATAGTTAAGAAAATTACCTGTTATGATCCCTACTGTATTGCTAAAGCTGATTGCTAAAATTTCTATCACAAGATCAAATGTTCAGTTGCAAATCAGTAGATAAGAGTTCAAATAGGGAACTTGAAGAGAAAGGCCTTTAAGTTTTTTTGCATGATATCTTCCAAGCATAAGAAATAAAATGTATGAAAAGTAAGCACAAAACACTTTGAGAGAAGTACAGTTAATTTTCTGGAAGAGTTCAGCACTGCATATTAGGAATTAAAGGAAAGAATTCAAAACAGATGATGAAACATTTCAATGTCCATCCTAATATATTAATGCTTTTTCTTGAGTTTATTCCAGATAACATATTGGAAAGTTGTTGTAAATTCAAGACATCCATTGTATTGTATGTGTACAGAGATTATCTTAATTTTGTGTCCTGTTCTCAAGAACAAACCTAATCTGTTGTCTGCATTCATTAAAATGCCTGCATTCTCTAGTTTCATACATATATGGACAGAGATATAATGTATGAGTAGAGCATGGAGTGAGACATCTATTTTGAATGAAAAAAATTATTGTGTAAAGAACACACAGGTATTCACACAATTTGAAAAATACAGTAATATTCTCTTCTGTTTATGGAGAGAATACACTAATATTCTTCTTATGTCCAGCAATGACCAATTCTGGTTTAGATTAGTTATGTGGACCAGTAGCCACTGTCTCCTTTGTCAGTTGTTCAAGTAATAAGTGTTAAATATTAGTGAAGTACCAATAATTTTGCATTTTATAAAATGCATGATGAAATGGTTTTGGGTTTGTTTGGTTTGGTTTTTGTTTTCCACAGAAGTGATTATAACAAAACAGAGAAAATCTGGCCCTTGATACTTGCAATTTGAGTGCATGGGCAGGAACAGCTGAAGGTAACAGAGCCCTTGTATCGATAACAAGGATAAGGTCTAATAAATAGAGCTCCAAACCATCACAGCTGGCTTTAGGTACAGGGCCTATCTAGGCCTTGGCATAGTGATGCTTCTGAGTTAAATGGTGTCTGCATGACTCTGAATCTAATATTGCCATTTAGGTACAAAGCATTTCAAGCACTGAAGTCAGAAGATGTCTTTGTTTCTTCAGTATGTAGAAGCATGCATTGAATGGATGTGTCTAACTGTCCTGGGTTGATTATGATGTTAGATTGTATCCCCATTCATCCACTATGGATGCTAAATCTGAACCAGAGTGCCTGTACAAATTACAGGCCGCATAGCTCCTCAGGCTTGCCTGAGAAAGTAGTCTGGGAAAAACATGAGAAGGAATTGAAACAATCCTCAGGGACACAAAAGAGCCTTGCAGGTGTTGTTTGCTATTCCTTGTTTTCCTTGCAGGAGTAAGTCAGGGGGGTGGTGAGCCCCACTGACCAATGATGGTAATGTAGTGATTTACTGACCAATAAGAGTTTCCTTTCTGTACTTTCCACGTATCTGTCTATAAAACAGGCCTGAAGGAATAAACTAAAAGATTCTCCTGTTCTGACTCCCTTGAGAGTCTGTGTCGTTCTTTTCGCCGTTCCTAATTAGAACGACAGTCCACCTAACCCAGACAGAGGTTTTGTATTCTTAAAATTCCATCTGAGAGTAAAAGTGAGTGGAAAAGAAGCACCGAGTCTGTTATCAGAGACTGTACTTGCTCCCCTCGCATCGGGAGTTTTGACTACAGCACAGACAGACAACAAGACACAGATCACCTTGGCTTTCCAACTAGCCGGGGCAGAGAGGTCTTCCTGGACTGTTTTCTTTCCCTTTTTCTGAAACGAATCGAACCTGCTCTGGACTGGGGACTCGGGGGAGCACCGGGAGCTTGCACCCGTGGACTACCGGGAGCCCAGCCTGGGCAGCGGCATTTTCCAGCGCCAGAGGGACTGATAACAGAGCGAACACCCACAGGAAAGAGACCCTCTGAAGTTTGTCATCTCTTCTGAACAGCGAGAGGTTTTGTAATGTGATATCCTTCATTTTTGTGCTGGGTAGTGCTGTGCCTGTGAAATAAACAGGTTTTTTCCACTTCTCTCAGAGAAATCTCTTCCCGAACCGGTTGGGGGTGGGAGAAAAGGGCCACGTGGGTTTGCTTCCCGGGGGGAGCCCCACTGGAGGTTTTCTCCCAAATTTGCCCTAAACCAAGACACTAACACACATATTCTGCATTGCATTCAAGGATGTGGCAATTACAAACATGCGTGTTGTAAATGTGCAAATAAAATATTTCATAAATAAAAGCATACTTTCATTAGTATATTTTAAAACTGGCTATTATGTTGTGAAATCTATTTGCCTTCAAGCCTTTTTAGTAATAATTATAGTTTTCCACAGTTTCCAAACATAAAAAAGTATTTTCTATAAGACTTAAAATGCTTATTGAGGGCAGTATTTCAAAAATGGGTAAATAAATAAGAAACAATTACATAGTTAACTTCTTACTGTTGTGTGATGAATTTGAAAAGTTTTCCAATAGCATGTAAGTCAAGGGCATGAAAATGTATTTGATGTATGCTGTGATCTGTAATATTTTGTAAGGAGTGCTTATATACAGAATTCAATGTTCTACTTAAATGTTTTACTTGTCAATTCACAAGTGCTTTTTTTCTTTTCTCTCATGCCTTAAGGAGTTATAAGCCAATATTAATTTACCATAAAATATTGCTGCAGTTTGGTGTTTGTTGGCACCCACACTTATTATTTGTCTCATAGCTAATGAGGTAACCATGTAAAAACAAGGCCTTACCTAGTAGATCTCTATCTCCTCACTCACAGCTGCCTCCTACACAGGTTCCCCAGTCACTACTAGTAATTAAAACAACTGATAAATAAAAAAACAACAAAGCAAAAGCAGTGCAGAAGGTGGGATTTTTTTGCAGAGAGTGGAATCTGTTGCTCAGACCTGCGGGCAACAGAAAACCTTTACATGTCTCAGTGAAAGAGTAAATACTGTGCTGTTTCTTAGTCTGTATAATGTGAGCTGTAATAGCAGTCTCTCCAATCCACCTAGGACCTGAACATGTATATTTTTTCAGTCAGCAAGGGCAGAATAAGTCTCCATATGAACTTTTTCTTAAGCTTGTAATAAAATCTTTTAACTAGTCGTTATTAATCCACTAAAGTAGAAGCTGCCTGTCATGTTTACATGCAAAGTGTAGAAGAAGAAATGAGACCTTAATGTTGTTGAAATCTCGGTATTTAAATCTTTAGTCTGACTTGCCAAAGAAGCTCTGTCTTGCTCACACATGCAATCCATGGGGGTTGCAGTGTGCAAGTGGGCCCCTTGTACCTTGGCACCAGTCAGGCAAATTTCATCCTTTCCTTCATTTCCTTCATTTCCTTCCTCTCCTTCCTCTCCTTCCTTTCCTTCCTGTCCTTCCTTTCCTTCCTTTCCTTCATCTACACCTGTAAGAGATGGTCCAGAGGAGGGCCATGGAAATTATTCGAGGGATGGGACATCTCTCCTATGAGGAAAGGCTGAGAGAGTTGGGATTGTTCAGCCTGGAACAGAGAAGGCTCTGGGGAGATCTTCTAGAACCTTCCAGCATCTAAAGAGCACCTATAAAAAAGATTGGGATGGATGTTTTAGTAGGGCCTGTTGTGAGAGGACAAGGGGTGATGGTTATAAACCAAATGAAAAGAGTGGAGGTCCAGACAAAAATGAAAGGAAGATTTTTGTTTCAGTGAGGATAGTGAAACACTGGAAGAAGTTACCCACAGAAGTGGTAGACGCCACAACCATGGAGACAGGTTTGATGGGGCTCTGAGCCACCTGGTCTAGTGGAAGCTGTCCCTGCCCATGGTCCCTTCCAATGCAAACTGATACAATTTTTCTGTGGAGCCGAATGCCATTGTAGCTTAGAGAAAGAGGTGTTAATTGCCATTAAGAAAATTCTTCAGATAAAAAAGTAAGTCTACATGTTTTGAAGGTCCAATATTACCCAGCCTTCCTACCCCAAGAGGTTGTAAAGAGGGAGGGTGTACTCCTATTCCATACAAACTCCTTTCTCTCCCAGTCAACAGTGCCAAAATTCTCACCCTTCACTCACACCTAAAAAAAAGTAAATAAAAGCTCAGCGATGATTCAAAACATTAAGCATAACAAACAGGGGAAAAACTGTAAAGCTATAGAAGAAAATGTCCCTTTGGAGTGCTAATATGGTTTGCATTCAAAGAGGAAGTCATTTCTGATTAACAAGGAGGTAATGTTTCCCCACAAGGGTGGGTCGTAGATGATGAATAAATAATGTAATCAAATATTAAATTAACTCTATTTAAAAAACTGATTTGCATGTTAAAAGCTTATTGATGTAGTATTTTGTTTACCGTTATTGTTCTGAGGCAATTTTGTAACAAATAGAGACAGAGAGAGGTAATAGAATTCAGTATTTCAACACAAATGCATTTATATTGATTACTTCTTTTTGTAACAAATTTGTGAGTTTTTCCACCTTTCTGCATCAAAATTTCTTTGGGAACATTTTTTTTCTCTTCACAATTGAATGTTTTTGAGTGGATGGCATAAAAGAAATTTTTGTTCTCCATTTCTCTTTATTGCTTTGTGTCACACCAAAGAGAAGTAATAACATCCAGTTCTCTGACAGGTCAGGAGGAAAGGGTCATGCTGTGCCAAAGGGGAGGAGTGGCCAAAGGACACGGGCTGCACTTACCTTGTCCAGTACAGAGCACCCCTGGGATTTGGATTAATTACAGTAGCCCATCGATGGGGCCAAGGCTGGGGCAAAGGATCAGTGAGATATAAATGGCCCTGCTCTCTGTTGCAGACAGTATTTAGCCTTGGGGCTTTCCACTGAGAGAATAGGAATTCAGTGGATTTTGGTAATACAGTTAGCCTTGGTTTTCCCTAATCTCCTTTGAAACTGTTTCTGTAACAGGTTTCCAGCAGAAAATGGAAGAGGGTTCTTATATTTCTATTTTGCTTTTGATTGTGCAGCATGGTAGTGTTGTGGGATTCTTCTGTGATTTAACTCTAACACGTTCGCTGTATTTTAGAATTGCATAGGTTCATGTAGTATGTCTCCTGAGGACTATATTTCATGATCCTATGTGACACCAGGAAGGCTTTATTAATAACATTTTGAGAAGATATAAAATGATTCTTCTACAAAGGAGCTTGTTGCTTCTGATTAACATTGAACATGTTTGATGGAAGTGTTTCTCTAGATGACTTGTGTAATAAATTAAAGGCTGAGGTTTCAGGCCCAACAATAATTGAATTTACTTACTAGCTTGTGTTTCTGTTTATGAAGGTGAGTTGATGGGTTTCCATTACAACCTGCTTGTGTAGCAGTATAGCACACCTGTGTACAGTATCATAAAGCAGTCCTTTGAATTATCTTGTCATTCATTGCAGAGGTCACTGTATCCTGTGCCATATAAACGTAAATAAAAGAGCCAGAGTGTAGAATAAATCTGTTTTAAATACAGCAATTAACTCTGGTAGTCAAGGTAGGTATGTCACAGATCAGCATATAACCCAAATTTTTGTGTTGAAAAATTTTCAGTGGTTGATAAATTGATAAATCTGAAACTAGCAGATGCAATAAGCATATTTCACTAAGAGATATTTTATGTCCTTTATGCTCACAGAAAGTCAGACATACATTGTACTTTAGGGACCAGTGAAATCTTCGATATTCTTTGCAGTGGGAAACTGGAAGAGATTGCATGAACATTTTAAAATGGGAGGCTTTGTAACTGTAATGTAAGTCCTACATGGAATAACATGCTAAGCAGTGGAAGAAATTTGTGGAATGGTACTTTTAAAATGGAAATATTTCATGCAGTTTCTTTGAAATTGTTGCCAAAGAAATAGCGATGTGCAACAGGGTTCTGAAGGTGTTGGTGAAAGTACTCAGTCCCATTAGGTGAATCTGAATAGACAAGGAAAACACATTTGGTTTTCTTTTAAGTGATATTTGTGATGCCCTTATTTCAAACATGAAGATTTCCACCTTGCAAATAAGACATCAACACTGCCTGATTTTTCATGGCCAAAGTAATTGCCAATGACAACTGAGAGGTGGTATATTTTCTCGGTTTTGCATATTCTTCAAGCTAACTCTCAAGAATTCATGCCTACCTCTGGCTTGGCACTAAAATGTAATCTCCAGGAATAGTGCAGTGATGCCATTTCATGGTGCTGAAAAAGGGTAGATAAAGCATACCAGGGAGGGTGAAAGTCCCATGCATGCAGCTGAGTGCCAACAGATTACTCCATTTGTGGATGAAACACTGCTAAAGACCATTTTTCTCCTGCAAAAATCAAGTGTCAGTAGATGACAGAACCTTCAAACTGACTTACTGGGGCAAAGGAAGGGAAAAACACTGTGAAAACTCAACCAGAGCAAAGAGGTCCTGAGAAGCAGAGGCTGGGAACACTCTTGGGACTTCAGTATTTTATAGTACAGGGAAAATTCCATTGATAGCTTTGGGATCTAATTCAGACTTTACTTTACAACAGGTATTTTGCAATGTGAGGTACCTGCAGTGAAAACAGCTGCAGTTAATGAACATCCCTATGACAGGCCTATTGCCATGGAAACAAGAAGGGTTGCAGGCTACTTGATTTATAGAAATTACAGCTTCAATAAAGCATTTCTTGCTCTTTTGAGTTCTGATTTAATTAGAAAGCAGAATGATCTGTACAGTGTAGATGCTATCTCCAGCAGCTATTGGAGCTGTATATTAACAAAGCTGCTGTCTTGCTCCATCTTAAATTCTCTGTGTTTTGACTGCTAAGCAGATCCTAATCTACCTGTCTGATCTGCTATAATTGTTACTTTAAGGGTAACCCAAACTTCATAGTATGGTCTGTGATTATATAATCACTGTCTGGAAGCATGACCACGATTGTGTTAGAAGGAATCAAGGAAAGAAGCTGTGGCTGATCCTTATTTTTTACTTGGCCATTAAAATGGTTGTCTATAAGGAGATTTTTTTTCAAACTAACTTACTTTCAGAAAGTTTGATTAATTTTTTTATATATTTAAGGCTATACTGGAAATAGGCTGTTGGATCTTCAGTGCCTCTTTGAAGGAATTTCTCAACCCTAATAAATACATTTGATGAGTACAACCCAAGTGTTGTTGTACCTTGCCCCACTTTCTTAGAAATACAAAAGCTGACGAGGTCAGAAATTCTGGCTGAGATAGTATCCAAGGAAAAGTAAAACCCCTTTTAGCACAAGTTCTGTCTGATGGCAATAACATGTGTTGCACTAATTCATAAGCCAAAGTGCCAACAGTTTGCTACAGAAGTCAAGAGGGGGAGTGCAAAACAAGAAATGTTTATACACATAGAGAGAAATGATATATACATATATATGGAAATAAAACAGAGTTGTAAATGGTGATATCTAATTTGAAAAAAAATGTTTATCTCAGTGCAAGATGCGTAGCACAATTTTAGAAGTAATTTTAATAGAAAAATGAAATAAATGTGACCTTAGATTATATCTGACTTCTCTCTGTACAAGTCACTGCTTGGAAGGATAAACATTTCGGAAGTTCCCAAATATGCAAGTTGCTATGTCTTGAGATTCACCAAGTACTGCTGTTCCCTTCTTTCTCCATCACTCAATATGTTGTGAATGTTTTAATGCAGAAATAGCCATCAAAGTGACCCTACATAATACACGCTCCTGCTAACACATCAGAAAAAACCAAATCTTTCAAATGCTGTCAGCAAAGAAGTTTGGAATAGATCTAAGAATCAACTGTTGCAAGTTTTGAAAGGAACAATTACTGCCACAGGCTGATGTGTGAGACCATTACAAATAATAATTGAGAAAAACACATTCTTATTAAGTGTTTATACCCTCTTTGTCCAAAATAACTGTTGACTTGTACAATTAATCATGTATACTCTGAAGTCCAGATCAATCATCTTCATGTCATATATACACAGCACAACAATATTTCTACAAGGCTTAGGAATTAGGAATTAATGTACGGCAAGTATATAAATATTTCCCAGGAGTTATTCGTCTCAAGGGTATACTATATATCTATTTCCATTTTTTAGTGCAAACTGGGAAAGTAAAAATTAGTACTGATGATAGGTCAAGAAAGATAGCTGCATTTTTAAAATTTCTCAGCTGCGAGTGAACTCTTACTACTTGGTCTGATGATCTTGTAATGTGCACAGCAAACTGAGGACATCTATGCTGCTTAAGTGGCCTTTATAGACCATTAGAAAGACTTATCATGTTTAGTCACTTCCCTTTACAGTGATACTGGTGGAAAGACTGATGGTGACTGTGGCCAGAACAGATGAGCAAAAATGCTCAGGTGTGTCTTCTACAATGGAACAGTTCTGTTGACATTCCTCATGTTCAGATTAAATGGCAGAAGGAGAACTCTGAAATCTGAATCTGAAAGGCTTTTCATGTGGAAGTGTAGCTGCCTCAGGATCCCAATTGTCTTGAGTGAAGTTTTTCTCAGGTGGCCCACAGCATGGCTGAAGGAATGCTATTCCAGCAGTCTGAAGGAAGTGGAACATCCAGATGAATAGGCTGATGGTACCCTGTTTCAGAACAGCCACTGACATGGGAAATAGTTTTTTCCTGGAGACATGGCAGACTTCAAAGTTTCTCTTCTTCTATTTTGGAGTAAGTTTAGGGTGTAGCTTAGTTTTCATATCATTCTAACCACAGAATTATATGTTTGTTCTTTCCTTACTTCTGCCTGGTATTTTTTCAGGAATGTACTCAAGTTTTCATTCTCATTCTGGATTCATGGGTAAAATTTGGAATACTAATTAATTTTCTTACTAACAAAATCAGAGCAGGATGTTGAGAGCACCTACCCCCCACCCCTCCCTACTTCTCAGCTCTACCTCTTCTTCCCACAGTGGCACAGGGAGACGGGGAATGGAAGTTATGGTCAGTTCATCACAGGTTGTTTCTGCTGCTGCTGCTCAGGGAGAAGAGTCTTTCCCCTGCTGCACTGTGGGGATCCTCCCATGGGAGACAGCTCTCCATGAACTTCTCCAATGTGAATCCATCTCCCAAGCAACAGCTCTCCACAACCTGCTGCAATGTGGGTCACTCTTCCATGTGGTGCAGTCCTCCAAGAAAAGCCTGCTCTAGCATGGGTCCCTGATGGGGTCATGGGTCCTACAGTCCTAGCAGGAAACCTGCTGCAGTGTGGATTCCTCTCTGCCTGGGTTTGCAGGTCCCTGTCAGGAGTTTGCTGCAGGACATGCCTCCCACGGATTCACAGCCTCCTACAGGCATCCACCTGCTCCAGTGTGTTGCTCCTCCAGAGGCTGCAGGTGGATCTCTGCATCCCCATGGATCTCCATGGGCTGCAGGACACAGCTGCTTCACCATGCTCTGCACCACAGGCTGCAGAGGAACCTCAGCTGCGGTGCCTGCAGCACCTCCTGCACTCATCTAGGTGTCTGCAGAGCTGTTCCTCTCACATCTCCTCACCCTGCTCCTCTGGCCTCGATTACATCTGTGCAATAACTTTTTTCCTTCTTCTTCTTCTTAAGTCTGTTGTCACAGGGAATTACCATAATTTCTATCTGGCCCAGCCTTGGCCAGAAAGGGGGTCTGTCTTGTAGCCAGCTGGCACTGGCTCTGGTGGATGTGGGGGAAGCTTCCAGCAGCTTCTCACAGAAGCCATGCCTGTAGCCAGCCCACTACCAAAGCCTGGCCATGCAAACCCAGTAAGGAAGTTCAGTCATGACTTAGCATTCCTTCCTTCCCTGAGCTGACTTACATGAACTCCTGCAAGAAACAACAAAAGGAAGAAGAGGAGGGAATATCACACATGACATATGATGATAATGTGCTTTAGTTGAAGGACTCAGGTCTCAGGACCAAACATACTGTTGATTTGTTCATTAGAACTGTAATACATTGTTGAGATATGGCTGATGACTCTCTTTAGATTATGATAAGGTTGTTAAGAAATAACTGCTTTTAGTACTAAGTAGTTATGATGTTTCTGTGCTCACTTGGACTGGCTGTCTGTTTGCTACCTGCTGTCATTTCTGTGAGTGATGTTGTGTGAGTACAATACTCTCTGACCAGGATATTTCTGTACATATCCCACTCATGGAGGCTGAAATATTAGATATCATGTTTACTTATCAGAAAAATTTTGATTTAGCAGAGGAATGCCAAATATGCTGGAAAGCTATAAAGATGTAAGGCACACTTAGTGCCATCCTTTGGATCCCTTTGTGCTGAGATCCAGCCAGCTGCCTTTACAAGAGGGGCAGTCAGTCACATGCTGCAAATTCCCAGAGCTTAACCCACCTACCTCCTCTGAGCCCTCTTCTACTGAAGAGGTTTACTGGTCAGTCACAAACATCACAGGCTGTTTTGTGAAGCACTGGCTACTTCTTAGGTTGCTTTTAAAGAATAGTGAAGACATAACACCAGTGCCTCAATAAAAAAACTCTCCTCTTAAGTTTTGAGCGTATAATTTTCAATAAATTCTTATTATTGGGATTTTCATTTTTATTATCTTTATTACCTAATTTAATTTTTTATCACCTATAGGTGTAGTGTGCACCACAGATATAAGCACAAGTAATGTGTATTAAACCATTGTTTTAGATTAATGGTTTAATTTTTTTAAATATAAGCATGAGAAGCATTCATTCTGGGCTAAAAGAATACAACTTAACCCAGTTAAACTTGTGTTTGTCAAAACAAACTACTATTTTTTTTGTCATATATCCATACCATATTTATTTCAAGATAAAACTTGTGCTTGCAGTTCCTAATATGCCTTATTTTAGTCACCATAGGATTAAATTTGCCAAAGAAAGTGTTAGAGAACAAAGCAGTAGCTAAACAGTTGTCTTTATTACCTGGGACACATGACCTTGAATCTCCTGCAAAGACTTCTTATAGAAAAGGAAATCTGCCTTCAGGAGTCTTGAAGCAGTCACATCCCATTCCTTTGTTCTTGGGGGTGTTTATGGATGCTCCATCTCTCTGTCCCTTTCTCTCAGACAAAATGAAAGGCACCCTTAGAATTCCAGTATATTTCTTTCTAGACAGCAAATTTTCTCAATGCTAGAAGCATGAAAACATGTTGTTACCCTGTATTTTTTAAAATACATATTAAACTTCTGGACTAACAAAAATATACTACTACAATATCTTTCCCTCACACAATGCCTTGTATAAGGGTTTTTTCATGACAGGATGAAAGATCATCAACCCACCTAAAAATACTAGCAGTTATTTTTCATGTGCTTGGAATGATCTCATGAAGCCTGTAACAAGGAACAATTGGTGAAGCTCTCTAGCAAATACAGGTATGGGTATCCCTATCTGAACATAGGAATATGTTCAAGCATTGCTACATATATTCTATCATGGACTGGAACAAAAGATTCCTATGCGAGGAAAGAGACCAAATTCAAAAATATACAATTTTAATCAAAGCAAAAAAAAAAACAAAACAAAACAAACAGTTAAATCAAGCTGACATGAAAACCAAAAATCTTTGGTTTAGTTTTAGATTCTTAGATTTAGTTTAGATTCTTAGAAGTCTTTTTTGTATCATTTTATTCCCCAAAACTGGAAACAATCTATTCCCATGGAAATTTCGGGTTTCTTGAATGAATTTTTTTTTTTTTCAAAGAAAGGAGTTTATTTCTAAAATACACCTTTATTATAGTTTTTAAATATATCTTTCAGCAGTAAACAAATTCAAAACACACTTCCATATTTCAAAAATCTCATCTCGAATATCATTTTGGGATAAATAGCAGGCTGGGAAGGGTCATATCTCACTGTTCTGACCCACATAAGTACTGTTAATGATAGGCAGTGTATCCCAGAGTTATAAGACTGTCATGCTTTAGCATCAGCCAGCAGCCTAGCCCCACACAGCTTCTCACTCCCTCCTCCACCAGTGAGACAGGGGAGAGAACTGGAATGGTAAAAACTAGAAAACTCATACTTGGAGATAAAACCAGCTTAATATTGAAAAGAGAAAACAATGCAAGCAAACAAAGCAAAACAGGAAATTGTTTCGTTGCTTCCCATGGCAGGCAGATATTCAGCCATGCCAGGAGAGCAGGGCACCATCCTGTGTAACTTGGGAAGACAAAACCATCACTCCACATGTTCCCTCCTTTCTCCTTCTTCCCCTCAATTTATATTCTGAGCATGATGTACTGTGGTCTGGAATATCCCTTTGGTTAGTTGGTGTCACCTGTCCAGGCTGTGTCCCTTCCCACCCTCCCAGGCACCCCCAATTTCCTCACCAGTGTGGCAGCACAAAAAGCAGGAAAGGCCTCGGCTCTGTGTAAGCCCTGCTCAGCAATAACAAAAACATCTCTGTGTTATCAACCCTGTGTTCAGCACAAATCCAAAACACATCCCCATACCAACCACTGGGAAGGAAATTAACCCTACCCCAGCCAAATCCAGCAGAGAGACCCAAACAAAAAGTTCACTTTTTAATACTGGACACATATGTATGCGTATATATAACTGGGTTAAAATGATTATTGGGCTAAATGTTTTAAGAGGGAAAGTTATTAAGAAAGCATGAAAAATTACTTATTGTGGTATTGACAAAAGCATCGCAAATCAGAGAAAAATTTGGAAGAGAAGTCAGCTAGGTATGTAAACAAAATCTGCCTATTTCTAAATCCAGAGTGATGAGATTTTAGAAGAATATAGAAATGATATAATTGATAATTGATCTGATAAATTTCAAAGCAACCACACGTTATCTGGGCCACATAATGTTGTAATCAAGATTTTTGAGTTGAGAACTTGTATCTCAATTCCACAATATATGACTTCATTATGATCACATTTTATCACATTTTAACATAACATTTAAAAAATGGTGACATGCCAGAAATTAAGTACCAAAATTACATATTTGTATGAATAGATCAAATAACTGGAAAGAACTTCTTGGTCAGTGAACCTCAAATGATAGACCAGATGAAAGATGGTAACAATAAGGCCAATGAATATTAAATGAAACAAATTATAGAAAAGAAAAAATGCAATTAGGAAATTAGTTTCAAAAGAGTATCTAATAAGTTCAGCTTAATAGCCAGCTCATTTTAAATAATATTACAGGCTTTTCAGCTTGCTCAAGTACTGATGCAACTCAGCTTTTTCCTCTTAAATCTGGGCTTTGATTCATATTCAGGTATCGTAGACATCCTGATAAGATTAACATAGATGTAAATAATATTTACATTCAAGATAGCTTGGAGGATTTTTTAATGATGAATATAATAATCTGAATGTTTATAACATAGATGGTTTAGGAAATGAATTCGCTCAATTTCTCTGATAATAAAAATCTCTTCATTCTGTGTTTAGACAGACTATCCCCAGCTTTGTATGCCAGGATACTAGAGCAGAGCTTTTCTTAAAGTTTTCATCAGGCAAATGAGGTGTGATTCAACTTGTAATGACAACATGATTCCATAAATAAAGAAAAATAAAGTCAGTGTAGAACTGTAACCCAGTCCAAAGAAGTCTCTAAACGCTGGCACATTTTCAATAAACCGTGTCTACTGTCAGAGCTGTAATTGCCACTTAAGAAACATCCACAATGTGCTATCTCATTGTGTATTAGGAGAGACCAAAGAGATATTGAGTCATTATGTAAAAATTGGTAATTAGGAGAAAGTGATTTTCCAGTTAATTTGCATGTTCATTATATATTGAATATTACTTAGTTTTTTGTGTCCTTTTTGTTACTCATAAACTTGACCCAAGGGATCCTACACAGTAAAAAGATATGAATTATAAAGTAAGACATATATTTAACTGAATCATTGAACTTTTGTTGTGACTAATGATTCTTCCAGCAATCATTGCATTAGGGAAAACATTTCGTTTTAAGTAAATAATGTTCACTACCTTTTACAGCTGCTGTCAGTGAAAAGAAAATAATCTACTGAAATATCTATATCCTTTGATGATCTCTCTGAGGGCATCTTGTAGATTTAAATTAAACTGATCAAATAGAAAGTGATATACCCTTCAAAATACTTTAACTGTTTTGACTACAAAGAAAAATAAAATCATTCCATGTGGTTATGAGGAATTGCTGGCAGGCTGAGTTTTAAGAAGAAAAAGATTGATTATTTTATTGAAATTGAAGCCTTTTCCTTATGCACTTTACTCATATATGGGTATATTAATGAAGAATCTAGCTCTGCAGAAAGAAAGAACTGTGCCACCTTTACTTAGATGTGGTATGCTTACACCTTTACTCAGATGTAGCACAAATCAGGGTTGAAAACTGTGTGGACTCCAAGATGAGGTATGGTTTTTCTGATAATCTGAGTTTCCTATGGGATTGATTGATGGCGTTCTGTTTGAAGGTGATGGGAGACTTGCCATTGATGTGAATGACAGATGTCAGTATATTTTTGAAATCAATTTCTATATGGAGTTTGCTGCTGATTGAACTTTATTTTGATTTTTTGAAGGATCTTCTTTACCTTTTATAGCAGCTTCAAAGGTTCAATCTATGTGCTCCAGTATGGGTGCTTGTATGAATCATTACTGCTTCTTTTAATTAAAGTGATAATAAAGTTTTAAGACTTTTCATTTACTGATTACTCCATTTGCTAGGAAATTTTAACCACTTCTACACCTGACTTTTTTCCCACTTGTATTTAGTGCTGATGAAAGGTGTAAATAAGAAATAATTTCATAAGCATTGCATGTGAATAATATTTTATCTTCCCATGTCCTCTAAATTCTCACAGAGGTGATTTTCAAGCAGGCTAGCAAAGAGATGTAATTAAAAAAAAGCAAACAACAAAACAAAACAAACAAAAAAAAATCCAAAGAAAATAATTAGCTGAATATTTTGACTTGATGATTTTTTTCCATATGCAAAGGAAAAAATAATAAAGTTACTAATTCTCAGTCCAAAAAGTACTATGAAAAATACATTAATTTAAAAAAAACCCATAATTTATTACTGAAATGGACTTTTTCTATCAGTTGTGTACCCCGGAATACAAGATAAAGTGGTGCATCATATATTGAAAACCAGAGTTTGAGCATTAAAACTGTGTTTACCATCCTGAATAGGACTAGGAGCACAAAGTAATTCCAGTTCTCCATTGGAAGAATGGAAGCTGCTGTATTAAAAGGCAAATGAATGAAACACAAGATGAATTTGAATGCTTATTATCTAACAACATAAAAACCTTCCATTCCTACCTCGTATATTCAGTATCTTTGAGAAATCATTAAGTAAATACCTTGATCTTTTACAGCAACCTGTATGCACATTGTCTGCTGCCAAGGATTTGGCACAGTTAGTTGTCAATAAGGCTGGCCTCCTGTTTTCTCATGTAAAACCAGAGACTTTTGTTATACAGGCATTCTGTGAGATCCATGCAGGCAGGATCATTTGCCTCAGTCTTAGAGAGTAGTGTGTAGTAGTGTTCTAATTCTTGCATTTCTCTTCATATATTCCTGGTTTATCTTTTCCTCTTCTTATTTGTTTGGGTCCATAATACATACAGTGGGTATAAAACACTATCAGCCTGGTAATCAAATGGACTTCTCATTGCTTCCTGAGTGACGAGCACAGACTTTCTCCATCCACACTACATTTTATTTCTTAGGAGGAATTACACAGTCCGGAGTGTTTTCACAGCCAATGAATCTAGGCTCAAAGGAATTAGGAAAAAGATGTGTTTTAGATTGTAAGTCTGAAATCTGGACCTCATTTGAATTCAACAACAATATTTTGGTTGAAGAGACTATCAAAAAAAAGCCAGCCTTTTGAGAAAAAAAATATTCTACTAACACTTCCCTCTCATGTATAAAAGCAGAGTTTCAGCTCTTAGATCTCTCCTGAGTTCTGTGCAAGGAAATATGAAGTTTGTCAGGCAGACAGAGATCAAAATGTATAGGGTACTTTAAAAATTAAAACCAGTGCCCCAGTTGCACTTCAACACTCACAATATTTACAGATCACCCAAAGTTCAGTTTAAAATTTTTAATGGTATGAACACAGATTTGGTAAGCAGGGAGCTGCTGCCTGGCTTAGGTTCTGGTGTTCTCAGGAATGAGCATGCACCAATATATTGCATTCACTTAGTTTGGACACAAAGAGAAGGAGTATAGTGCCTGAATCAGAAAGAAGTCCTTTTTTTCATATTCTAAAATGCAGGTAGAAATTCAAACCACTTTGGACCTGCTTTAATAGCGCTGGTTCAGAATAGATACTAGAAAAATGCTTAAACCCTTCATATGAAGTTACTGCAGTAACCTGCAAAAATCAAACCTGTTTAATTTCTTGTATTCAGCTTGTATTTAGCATTCAATGTATGGATAATTAATGTATCAGGCAAAACTCACTCAAAACAATAGCAGCACAGGACAAGCATAAGTCCCAGCAGCCTGAAGATCCAATGGACCTAAAACAATAAAGAGGCAAGGAATAATATGCCCACCATACCAATTGAAAGGTAAAAATGGCCCACAGATGTTTGGAAACTTTGGAAATGTAGAAACTTGGGGTAAGGTGTTTGGAGATGTGTTTATAAATGTTGAAGTCACAAGGTATTTGGCAATGAAGTGCAAGTAGATGATTTCTGAACAAATTAAAAAATACCAATGCAAAACCAGCAGCTGCACTATCTTGGGCTGGTGTATCTGAACCTCCTTCACGAGTGCATTGCTTTAATCAGAAAAGTTTGCTTTGTTTGTTTGTTTGTTCATTTCTTAGTTTTCCAATCATTATTGTTAAAGAGTTCCCACTTTTTAAGGAGCAAGAACTGGCAGTATGTCAGAATCTCAGTATATTGTTATGCAACTGGAATATGTACTAGGAATAAAATTATAAATCAGTTCTGTGATGCACTACTGAATGTCATAAATGCTTTTCAGAGATAAGAGAATCCCATTACAAATGCTGATTTTTCAAAATTATTGTAAATCATGACCAATATTCACTGAATACTAAAAATTCAATAACAGTGTATGCCATTTCATGAAGCTGCCTCCAGAATTTGTGTCATGCTGAGTTACTGCCTGGCAGCCCTTCAGAATAAGTATATTTTTAATATCTCAGGTCATGTAAAACTAAACAGGTTAACCTAAACCCCGGTGCACTATCATTTGTACAAACTGCCAATAACCACCACAAGGTAAGCACTTCTCTACTGTGTTAGGGAATGCCACTAAGAGGATCATTTTTCTTCTCTTCTTGGCGGAATATGATTGTTTCACTCAATGGAGCTTCAATTCAGCCAGCAGCATTCTGTGCACTCTAAGATAAGGAGCAACCAGCCAAAGGGTATACAGGTCTCAAAAGAAATAATTCTTTAAATTCATGGTTCTTGCTATATATCACACTTACTAAAAAACTAAAGACACACACACTCACAAGTATATATATATATATATATATATATGCATATACACCCATATATATATAAAATACAAAAATCACTACCATCAAGAAATAAAAATGCTTTTAAAAATATGCACACTTTAATAGTCTGAGATTACTTTAGTAATCTAAGAATCTTTTGGTCAGATTTGTCAGTGTGAGAGTCTAGAATTCGCTAGAAAATTGATGTTGTAATATTTCCACAAGGGGAATGTAAAGCTTTAGGTCTTTGACAGTCTCTGCACAACATCTTGTAGCAACAGAGAGAGAAAGAGCTTTGAACAAATCTGAGGCACATCTCTGTGTTTCATATATTCCTCCATATATTATTAGTCTTAATGATGTATATGTTTCCTAAGTTATGCATTTAAATAATATAAGGACTTTTGTGTAAATATATATTAGAAAATAAAGTGATAGAGTTTAACTTCCTATGATATTTAAACACTTGTAGAAATATCCATTTTTCAAGATGTGCCACCATTAATTAGCAGTGTGTGCATAACTCTTCACACATTTTTGGAGGAAGGGACTCTGTTCAGAGTAATGCACTTCAGGCATTTTCTTATTGCTAGGGGGTCTTAATTTTCTTCTTAATTTTAATTATCTTCACAAATGTTATTTATAATTTTTTGGAGAGTAGAGAAGTTGAGTCTGATGGGTTGTGTGTGGCAACTGGATAAAAGCTATGAGCCTGTGTATTATGGCCAAGATGACTGCTCACAACCACTTATCTCCATTCCCTAGCCATAGAGACAGATGCCGTAAAAAATACAAAGGCTTTGGGAAATCAGAGAAAGACATACTAAACTGCCAGCCATCCAAACCTTGAATTAATCATGCCAGTGTCCTGTTCTAGCCAGGACAGGGTTAAGTTTTTGCAGTAGGCAGGAGGAGCATGGCTGGGACATTGGCATCTCACTGCATGACTGATAAAATTACATCGTCCCAGATGCTACACCCAGGGGGAAGAGCCAAGCATGGATATAAGCTCTTTTGGAATACTGCAGTCAGCCTTTCTCCACTGGATTCCCAGAGAAAGACTGGACCCATCTACACCACCACCGAACCTTCAGAGGAAAACTACATCCTTCTACAGGACCATTGCATCAACAGAACCACGTCTGTCACTCCAGGACTGCAGCCACCATTTAATGAGTGCTACCCACCACCAGGGTGTCAGGTTGCATTCTGACTCTGTCAGTGGTTTGTGGTTTTTTGTACTACTGCATTTTTATTTTAATTTTCCTAATAAAGAACTGTTATTCCATCTCCTATATCTTTGCCTGAGAGCCCCTTGATGTCAAGATTATAATAATTCAGAGGGGTGGTTTACATTTTTCCATTTCAAGGGAGGTTTTTGCCTTCCTTAGCAGACACCTGTCCTTTCAAGCCAAGACAAGGTCACAAGCTGGAATTAATCTAAAAGGTCTTTTCCAATCTAGTTGATTCTATGATTCTGTGATTCTGTGGCTGTGTTTGGGTTGAGCTCTGAGGTGAGCATTTTGCATGTGAATCAGTCTCTTTTTTGTACACTTTTTTTAATTAATATTTTTACTGTTACTGTTTTTTTCCTTATCTCATTGCTGTTTCCAGTATATTGTTCTTATCTCAACATGTGAACTTCACCTTTTGTGTCTCCAGTTCTCCTCTGCTGCCCTCCACAAGAGGGAAGGGAGGGGGAGGTGAAGTGGGAATAAGCAGTGTGGAGGGTCTCAGTGGCAGCACTAAATTGGGCCATACCATTCCAAAACCATGATAACCTTAATTGAGCACTGATGTGGGGCTCAAAGAGATATCAACAGATTTGTCCAGAGCAGGCTGGAAACAAATTCTGTCCAAGAGTTTGTTGCATTATATCCAGAGCTGTGCCCATAAAGTTGCTTGGTCTGTTCAGATGGCTGTGGTACCTAACCCTGTGTATGTTTCCATGTTTGCACTGTGTGCCCATCGTGGTGATCTTTTTCAGAGCAGAGGCAGGGATCAGGATTGCTTTGTTGATGTGTGATGAGGTCTCAGCTCATGACTTGGGATGTGCATTCAGTGTTGCCTTCCTACCCTTATCTTGGGCATTGCTTTTGGCACTCCATTAATGATAGTACCCAGTCTGTGAGGGGAAACAGGGGAGGATACTTTTCCCCACCTATTCCTCCCCTTTCTCTCCTTCAGGTTTATTATAACAGTTTTGGAGGATTTAGAATTTCTCTTAGATGTTAAGGCAAGCTTGTTCTTGTTGCTAGCTCTGCCAAGTCTCCTCAGTGCTGTTCACACCATGTTCAGGGTTACAAAATAGATTTTTAGGAGGGTCCTTCAAAAATCTTCTTTCAGGGCAGATAGTTGTGAATGGAATGGAAGGTAGGAGAAAATGGAACAGTTTTTAAGGATTATTCTTCTCCAGCAGTTTGTAAATTCACCTGATACAGGACCCTGATAAAGTGGCAGAATATTTGAAAAAAAATGCTTGAACAGTTCAAAAGAGGCACAAAGTTATGCAGTCTGCTGGGTCCTTGCTACTATTTATCAGACACTAGATACTAGACAGCACCCTCAGGGGCAGGGGGAGAAAAAACCAAGACAAAATCCATTCACTTAGTAGGGGATGAAGAGGAAGCAGGGCTCAAAATCCATTGGCCTCTGGGTTATGGGCCTAGCATGCTTCCTCACAGCTCTTAGAGCCAATAAAATGTTTACTGAAGACAATATGTATATATCATACAAATAAAATATCTGCCTTCAAATAGTGACTGTGGGACACCTAATGAAGTGAAGTACAGTGATATGCTGGCCTAGCTATGCAACACTAGTCCAAAATGTGTCATGTCTAATCTTTTGTCTAAGCATGGACAGGAGGTTTTCCAGCAGCCTGGGTCTATTGTTATGGCTGAGAATGAGTCTTATGTGCCACGTTAGAGATGAGATGATGCTTACAGAGAGCCTGCTGAAGAACTCTCCTGTTCATCCTTCAACTCACTGGGCTCTGAACAGGCTAACTATCCCTGGACCAAAATGATTTTGTGGATTTGGTATGTGTTTTCCCATGGCTAATAAACCCTCTTAGTTAATAAACCCTTGCAGGGCACAGCTTACTGAGCTGCAAGAGCTCACTGGGTCCATGACAGCCAGATCCAACAGACTGATTGCACTCAGTCCAGTGAGCCTGGCTGAACCCAAACCCTTTCTAGAAATGTCTAACTTGTTATCCAGTGGCCCCCAATACACTGGGTTTGGGGTTTTAATCTCCTCCCCCATCACCCTATGCATTTATGTCCTGCCTATTGCCTGTTAGTTTCTGTGTGTTGAATGGATCAAGTTTAACTTTTTAGACTTTTCCCCAGTTAATTGTTGTTCTCATTCATTTCAAATGCACAGGATCAACCTTAGAATTCCTTTATCTAGCAATTGCACTTCTACTATGATATTCACCATGTGTGTTGTGTCAAAAAAAGTCCTTAAGGTGTTAAGTATCTCAACCAAGTTTTCTGGATGCAATTTCTTGCATCTTGTGGTTTCTCTCTCTCTTTTTAAATTTTGTTTATAAGTATGGCAATGGAAGTTGTCCAAGATCTTTGTTTTTCAAAATCAGAAATGAAAGGCAACCTATAAACTGTCCATTTGTATAACCAGCCTGTAATTATATCAACACTCAATTCTATAGTTAAATTAGAGACTGGATTTCCTTTATTCAACACTGAATTTATACTTTTTCCAGCACTTCTTTATCACCTTGGTTTCTGCTTTTGTGAAAATTCTTACACAAAAGCCTCCTTTCTGATAATTCTGAAAAATTTATGAATCAGAAAGAAAATTGCCCTGAAGATTGAGCTGAGGATTCTTCTTGAAGAAATTAATCTTCTGGTGATATAATCCAACCCAGTCTTTTCTTCATGAGCTTCACATTGAGGAAGACAAGCTTTCGTGCTAAGATTTAGAAGAAGAAAATATTGGGATGGTAAGTATAAACTTTTTCTCTTGAGATCTTGTACTGGGAATTTAGGACCTCAGTTAAATTTTCCATCAGTTGCAAAATTTTGAAACAATTAGAAGAGGAATATGTCAAAAAGCCATTTCTGTCCTGATTGTGCTTACGTATGCTGAGAGTAGCCTGCTGTCTGTTTTTTTCTGTCTCAAAAAGAGAGAGAATTTGACATTCAGATTTTAAAAGTACCTGAGGAGCAGGTCTCAGTCTTGCATACACACACACACACACACATATATATATATCTGCAGTATCAATATTAATTTCCATTTATATCCCTTTTTCCTAAAATTCCAAATCAAAAGACTACCTAATGAGATTCATCTTTAATTACCCCTTAGCTTCAACCAAAACCATGAAAACCGGCAGAGGCTGTGATACTTCACATGAGCTAAGTTTACTGGCATGAGTTTATTTTATAAAGTTTTCTCTCTCTCCCTGTGTAAGAGCAAACAGCAATGCAGGAAGACAGAGAACTGACAGGAGCTTATTGGCTTCATCAGCATCCCCCTGATTACCTGTAAGAGATACGGTATTTGATGAATGCTCTGAATATTAAACGTTTGATTTCCTGTTTGCCTTTGCATTCTGACACCGTGTAAGCTTATGGAAGTGAAAGCAAGTAGGATCCTGTCTGAAGTTTTAATCATTCCAGTATTTTCCCTGGTCTGAATCTCATTGCTATTTCCCTCACAACTTTCTAGCATCCACCTTCGTAGCATGTGTGACTACCTCCCACAACTTCCAGCATTACCAGCATGGGGTTCAGATCTGAGTCTGAAAATTGACCCAGTTTTGCAGATCTCACCTGTAATCAGGACAGGGACCTGGTTTTGTGAGACATCATTTCATCTTCGATCTTCCTTCTCAGCTTTCAGTCATTTTCATTGTCCTCTCACTTTGCATCTCCCTTAAAATGTGCTCAGACAATTTGTTTGTAAATATACCAAGTCATGATATCAATAATCTAAGTAATGTTTTCTTTAGCAGCATAAGACCCTGAACTCATTCTCACTTCATGATATTTGGGAACATAAAAGGAGCTGGATTTTGATCTGCTTCATTTTATGAGTCTAATATTTTATGAGTTTGAGTTGGCAAAATTCCAGTAAAAATAGACTTCCTTTATAAATTTCTACAGTAAAAATGAGCTTGTAGTTTTATGAATTATTTTGCTTTGGTTGTTACTCTCCAGGTTTTTCTAATAAAACTTATGACAACATTCTGAAGAATTTACTAGAAACTGCTAACTTGATTCTTTTTAATATAGTCACAGAATACAGTAAACAAATACCCAAAATTGTATAAAAAATATTACTTTAGAGGATCATCTAGAATCATTATGGATACATATGGAAATCCTGGGTTTCAATTCTATCTTGGGTTCATGTGCATTATAATTTGCAACTTGCTGTTCAGGGTGTAGTCTGAGTTGACTGACGTGAAGAATTAAAAATGAGATAAGCTGGAGTGAATTAAATAAGCTATCAGAAACTTCTCACCACAGATGATTCAAGTTACTTCAGAATATCTAAACCAGCACTTTCTTCTCCTATTTAATTTCCTTTCTCTCTGTTTTTCTTGTCTAATACATTCTTTTCTCACTCCATTAGTAACAAGTGCTCCCATACCACTTGGATATTGAATTGAGTTCAAATGGGTACAAATGCTCTTTTGAGTCACATTGAATATTGTCTGAAAATCGCAATGAAGCAAAATTCTCATCTTTTTTATTTCTTGACAAATTGCACTAGAAAGTTCTTCAGAACTCAGTAAAAATCAATAATTTCTGTAGACCTTTTTTGCTGTAAGAACTAGAAATAAAAGTTGCCGTTTTAGCTTTCTCACTCAGTGTCCTTCTTGGAATTTTTTTCTATCACCTTGGTATAGGTGCAGTGCTAATATAATATTTGTCTTATGGAATTCCTCAGCTAAAATAACTGAAGTACAACAGCTTTCCTTTGAATAACCTGTCTTGTGGCACACTCTTACCACCCTCAGTGCTGCCTGCTGCTGTGATGCCAGGCTGTCTTGAGTTTTACCCCATTAAGAGGGTGTTTCAGGCTGGTAAGTGTCGCCCTGGGGCTGTATTAAACTGCATATTATATTCCCACTATTTTTAATACACTGAAAATATTGCAAGAATTTTCTTTCTTCTGTAATTCCTGCTTTCTGGGGAGAAATTTGCTCAGAAAGGGGACTTAAGCTATTTTGAGTCCTAAACAAAGACATTTTAAAAAAATATAAAATTATACAGACCAGTTACTAGTTTATGGTTTATTATGGTAAAGCTATTTTCATTGTTTTCAATTCTGTGGCAGTGTCTTACCTCATTTGTTTCCTTCTTGCTCAGTTTTAAAGGAATCGTGGTTACTGTAGGTTTAATTTCTGATGAGAAATCTGATATGTAACATAGTGTTGGATGAGGATGTTTGCCATTTGACTGAAGATATCACTAAGTCATTCACACATAATTGGTGAAAAAGAGATCTCAACCAAAAGTGTTCATTGCTCCTGTTTCTCTTGCTTGCAACCTGCCCTGGTCATGACATTGAAAAATGACAAATTAATAAAGATGAAAAATCTCAGCAGTTTTGAATAGCTGTGCTTGTGCACAGCTATTATTTACTGTTATTATTATTATTTACTGTCTAATCCTTCTTTTCTCCTTTCCTACAATGGAATTTTAAGGAAATACCCAGGCAATTACCAAGCATGAGTTTGATGAAGATAAGAACCTTTATTAATTTCAAAGCATGACCACAGCAATTGTAAGAGACAGTTTCAGTCTGAGCAGAGGAATTTTCAAGGTATGCCACATAACTCCAGGAATGTGTATTCATCAGCCCCCTTTTATTCCTGGGATAAATTTCTGTTGTTCATATCAATAAAATGTTCAGTTAGGCATGCTTGTGGATCACAGCTATGAGAACTGATTTCGGAAACCAAACCCAACTCCTATAAATTCATCGCCAACTTTTGACCTTGCTCTGTTTTTCTGCATCCTTCCCTTCACCTCATTACCTTCCTTCCAGCAGTCCCAGCCCAGACATGTGGGAAAGCTGTCCCTGGATGAAATAATGACCTAGTGCAGTGACTTCCACAGACCTGCATTTCAAAAAAGGTGAAACTGGCTCTTAGAGATATCAGTTCCCAAATGGGTTATATCACCCTCTTCAACACCATCCCGTGTTCTGCATTCCTTGCACGAATCAAGGAGGATTTTGAGATGTGGGAACTGTACTCTTAATAGAACAGTTTCATTGTTGTCACATGGAAGAATGATTTGCTATTTTAGAATAGGTTGGGGAGGAAGAGAATCAAAATACTCTGCAATTAATTCATAAGCTCTTCTGAGGTTTACCTGGCAATGGATTAAAAGAAGATTAATTTACAGTGCAGGTAACACCCTATAGCTACGATTTCTTTTATCTGATGTGGTCTTGTAGAAAAGCTCTCCTTTGTTCCTAGAGAGGCTATTTCAGAGGAACATTTACATTTATGGTATTGATTAAATAGATTGTTGCCAAATTCATCTGTGTAATAGTTTCATAAATAAAAACTGCCACTGTGTAATTCTCATGTAATTCAAAGTGTGCATTTGGTCTTTAAAAGAGAGAGAGAGAGAGATGGACTGCAGGAACAAAGCAGTGCAAGAGAACATGGCATCACACAGACAGATTTTCTGTCCCTCTGTTAATGTTTTGCAGGGACAAGATTTTCTGAGACTTCCGTAGCCATTATTGCTTCAATCTTAACACTGACGGTTCAATAAACTTTCAATGAAATCTTTCTGTTTGAATATTACATGATGACATAATAACTATGGAGGCAGATTTTAAATTGTCAGGTAAATTGTCTCAGCATTAGCTTTGAAAGTTTATTATTGCTTTATAATATTCCTTGCTCTTAAGCTTCTTATTTATAGAGGCAGCATGTGTATTTGGAATAAATGTGATAAATGGAGAGATTAAGGTAATATTTCTATCAAATCTCTTTATTTGGAAGCCAATAAAAAGCTAAGGTTTACAATTTTTGTTGTTATTTAGTTATTTGTGTTTGTGTGTCTATGCATTTGTGTGTATGTATTTTAATTTCAGTCCACACAAGTGCTTGAAAGGTAGAATTGTTTAGCTTGTCCCAGGCCCTCAGAAATCCTTGGAAATTAATCCTCAAAATACATGCAGAATACTACAAAGGTTCATGTATGTACCACAAGAAAATGGACTGCCATTGAGAGCTTTAAATCAATATCCCCTGTCTTTCCTTGCAATTTCACAACATGATGAACACATTTTTAGGAAGAAAAATATTGCACACCTTCTCAAAAATATTATATTCACCATTTTATTGAGTACTTTTCCACGATATTAGTGGATAATACAGCAGTTTTGGATTCAATTTGTGAGACATATTTTCAAGTTGAGATATTTGTGTCATGTTGACTGTGCAAAATTTCTGGGTTTTCTCACAGTTATTAGGGATTCTTATTTCATTGCACTTCATGCTTATTTATTTCTGTGATTTGCAAAGTATGTTAAATCTGTATTTCCTCCTGACCTGCACAGTCTGTGAACTCTAGGATTTTTATAACAGATGGTCCTCAAAGCTCTCCGTCATGTCAGAATGAGATACAACAAGGACAGATATGAAATTATTATGATTATTTTCTCACTATAAACATAAACTTCTACAAATCTAAAATATTACATTATTAATTTTTTTTTACAATTTTGAAGATACATTAGAAGCATTAAATATGAATGTGTAAATTAAAGTTGCATTTAAGTGCTTACTCTTCTGTAAGTTACAGCTGGCCCATGTTGGCTTTTTGACTTATGTATGGAATAATAGACTTACAGGTCATGTGTTTTTGAAAAGTGTATTCAGTATGGTCCAGGAGAGCATGGCTTTACTGCATTCAGATACCAAGTACAAGTATATCTACTCCCCCTTTGGAGATATATATATATATGTGTGTGTGAGTGAGTGTTCACCTGTGTTTGTGTGCAGCTCTGCCAGAAAGGAAGAGTCACAGGTAATTTGCCATCACAGAAGCCTGGTTACCTGTAATAGTGATAGCCAAGTTTGTTACATGAGTTTGTCACATTCAGCAGATAAGGCGTCCCATTGTTTTGGGTTTTTTTTCTGAAGTGAAATAAATGTAATAAAACTATTCAGATGCCCCTCAGAAAAAAAACTGCTGTAATAAGATTATAGATGTGCACAGGGTTAGGTCACCCATTGAAGCCAAGTGTCTGATCTTGGGATATACTAGATCTGGAAGAGGCAAACCCAGATAGAGATTTGCCTCATCATTTTCAAATGCTTCATAGAGAATCTTTCCAATATTGTCCTTGGGAGATTCTCATTAGTGATTTCTAATTCTCCCTTTTTCCCATTCTTCTTACCTTTCTACATTCTCTCTTTTCCCTTTCCTTTCTCCTTCCCTCCTTTGGAAAATGCCAGACATCACCAGGGAGATCTTCTTTTGAATGTGCATGCAGGATTCCATCGGTTCTGTGCTTGAAAGCATTGCTGCCTCAAACATATTGTGTCCTGACCTTCTATGATTCTATGATAAAACCCAGGATTATTTTTCTTAAACCTGCAGCCCATTAATGATTCTCTGATGCTATCTTTTGAGTTATTCATGAGAAAGATGCTCTGATGTGCTATTCAAACACGAGCTCATTCTAAGTCAGAGGCACTAGTGCTCAGGCAATAGAGATTTTTGTATGGGACAAATGCTGTAACAGTGGTTGTAAAGATAAAAATGTTCATACTATCCGACCAGGAAAGACAAGGATTCTGTTATTTAATAACTATGACAAAGACTCATAAACACCACAAAGCATACAGTATGGTAAGGAAATTAAAGAGAAAAGGAATTAGATAAGAAAAAGAACATATTTTCCTGTCAGTTCATATTTACTTAAATTTTTATCTCTGACCTCTCTATAAAGCAGGATTTTCATTGTTCAGTCCCTGAAGAGATAAATTGTATTCTTTCAATAAGAACAGAAGCAATGAAGAAACATGAATGCAACCTCTAGAAATGTAAGGACAACCAGTTGTCCCAAGCATGGCAAGACATTTTGCCTTGATCTGCAGCATCAGAATACCAAGCAGGTAGGAGGTGCAATAGGCACTGGCTAACCCTCATATGCAATGCTAATCATACCTTTCACATCCTTTAAGAAAGCTGAGGTTGCCATTAATCAGTCTTCAGGAAGCCTGGCACACTCATTCCAAACCCAGAAGGAATTCCGTGACCTGGATATTAAAATCCCTGATTAAATAAGGTATTTTCTTAACAGAACTTGTTATACAAGCTTGTCACTCTTTCAACTAGTTAATTTCCTTCTAATTTTGAAACTAAAAAAGAGTTGGATAGCTCTTTCTCAGAACTAAGGGAAAAAAAAAGGATTATTAATGCAAAAAGGCAAGATATTCTATGTTCTGTGGTCACTTTTATAATTTTTGATTGACTTTGAATGGTTAGGTTCATCATGTTCCTGTTCTGCTTCATCCTTTTTTCAACCATAAAGGATGAATTGCAAGTTGTCTTTTTTTTGTTTAGAAAAACTCTTGGAAGAATTTTTCAAATTTTTATGCTAAAATATTACAAATTTTACAATATTACAAAAAAAGAGCTTTTGCTTCTAAGGGTGTAGGTGGATTAATTTTAATTTTGTGCAGATATGAATTCACTACCCACTCTTCCTGAATACTTGCTCTCAGGCAGATGCTGCCAGCCTAGGCTGTGGCACTGCTGCAGCGCACACAGTGGTTGTGAAAGTTCCTGCTGGCTCTTATGGCTGTCAGGTTATTTCCAGAGCCAGGAGGAAACCACTTGTATCTCCTCTAATTTTGATACTTGGTTAGGAGTTAGAAAGCCAAAATGAAGAGTTCCATTTTGCTGAAAAACAAGACAAAAAAGGACCTGATTTAATACAGGCATTTTTGAAGAGGGCCACCTGCATTCAGTTTTCATATTTAGTAATTCCCTACCTCTGCTAAAATGATTTAGCATAAAATTGTAGTGCATTCTTTTCTTGCTTTCATTTTGGACTAACATATCTCACTGCATTTTAGTTAGCTGTAGTTCATGGCTTTGCTGTAGACCTCCCTGATGATCAAATGTCTGTCTGTGTATATGTGTGTGCTTTAATGCTGCTTACTCTTCTCATCAGCATAGTGTAGTTTCATGCATCATAGCAACCTCAGTACATGCAGCCTCTTTATGCTATAGATCAAAAGGAAGAGAAAAGAATGGAAAATTTACTTTCCAAAGTGTTAGGAAAAAGCTTATTTCTCCAGCATAATGGAATCCAGGTAGCTGGCAGGCAGGCTTATGAAATGTCAGATCTCCCAAGCTGGTGCACAGTTTCAATTCAATAATTATTCTCATTCCCACTATGCAGCTACTCAGCAGCAAGTGGCACATCCAAACTGCACCCCGTGACTAGAACGGCATTAAAAAAGAAGGTGAAAGAGCTCTTCACCTACATGCTAATTCTGTTTCTCGCAGTAAAGGCCCAAGTTCACGTTGCTGAAAATAAATTATTACAAAATGTGATTGAAGACTGGAGTGGCCTTGTGATTCAGCATCACTCTGAAATCAACATTGTAGCAACTCAGTGTAATAATCTGCCTGATGCAAGGAATGGGCTTTAAAGTCCCTAGTCCTTCAGGAGGCTCCAGTAAAATTAAAAGACAATGCAGGTTTCCTGTGGGCATGCTCCATGTATACTGCATTAGTATGCGGTGGCAAGGACTGACAAGGCTTCTATAGCCACTGCTGCCGGTTTCGTTTACAGACCTGCCAATAGTGGCCAATAATTGCCTATGAAAAGCCATTATACACTGGCCCATAAAGCCACACAAATTTTCATGATGTTTCACTTAAAAAGTGCTTGTTTTGCAGGATAGAGGCCATGTCAATAAAATGGATTGGATGTCACTTAAACCAAGTGATGTGCTAATCTCCTGGAGGCCTTGTGTCCTTAATCTCTACAGGACACAAGTCAGTTTAGAAGCATTAGCTGTTCTCACAGGTAGCAACTATTGAGCTCTTTAATGTAAATTCAAAGGCTAAGCTTATCAGTGTGTTTCAGAAATTGCTTCAGTGTGGTTGCTGTCTATGGGAAAAAAATCCACACACTTCCCCCAAAATCCCTGGGCAACTTCCAAGCTTTCACTGTGCCCGCGAGCACCTTTTAATTATAAAGAAATTGTTTTTGGTGATATGTGCCTTGTGACCAATTGGATTAGAGGCATTTCTTCTGGCTATTATTAAGCTAACTTGACTATTGCCCTTGTGTAGCTGAGCATGATCAAAATGTAAAGTATGGGAGAGCATCTCAATTATGAACCATAGTGCGGTGCTCCTGCAGACTGAATTCTTTAGCTCATTAAAAAAAGCTTCACTGACTAGTAATACTGTAATGAAAGGGCAGAATAATAGGCACGGGATCAAGGATGCTGTGGCTCATCAGGGTGAGTTACAAAGGCTGTTGAACGATTCAGACTAGGATTTTTAGCATTTCTGTGGCATGGCCGTTATTAGGACAATAGGTAGGGCCACTGGAAAGCTGTAGACAGTCTGTAACTCCTCAGAGGAATATAAAGATGAAGAACTAAAGTCTCATTGGAATGACTGTAATAATCTGCTAAGTATTCTAAGATACTAAAATATATTTTCTGGTGTAATTCCTTCCCTGTTTATATTTATCTGTTTTCTCTCCTAACTAATGATTGCTACTTTTCTATTCATTTGAGCTGTAGCAGGTTTTCTTTGTTAAAGAGCTGATCTGTGAATCAAAACCACTTCTTCAGAGCTTGTAAATCCAAACCAAGGAGCAGAATGCTCTGACATTCCGACTTTTCTGACATTCTGATCTACCTCACTCTGAAATCATGAACTGAAACCAGTGGAAATGGGTGGGCTTCATTTATTATTCCATTGCTGCTTAATGAGAGCAGTATTTTCTGGCTAGGTGGGACTATATATATGGAATGAATTGAATGATAACTGGGACCCAACTCTGCAAAGTATTTTCACTGCTCATACATAGTATGAGGAAGGTAGAAATGGGAGGAAGAACAGAAGAACTTCTAAGAAATCTGAAGTGTGTTCATCACAAATGGAGAGGCATAGAAGCAGGAACTAATTGAAAGCAGTAACATCAGAGCATGCTTCAACTACAATAATTTATTAGTAAAATAAAGTTTTTAGAGCATTAGAAAAAAGTACCAGAGTACATCCTCAGTCTTCTGTGTGATAGGTCAACACCACGTGATTGAGAATATTTATTGACACTGGACAGCATCATTGCTGGCATTACCTCATTATAACATTTACCATTGTGAATAACAGCCTTGTTGTGGAGGTTTAATTAACACTTTTGTGGCATTGAAGTTTTTAAGATTTTTACTATGTTTTATTATTAAAAAAAAAAAAACAACCACCAAGAAAAAAATCTCTTCAAGTAATTCCAAATTCTCATTATAGGGTAAGGTATAAACATCAGTCAGATCCTCCCCATTTAACAAACACAGAACTGGGAGTTTGGGAGATGCAGTCACAGAACTATCATTGTTCTCATTCCAAAATACTGAAAAATGTTTTCCATATTAAAATTGATCACTGTCCATTTGTGCTTACCTGTTTAAACCCTGTTATTTTCCTATAAATAAATACCTCTACTTTCTCTTGTTTTTCTCTTGAGATATTTGTAGATCAGTTTACCCCCCTCTGGCATTTAGCTAGATTGAAAAGCCAAGGCCAGAAAGGTTCTTGTTTTTAGGTGCACTGTTGATATATTCCTTGGAATATATATTCCCTATATATTAAATCCAACTTCTTTATATATATAGGTAAATGGTAAATGGAGTAAAATTTTAAGAACTTGAGGTTTCACCAGTGACTTAAATAGCTGCACTGCCATTTGGCAATTTCTGCTGGAAATACTTTGTGTGACAGATACTTGGATTACATTTGTCTTTTGCCTGACCATGTTACACAGTACACAAAAATTAGTGTTATACAGGGTGGCTGAATTTTTTTCCCTCTGTCCCGGTGTTACACCTTTCTATGGCACTGAAAAAGAGAATAGGAAAAAAATCATTGATAGCAGTCTGTAATGCATAATCTCATTTTATACCTGTGGCACATCCCCACTGCCATCCTTTTTTCCCCCAATGATATATATATATGTGTGTCTTGCTGTTATTGATTCAGTTCAACATCGTATTGTGAAGAAATGCAATTAGTATCCAACATTTTTGTATGCCAAGGGTAGCTGTAAAATTATTAAATAAGATTGATCCTCAAAGAAAATTTGGAGAACCCAACTATTGATCTCATTCCAGTACAACTGCTGGTTCAGGACTACCTGTCATCACCTGTTTTCTGGTGAGGCCCTTTGGTGCTTGAGATTTCCTGTACTAGTCCCTGTCTTTTCCAGTTACAGATTATATACAGATTAATTAAATTATTATATACAGAGAGTGAATAATCCTTGATTTGAGCCACAGAGTTTCCCCTCCAGTTTGATTAAGTAAGACACAGTAGAAGCGTTGCCTTTGATGGAGCTCTGCACTGTTTTTAGCCCCATGTCCTGGCCAGGGCTGGCTGACCCCCACCACTGCTGGGTGTGTGACACAGGCAGTGAGGAGTTAATGGCTCTGAGTAACAAGGTGTTCTGTCCCAGAGCTGTGCAGCAGTAATAAATTGGCTAAAACATTAGCAGTATAAAGTAATTCAAGATTAAATTTTATAGCTCATATTTTTACAGTGAGCATTACGCACTGATACAAGATATTTCCATCTCATATTTCACACCATTTAAGATGAGCTCTCGTTTTTGCTGAAATCCACTCTTGTTGGCCCAAAGACATGTCATATGTGAGAAACTAAAAGCAAGGAAAAACACATTTAGAAACTTGAACTAGAACTGTCTTCAGCTGAATATATTTTTAATCATCTTATTTGGCAACTGTTAAATAATCCACACTGTACCCTGTTTCTAACATTTTACTATTGCAACATGAAACAGTTCTTTCACAAACACCTCAGTGTTTCTTCATTCTTTTGAGATAATAGCAGGAAAATATTGTGTCTTAAAAATGTATCTTGATGCCACCATTTTCATAACCTTTGACTTTTACTTCCTTTTGAGCTAGTAGGGTAGTAAATAGAAAACGATCCAGTTGATCAATGTGAACTCAACAAAAATGTATATGCTGACCATAAATCAACTTATGTTGAGAGCATTTTACTGATCTTCTGAATTTTATTCTCTGATGCATCCAATCCAAAATGTCATGTCAGTCAAACAAAAAATATTTTATAATATCAGTTTTTCAATGTACTGGTTCAGTTGAAAAAAAAAAAAAAAAGTGGAATCTGTTGTAATTAACATTTCTTTTAGTAGGATGATAGGCACATGAAACAGTCTTCATCATCCACACCTTTAAAATCCCACATTTCCTCTTCAGATCCATAATTTCTGATGATGGATCTATCTAAAAAGAGGGGGGGAGAAGTGAAAAACTGATCCTGGTTAAAATCTTAAATTTGGTATAAAAAAGGCTTTTTTCACCCTTGCTAGGACCTACAGGTTAGGGTGCAGTGTGATTTAGGATGAGCAGTAAGGATTTGAGGCAAGAGAGGCTTGCATTTAATTCTGGGAATTTTTTTTAAGGAAGGAAAAAGCAGCACGAGAAAATAAGATGGGGAAAGTCAAAACTTTGGAGAAGATTTTATAAGTGCAGGTTTACTTTTTCTGAGGAGACAAGTTCTGGTGCTGACACTTGTCTCTAGAGTGTTCAGATTTTAACATACTTCTGCAGCCTTCAAACCAATGTTCAGCAATTGGAAAATACATTCTGCTTTGAATGAAAATTGGTCATGAATGTTGCTGTTGGGTTGGATTTGCTATCCTTCTAATACCTGTTTTTAGACAGTAAAAACAAATGCCAGCCTGACAGGCCCTTAGTATATTTGAACAGAGGGATGAATAAAGAGAAATACCTTGAGGGGCAAATATTGAAAAACAAAAGCCTTCTTGGAAGGAAAAAAATCTAGCAGAAAACCGATTTACAAAGTGGTGGCATAATCTGTTAATAGCTGTGCAAACTTTGAAGTGGTACAAGGTCAATATGCTATGAGGGTAAATTAGTACTAGGTACACAAAGCAATTACAGAAATAATCATGCTATGGAAACCACCAACATTTCAAGTAGCAAGAGAAAAGGTTTTGCACACTGAAACTTTTCAGTGTCACCTTTGTGAGGATTACTCTGAAACTTCTCTGCTGAATGATCACTTTAGGTTGTCTTTTTGCATGTGGCAGGTTTTTAATTTACATCTTCCCCTCGCAATAAAATGACATCCCAGAGCGTCTGGACTGCTGCCCATCAGTACAGCCATCTTACAGCTTGCTGATGTAAAATCTCACTGTCATTTCAGTGGGCTTCAGGCCTCTCAAAAACTATTCTGTCCTTCTGATATTTCCCAACAGTACTACCTAATCACGTGATTTAAAATTGCACCCTCAATCCCCTCCTTTTTCTCAACAGAAGTATAAAGGAAATGGGCTCTTATGGGCTTCACTGTAATTAGGGGTCTTAAAATGCTCTAGGAGCAATAAAATAAGCAACAGGGTTTTTTTGTGGGTTTAGACTAAGCTGGATAAACTGCTCTTTTTTTCATTAGCTACCAAATGCCTTTTTTTTTTTTTTTTAAATAGACTGCTGCAGGCTTTGGTTTTTTATATGCTTTTTACTAGGTCATGGAGCCCTAGTAAAGTTGTTGCCTTTAAAGTGTAAATGGAAAATATCTGCTATTTATTTATTTTGATGTATTTATTGCAATTACATTTGCAACTCATTTTACCTCACAGATTTTTATTTCCTTCTGAAGGAAGCAAAAGGCAAAATAAACAGCTTTTGAGACTGAAGCGTTTTCTCTGGAGAAATAGAAAACACTTCTTCCAAATTACTGAGAAGGCGGCTGTGACAGAGAATGTCAGCACTTGTTTTTGTTGAAACTTTATGGAACATGGAGCAATGGAGGGACAAAACAAGCTTCCAGTCCTTTTACAACAAGAGTCTTAGAGGGGGAATTTTCAGCTGTGCAAATTGTGCCCACCACCTCAGAGAATAAAAGTAGTAGCACTTACTTTAGATAAAAGAAGCTGGCTATAAGATTTTGAAATTTATTATCAAGTTAATATTATTATTTGTCCTGGGATTTGAAGAGGAGTGAAACTAAGGGAAGTTTTATCTTTGAGAATCTCTGGCCCAAGCTAGGCTTGTGACTTGAGATAGTGAAGCAGATTCCTGCCAGACATTTTGGCTGTGGAAAGTTCTTAAACGATACAGACGCAGAGAACCATAAAAAGGTAAATTCCCTTTGAGGAAGTATCAGTGTTTAGTTCAAACATCAGTGAACCCATTTGGAACAGATTGGTGGGTTGATTTGAGGATGAGTTTATCTCCTCTTCTTCAACCAGCATGTTTATAGTAGGTTTTCAGTCTCTATTGAGACCCAGGGAATTTTAAATAACTTTGTGTAAAATCCAAGCTAAATATTCTTCTAAGGTGTGTATGCATATTCCTGAGTTTTGCTTTATGTTTGCTGTGTGCTCTTGTCTAGAGACAGGTTTTGGGAGGATTTTTCAAAACAGCCAAAAGATTTCCTGTCCTCTGACTTCCACTATCAAAATGAATTCTTCCGCTCTGAGTTCACAGATGGCTGTTCTGTGGGAATTGCTGTGAGAGTGAGGAATCTGAATTTCTACAAATTTTATGATGGATGATTATTTCTTTCTATATCCTCAGTTTTAAAATCTCCCACCGAAATGAAGTAACTTTAAGCAGAGTACACAACCCCCCCTTCCTCACACCTGCCAAACTGGAACAGAACTTTGAGGAATATGTTTTCTTTCTAATTTGCCATAAGTATCAGACTGATCATTGTCTCTGCTTCTCTGTCTAGGTGGTGTGTGACAGTAAAACATACATAAACAGTCATATGTCATGTTATTTAAGCCCTAAACTCAAGGCTTCAGGGATGGATGTGGCTTACTGGCTTTCAAAGATACTCTTCAGAAGGAAGGTCAGTGAATTACCTAAAAGGCAACCATCATCATAAGGATGATTTAAATTTTTCCTCACAAATTTGTCTTCAGCTCGCGTTACAGACACATTACCTTCATAGCTTGCTTTAGGCAATTTTATGTTAGAAATGCTGTATGTTACTTTTTGTTTCAATGAGTGAAATACATCAGTAAATGCTGCTTATCCTCATTCTTCTACCACCTGCTTCTTACACAACAATTGCCTGATGCATCCAACTTAGTAATCAAAAAGCAAACATATAAATCTGTATATCAATCACATCAGTATAGATATAGAATAGAGGACTGAGTTTAATTCTACTTTTTTCTCCTGTTACTTGACAGAACTAGGGTCATGAAATAGATACAGTATATTTCAAGGCAGGAGGGTTTACATACATATGTATTTCAATTTTAAATACAGTATTCAAGTGAAATTGTTTCCCTTGAAAAACATTTTACTGTTACTAATACAACAGCTCATTCCCCTCATATCCACTCTCCGGTCTGTGGGATCATAATGTGATAAACAAACTGCACAGAGGTTTTTTATAAATACAGTCTTATTCCCATAAAAGGTTGACCAGAGAACTGAAAATCATTTGGATTTCAGCATGGCAACTCCCACTAGCTGTAAGCTGATAAAGCTTTTAGGAATCTCTCATGATCTGAATGTCTGAAGTGATCCTCGATACCCAGCGGCCAATTGAGCTGTGGCTGTCCACAGTGTATTAGAATGGAGCTATAAACAGAGCCATTTCTATTTTTTACAGTTTCCCTAATATGGATAATTGCACAGAGTATTACTTCAGCTGCCAAGATGATATAACCACACAGAGCAGCAATTTCAAAGAATACATTTTGAGAGCTCAGTGTGGTGCACGTTCCTTCTTATGTCATGTCTGTTCTATTTTTCCACTATGTAAATAGCTTCTAACATCTCTTCTTTCCTTTTGCCCCTCAAACAGCGGACTCTCTAAAGTGAAAGAAAGGTAGTATTAAGCACAAGCCTATTTTTCTGAGCTAAAATAATCCACCTCAAACAAGGACATCTGCAAACCTAACCCTGTTGTTAAAATTCATCTCGTGTACTCTGTGTATTTTGATTCCTCACATTCTCAAAGAGAGGACTTTTATTTTGTTTTACTGCTGATAGCCCAGTCACTCGAGCTTGTGTAGGCAAATATCAGCTGAGACAGGGTGGAGAAGAAGCTTTATTCTTGCCTTCCTGGGACAGTGAACAATCATGACTGCATTTATTGCACTTTCTTCACTGTACAGGCTACTTTGTTTAGATAACATAATGAATTAGATGTTTGGTAAGTAGAAATATGGAACAAGTGAGCACTTTTCCTCAAAGCTGGTTCCCTGCTACTTTGGATATGGGGTTTGTGATGCGTGGTTTCCCAGTTCTGCATCTGTAAACTGCTGCTGCCCTTAGCAGAGGAAGTTTTAATTTCACAGTCATAGTGCACTTAAAGTGCTTTTAATCTGTTTTTTTTTTTTTCTTAGTCACTTATATAGAAGTGAATCTTTGCAGGTAAAAAAATACTTCAAGTCTGTTTACTTTTGTCCAAGGAATCAGGATGAGTTATGGTGCATTATTTAGTTGCATTCTGCTTTCTGAATTACCCTTTCCTCAAGGATCTGCATTCCATTCAGTATGTAATTTATACTGTACTGTATCTCTTTTCTACCCTCTCATTTCCTCTCACCCACACTCCAGAGACTGTTATCCAACCCATCCCTCAAGAAGCCCTGTCACCCACCTTTCTGAAAGCATGTGAATTTCAGTTTTATCAACTGAAAGAGGTCATTCCACCAATCATATCAAATGTAATCTTGGGAGAAACCAACAGGGCTACTATCAGAGTAACACATAAAGGTTAAACAACTGATCTAAGAGGTTCCATGTCTCATTCCAAAGGAAAATAGCATATTTGTGCATGTTTACGGCATCACATGGATATGTATCATATTAACGCAGGCCAAAAAAATTGTGTTTGTCTCTAGGTACATTTCTGTGCATCAGCACCTGTACAGACTCTCTAAATGATTATTATCTCCCCATACACCCTGCCTTGGCTGGCACCTGGCTGGCAATTTCAACTGAAACAGAAAACCATCGCATGGTGGAAAACTTTGTCATCGCTGTTTTGCCATGGAATTACCACTGTGAACGAGAAAAAACAAGCTGCTGCTGCTGCTGCTCCTCCCTGTCCTCCTCCTCGCTGCTGCTGCTCCCTGGCCCCACTCCTGAACCTTGCCTTTTCTCAGGAGTGGCTGGATCCCTCCATGGAGGTATCCTGGGGCATCAGAGGCAGAGTGGCTGCCCCAGCATATCTAATCACTCCCTTCCAACGGGGAGGGACAGAGCAACCTGTGCAGGGTTTTGTCTGGGCACGGCTCCAGCATCTGCAATCATGCACTTAGGCAAAAATCATTTTCTGGAGGTCTTTACTCAGGTTCATTGTTTCTGAATTCCAGCCAGCAAGCGGAAATTCACAATAGAAAGTTGGGAGAAAAATAAGTGGAAAGACATCTAAAATGGAAAGGATAAAGGACAGAATAAATTGAGTGACCACCAGCATGTATAGAACAAAGAATGAGAAAGCAATCATCCACTCCTGGAACTTAACAGGATTTATTTTAAACTCCGACTGCCTGTTCATGAAAGGCAGGCAGAAAGCAGAATAGCATTTTCCTAAGTATCAATTAGAGAGCAGCAGAAGGTGCAGGCCCAGCCAAGTGAAAAATTGTGTATAATTTCTAGGTGGGTGACAATGTTCCTCTTTTGGAAAATCCATTCTACAAGGAACAAGGAAGAATCTTCAGATTCTTCTGAGAGAGAGAGCTGAAGGCACAAGATAATGCCAGCAGATTTGTTTGCATTAAGAGGGACTATTTTTCAGTAATGTTTTATTCCAAATTTTATGTCAGGAGGAAAAGCATGTTTTAATCAATTGATACAAGACCTAATACTTCTTTTTTTTTTTTTTTTTTTTTCCTAACACAGTTCCTTCATAAAATGAAAGTAACCCAACATTTAGAAAGACTAGCTCTCCACACTATAAAGACTTTCAAAATCCAGCAATATCCTTCCAGATGAACATTTATCAAGAAAAATCCACACCATGAGATCTGAGAAAGTTGTAGCCTGCTTTTCTACATTTACACTTTCAAGGGGAGTATAGCTATGTTTTCACCTTGAGGCTTTAAAAATCAAAAAAGGCTGGTTTTGCTCAAAAGGATACGGTCACGTACCAGTGGTCTTCTGGGTGTCCTTTTATTTTTCATTCTTTTGGCTAAGAGCTGGAGTCATAAGCCTTTCTTGTGTGAAGTATGCGGATAAACCCTCTGTCGCACACTATACTTAAGGAATTGGGTTTGCGTGGCAGAGATTAAACATGTAAGAAAGGAAAAGCTGCTAGTTTAAGAACTGAACCCTTCCTCTCCCTGGGTATCCTAATTGATTGTGTGGAAGCTGCCCACACGCAGCACTGTACACTGCTGGAAGCTGCTGATCCTCCCTCCAAGCTGGCTTGGCTCAGCGGGTGCTCACACATCCTTCCAGTGTCCTGACAACTGGCTTAATGCTTATGGGATCAGCTGTCTGCCCCATACACCTCCTCAATTCAGATCCTAACCTGGAGTAAATCACCTGCCAATGTGCACGGCTGAACATTTTTAAAGAGGGGAAAATGCTGATTTGCAACACAATGGGTAAATTGATGATTAGGCCAGCCCAAGAGCAGCACAAAACCGAATACCTTAATTCCACAGCAAAAAGCAGCAGGATCTGCATCCCGGTCTGCAGTGTCTGCTCCGAATCAAAAGCTGGAGATTAAAACACCAAAGGTAGAAAACCAGGCGCTATAAATAATACTGCCTTAAAGAAATATAATGCTGTTTCATCATACAGGTGTATAATATTTTCTACCTGTTAAACTTTTTTAAAGGCAGCAAAGGTTATTGCAGGGCAGAAGTGAAACACACGCTCACATTTGAGTATCTTAAAATATATGTCCATATGATTCTTGCCTAGAATCACCAATGTGCCATGATGTACCAGTGAAAACAAAGCTCTGTCTTAAACTTCTGTTTGATGATTGACTAGCAAAAGAAATTCACAGAAATGTTATGGATAAATAACATGCTGTATTTATATATAATTTAAAATGCTGGTGGAATTTAAGAATAATGATCAGCCGCTAAATGGTTTGCAGAAAGGGAAATACATTTAAAGTGAGAAAAAGATGAAGATTAGGAGATTAGTATTAGTGTTCCTAGAATGAAGTGAATTCAGTTCTATTTTTAATCTTTGTCACTCAATGAAAGCATCCTTTTTAATAAAAATAATACCATTTTGAAGTAACTCCAAGGGAACTTCTTTTAATTATTCATCAGTAAAGAAGCCAGGTGAGAAGGCTATCTGCAGTTTACTATTTCTGTGTCAGTAGAAGGAGAGGGTCAGGTTCCTAGACTTTTTTCAGGACTAGCTATATTTAACTATATGAAAAACTTCACAGTACTTGTTATGGAAATGAAAAATCAAAGTGAAATCACATTCCTCTCTTGAGAGAATAGATTAGAAAAGCAAAAATTACTGTTAGTGGTTGCCCTCATTTTAGGCTTGAAGCAGACTGTGAAAGAAACTACATTGTGAAATAAATTATTCCTTTTTAATTACTTGCAATAGAAGTTATACCTTTATCTATAAAATCAAAGTAACTGATAGATAAGAGGAATGTTGACTTATTTAATGGCTAAACTGATTTACACCTTCAATTCATGAAACATGGAAGAGGACTTGATCATCTGTTACTACAGTGTAGGAGTCTGAGCAGCCCCAGCATGCTGACAGATTGCATTCAGCAATATGCTTCTTCTCTAGGGAAAACACTGGTTCTTATTTTGAATGATTCAAGCACTGCTCAAATATGAGTATCTATAAAATGCTCATTAGGGACAATAAAAATCATTCTCAATGACTGCAGTGATATTAGGTGCCTTCAGAACCTTGATTAATTTTCATAGTTGTTTTTGGGAATTTGCCTTGTGAAGAGATTCTGCAGTCAGGGCTAACTTGTCTTTTGGGTTTCTGCTCTCATTTTGAGCAAAAGAGAGGATTTTTTATGCAGGGCTGTCTGCAACTTGCACTTGCTCAAGCTCCTATTCTGCTCCAAAGTGCTAAGGCCACAAAAGCAAAGGTGCTATCTTGGGTGGGCCAAGGGAGACATCTGACTCCATACCTAGGCTCCAACAGCATCCAGGAGCTGAATTATAGAAAAGACTGAAAACTGGATGAATGCAGAGAGATAGTTTTTTGCTGTGGTCTTCAGCTCCCAGCAAGCCCCTCTCTAAAACTGCAGAGCAATTACAGAGCAACCATTATTCAGTGCAGAAAGAGGTCATGAAGAAATGGCATATGTCAGGCTGTGCTCTCTCCTGTCTAGCTGAGTGTTTCTCATTAGAACGGCACCTATGCATCTTATTGGGAAAAGGCATCCAACAGGCTGCAGAAAATGGGAGAGGAAGAATCCATAAAAGAGTGTTGATATATTGGTAACCTATTAGCTTTTTGGACTATCACCTAAAATAAAAGGGAGTAAGAAGAAATGCTGCCTTAATGCTATAGTGCCTTACAGGGCAGGTTTTCAGCAGAGCCACTGCAACTCGTTCTTTGTTCATCTCTGCCCACAATCACATTCATTACTAAATCATTGTTACAATATTATGATTTTTATTTAAATCAAATATTCGATATATATGTCTACTGCATGAAGAAAAAACAATTTCATTGTACTACAGAATTTTTTTTTCCAAATAATATTTAAGGGGGAAAAAAAGCAAAAATAGAAAATTTTAAGAATCAGGGTGACATTTTGCCCACTCCCTCTCATTCCTCTTTCCCCAATCCCTGTCCTAATGGGCTTATTTATATCTACCATTAATAAATAAATGTAAGCATATAGAAATAATAATATGCCAAAAAATTTCATGAATCATCTCTGCAAAGGGTAGTTAAACTAAAACAATTCTTGTCAAACAGTGTCAAATAATAAAATAGGAACAGTGCTCATTTAATTAGATGAAAGTATCAGTTAAAAACTCAGTGTAATATTAAATGCATTAATTTATCTATAAGTAAAGAAGAATATTTATGTTTTGGCAGAATATATTTTTAATTTCTCTGGCACATAAATGAGTTAATGACAGCCAGAAAAGACAATATGTTCTGAAACTGGTAATGATTAAGAAACAGAGTTAATAAAGGCTTTGTCTACTCAAAAAAACTTAGATGGAGTAGATGGATATCCTGGTTCTGTCCAGGATAGGATTAACTTTTGCAGTAGCTGGGAAGAGGGATGGTCAGGACCTGGAGGCTTTCTGTAGGACCTCATATCATTGATGTGGCTGGGGGAAAGGGATGCTTTTTTATGGAGAATGGGTTTCTTCCAGTTGAGGAAGTGTGTCTGGCAGAGCAGCTGGGCTGGTATGGGGAGGGGCATCGTGGTGCCTGTCCCGAGGTGGAGGGAACAGTGCAGGTCACTGGCTGTGTCAGGTTGTGGGTTCCACATGGGCTCCATGGGGAACATATTTTGTTTTTTTTAATTTTCACATTAATCACTCTCTCTTTTGTACATTTTTGTTATTATTAATATTGTTGCTGTTACTGTTCATTCTCTTATCTCATTGATTTTTTTCCATGAAATTGTTCTTATCTCAATCTGTATTCTTTGCCTGTTGTGTCTCCAGCTGGGGGAGGGAGGGGAAGTGGTGCCTGGTTTTAGCAGGAGTATTGAAGTGGAGAAAACCATTCCTAAACAGGACAATTTAAGCAATAGGCATCCAAATTTTTAAGGCAGGGAATGAAGAAGGGAAAAAGAGAGTACTACATCAGACAGAAAATTTTGTCAAGGATGCAGCTAGAGAAATACTGTGTATCTAATATACATCGCATCCTCCAAGTACATGAGTGTCTTATTAAGTAAATGAATAATGGGTTGGGGTAGAGTTGATTTCCTTCCCAGTGGTTGGTATGGGGCTGTGTTTTGGATTTGTGCTGAACACAGGGTTGATAACACAGAGATGTTTTTGTTATTGCTGAGCAGGGCTTACACAGAGCCGAGGCCTTTCCTGCTTTTCACACCAGCCACACTGGTGAAGGAAATTGGGGGTGCCTGGGAGAGTGGGAGGGGACACTGCCAGGACAGGTGCACACAACTGACCAAAGGGATATTCCAGACCCTGTGACACCACTATATATCAGTATATAAACTGGGGGGAATAAGGAGGAAAAGGGGAACATTTGGAGTGATGGTTTTGTCTTCCCAAGTCACCGTGATGGGGCCCTGCTCTCCTGGAGATGGCTGAACACCTGCCTGCCATGGGAAGCACTGAATTAATGCCTTGTTTTCCTCTGCTTGTGTGTGTGATTTTTGTTTTCCCTATTAAACTGTTTTTATCTCAGCTGATGTGTTTTCTTGCATTTACCCTTCCCATTGTCCCTCCAAGATCCTGGAGGTGGGGGATTGAGTGAGAGACTGCCTGGTTGTTGTCTGGGGTTACACCATGACATGGGCAGATTTGGAATTTGAGTAGCACCTTTAGGCAGTTTTCACTGAAATGTAAAGATAACACTTCAACAGCCGTTTTTAGACACATAGAGATATCTCCTGAAAATATTTCACAACTGAGAATCTGGACATAAATTTAATCACATATACTGTCAAATACTTGGTATTTTCTTTATTTCTCATCCTGTTTATAAAGCAGAATTCAGCTATATGATTATACTTTGACCTCAGGAAATTGAATGGCTACAGTGGAATAAATGCGCCGCAGACTTTCTATCAGAGCTTTCTCAGATTTTTTTTTTTTGTAAATATATATATGTAAATATTTATATGAACTTATAATATGCATAACACATGTATATTTTTTATATTAAAAAAAATCATAATCTAGGTCTTGAATGCTTCTTTTGCAGCAGGGCTAGATTTTCAATTAGATGGTGTGCCCAAGGACATGAGACAGGGAAAATAAATATCATCAAGACACTTCTATGTTTATATATTGTATGACTTAGGGGGTGTGAGGTTGTTTCAATTCCTTTCCTTAGGTTAAGTGACATTGGATTTAGCTTGACTCATGGGTGAACAAAATGTGTAATAAGTCCTCCTGCCACTAGTAATGACCAACAGTTGACTGAACACAACCAATTCAGTCAGCCCCTTGACAAAGTTATGATTATTGCTTATGGAAGTAAGAAAGTTCTTCGCTACAAGATCAATAAACAAACCTGCCCACTTCACATGATCCCCTTTTGAGGCTGTGGCTTTCTCATCTTTCCAGCCTGTTATTCTGAAAAGACCATGTTTGGCAAGTTCTTAGGTATTTTTTTCAGATTCCTATTAGTGAGTGCCAAAGATTTCTGAAGTTCAGCAGTTCCTGCTGCTTATGGTATAATGACCTTTCTAATATCAGGGAAGCAGTGGCAGACGCCTAATGTTTTTTGGCCAAAAAGAAAGAAAAAAATTCTTTCCAAATGTCAGATGCAGAGACCTTATTCAGACAAAATAGTTGCTTCTAAATTTCATGCAAGTTGGGATCATAAGGAGCCACTAGTTCTCTTATCCTTCCCTTCTGGAGGGCTTTTACTCTGCCACTGTTTTTCTCAGGCTTTAATAAGAAGGATTTTATATCCTAAAGATCATGGTAGGGAATAATGTTTACTGAGAAGTTCGTTCAGTAGTGACGTTGCTAAAAGTGACCCCAGACATTCCACAGCGATGTTGGAAATTATATCAGTAGATACTTTAAATCTAGTTCTGCGAGTTTCCAGTTTAATCCTTGATGATTATTAGTTACACATGGGTCTAATCTTTTCTGTAAACCACTTTGTAAACACTAAAGCAAACACCTCAGAAAAATCCCAGTACACTATACCATTTACTGCTCAAATCCATAAGCCCATCAAAGACATTCCCCACGCTCTTTGAAGCCCAGCTGATGGGCAGTACTTAAACTCGTAATGAAATAATGATCAGATTGACTGGTCTGTTGTTCCTAGGTATTCTTCCAGTTCTTTCAGAATTTTCAAGGATTGGTGACTCTTTAAACTCCTGGAATGTTCCCCGTTTTGTGAGGTCTATTAGGTAGTAACATTTTTTATTATTTTCTTCATGATGTTCGACTGTCACTTTTTCTGGCATAGTTGATTCAAAAATACTTTTTAATGATAATGACTCCAGTCTTATAGCAGCTGACAAGTTTATTACAGTGAATATATGTCGTCAATGCCCCTTCACTTACCATTATTTTTCCAGCTTCAGAGCTTTCTGCAGAGTTTGAACGCTCATGGGCAAGAGCACTTAGCAGGCAGCTTGCCTTCAAAAAGAAACACCAAGGTTTATCTCCAGCATAGCTCTGATGTTCACGAGGTGCCTTGGCTGCCTTCAAGGTTTTCTTTTCACTTTCCTTGCTAAATTGGAAAATTTAAAGTGAAACTAAAACTTTCCTTGTACTATTTTTGAAGTGCTGCTGGACAAGGTAGTTGGGTGAAACAACTGTCAGAGGACAGCTAAGAAAATACTTTAAGTCTGACAAATAAATATAGGCACAATCATAAAAAAAAAATTAACAACAACAAACCACTGACAGCAATCCATAACATGCCCACTTAAGTTTTACTGTAACTTATTTAGGGAACCAGAGTAATGAGAGCCACAGTATATTGTACTGTTTTTCAGTAACAGACTACTTTGGATCATTTTATGCTCTTGTAAAAATAAATGTCTGTAAATGACAAACCAGGATGACAGACAGCAGAAGTCAACGTTAACATGATAACTGACTCTACACATCATGTTGCTTATAAATTGATGGTGTTAAATTAATCTCAGTTCATAATGGGGGACAAAAATGTAAGTAGGCATAATAAAATTTCTAAACAGAAAATTCAGACTTGATAGCATCCTAATCTATATGAAGCCATTTATGAGTCTGCATATTTCTGGTTATTCTCATGTAGCAAAGGAAAGGTTTGCTTTTTGCCAAACACATACTAAATTTCATTAAAACCACTTTGAATCAATTTAGTCTGTATGAGTACTAATATTTCATATTTCCCGGTAGGACCAAAGGCATATATGCCAAGAAACCAAGATTATTTTAGATTGTCGTCATCCAAATTTAAAAAACATGGCAGTTGTACTGTGGTAACATCCAGAAATCCACATACATAAGTAAAGCTGCTCCTGTCACGTCATGTTTGGCTTCAAGTGAAAGAGTAGCTCAGTCTCATTTTTAGTGATGTAATATTACTTTCTCTGGTTTGTTTACAGACATCCATTTTAATTTGTCTCTCTGAGTTATGCCAAGCATAATCTTTTTCACCATCTGTATATAGTCTTTCATATATACTTATGGTATTTCTGTCACTATAAATAGCAGTTGTGATCATACTTACCAACCCACAGTATAATTGGCTTTGACTAGGGCTGATTTCATAATTAGTCTCAGTGTTTATGTTAGAAATATTATGTCAATATTAAGTAAAGTTTCTTATACATATTTTGTTGCTGAAGGATTCAACTTCTTTATGGTTAGGCGCTTTAATACATCTCAAATATTGCTTATATGGCAAGACTCAACCATTATCCTAAGAAAAATAGGTTTCTTCCTATGTAGAGTGGATGGGATCAGCAATTACCTGTTTCACACCCTTTTGTTTTATACTGAGCAACAGGGGGAAAAACATCAAGATTCCCACAGATTTTGCACACTTGAAAAAATACAGTGGCAGGTAGGAGACAGAAAAAAGAGACCCTCCCTGTGGGTACAAATTATGTTCAGCACTATTTACCCTGAAATTTTGCAAAGAATTATTACATGCTATTCTGTTTTTTTTCCTTCAGGATTTATTAAGGGAGCAACCCAAGTGCTGTCTGAACTTTACAAATATACAGCTGTCTCTGCTGTCATTTGCAGCCCCAAAAGCTGGAAGATTTAGAAAAATCCGAGACTAACTTCAGCTCCTTTAAATTCTTTATTTAAGATGTTGCATTATTCAGAGAGTTAGGATTTTCCATACTGCTAGAGATCCAATAAGCATTTTCTGCTTTTTAAGGAGTCATCTTTACCATCAGAACCACTTTCTCCTCTGTATATGTAGCTCTTTCTCTTTAAAATCCTTCTGGTGTCTTTTAGAAGATTTGGCAGGATGAAAAAATAAATGCCCCATTTTTTCGGTGTTTTTTTTAGGGTTTTTTTGGGGCTTTTTTTGTTTGTTTGTTTTGGTTTGGTTTTGGTTTTTTTTTTGGGGGGGGGGGACCAAGCACAGCCCTTGGCTACTTTTAGGAGCTAAATTTCAAATTTGAGCATTTAAATAGAACAAAGTGAAAAAAAAAGAGGGAGGTCTCTTAGCACAGACCATTCTTCTGATTCAGGTTCAGAGTTGAATGAACAAATAATGTGCTTGTTCTGATTATTTTGCATGTAGAAAGGTGACTGGACATGTAAAATAACCACAACTGGCAAATTAATTATTGATTACAGTACAGCCTTCAACTAAATGCAAAATTAAACATTTATTCTGATCAATAAATGATGTGACAGTTGTGGCTATTCCCTACGTCAAGTTGGATTTCCATATATCTGTGTCCCAATTAGGTAGCCTGGGCTCAGAGCTGAGGGAGACATGCTGGTACCTCAGACAAAAGGATAATTTGCTGGGCTTGCTGTCCCTCCTTGCCTTCACAAATGTTTTACCCTGGATCCTTTCTGGAGCAGTTTCCCACCATTGGGCTCAGAGGGAGCCCAGGGGAGCTCAGGGGACCAGATGTGCCGGGGTGCCCCAAGTGAATCCTTGGAAGGTGAGAGGATTCCTCCTGTAGCACACACAGGGATTTTCAAGCTGTCTCCTTGTTAACTCCTGCCTTTGGGGAAGCTAAATCTCCTTAGAGAGTGTCAGTGGTGGACAAGGTAAAGAGGTGGTTTCAAGTCATCATTTATGCCCTCACCTTCCCCATCTAATTCACTCCCTCTGAAGAAAATTTATCATTTTTATTTTGTGTTTCTTGTGTCCCTCCTTGAGTGTTTCACTTGCCGTACCATTCCATTTGATCAGGACAATGTTAAGAGGCAATACTCTTAGCCAGAGAGAATTGGAAGAGAGGTGGGGAAATTACAATTGTTTTCCTCAAGAAACCAAATAAAGTGTGGGAACTTGCTTCTCTTGTTTAGTGCCAAAATCAATGCCCATGAATTTACACTTCACTATTGTGTTCACACTGTCTACTTGAGGTATGGAACACAAGGGCAGAAAGCTTTAAAAAGTGGGCTTTGGATAATGGTTTAGTTGCAACAAAATAAAACTAATTTTTGAAAAGTGTAAATTGTTAGTACAATGTGTGGCATACCTGCATGGCCTCAAAAGGGATAAAGAATTAAAGTTTTCTGATGAATAGTGAACTGCTTTTGAATTCTATTATGAAGATGATTTATAGGATTCTAAGTGTTTTGCACCTGCCTCCAGGAATGAAATACATATGATTTATGTATCTAGGAGGGGGAAAAAAAGGAAAGAGAAGGCAACTATCTGATCCTTCCCTACCATGACAGCATATCATTCTGAGAGGAGAAGTAACTATTTGAGGTTAATTTAGATCACATCAATCTGTATTACTTGACCTTTTCAGAATAAACAGAACCAAAAAGTGACTACACAAAAAAGTCAATTTTAAAGCCAATTACACTAATAGTATTTGATGTGTAAATGGGTGTTTATTATTAAAAAAAAAAAAAAATGCTGCAATAAAGCTGAGGGGCATTTAAAGACAGGAGATGTCTAATTGTAGCATATCCAGTAATGAAATCACAGTCAGCCTAGTAGCTGATTAAGGTTAATTTGAATCACATCAATGTGGATTAACTTGGCCTTTGCAGAATGAACAACACCTTTGTGCCAACATGATCAATTAGTCCCCTTAACTTCATACGTCTGCTTGGAAAGGTTAGATTTATTACTTATCAAGATAACCACTTGGAGATTAAAATCTCAGGCTTGTGTGCATTTTTCCCCCCATCGTACCTCAAGGAATGAAAAAAAAGAAAAGAAAATATGAAACTTTTTAAATCTTGGTGTAGTTTGATGTTTAATCTAATAAGCTTGAAAAGTCATGTTTAACCTAATGTTAGGTAAAAGGCTGGAGACTGGACACATAATAGAACTGTCTAGTAAGCTCTAACTGTGCTCACACTTCTGTGCCACTCTTGCAGCTACCTACCCAAAAGCATTGCTGCTTCCAGCTCTTTCTGGAAATGCTCATCCAGCATCAAATCTATGATTTGCTTTTACCCTTCTCCATAATCTCCCTATCCAATGCATGGGGGTAAAAAGAGGTGATATTTTGTTCATGTATGAAAGCTGGTAAAGACCTCAGAATGATCCCAGTAGTCTGCCACCAGCTACAGCCACTGCTGTGGTCATGTTTCACACAAAGAGGCTGGAAGGCCAGATTCCTCTACATCTTCCCCTGTCAATTCCCCACCCATAGAACAGAAAGCTGTGTCTTGCTGTGTTTAATGAAACTATTGGAGAGAGGATGTTGAATGTTTTATAGGGCATGTTTCCATCTCAGATTGTGAGACTAAGGCATATCAATGTTCTCTATATTGATGCTCCCTATTTTGACCTAATAATAAATGTTCCAAGAATCCTGGGATCACAGGACACAGACTTGCTGACAGAAACTCCTTGCCCCATATATACTGATTAAAGACTATATAAATTTGATGGACTCTAAGGAGAATCAGTAGTTACAGGGATGAGAGGTTCAACAAATATACCTGAGACCTGACAGCATATGGTGGATTGAAGGTCCTGCCAAAAAATTGTGTTTTTATTTGTGAAAGACAGCTTAGCTTTGGTGCAGTACTGTCTAAATAGAGCTGAACCTCTTTTTAATCTGTGTACTATTACCTGTATGCACCATAACACTGCTGCTGCTAAGCCCCCACAGAGCCAAAAAGATCAGGGTGGAAGACCTGAGAAGTCCTGCAGGGGCACAGAGAAACTGCCATGGCCTACTAATGCAGGTCAATGAACTTCAGTTTTTCATAGAAAAAATAAGGTTTTTATGACACGGGGAGAAAATAAAATTTTGTAAAAGTTTTTGGAAACATTACCATTGATGAGCAAATCTTCTGAGGGAAGGAATTGGGAAGCTGAGGCCTGGGATACAAATATGGAAAATCTCAAATTCCAGCTCAAATAGAGAAACATACCTTGGAGAAACAAGGTATGCAGAAGAAAGTGATAGCTGCAGCTAAATTAGACTAATTTTTTGGGGTCAGGTTACGTAGGGGATATTGCTTTCAAAGAAAGACCTCTGAAGTAGTAGTCTAGTCACCTGCATTCCCTGCAGAGTAGAAAGTCTGGGGTGGTAATTAAGGCTGGAGACAGCATTTCCCTTCCTATTCATGGCCATGTAAACCATGTGTCTCATTATTTCTCCCACCCATTTCCAGTCACAGAAGAATCCTCTTGTAATTAAAACCATAATTTATAAGGAAATAGGACATGACTGATTTTACTTATTTTGATTTGTTGTGAATGGTCTTTCTCGCATTTTTAAATTCTGTCTATTATTGCAGCTGTATCTAGAGGGGCAATATGAAGCTGGAATCCTCATCTGCTGGATAGATGTGTGCATTTAGTCCAAGAAAACTGTTCATTACTCTGTGCATGTTTGCACTTTACCTTGTCTCCCTTCCCAGCAATCTGTTCTGCTTCCCTCAGCTGGAAATCAAGCAGAGTGGGTGCCACTTGTGCCTCCTGTCCAGCTGCAAGTGCTTTGCAGCCTACCAGTTGCTTGTGGAATCGGGCAGGGGCTCTATTCAGCAGAAAAGCAGCAGCAGTGGCAACATTTCCTATGCACGGAAACTTGCAGAATATTTTGGAATACTGTCATCTGGACAGCACTGTAAGCCCACACTGTATCTGGAGCAATCAGAACTGGAGAGCTGACATGTTACCTAGTGGCATTTACAGAAAAGGAAATCTACTGCTGTGCATCAAAGAGCAGTATGCTTCTTCAGAATGGATTTAAAGGAAGTCTCTCGTAAAATTACATAGAGCTGCCTTAAAGCTCGAGTTATACATGGCTTCACACAGATCCAGGACATTAAGTCTGGTATCTGAACTATTTTTTTTTCCTTGTTTTAATTTTTATGAATGATGTTCAAATACATTGTATGTTCTTGCCTGAATCTCAGTGTCATCCCCTTAGATGATGCACAAACTTCAGCATAAAGAGGGGCCTGCAAATCAAGTCTGTTGGTTTGCTTTGTAAGGTAGCCTTTGCTTTGTAGATTCTGCTTTTGGTCACATTATTGTCTCAGGTATTGCAGTGATTTCCTGGAAAAAGAAACAAGTAAATTCAACACTGTGTATAATTTGTTTATAATGTCTGACTTAATTCTTAACGCAAAATATTTTGAATAAACTATTATTTCTTCTTCTCTTTGTATCTCAGTTTGCTATTATTATCATCTGTTTCCTTGCAGTCCAAAAAAATGTGTGTGTTGTATATAAGACATTTCAGACTGCTCCTTGGGCACAAGCATCTGGAGTCAAGAAATGACCTAAACCTTACTGCTGTCAAGCAGAAACCTGTGAAATCAGCCAAGTATTATTCACTCATGCTTGACAGTACTTGAAATATGAACCTCACTAAACAAATGGCTCTTTTCAAGCCCACTAGAAAGACAAGGTGAAAGAACAAAGGTTGGCCAGTGAGAAGAAAGGAAGACACTGAGGAGCGAACTCACAGAAACTATACAAAAATCCCTGCATTTGAAGAAGGTTGTTTGTAAGTTGATTTCACACAGGTAATCACACAGGTAATTTTTTCTGGTTTTGTAAGTTTAATATTTATGTAGATTTATTTTTATATAGTACATTTCATGTGCAATCCAACGTGGTTACATATGTTCATATGTTGAGGTGTAAAATGTTTGTATTTGTATTGAAGGATATATTCCTTACATCAATTTTATGATATTTAGCAAAAAAAATTGCATATTAAGTGCTGGCTTTCAAAATAGTCTCTGACCTCTCGTCCTGTCCTTCCTATAAGATTTTCTTCTGTAAGAAAACTAAGCTGGCTTTCATCAGGGACCTAAAGATGGTCCCCACACATTGACAAAAGGGAGATTAGTGTGGAACAGCTGTGAGATCTCTGATTCTTTATGTGTTATACTGAGTGCACTACAACTATGTTTAGAGTGTACTATAAGATGAAACAATGAATGTCTGATAAATGAAATACCCTGAAGCCTTTTTAATTGTCTTGTATATCAGATTGCTACTTAGCAAAAGGAAACCCAAACAAAACAGATCAACTCCCACCAAAAAAGCCCAACAACAAAAACAAAAAAAATCCTACAATTTTCTCTCACAAATGATTCAGATTTTACAGTTTTAGAATTTTTTTTATTTTTTAATATAAATTTGTCTTTTCTTTATGGGTGGAAGTTTTCTGCCAGTTGTAAAAAGGCAAAGCAAATATTCAGAAGACTAAAGAGTGAGGACACGATGGCTAAACCATCTCATCATCGCCAATAATAAAAGTTAGACCAGGCTATTTCAATCTGGTATCAAAATTTAGACAGAGATGAGAAGCAGAATGATGGGTTTCCATGGTAACCTCCATTTCCTGTCCCATCCCACATATGCTTTGCTATGCTTTTCAGTTGAAGCTGAGAGTTTGGGTGATCAGGTCCTTCCTTCAGATGGGTGTGTAAAACATAAGATGGTTTGTCACAAAGATGGGGAGAATATATGAGAGGAGTAGAATCACAAAATGAAGAATTGTGGCACCCTGATGAGTCTGCATGTATGCTCTGGTACCCAAAATTCCTTTTGAATATGGCACTAGGATCCTTGCATCCATGGCATGGGCAGTCTCTAGGCGCTGCTGCTCTCTTGCCCCCGCTTTCATCATATTGACTCCAAAGCATCTGCCAGGAGTTTTGGGCTAGATATTATCCATCACTTCCTTGATCTTTTGCCATCTTTTTCTAGGCTGATGTGACTTTATTTTATGGGCAAAAGCATTTTTTTTGTTCAGAAATTTGCACAGTGTGTAACCCAATGGGACCTTAACCTGTAGTCAAGGCTGAAGGGTCCCGGTGCTTCCATGGGGCAATGCCATGCTCCCCCTCTTCTGTACAGGAAAGCCATCTTCAGGAACTTTGACTTAAAGCCTTCCTCTTCTACCATTCTTTCTCATTAAAATAAACTATTCCCAGCCTTGAAGTTGTCATAGTTGAGGCACTGAGTATACATATCTCAACAAATTTCATGTGTGTGTATGTATGCTTGTATATTGCTGAAGGGGTATAGGCACATATTTTACTACTGATATGAAATAATGCCTTAGGCTGTAGATAGATTTTGCACTTTTGATTTTTAAAGACAATTTATTAATAAAGATTATTAGTAACAAAGACAACTGCCCCACCAAATCTTTGTTCCTATGAGTTTATGATCATCACTTAGTTTTTTCCCCTTAGATTTTTCTGCCTGACCAATGCAGTAATACCTAACAGTCACCATTATCACACAATTTGGACAACATTACTTATGATCCTTGGTGATGGTGTCTTTCAGTCACTCTGTGCTCCCTGCCACCCACATCTGTCTTCTTCCTCCTCACTGGCTGAATCACAGTATATTGTGCTGATGAACTCAAGGAAAAGGGAAACATATCTGCATTTGCTTTTAAGTCTCACAGTTGTCTGAATACAGAAAAAGCTTGTGGCAATTTATGCCCTGCTGAAATACAGTTATCTTAACTGATATATAAGGATTACCATAATACTTCCTATTAAGCCAATGTGATTTTCCTCCCATTTCCATAGATAAAAAATGGTAATGCATTATTGCCAGTGACATTGCAGGCACTGACTTTAGCTATGAAAATAAAAATCTAGCTATATACATAAATAATGTTAAGATTGTTACTGTTATATGATGCTGATAGAAGTATTCCATCTTTGTGATCCAAGGTTATGTTGAACATACTGAACTTTCCAGAAATCTACTTTAAAGATGCTTGTAGTTGAAAATACCCTAACTAGCTCTTCCAATTTCAAAAGTTAGCAGGCATTATCATTAATAGTTCTAAGACAGCCAACAATGCAATGAATCAAAACACAGACAGAAAATACTATACGGTGTCTCTCTAGCTTTTTAATTCACCAGAGTGACAAATACACTACTTTAAGTTGGTGCTTAATCATTGTTCATTTTCCTGTATTCCTCACCACAGAGCAAAATTCATTACATGATAAATTTGTTACCACTCTTCTGGCTGGTTGCTGGAAAATTCTTTCTATAGTACAAAAAATAATATCAGGGACATTATTTAATTACAGTGGTTTTCAACAGAAAAAGCTGTGATTCTTTTTCATCTCAAATTGTCACCTACTAATAGTTTGTCCCTGCAAGAATGCTACAGTTTCACTTCTGCTCTCCTCTTCCATTCCTTTTATCTGTGCTTTTAAAACTATCTCACCCCATCTCTTCAGCTGAATTACACTTTGCTTCTCTGTTTATAGGAGGATGAAGATTATAGCAAATTTATTTGATTTCTGATTTTTTGCCAACTTACATAAATGTCTGTATGTTAAACCTGTTCCAATGCCAAATTTCAGAAAGGAAGTCTTTTATCTGACTGAAATGGTGTTTTGTTGATTTTTTTTTTTTTTAATATATGTGGGTGTTCAGAGTTTGATTTAATAATGGAAAATACATTAGGACAAAGAAGGAGTTTTTGCATTTTATCACAATGATTTTCCAACATAAATTTAACAGTACAGTGGCTGCTACCTGCTGGTACTGTTGGGAATAAATTATACAAAGGGCTGACAGTATATGACTGGCATAGGAAAATATCTTACACTCTCCCGTATGTTTTCCTTGTAGATTGTACAGCTTTTTGAAGTAGTAAACTGTTCCTCCCAAGAATGTTTCCTTGGTGCTTTATGTCCCTTTCAAAGCAATCTGGCTGCATCAAATCCTTGTTGTGCTCTGGTGGGACATTTGCCCATGCAAGCCTTCCTAGTATGCTACACTGGCATAGAGATTCTTGGTGATAAAACAGAAACTACCTTTTTCAGCCAAAGTATTAATTTTAGGCAAAACCGCTACTTGATCATGGTCAGCAAGGAAATAATGTGTTTGTGTGATGCTCAGAGGTATGCAGCCACCTCTGGAGCTGGGATCTGAGAGGACTTACTGAAGCTGGGTGAAACTGAACTGCAGCCAATGGAAACTGAACAGCATTTTTGTGACGATAGACTTTCCCTCATATATGTGTATGCTGGGTAGCTTTTATTGCATTCGATTTCACAGTATTACCTGCTTCATTGTGTCAAAATGATGCTACACATTGAATGAAGATAGCGAGTGCCAAGAAAAGAAAGGAAGGAAAGAAAATCCTATTTTCCAAATGCAATTTCTGCTTCTTCAGAGCAAACTGGAGCATAAGGACTCAGTCTGATAAGAAAAAACATATTTAAAGTACAGAAGTGGACATTAAGTAACTAGAGAATTGCATGACTCCACTTTAGTGTCAGAGTAAAAGTGCAATAGATGGACTCAGGAATGTCCCAGCCAAGCATTCTTGCTCCATTTATTTGCCAAAGTGATATGAATTTATCATTGTCATACTGCTAATTCCTGTGCCTGCTTATATTTGAGAAAGGTATGGCCCAGTACCATGTGAGAATACTTAAGTAACTGTTGAAGCTTAAATACTTCATTTCAAATTAGCAAATTTAAAAAAAAAATCTCTAAAAACATGTTTTGTGATCAAATAGACTACTTGTGTCTTGTTGTACAACCTACATAATTTCATTATCTCAGAAATTATGCTTATTTTATTCCTTTAGCCTAGCTACACTGAATTTTCAAATGTTGATGATGATCCCCTCTGAAAAAAAGCAGAGTTCTGATTAAATTACATGAAAACACACTTTTACTCTCGATTTTATTTTCTTATGTCCGTTTGCTTGTTTGTTCACTTGCCTTTTGTGTTCATTTGTAAAAGAATAGTGATGTAATCACATACTGTTTAAAAGGCATAAAATACAGCTTAATGACCCTGTTTTAAAAATGCTGCTTCAAAGTATTTGAGTTTCATTGTTGGTTTCTTAATTTTATGTACAGAAGTGAGCAAAGGGGGGAAGTTCTAATCAAAGTAAAAGGCCTTCAGACTTGTGTAGAAAGAAACTAGATTAGAAGAAAAACTAAAAGAACCACTCAAGACCTCTCATTGCCTCCCTCAGCTCCTTCCCAATATTTTTCCAAATGAGATATAACAAGAGAATAATTCCTTCCTTGTAAAATGTCTACAGAAGCAGGTTTTTGAATGTTGTTTTTTTTTTTTTTTTAAAGTTATATTGAGCCTTCTTAGCCCCTCCAGTAAATAAATGGGTTAACCCTTCTAATACATAAATTAGAGGTAGATTAGGAAATGAAATAAACATTTTTCCATGATAGTTTTACAGAAATAAAGATATTTATGAGGAATGTGAGCAACACTTATGTGATGAAAATCTTTCTGTCATTTTATTGCATATTAACCTACACATATATTTAATCAAACTACAAGTAATATCTAATGAATTAATTAGCACAAAAGTCCTAATTTAAAAGAGCTGAATACAACCCTAAACAAAATGCTCTGATTGAGAATAAATCATGTGTTGTCACCTGTAAGAGTACTTAATGAATGTATAAACATACTCTGTGTATATTGAATGAATAAGAATATTTTTTCACGTGTGTCCGAGGCAGGTGTAGTTGCATTCAAGAAAATAAATCTTGTTTAATTAAACAAATCCTCGAATATGTGGCAATAACAAGTTGTACAAGCTAGAAATAATACATAAATAGAGGAGGTTGCTAATGAAGAGGAAATTTAATGAACTTGATTTTATTCCTGATTGCTGAGGGATCTTTTCTTGTGTGTGTGATGGAGGATTAAGATGAGCTGAAGAGTGATTGCCCACCTGAATGATCCCCATTTTTGCAGGGGGGACAAATGAACAAACTATGGATTGGAGATTTGAGGTGAGGTTTTGGCAAAGAGTGATGTAATTCTGTAATTATGTGAAAGTTTCTGAAAAAGATTACCTGGATGACTTTGAGAGCCGTAGGAAGTTGGCATTCGTGTTTTGGAGCTTATAAAGCTGCTGCTGATGGGATATGAGGTATGAAGGCATAAAAGGAGGTAGTAGAACTCACATCCAGCTAGCTAATTTTATGGGAAATTAGCACTGGATATTCTTGTTTGTTGTTTTTGTTTTAAATGAAACCACAATTTTACTCAAAATAACTGCATTGACTAAGGTACTAATACAAACATGAATTTATTCAAAACATATCTTCTTACAAAAACAAATATGTCCATGGATACCCATAGTCAATTCAGTTATCATAAAACACTTTAAGTTACCAGTTAGATTTCTGTTTACCCACATCTGCTTAGAGGAGAAGAGGGATTTCAGTAGTGGTTCACTGATGATGGTAGGGAGCACCTGGAAACTCCAGAGGGTTTTCCTGTCAGAGGAAAGAAAGGCAGAAAGAATATTGCTGAGGAAGAAGGAGGCAAAATGAGATAAGGGATTTTATGGTGTGGGATGTTATTATTGTTTTTAGCAGGCTCTCTCTAAAGTGAAGTACAGGGAAAATGAAAAAGTAAATGGAACTGATCTATGATAGAGGCCTTGAGGCATTTTGTTCTGATTAGGAGTTAAAATCCCGAGGTGAAGAAATTGTTAGAGGGAGAGTGATGTGAAGGCTTGGTGGCCTCAGTGAGAAAGCAGCTTTAAGTGCTGTGTGGGGGTGTGACTGAGTGGAAGGCTTCAGGTAAATTTGGTAGATGCATGTTGTAGCTCTGCTTTGAAATACTATTTTATTTGAATTATGTAAAATACTTTGTCATCATAGCTCCTAAGAGCAGCAAAGTGTGGGCTGGCTGTTGCAGCTCACTGGACTTGATCAAATGTGACTTCTAGTGCAAAAAGCCACAATGAGGAACTGTTCTTATCTGAAAACATCTGTAGGTATTTTCAGTAAATTTTAGTGCTGATACTATTTAGGACTTTCATTCAGTGATATAATTGCTGCGAGCACTTGCAAAGGGAGCTGAGGTGATGTACTGCAATGATATCTAAATTAATTAGATGGGATTTCTTAGATGAGCTTATTGGAGAATCTCTTTAAATGCTGCCAAATGTTAAGCTTGATGTGTAGGAATACAGAAAGTAGCTTGTGTTTATGAGGGAGAGATGCCTGGTCTCAAATAAAGATTCTTTGGATAAGAACTTGATGGAAATTCCAGAAAAATTATAGAAATTTTGAGTATCTGATGTGATGCTTTGACTAAAGCAGTATTTATGCTTGATTACTGAAAATCAAGGAAATGAAGCAGGAGTTAAATCATGAAATTTGTAGTGAAATCACAGTCAGTTGTTATGCTGATTTAATACTAAAGATAAACTGGAAGATAAGAAAGAACTCAAACTGGAATTGCAAGGGTACTTTGTGAACTAGAATACAAATGTAACAGCAACAACAATGGCTAGTTTTTCAAGTGGAACTAATGTTTATTTCAGTAATAGTTTGATACTACTTATTTTGCATCATGTAACCAGGTTTTGGATTGTTTTGTTTTGGTTTTTTTGCATCCCCTAAAAGAGTTTGTACTTTGGGTAGAACTTTTTTAAGAATTTATGCTGTGTGCATATATATACTCTTAGCTTGCAAATACACTGTCTGATGTGCATCTGTCCCTACAGAATGTGAGATTAGAACCTGGTGGCATTCAAGTATGCAGTAGCACTGAAGAGAACAGCAGATTGTATGGAAAATAGTTCAATGTCTTGAGAACTTTTTGCAATTATGAAGCTCATTTTAAAGAAGGAGGTTCACTTCAAACCAGTTTAGGAAGCTTGATATACAGACCTCTGAATTCCACATTACAGCCAGTTTAATGCAGACACATAGAAGGATGTAGCCTGGAATTAAGTTTTAGCACAGTCTGGAATGTGCTCCCTCTAAACCCTGAGGAGTACTACTTGCCTGAGAAGATGCAATATAAATTCAGTGAATGTTTGCCATTGTAGTCTTGCCAGAAATATGCAATATTCTCCCACAGAAATGAATGGGTTAGTCCATACTATATCAACAATGATAAAATAGTTTTATTTAGGGCAAAAAATAAGAAGTTAGCTCAGGTAAAATTTCTTTGTCTATACAAAGAACTCAATTATTTTAAATTGAACCCAAATTTAAACTGCATCTAGTTTCACAGTGTAGCCAGCATGGTTTCAGTGTTTTAGCCAGGAAGACTTGCAGTGTACCTGTACTCACAGAGAGCAAACATTACAGCTTGGAAGAGTATAATTTGGCATCCATCTTGCCTTATGTTTTGTATGCTTTCTAGATTCTGTTGCTTATGCTGAAAATCATTCTTATTATTTAAATTGCCTCTGTTAAGTATGACTTTCTTTGCACTTGAAAAGCAAACATTTTGTGGCACACTCAAGGGATCTGTTTTAGTACCAACAAAAGCTGTGTGTGGGTGTTTTTTGTACCTGCTTGAGAGCAGGTAGAACACAACTACGTATGCTTGATGGTCCATTTACTTTCCCTCAGCCTCCTCTTATGTAAGATAATTGTATATTGTCAGCCTTGCAACCTCTGATCCTTTTGACAAAGATAATCATGGAGGTGTGAATGTGACCTTGAGCTTTCCCCTGAATGATAAGGGAAATGAGGAGCAGACTGGAGCCCTGAGTGAAGGCCAGCAGGGAGTGATCTGGGGTAGTGACTGAGGATGTTTGCTGGGGAACAGGACTGGACTGTGTCCTTACCCCATTACAAAAGGGATGATTTCCAGCTCTGTTATTTCATGTAGCTCACACAACCCACAGTATGATATGTTATTGTCGTTCTTTGCATTGCATCTGTGCTTTCAACTTGAGAGGCCTTTCAGCATCCACCTCACAGTTTCAGCTGTGTTTCAAGAAAAACATTGTCAGAAATACATTTTTCAAATATCTCTTTGGAGTTTAAATCCTTTCTTTTCGTTCTTTTCCTAGAATTGGAGAGGGGAAAAAATACTAGGCAGGGCCACTCTGCAAAAGAATCCAAGTGTGTGTAAAGCTTATAATTTTTTATCTTTGCTAAAGAAAAGGGACAGCTAAATGAGCTTTTGAATTGATGTAAAGAAAAGCACAATACTTATCTTACCTCCTCCCATGTGGCAACAAAGGTAGGAGGGAAAGTCAGGATACATCAAGTCAGTGTGTATCAAGTTCATGGTTTTGCTAATTATCAGAAATCGGTTTGTCAGCAGAATCTAGCTTCTGAGTGTTCTTGGATTAAAAGAAGGGAACACCATATCTGAAAGCTTTTAATATGACATTTCACAGTAATAGTGTTTATGATGGACACACCTTGCACTTCTGTAAGCTTCCTAACCATAAATCTATTTTAATTGCTGACTAACCATTTTGTTACAAAAGAAGAAGCCAATCTATTTATTGAGGAAATTTAAACGTATGATTTCAATGTCTTGGAAGTACTCTAATATATATGCAGTAAAAAATTTTGGTGTACTTTGAAAACCATGACCTTAAAATATATGGCTTTTACTACTTTAGTTTAGTGGGTGTCAACTGAACAGGCAGAAACAGTACAAGGTCAGATGTCTTTATTCTTCAAAGAACATAATCAAAACAGTTAATATATTTATTTATTAGCTAGGAGGTACCTAAGGTACGTAAGGAAAGAAATGGCACTTCTTTTCTTTAATCAGATAACTGAAATTTTTGCTGTGTCTAAAAAATCTGCATTATATTGAGGAATATACCGAAATCTAAGTGCTTATTTTTCTCTATATAACAAACACAGTCATCCAAATTCATAATCTGATAACTCTTTAAATTCCCCAAGTTTAAAAAATGTATTTAGATTACTTTTGATGATTTGCTGCATGAGAGGAAAAAGTTGAGTCTGAACTGAATAACAAACATTTTGAACCTGTGAGAGAACAATGATTTAAGTTTGCTTTTCTTCATGGAAGAACTTCTTAAAAGGAGTTCCATAGGAACAGTTCTCTTAAACAATCGTCAATTATTTTATACAAATAGATTTTATACACACACCAAGAAATTTCTTGCCTTTGATGTCCTGTAAGTTCATAAACTGCTTAGTAGTTGTTAAAGTTGTTAAACACATAGATGATATTTGTTTTTTTTAATTCACAGACATGTTCTGTCACGTGTGAACAGCAGTATAATAACAGTGATATAAGAACTGGGACAATTCTTGCTGTTTGTTTCTTTTCAGAAGAGAATTTGGCTATGTATCACCAGTGGCAACCTTAAGATCAGTTTTATATTAAGAAGATTATCAAGTGCAGTGCCCACTTTGCTTCTCCCAGCACTAAAATTGATACTAGTGAGGAGGTAACACTCAGGCTCCTACAGTTCTGAATTTTTCTGGAAGGAGAAACATCAAAATTACTTAGGTCACTTCTTTGGCTAAGTTGACTATTTTTCTTAGAGATTCTCGAACAGTTGATCTGAAGAACAGCTGAGCACTGGTGGTGTTGGAAATATGGATGACGAGTGACTTAAGTTACACAGCCAAATTTCTTACCCAGGCATGAAGAAAATGAAATGCCTATTTCTTATCCTCCCCCTTCCTCTTTCTAGTTTATTTCTGTTATTAAAACTTTAATTTATCCTTTGCATTAAGTTATTCACTTGTAGCCATTTTGTATATTATTTTTAAGATACTAAAGGGTTATTTTTTGCAAAATTGGAAAGGAGGAGAAATTTCATGTGTTGTTTTATTTTAGCTGGAATTTTGTATGTTGTGCATCTAGCACAGATATATAACTCACTTAATTGAAGGTATTTTTAAGCAATCAAGTTTGAGTAAAATCAGATTAGATCCTTGGAGGAAAGGAAGAACTAATATATGCCAGCTTGTGTCAGAACCACAGGTTTTCATCCTGAAGAGTGACATTTAACATCCAGTGCACCGTACCCTGGAAAATATCATGATGCCAAGGCCTTTTCTTGGCCTAATCCTCCTTGGACTAAGGGAGCAGCAATATTCTTTGTGTTGAGGGAGGAAGTAATGATTTTCTTCAGACACTACAAGAAGTTATTTGCTATTATAATCTTGATAAACAGTATGATTCAGTTGTGTGGTGGTCCTGTGGGTCAGTCCAATTTTAAGATCATTGAAGAGTTTTTGAACTTGCCCTAAAGAGCAGGGTCTGATCAAGAATCCTGAAACAGCAATGGATGACTGAAAGGTGTGGGTTATAAATAGTTACAAGGAGGATCTTTCCATGTTCATGATAAACCATTCCATGATCAGTCCCCCAGACAAGCAAACAAACCCTAGCAAGTGGAATAGGAAAGAAAAAGAAGTGAAGAATTTTTCATGTTTGCATGTTTTCTGGCTTTTTTCTTTAAATTTAGTACTCTGTGTGTTTGACCAAAGGTCTTGGGAGTTGCAGTCAAGCCACCTTCAATTTCTGCTGAAATATTCATATAATTTAGGCACTAAGAAGGTAATGTGGAATTTTCGAGATTAAACTATGCCAGGTCCATCTAATTTCTTCCTGTGTTGGGGTAATGAGCCCTGAAGATCAAAGAGAAGCTGTAAAGTTTAGAGTACTGTATGTGATACTCTCAATAAGCCTATTAGAGGAACTATGCATAGTTAAGTTCAGAAGTAATTAGGAGAAGCACAGTATTTATCTGAGAGTATTTATCTGTCAAATTCAAAGATACATAGGGTGTGATTTTCATGGGCCTTTCCTAAATTCAGTTCTGTTCAATATTTTTCATTAATAACTAGTAAGCTCAGTGATTTTTCTATTCTGCTAAAGTACCAGGTACTGCTGTTGTATGACGAATGGCAGGTACACACAGAGTAGCTGCAGTGCTGAAGTGTCCTGAAAGGAATATTATGTGAACTGACAACAATTCAAGTGTAAGGTAGTTCCAGCTGAGTTTCTACTGATCAAATGAAAGCCTGAATAGCTAGTGAGGTGGATCTGCAGGGAAGAGCAGTGGGCTGCAGGCTGAGCATAAGAGTTGCCTTGACAAATGTCTTTGTAAAATGTAAACCTCTGACTGGAAGCAGTGAATGGGATGCCATCACCTCTCAAGTCCTTCTTGTCTGCTCACTCCTTTTACACAGCAGTGTGTTTGGGTTTGGACAGCACACTTTCATTTAATTCGGTCTATTTAGACTGTTTTCTTTATCCTTCTTTCTCCTTTTCCTCTCTTTTCTTACCTACTGTGTACAATATCTATGGGTCTGCTGAGTCTAGAGAAAATGAGCCTTGGATGACACAAAATAATCAGAAATCCTCTTCTCTCTTGCACAGCTTTGCATTAGGAGTAGGGCTGATATATAGCAGGTAGGTTTTGTGAAGTCTTTTTATTAAATGTATAGCAAAGCACTACTTTAAAAGATCATTGAATGTATTTTCTCAAAACCTTTGATAAGAAAATACAGGCAATAGCTTTGAGATTTGGTTCCTCTTTTTTTCATTAAGTGCTTCTATTCCCTGTGTCTCTTCTTCCTGAAATTAAATGACATACAATTTTGAGTCTTCATTTAGCTGCTGTCATGAAAATCTCTGAGAAAATTCCACTGGAATGTGGTTCCTGTTGAGATGTTTACATACTTTTTACAGTAACTGAAGCATGGAAGCCTGTTTAACTGTGCTAGGTCAAAGTATGTACAGCTTCTAGATAGCAAGTCTTGGAACAACTTTTTCTACCCATTAATATATCCTGTACTAGATCAAATGCCAAATAAATTTACAGCTGCTCTTTCTTCAGCAACTCTTGATCATAGAAATTCTTTCAAAGTAAGTGGTCTGTATGTCTGTGGCACTTTATACTAATAAAGTTTCTCATGTCTATATCACATCTAATTTCAACTTTCCAGAAAGCTTTTTCACTACTCACGATGTGACTGGAATCTGGGAGTAACTTTCTTAAAAAAAAAAAAAAATAAAAAATATTCCTGTAAACTGCGATGAAGTTGATAGCTGAGTATTCCATTCACATTTGGAGAATGTATGGAGGAAGGGGATCAGTAGAAATGATGAAAATGAAAGAATAATAAATGAGGAATGATGAAGAGAAAGGTTTAAAGGAGAAATTTTCTTTTTAGATTTACAGGTGTGCTTTCTTTGATCTTGTTTTAGTATCTGTATCTTCCTTGCTAAATTTATGTGACAGATTTGGATTACAGAAAGGCATATCTTACAAGAAAGTATTTTTAAACTTGAAGTTTAGGTCACTACAAACCAAATCCTGGTTTGTGACTAATACAATGCCATTAACATCAAAAAGGCAACACTGATTTACATGAGCTATGTGTCTGACCTTTTGTTCTTGAGAAACTTTAGAATGATTTACAATTTAATATCATACATTGTTGTTTTTCAATCCAATTTCATTTTAAATGTTTCTGTGATAACGATAACTTTGCTTTCAACTGTCATGAAAGTCTAAACTAAAGCAAAGCACAACATAATCAAAATACTTCAAAAATGCAGCTCATTTATTAGGTAAATTCTGACTTATCAAGTGTCCTTGAGTTTGAGTTGCCTCTGATCTTACATCAAAAATTCTCCTTGTGCCTTCTCCAGCACTCATTATTACTCATTAAGGGTTAAGATTTAGACATTGGAAGTAAATGCCAAATTTTTGAAAAGCAATAGAGTTTTCCTCTTAGAAATCATTCCTTTCAGGCATCAGCATTAATTCAAGCTTTGAAAGAGGGCAGCTGTGAATAGACATCATGGATACGGGCAAATAAGTTTCAATTACAAAAAGTAACAGAAAAACCTAAACCTGCTCATGCTTTTAAACTGTTTTCTCTGCGATCCTCTCATGCCTGGGGAAAGCAGTTGATGTGGTGTTTTGAGCTTTGTCACTTAAGACTAAATCCAGTAAGCCCAAGAAAACCCAGAATTCCAGACTGATGTGCATTTCTAGTAAAATGCATTTCACTGAAAATAAACATGTAAAACAAAGTTTTCAAAATTAATATTGTCTCACTGTGAGAAATCCCTAGTCAGAAACAACAACAGTAACAACAAGCCTGGGAGTAAAAATACGAGGCCAATATCTACTGTACCCAAAATGAAAAGAGAAATTCCAGGATATTGCTTCAACTGAAATTACAGCATCTCTGAACATAATGGAGCTCAGTTGTACACCAAGAGGACAGATTACTTCTACCCCTTCATTTAGGTGTCAGGAGTAGCAATGACTTTCTGTAATTTGTCTAAAAATAAATTCTGACTTGGGTTTCTGTTTAGAGAGGAAATAATTTCACGGCTCTGTGAAGACATAAAAATACAGAGGTTTAAAAGCCAACTGTGCAACAAACATACTGGAGCTACATGTGGTACCTTACATACCTTTCTCCAGGCTTCAGAGTACTTGATCTTCTCTGTGGAAGGTGAACCTGGGCTCATGCAGGTGGTGATGCTCGCTGGGGGGAACCTGAAGATTGCAAAACTGACTGTATTGTGTATTGCACATGGGGTGTGGTCACAGGTTGATGAAGCCAGAAGATAACCTTTCTTTAAACAAAACTTGAATTCCATTTCTAGCTTTGCATTTGTCCTTGTCATGTGAGGTTTTAATAAAAATATACATATATATATATATATGTATGTATGTATGTATACACACATACCTTCCCACAAATTGATGCACTTCTGTAAGTACGACTTAATATGTAAAATTATCGTTTTTAGTGAGATTTATATCACTGAGTCAGAACAAGATTATTGACCCTGCAGGGAGCCTGGATAATCTATTTCTTCCTTTGACCACCTCTTTCAAGTGTTTGAAAAAGGTTTTTTTATTTTTTATATAGAACTCCATAAGAAATAGTTTTCCAGACATATGTCCATAGAGCTATTGTGACAGTCTGAGTGCTTTCTATGTGGGGTTTGTTTGTTTGTTTTTGATGTGAATTTTTCCAAGAGGTGTTTCTGTTCGCAATTTGTGTTGCTGTAGCACTGCTGAACGTTAATTAGTATTGCCTGAGTAGAGAAAAGTAAGGGTTTATACTGCTGATGAAAACAATGCTAAATATGTAATACCTCTCAAACATAATGTGTGTGCTGCTTTTAAATCAAGATGTAAGCATGTATCCTGTGTGCCATAAGTGACCTGTAAAGAAGGAGATGAAGGAGGAGCCGAAAATGAACAGCTATCTGAATGGAAAAGGGAGAGATGGGAGGGAACTGCTGGTTGGACCACCGTAAGACCAAAATCCACTTCAAAGAAGGCAAGTAGAATGTAATCTATTTCTCAAGAATTCTGGACTAAATACATTTTCTTGTGGAAATATTTAATAAGAGTTATAACCAAAATCTGTTGTGAGATACTAGCATATAAATCATGTGTTGCTCCATTTAAGAGATCTTATCTATTTAATAGATGTTGACATCTATCTGTGTCATCCTGTCCCAAACTGAAACAACTGCAGGTTTCAGCGGACTGTGCTTTTCTACTTCCATACTCCTCCTCTTTCCCGAAAAAGACAAATCACAGTATTTTTGTACCATTTACTGCTAACTGCAGTCCAAACTGTTCTGGTCCAGCTCACAGCCAAGCCTGCTTGCAGCCAATAGCCCCTGTTCCAGGGAAGCTGCTGGTTTAGTATGGACTGCTTCTCTGGCCTGAAAAGCTGTCCTGTTTAAACATCAGCTCCTCCCTTGGTGCTTACACATTGATGAGCTAAGCAAGGTGATGCTCTCTAAATGGAGAGCTCTGCTGTCACCTTCCACAAACAGAAATCAAATTGTGGATGAGCATTTGCATAGACATGCTTGGTTCCCTCACTGACCTGTCAGCCCTTGGTGCTGACTCTGTGCTTTGTGCTCTCTGCTGATTACCTGGATTGATGAAGAATAGCTTTACTTCCATTAGCATCTATCACTCTTTTGCATGCTTGTGCCAAAAAGTTTACCTTGCCTCTAGTCCCCAGGCTACCTCCTTTCTCTCAGGAACTTGGATGGAATTTTCCTATGCTCACCTTTTCTTTTTTCTTTCCTTTTTCTGGCTGCAGCTTAATGGTAAATTACAAAGTACCAGGTTTTAGTAGGAGTCTTAACAATAGAGACACAGGAAAAGGCAGCTTCCACCCAATTTTGCAACTTCCCTACAGACTATAATATCTTTCTCTCTTTGCTCTTTTCCTAGAAAATAATTTATGTCACTAACATGGAAATAGCTAATTCCAAGGTGCACTCTAACTGATCGCACTAATAACTATTGTGATGTCAAAAAACACCAAAACCTACCAAACTTCTGTTCACGTGCCAGGTGATGCAATATGTTATTTGTGCTCCAAATGATGGTGGTATCATTAATATCCCCATTCTGGTGAAAGAAAGGAAATGTGCTTTAATGATTTTGAGAATCTCAATGAAGTTTAAACATACGATGTTCCACTTATCTCTAATTTCCTGTTTTTGGAAAGATGACACTTGTAAAAAATAGTGTCCTTAAACTAGTGACGAGTTAAAAATCAAGAACTGTCACCTTTAAATGGTGGAAAAACTCATCTACACTACATCCATGTATATATATACACACTGAAGGTTAATTAAAGCAGCCTTTACTTTTCTTGGTAAAAATGTCCCAATCATGTAAAGCAACATCTGCAATTTTATCTTGATCTAAGATTTTGAGTGAGTGAAAAAATTATGCATTTCACTTGAGAAGGGAAGAAGAGTAATTTTTTTCAAGAGGTTCCAAGCTACACTCAAGGGCTGTATCTTGAATATAAATGGACATAACATTCCTTTTCATTTTTTACTTCTCTTCATTGATAGATATTTCCTGCATGATTTACATATTAGACTTGTCTTAAATGTCATTCAGGGTATTTTCTCATTTATAACTGTTTTCTATAGCTCCTTGGGTAATTCCAGACTATTGTCTTTTAACACTTATTGGATACTGGCAGAGGCAACATATTCAGGTCATATGAGTTTATTCAGTACAAGATGATTTTTGAGTGGGAATGCTCAAGTGGGTAGTTTAATTTTAACATGAACTGCCAGCAGCCATAGAAAATAAGTTTTGCAGTGAATTGGGTTTTATTTTATTCTACTAAAATCTTGATTTATAATTTAAAATTAACACTATGACCAAAATAATCCAGTGCTGCTGTTAGATGACTAACTCAAGAAATACATTTTCTACACTTCCAGCTTTCAAGTCACGAAATCTTTCACATGTAATTATTGCAGCCAACAAAGTATGGTAGATGTAAGCTTTTAAATTAATTTACAGCAGTTAGAATCAGTGAACTTTGGTAAGTTTGTTCCTTCAGAGCATGGACATATGAAATAAAATAGCCAAATGTATCTAACTTACGGAAGCAATCTTATGGATGACATACCTGAGCTCCAGAAAGGTTTCAGGCTTTTGGTTGGGTTGATTTTGACTTTTCTCCCCTGAGGAAGTCTCCAAGTAAACTGTTGATTGTGTAGCTGCAGAGATGTAATTCCACTCCATTTTCTGTTTCAGAGATGAGATGTGAACCTTGTTTGCTGTAAGTGGGGAAATTCTCAAACCCTACAAAGTTGCTGCTGCAGCAAAATCCTCTTCCCTTTCTCCAGAGAAACCTCTATCAAGAGATCTGTAAAAGAGGGAGGCATGAGCACAGCCTATGCTAGCTACACCCCCAAGGTCCACTTCTGTACTCTTGATCTCTCCTCATATTATTGTTTTGGGTTTTATTTTAAGTCAGGGCTGATAAATCAATGTACTTAAAACTTTCCTTTAAAGACTTCTGGTTCAGTTATGTCCTCATTTAATATCAACTATGGCCCTCAGCCCTCAAAGTAAACAACAGAGATAAAATGGAAGAGGTAGTGTTTGGTGCTAAAACTGCCTGACGTTTTTCCAACACAAGAGTAGTTCAGTTGCGATTTTGCAACCAAACTGCAACTCTTTCAGTGCAAGCTGCTCTGGAAGAAAGGATTGCTCCTGCCTTTTTTAGCTCTTCTTGTTAATAACAGGCAGAAAATCTTCCTAAAAACAAAACCAGAACACATATGCTTCCATAGAAGCTGAAAGCTCTGCAGGCCTCTTGCATTATTTCAGTAGCTGAAGTTTGTAGGAAGTCTGTGAGGGACTGGCTCACAGCTTTTGCTCGTCTTGGAGCTTTCGTGGGTTTTTGTTTTGGGTTGGTTTTTTTTTGTTTGTTTGTTTTGTTTTGTTTTGTTTTGTTTTAACTGAGGGATTTCCATGTGCTCAGATGCCTTAGACAGCCACTGTGGCAACCTTAGGGCTGCTATCCTCTGGTGAAGCATAGAGCCCTGAAATAGAGTTTGGAGTGTGTATTTTTTAAGGGTTTTTATTGTTTGGAAGGGCATGTGGGTTTTTGTATTGTTATATGTTGTGGTTTAACTCCACCTGGCACCTAAGGCCAACTAGTGGGTGAGGGATGTGAGCAAGTAACTAAGCTGCTTGCTCACACTTCTCACACACTGGGGAAGAAAATAACGGGGGGAAAAAGAAAACCTGGTGAGTTGAGATATAAGCAATTCAACAACTGAAACAAAATAAAATATAATAATGATAATTAAATGGTGATGTTAGTAGTGAAAGGAGAGAGCAGGAGGAATAAAACCCAAGAGAAACAAGCATGTTCAACAAAATTTCTCAGCACACACTGACGGATGCTCAGCCAATCCCCAAGGAGCCATCAGCCCCTCCCAGCCAGCTCCCCCTCGTTTATATCCTGGGCATGACATTCTATATTGCACATTCTATATCCCTTTGGCTTGTTTGGCTTGTTTCAGCTGTCCTGGCCATGCTTCCTCCCAGCTTATAGTGTACCTCCTCGCTATCAGAGCATGGGACGCTGAAATGTCCCTGATTTAATGTAAGCTGTGCTGAGCAACTACTGAAACATCAGTGTGGTACCAACATTATTCCCATACCAAATCCAAAGCACAGCACTGCACCAGCTAGTAGGAATACAATTAACTGTATCCCAGCTGAAATGAGGACATTTTGTTGTTTTGAATATTTTCCCTTTCATCTGCATTTCTGGGCGGTTTCTAGGAGTTTGTGACTGAGCATCAGGGAAGAAACAGGTGAATGAAAACAAGTTCTGGAAGTAGAGTTGCATAACAGGATAGTGATTGGCCAGGAACAATATGAGAGGACTGTCAGGAAGGTTGGGCAATAGGAAGGAAAGGAGCGAAGGAGACCAGAATGAAATGGTGAAAAATTAAAACAGATTCAAATAAGATCACTTAGACTACAAGGTCTAAGCAATAGTCTTAGGTATGCCTCAGAGCAGAACCTCAGTATTGCTAATGTAACTCATCTTCCACTCAAATGTCTCTGCTGCCACTCATGTTTTTAAGAAAAAAATTAAGAAGATTTATTTTTTAATAAATGGAAGGGCATACTATGTCCAGTTGTTTTGGATTCTGTATGTAATTATCAAATACCATTGTAATGGATGTAATAAAAACCCAGAGTAATTTATTTTATTCTAAACTACATTTAATTTGCCATCTGGTTTGCTTTAGGTTTGCTTCTTGGGTTTGCCTCTTCTCACTGATGCATGGATTACTTGTCTATGATACGTAGTAAAATGCAGATGGCATTACGACAATACAAGCAAGATAATGCTGTGTTCTAACAGCCTCTGCTGATTTTGAGGCAGCTCCAAAGCATTGCCAAACAGCATTTTCTGGCTAAGAAATGGAAGACCTCATTAAAACAAACAAAAAAATTAATACCTCTAACTTTGATTCTAAAAAGTGTGGAGGAAGGTTATTTCACTACCTCCTCTTATAAGATCTAGCATTCCACATATAATTATTACTAATTTAGTTAATTATGTGTTTCTTTACCAGATTCCAGAGTTTTTCTTTGAAATCTTGTCTTCTGTGTTTGACTGTGGCTCTAGAGTCCAGGCACTGATCTTAGGTGAGTCCCCAGAGCGTGGCACATGGTTTGAGCCTACTCTTGAGATTCTGCAATGATCTGCTGGTTAGAGGCACATCCCATTGCCCTGCATATCCTGGAGCTGAAATGTCCACCTATGGAGGTCACTGTCTATTTTGAATCCTCTATGAAAAAATAAAATAGTTTTGGGGTAGAAACTGAATTGTTGAAAAGATTGTGAGTGTGTCCCAGGGCTGCAATGTAAAACATGACTTGTCATGTCTTAAAATAAAATCTGCTAGAAGGGCTTTAGTTCCTATCTGTTACTACTGTCAATTAGTTTCTTCTGGGCTTAGATAGGTGTAATAGGGCAGAGCCCAAACAAGAAGGAAAGGAAACATTCTCTCTCAGTAAACATACAAGTACTGTGCTTCCATGAATGCTGTGCTTTCCCAAGGTCAGCATGACATTGAGCACAAGAAAAACCAAAGTATGTTCTAGGAAGCCTGTAACACTTAAGCAAAATTCTTTTTCTTCTTGGTCAAACAATTGTGATGCTAAAACAGGGTCTAAAAGTCAGACATTAGTATTTGGCCCAGGTGAGCTCCTGGAAATTGCTATGAAATAAGTCTGGATAACAAATACCTGCCCTGACTCATCAGTCAGGTCTTGTTAACATGATAATCAAATGGTGACTTTTCCCACTATTAAGTTATTGAAGTAGTAAAGGTAAATTCTATCTCCCCCAATAAGTCAAGATTGAAAAAAATTTGAAAATTTTTGAAATATCATGCAGAAAAATTCTCTTCAAAAGAATACAGAGTTTCTCCTCCTCTTGCAATTCTTCCTTCTACAACGTAATTTTTATTTGGTTTTCAAGACTATCAATGAATTTCAGATTTATACAGTAGAAGGAGAAACAATGTGATGAGAAGTCAACCTCTTTCTTCACCTCTTCAAAAATAAGATAACTACAGCTGCTACCAAGATGGAGTTACAGCTGCACTTCAACGATGAAGAGTAAATAAGCTGGTTTTATCTCCGTTAAAATTGCAGACTGTTCTTTTTCTTTTCCCCCCAGCATCCCATTTAATTTATTTTAGAGTCCTTTTTCAATAGAAACCCTGAAGAACTGCCAAGGTGGCTTCCATGGTGAGTGATGACTACAGATAACTGGGTTATGATCTTGGCTGGGACAAACTGGAAATGGTACTAACATCCTACAAATTTCTACTGTTTAGTGGTTTTGAGATGCTTAAGCAAAAAATACAGCTATTTATTTTGAATGCAAGCAATGGATAAGAAGGAAATGTGACATAATCAAACAACAGAAACCATTTTTAAAATACGAAGCTTAAAGCCATTAAAAATAAATAAAGAACCCTCCATTTTAACACTACTAATGATAGATAATGTGTCAATATTCTAGGTCTTTCTGGCTATGCAGAGCTGTGTCCTGTTGTATTTTGGATCTCTCCACAGATGGAGACTCTGCAGCTCTTTGGGTAGTATGGTCCATCATTTGAGTACCCCAAGAGTCTAAAAAACCAAGAAAACAAACATAATAGTAAAAAAAAATTAAAAAATGTGTGAGTTGAACTTTTTATAACTTATGACTTGAGTTTGACTTCTCATAGAATTATATTACTTTAATTCAGTTTTTGCCCCCTGCTCTGTCACTGGGCCTGCTGAAAAGACTGTCTCTGTTGGTTTTGCTCAGCTCTGTTAAGTATTTGTTCACTAATTTAGTGATAAGATCTCCCCAAAGCTTGTTCTTCCACAGAGGAAACAGTCCTATTTCTCTCTGCCTCATCACTATCAGATGCTACAAGCCTTTAATTGTTTTAATGGCCCAGCTTGCTGGTTCCTCTCGGGCATATGGATGTCTGTCTCTGTTTCACTGGGATGCCAGCACTGGTGCCAGCACTCCAGGGCAGTTCAGTCAACAACCTGCTGCCCTCATTGTCCATGTCCCTCATCAATTCTTCAACTCTTTGTCTGTGGAGCTATTTTGGAGCAAACTGACTTGGGTTAAGGCACTTGTCTCCGAATTTGGGTGGCTGAGGAGTAGAAAAACACACAGTTCTTCTGCAGCTTTGGCGGAAAAGTGAAGAAAGAAGTGAGGGTGAGTATATTTTGTCTCAGGAAGCTGGACCTTAGGGGGAAGTAAATCTGCACTGAGTCTATGAAAAACAGTCACTGAGCATTTTTTCCATAATATTCCGTAGGAATGCAATAAAAATGGAAAATTGTTTAAACATTTTTAAGAAGCTAGAAAGTATAAATTGAATACCCTGTGGTTTATGACTATATTAAATGCAATTATGTAACATTACCTGCAACATCAAATGCAGCCATAAAATTCAGTTTAAGTATCTCCACAATAATAGAGGTCTCTAATGTGTAAGAAAGTGAATAGTAATCAGCACGTCACCTGTGGACCAATGTCTTTGGTAGTCACTGACCTTCTAGCTGGACTACGAAGAAATAATGAAATGTGTTAATTTCTAGTCTTTTCATAAAATTACATAGGCTGTACTGAATACCCACAATTAACTGTCATCTCCAGAGTATAACTAAATTATCTGTACTTAACTGGGCTAAATAACACATTTGTTTATCCAGGTGCCAAATATACTCCTCAGCCCCTCTCCCATTATGTCTTCTGCTATTTCAAAAGCCAACACTTCTGCCTTGACATTTATGAAAGAGAAAAAGCTGAACCTAGCATTCACACTAGTATTATGCTGAGCTCTTGCTTTTGTTAGTAGTTACATAAGTTATTTAAATAACACTCTTCAATGGATTGCTAGTTCCATAAACCATCTCTTTAGAACTACTTTAAATTGCTATTAAAATATTTTGCAATTTTATAATTGAGATGACGAGCAAACTTTCTTGAGCAGATAGCTAAACTACTCATGTTTTGGACTTAGAAGTAAGAAACCAGTAAATGTAATTAATTTACAGAGTCACTGGGTATATATTTTGGAAGCTTAAGCAGAATAAAAGTTTATATGGCATACAGCTCAAAACTGATTCCTTTGTTTCTCTTTTTTCTTCAAAGCATGAAACAGGTGAAAGGAAAATTCTGTAATATTAAAATTATTTTTTTAGAGAATACACTACTAACTTTGTATGCAGCAAATATATTAGATGGGACGCAACCAAATTTAGCTTTTGAAACCAAAAGACAGCTGTTGCATACTGATTGTATCTGTGCCTTCTCTAATATTCTGACGCATTTCAGTGTTTCCCATTCTTCATAGACTTTATTTGCTTTGGGAACCTGTAATATACATGCAGCCCTGCTAAAGTAAAACTATTAAAGCTTATTACCACCCTCAATTTCTGTGTTTCAATTTCAATATGTCTTTATTTTATATACAATCAATACTCAAAATTTTCACATGTATTGGCATGTTAACTAGCTTGGAAAAGCATTTATTTAATTTACTTCCACTTTATGGTTACATTTTATACACTCAAAATAAAATCCCTTCATAAAATAAAAAAGATCTTAGGAAACAAATTTTGCTTAATTTTCCAGATTTATATGTTAAACAAACCGGTACTGACTTTAACTTTTGCATCATTGGGTCTCTCTGTTTTACATTTGCTGTGTGTCATGTTTGGTGACACTCTAGGTCAGGCCTTGGAGGAGAAAACCTGAACTGAAATGGGCCATTGTGGAAATGGAAATCCACACTACACTAAAGGAACTACCCAGTGCCTCAAAGCCATACTCATTTCATCATATAGAGTCTTCTATTTTTGCTTGTGCACTAAGAATACCAACTGGTTTACTCTTGATCCATAAAATATATTTCCCTGACTAGGCTTCCAGCAAACAATTTTTCTTAAACACTGCATAAATAATTTGGTTTAGTTAAGCAAGTGTTATGTCTGATATTTATTTTCTTGCTAAAGAACTTAAATATGAAATTTACTAAAGGAAGAAAATTTTAGGTCTGTTGTTTCCTCTACTTTTGACTTCCTGCATCCTTTTGTGTGCTGCACAGGATTTCTGTAATGCACACTGAACAATTTTATGTGTGAAATTCTTAACTTTAGCCAGATGAATTCATCATTGGCACAGAAAAGGTGACAGTTGCAGCAAACAATATATTATTTTTTCAAGAGTATGCATTGAAGAAATTTTTCCAAATTTTGTTTGTCATTTGTTTCATTACCAGAGCTCTTGGAATACTGGCAAAATGCAACTGACTTTCAGTATGAGCCTATGGAAAGCCTGAAGCTACTGTCATGTGAAATACCTATAAATTGTTTCTGTCTTTCTCAGCATCATTTTTTGTCTGTAGCCTAGGGGTGGTGTTTAAATCTTGAGACGGTCTAGTAGTAGCAGTTTTAGAGAGTAAGAAGTTGAATTCTTTTGGTTACAGAGTTTGTCAAATACAAGTCATGGAACAATGGCCTGTGTTCATGGTTCATAAACCTGTGCTAAGTTATACTGGAGAAAAATTGACTTTGTGGTTGCATGACAACTGACTATCTTTTAGCTACAAGCTGTAGTTATTTTTGGCGTGCATGAAATTTGTCTATGAGTCCTGAGAAGCTTTGGAAACAACTTTGATGTTAGTACCAGATGCTTTCATCTGCATTTATCTTCATTGAATCTATCTATCTGTCTGTCTGTCTGTCTGTCTGTCTGTCTCAAAAAAGACAAATTTATCTGAACAGACAGCAAGGTATATGGTAGCTAAGTATAATTTTTCATCGCAGAAATAGGACATGTTTTATGAATTTTCTTATGTGAAAAAAGCATATACCTAACCAAGCAGTTAAATCTAAAAAATGAAATACTGATATGGTTTGAATTTAATCTAAAAAAAAAACTTCATACAATCATGGAATGGTTTGGGTTGGGAAGGACCTGTAAAGGCCATCTAGTCCAACATGCCAGCAATGAGCAGGGAATAGATCAACTATATCAGGTTGCTCAGACATCTGTCCAGCTTGACCTTGAACTTCTCCAGGAATGGAAATACCCCTCTGGGCAACCTGTTCCAGTGTTTCACCACCCTCATTGTAAAAAGACTTCTTCCTTATATCTAATCTTAAATCAATTTTCCTTCAGTTTAAAACCATTACCCCTTGTCATATCTCTACAGGCCCTGCAAAAAAGTTTGCCCCCATCTTTCCTATAGGCCCAGTTTAAGTACTAAAGAAGGGCCTCTCCAGAGGCTTTTCTATTCCAGGCTGAAACCCACTCTTGCAGCCTGTCCTCATTGGGATCTGGGATGCAGCACCCCTCTTTTTTTTCCTTTTTTTTCTCCCATTTCTGACACTACAGACAATAAATGCACTCTGTTAAAAAAAGAAAAACCTCAAAGCTGTTAAGAAAGAAATTAGGCAAGATGCTTCTTTTCTCAGGCAACTCTCCTCTCACCAGAAGAAGACCAGTGATTTTGCCCATGGATCACTCTCCATTCTGATCTCACTGATTGGAGGAAACCAGCCAAATAAGTTTTGGGCATTTCCAGCAGTGTACTCCCAGGTGATTTGATGTGGGCTGTATTTCATATGCTGATCAAACTCTACAGGGTTTCAGAACCGGTTTGTAAAAATTAATTCTTTAATTCTTGTATTGTTCCTACTCATCTGTGCCAGTGGGATCGCTGCAACTTCTTAGGGAAACTCAGCAATTAGATTGATTGTATCTGTGATTGTAGTTTCCAAAAATACTTTCTGATTGATTGATTTAATTGCAAGTGATTAGAGTTAGGATGTCCATTTAATATGTGAAAAGACAGTTTATAGCTTAATTACTTTGTAAAACACATCTTAATTAGGAAGTGACTATTCCTGTCAGCAGTGTTGTTTTTAATTACAAACAACCTCAAATGTTTGTGTTTTAACAGGTACTACAAATCATGATATACAAGACATAGCAGAACAAAATGCAAAGAAATATAATGTAGGTGTTAGGCTCTTTTTTTGCCAAATTCAGATCCACGGTGATAATGTGGAATAAAATAAGATTTTGCTGGAGAAGGCGAAGGGAGGGTATTTTTTGTGTTATTTTTTGAATTTTGTCTGTTTGTGATTTTTTTTGTCTTTTAAGCCTGCAGGTATGTGATCTTTCTCCTCAATTTTATTCAATTTTATGCTTTAAGTTATAAAGCAAATTTATATGAGTATATTTGTTTAATGGCAATTTATGTAAGGATAAGTACTTGGACCTGAATGGAGTGGAAGATTTCCCTGCTCATGGAAGGGAGTTAGGATCTAGATGATCTTCAAGGTCTCTCCAACCCACACCATTCTATGATGCATTCAAGTTAAAAGGAAGGTGTTTAGCAGACCACAGCAGCAGTACAGGGAAGGAACTCGTCTTCAGTGAAGGGGTTGTGGGGAGTGGAAATCTGGGATCTGTTTCAATGTCATCTATCAGTTGACAAATGACCTGGGGGTGGTTAAGCCTCGTCCTTCTTAAGAATTGTGGAGGGGTGCAAGGTAAAAGGGAAGGCACAGTAGAAAGGACTGCAGCAGAGAAAGGTACCTGAACTGGCCCTGAGGGTGAGTTTGTGATAGAGGGAGTTGATGCTGAAGTTGTTTTTCTTACTTGTACAAGAAGAAAGTAATTGTTTATGGTCAAAGCTAGTCTATAAAATAATAGCTACTAATTTATTAGAACCTAGTTATACTAATTAATGTTATGGTGGTTTAGATGGAATAAGTGGAATGTCATTCAGTCTTGCCAATTCTGAACCATAATAAGTTTGGGGGGGTTTGGCAGGGAATTGTTTCTATGTCCTGGCCTTAGCATTGCGGATGTTTGGGAGAATTGCTGAGGTATCATCTTGTCAGATTTAAGGTGTCTTTATTCAAAGGATGTATTGAATATTAAGGATATCTTCAACATCAAAAAATTCTCTGTATTTTCAGGAAGGCATTGCTTCCCTATTAGCTTATAGTCCTTACTCATTAAAAAAAAAAAATAAAAACTCTGCCCCATAACATTTCCCTTAATTTTAAGATGACTAGCATATGTTACCTTTCCTAAGGCAAAGTAAGTGTACAAAGAAGAGAAAAGGCTTTAGTTTTACATCTAGAAAAATCAGGAAAGAAAAAATCCCTCCCAGTGGGGGAGCAAGGTACAAAGCTGACCTCATCTAATTTATCTGAAGGAATGATAGAAGCCTTTTTTCTTAGGTGGCTCTTTCCATCACAATGTGCTCTTTCTACATTTCCTTGATTTATCTTATATCTTTGTTATCCCAAGGTGAAAATGGCGAATTTATCTTCTACTGAAGACATCTTTTTAAAAAGAGTCTGAATCACTAAGGCCAAGCCCAGAAGCAACTGGAGGCAATTAGGAACACTTTCTTTAAAACTCGCACCAAACCTACACATGCTTAACTTGGGAGATCAGAGAGAAATATAGCTCGAGGACAGCAGGACTAATAGCTACCAGATCTAACAAACCATAAAGGTGTTCACTGGAGAATTGTGGCAATATTGACTGTGTGTTCATTAAGGACATGACTGCCAGATGATGAAAGCATTGCTCTGCTGGGAGACATTTTGCTACTTAAAATGGCAGATAAACTTACTCTCCACTTTTTCCTGGTGGTAAAAAAAAAAAAAAAAAAAAAAAAAAAAGTGCAAAACTTGTTGGACTGAAAGAATTCCTGGGATGAAGTTCTCAGCAGCCTCCTACCATCCTCTGTGAAGAAGTTTAATCATCACTTCTGAACCTTGAAATTTTTCAAGATTAATAAGTAGTGTCACTCCTTTCACTCTTGATGACTAACAGCCTTGTATATTTAATGCACCTGAAACAGAATTTGATGTCATTACAGCAATGAGAAGCAAATCACTTTCCAGTGAGACAAATTTTCTGAATGTCACTGTTTCTTTTCCTTTCTTTTCTGCTTGCTTATCTTTCCGTGATATTCTCTCCACAGCAGAGAAATGTTTCTTTACCCTTTAATCTTTTAACAGTCAAACCACGACAATACCCAGAGATTATTTTTTTTTATTTTTTTTTTACTTCTAGTAAATGTGGTTTAGAATCATAGAAGTCTTTTCCAAACTTGAATATTGAGTCCAGCTGTTAATCCAGTCCTATCATGTTCACCACTGAACCATGTCTCTAAGTACAACATCCACATATCATTTAAATACCTCAGGGATGGTGACTTCACCATTTCCCTGGGCAGCCTATTCCTGACAATCATTTTGGTGAACAATTTCCCCCTAATATCCAAACTGCTCTTTCTGTGTTCTTGCATTCTAGCACTCCTTGCAAAGTGCATCAAATCTATAATGACTAAATAAATTAGAAACTAATCTGGTGATTTTGAAGTTTGTGTTAATTGGTTTTAATGTTTTCAGTACTCTTTGGGTCTTTGATCTGTGTTATTCTATAGAATGGAGAAATGGAAAAGTCTTGAGGTGTCACCATGAGCTAGGGGATTCAGTAACTTCACTTGTATACAGTGGCACTAATCCAAAGTGAGTGGTATTGGTGAGATCTGGAGATCCTTTTCTGCTTTATTTGTAAGACATTTCTATCACTGCCAGGTCTGGAATGCAGCAATCCCTTGAGGAAAAACCCACTCCCTTATTCTCTTTGCTTTCTCATAAAAGCAGAGAGAGCAATTCTGGAGTTACATACACATATTTGTGCTTTGAGCCTTGAATGCTCTGTCTGAATGCTTCAAGAATCAATTTAACAATGGTGAAAATTTATCTACCAATTGAATGAAGTCATTATTTCCCTGGCTATTTAGAGACAACCTTCAGCCAAGCAAAAGTCTTAAAGAACCGACTGTAGGCTCAGCAAGATCACCAAGCTTCCACTTGTTTTATTATTTTTATGTATTTTTTTCCAACCTTTCTTGTTCAAGACTGCTGAAAACTCTAGAGGAAAAGTGAAAAGTGTGAGGATTGTCTACATCTGTTTGAATCTGCTGCCAATTAAGACCTCACAGCTGTACTTAGTCTTCAAAACACAATTCTCTATTGGTTTAATCAAGTGAATTGAAATTTTTACTCTAAGGTATAAGAATGCCAATATTGCTCATTCACACACAGCAACCATAACTAAACCAATATTCACATTTATATGAAATCACTGAAGGCACTATATAATGCTATATGGAACTACTAAGTTTTATACCTACTACACATGAACAAGATGCCTAATATTGCATTTACAAGGTGCCAGCTATTTTATAATACTTTACAATAGCTGTAGGATGGGTTAAAAATAATTTAAAAGCAGAAAAAAATCATCCTTTCTACTATTGAGTTTTTTCTTTTTCAAAAAAAAGCAACTTTTAAAAAACATCTGGAGAAATAAAGGAAGTTTGCTATGATAGGTGTGTGTATTAAAATAAATTGCAGATTTTAAAGGAAAGGAAGTAATGGTTATTTACTGTATGAGAAGAGGAAAGAAGTTCAGTTCCAATGAATACTGCAATCTGAATGTGCTGCCAGGTGATGCTGAAAGGTATTTTCCTAGATTTAAGATGTGGACTTGTCACCTGACAGAATTAGGAAATTATCTGTATAATGGGAAAGGTAGTATCTCTGGTTTCTTGAGATTACAAGGGAGATTTTCTGGTTCATAGATAAAGGTTTAGCCCGTTTGTATAGGAGAGATAAATGAAAAACCATCAAAGATATGAAACTGGGGGGAGTGGGGACTTTGGATTTTTTTGTTTGTTCATTTTAATGTAGTTTCTTTTTTCATTTGAGAAATACATCTATTACTGATTTTATAATGCTTTTAGGGTCCCTGTAGCCTGGAAAGAGGTGGAAAAAGCTTTCAGTTCTATTTCCTACTTGGCTGGTCAGCTGGTTAAGGAAAAGCAGAGTGCTGAAAAGGTATGACTTGAACTGTAACTCTGAGCCAAGTCTAAATAAGATAGGCTAGCTCAAGTGAGAGGTAACATGTAAGTGCCATCTTCAGCAGCAGAACATGAGAATAGCCTGGAAATAAGCTGAGAGGTTTTTAAAGACCTCTCCCCACCCCTACTTACTGAGCTTTTCTTCTTCTTATCTTTTAACCTCAGTAGCTTGTTTATCTTTGGGATGTTTTTTCCTGCTCCTACCAGTATTTCATATTTTTTGTCTACTTCTATGTGTAATGCTGTGCCTTCCACATATGCTCAAATCAACAGTGCTGTGTTTTAACTTTTTGAAAAAAGAAAAAAAGAGAAGGAACTGTGTAGTAGAGTAAGTGCCACACGGTGGAAGAGTAGGGAGCCACCTCTAAGCCGTGGCTTAGTGCACACTGCGTGCTTGAGAGAGACTGGAAAATTGGTGAATAGCAGAATGAAGATGAGGAAAAACCCAACTTGCTTGCCAGTGGTGTAATTAAGTGCTATTTATCCTTTTTACAATATTTACATTGGCAGTGTTTCATTAGGGATTTATGGCCATCTGTCTTACAGATTTATTGTATATGTTGTAGATTTTGAGGTTTAAAACTGCTTTGGAGCTAGAAGAAATCCCTGTGCTGCATATATCCTGACATCTGATTTTCCTGAGGATAAAAAGTTTCCTGAATCTGCTTACAGCACTTCACAAAGTACTGCCTGGGCAGGTATCACACCAATGGTCAGTAAACTGGGCCTGTAATGTGATATCACTCAGTGTCATTTGCACATGTCTGCTTTAGCAGCACTGAGAGGAGAGACAGTGCTCAACTGTTACCTGTCTCTGACATTTTTAATTCATCTTCTTCTCTTTTCTTAGCTTTAAAAACCTTTTTTTTTTTAAATGGCCTTTTTTCAAAGTAGTTCTAATTTTCAAATGTTTTGTTTTGTTTTGTTTTTTTCCCCAAGCACATACCTCACTGCCTTTCCTATTGCTGTGCTGTCTGTGCATGCAGAATACTGTAACATGGGTGAAATTCTGTTCTGACCCCAAGTGACTTTCCCCAGAATGTAGGCTGGGAAAAGAGGGAGGGTAAATCTTGCCCAGTGAGAATAAACCAGCATTCTGTGTTAGAAGCAGGAGTCTTCTGGTTTGCTACTTGTGCGTATTATGCACAGAGTGCATCTCCCACAAGGCCAATTGTGCTCACACAAAACAATTTTAATATCTTTCTACAGACCTTAGGCTTGTTGGTGTTCGCCTGGGGCTATACATTCCAACAGAAGAGAGAATTAGCAGCAATTAAAACAGTGTGGAAGTATTATCAAAATGAAGTCCAGAAAAAAACCCCTAAATTATTCACTGAAGTTTCTGAAATGAGGAGAAAAAACTTTTGCTGTAGAAACATCGAAAAAGTTTGGAGGCATTAAGGTCTTCAGGCCTCATGCTTTGTGTTCCCTCAGGATTAGGCAAACAGGATCCTGATTTGGAGGACAACCTTTAACTACCCTTATATATCTCAGAATTTTCCTGTTTCTTTGCAAATAAGTTCAGGATTCAGGCTTTTTTCTTTTCTTTTCTTTTTTTTTTTTTTTTACTGAGTGTTTTTTGATGGTATTTAACAGGAAGTGAAAGTTTGGTTTTTTTCTTCTACCTGTAATAATAATATCTGTTCTCCCAAGGTGATACTTGAAAAACAGTAGAGATCAACAGAAATTAATAATGCTAGAAATAACTCTTGCATTAAAGATTTTTATTGTGAAAAAAAAAACCAAAAAAAAACTATACAAATTGAAAAAAACCAGCAAATTGGACCCATCTGTGTTGTGAAGTTTTGACTTGTGCTATCTTTGATGTACTGAAGTGATTCCATTATGGGAATGTTTTGTCTGTGCTTGCTCTAAAACTTAATTACAGTATTAACTTGCCTGCACATAAGTAAATTTTTAACTCTTTTTCACATTTCTACTTAGGTGACTTCTTATTCAAAAACATGTGAGAGCTGAGTTTTAGCTCCTGTAGCCAAAATGTCAAATGGCCAGTGTCTTAACTCCTTCCTTAAATGACCAATGTCAACACCTCTGCATTTTTTTAGTTTTGCCAGAGAATTGATAAAAGCTCCATTTTGTAAATTATGAGAGGCAGCTGAGGGAGCTGGGGTTCTTTAGCCTGGTGAAAAGAAGGCCTGTGGGGATTTTATCACTCTCTACAGCTCCTTGAAAGGAGGGTGTAGCCAGGTGAGGGCTGGCCCCTTCTCCCGGGTAACAAGTGACAGGATGAGAGGAAGCAGCCTCAAGCTGTGTCAGGGGATAGTTAGATGGGTGTCCTGGTTGAAGCTACTAGGGGAAATTCTTTACAGAAAAGCTTGTCTAGCAGAGGAACAGGCTGCCCAGGGAAGTCCTTGAATTCTCATCCCTGGAAGTATATAAAAAGATGTGTTGATGTGGCACTTAAGGACATGGTTTAGTGGTGAGCTTGACAGTTTTGGGTTAATGGTTGGACTTTATGATCTTAGAGGTCTTTTCCAAACTTAATGATTCTGTGATTACGTCTTACTTGAACCAAAATCTTTGCCTCTCATACCACTGTTGTTACAGCCTTTTTCCTGGTGTTTCAAAGGTCTCTTGGAGGGGTGGGTGAGGCAGAAGTGGGCTAGTACAGAAAGGCCTGAGGGAGTGAAGGCAGAAGTTCCTCCTCATACCACCAACTTGCACACCTCATGCTCCAGCCCTTTGCTTGCATGCCCAGGGGAGCTCTCACTGCTTGTCACAAGCAGCCAGGAATGAATGAAAGCAGAACTACTGCATTGGAAAAAAGAGATCTGTTAGATTAAAACTTCTTTCTCTTTTCTTCTTGCCCTTTGAAAAACCCACAACCAGGAAAAAATACTAGGCTATTCAGCTGGCGTTTCTCAGGATATAGCGTTCTCCTGCTGTGCCCTCTCTGTGCTCTGTCCCTGCTTTCCGTAAAGAAACCTGCCTCTGTTCCCCTGCCTCTGGGTGTTTCTCAACACATGTTTCTTTTCCCTTGTGTGAGCAAAAGGACTCACCCAGAGCTGACCAAAGGACAGCTGCAGTGGCGAGGGCTGTGTGGGCTGCCCTTTTGTGTCTGACTGCTGCGCTGTGCGGCACTCGTGCTCGGCAATGCTGATTCCTCTGGCTTTGTATTTCCCTTTCAGCTTGTATCAAGCGTATGTTGCTTTTCTGTACACAGGCATCTCATAGAATGTCTCAGCTGCCTTTCTATCATCCCTGAGACCAAATTACAACTGTCAATTATACATGAAAGGTAGGTGAGATCAAAGGGTTCCCTTAGTCCTGCTACTTGTGCATCTGCTTTACCCGTAGAACTGCAGAAACAAACTCCTCTTTCAAAATCCTCATCTTCAGTTTAACCTGGTACATTTTATCAAAATTATCATCTTTGTAGCTTCCTGGTATTGTACAGTGGATAATGAAGAACACTTTATATGCTTGTAAATGCCAAAAGAATTTAAAATGTGAAAAGGACATTTTACAATGAATAGTTTCATGATTCCCTTCAGTGTTTGACAAGGGTTGTACCTAGAGCTGGAAATATTAATGAGTCAGATCATTTCAGACTAAGACAAAGAGGGGAAGAAAAGTTTTGGGTTTCTTTTTGCTGGGAGGGTCCTGTTTAATTTTTTGTTGTGGTTTGGGTTTTTGTTTTAAAGGATTATAATTGAAAACAATTAGTAATAGTCAAAAGTAAAATTCTAACATATATATGAATGAATCTGCATCCTCCCTCATTCTCTCAATATTCTACCTGTTGTTGAATGTATTGTTCACACTGACTCCTGAGGAAAATCAAGAAACTCTGAAATGGAACACATCTAATCACTGCCTTTTGTCCCAAATTAATACTCCCCACACCCAGGATTCTTGAGAAATTTTAAATACTCTTATTAAAGTATGATATCTAAAATAAGTAAGCTCATTATATATGTTTCAGCTCCAACTTAAATGCAATGAAACATAAACATCTATTTAAAATTCAATACTCTGGATGTTGAAATACTCTTATCTATCTATCTATCTATCTATCTATCTATCTATCTATCTATCTATCTACCTATCTATCCATCTATCTATCCATCTATCCATCTATCATAAACTGTACCAAAGTACTGTTCCAGAATCAGAGAAACTCGACTTGATGAAATTCTTGCAAGGAGATGTGTATAATGTACCATTGTACTGACATATTTAAAAATTGTAACATTAATAGTTTATTAAGTAATGTGAGCTTCTTTGGTCATCAGCTAAAGCTCCTTTATACAGGGATTGCTCCCATGTAGTGATTTTGGTTCCCTAAGGATTTTGTCATTAATTTGACAATTTAGTTCTTGTCAGCAAGCACTCTAATAAAGGGAACTTTTGGTGTATTAGTCTTCTGGTGGGTTGAGCTGTTGGGGGTAAAGTCAAAAGAGAAGACTATTTATACAAAACACTGTATTTGCCTGTTAAATTAAAAACTGCTCAGACAGATGTTTTTCTCTGAAGATTTTTGTATGCGCAACAGTACATCTCATTTATAGGGTACAACACAAGAACCGATTTACTCTATTGGTATTAGTGCATTACTTAGGGCACGTCGCGACACCAAGTCACAATTAATTCTGAATCATCATCAGTCGTTCTGTCTTTTCATAGACATTGAACACTCTTACCAACTGCAAGCTATTTGAAGCTTGGCTCTTTATATTAGGCGTGATTCAAAGTGGCTACTCTAATATCATGAGCATCTTATGTTCTTCTTCAGATCTATTGATCCGTATTGAAGTGCTTTTTAAAAGACCCCACAACCAACACTACACACACAAACACAGAACCCAAGCTAATTATTTTTCTTGGTGAGGTTTAACATGATACTGGCTGTAGAAATGACAACATTGTGTACATCCTGGATTATTTCAGAAATGCTTTTAATCTTGTTGTTTGTGCTAGTCTAGAGAAGAAAGAAACTTTACATAACACCATTCCAAAGACGAGGCATATCTGTTCTTTTTCACAGATCTGTAAAGTGTAATCGTACTTCTGAAGCCTTTTCAAGAAGAATGCAATGCACATCAACATATGTTTCTTAAAAATGTACTTTCCAAATTGAATCCTATACTCTAATTAGACTAGTTAAGGATGATAGTCTTACTTTAGCTGAGCCTATTTGAAATTTAGAGTATGTACTCTCACTACTCTGATGCTGCTCTCTATTTACTCCAATGTGGAGGCAGCCGTTGGCTTTCAGTGATTTGGTCCAGTGTATTCATGAAGAATGAAACCACAGTGGCAATGTCTCAAAGCATCTCCATATGTTGGTATTCTGCACTGAGTGAAAGAAAAGCAAACTGGAATCTGGGAGTAGTGAAATAAGGGGATTTTCTTCTTAATTTTCTTAATGGACTATGGATTCAGTAGGGGAAACCAGTGGAGAGTGTGGGGAGGGTTTCTCTGTGCAGCAGCTACTTACCTTGTGCCTCAGTCCCTTTCTTCTCTGCCTACTTGCAAAGTAAAATGACAGCAAAAATAGTTTTATCTGAAAACAGAACTGACATAAAATCAACCTTGAAGCTTGTAGCCAAATTGCCACTCTAATGTGAATTTTAAGTATGTTTTGTAGGATTTGTGCAGTCTCTAGTATGACACACACTAGATGTGCATATCAATGGTGGTGGAAAATTGAGCCTTTAGGTGCTCCTGTTTGCTGTTGACTCAAGACTTTGTTGCAATCATTATATTATTCTGCACTCGGGAAACCTCAAATTTTCCATGAAAAGCAAGTGACCAGTTCTTGTATTTATCAGGGTAGTTATTAAGGTTATTAAGTTATTAAGCTAGAAGGGTACCTGCTTGAACTTTAAAGGACTGACTCTATCTTGATTAAGTGTACCAGAGACTTAATTTTTCACATCTAAGGTAAGCATAGTGACCAGCACTCATTTGGTTTTCTTAGATGTCTCTTCTACTCTCTTTTCTCTCTTCTCTCTTTTCTCTTCTCCTCTCTCCTCTCTTCTTCTTTCTTCTCTCTTCTCTTCATTCTGTTTTCCAAAAAATTGATCAAGCTTTCTTTGCAGCTTAGTGACTAGGAGAGATTTCTGGGATGAAGTTGGGTGAGGTGTTCTGTGTTCCAACTAAGTGCTCTAATTTTTACAGATTTTACTTATTTAGAGGTAAGAGAAAATGGGCTTCCCTCCCCCCGCCCCCCCCTTCCCTCTTTGAACCAGAAAGGGTCTTCTCATCTAAACTGGTTCATACATTCCTTCAGGCAATCCAATTTCTATGGAAAAAACTTTCATCAGAAAATCCCTGACTTGCTGTCCTCCCTGGAGACCTATATCTACTGGATTTTAGTTTCTTTGCCTTTGGCGCATTGACACAAAAAAGCCTCTAATAAGCAGAAGGGAGCCCACCATTCATCTTTCTCTGCTGCTCTCCCATTTGTAAATAAGCAGGATTTGGTTATATACTTACATGTGGTAATTATTCTGTAGTCATTAAAATGCTGTAGTCTTTCATGGTTCCAGCAGTGAATCTTTTCCTATTGATTATTGGAAAAATATAAATTCTAACGGCGACCATTAGTCCATTTTGGAATTGGAAACCCTTTATCCTCTGAATCAATCTCTTGATTTTCAATTTTAATTTTTTTATTTTATTTTTGTGAAGATCTTTCTGAGACCCATCAGCTAAACTTGATATTGATATAGGTTATTTTTATATTTCAATATTTTAATGTTCCAATATGATTAGGAGGAACATTAAAAAGAAGGTTGATAAGTTCTACCAACCCCAACTGTACAAGAGCTCATAGTTTACTGAGAAGTTTTGGTATGAACAAATTCTTAGATCTCTTTCCTTTAGCAAAAACTTTTAGTATCATCTTGTGAATTTAATTATAGGATTGTTGCCATCATTGGTTGGTTGGTTCCTTTTAAGGAATGCAAAATTCTGAACAGCAAAGCCTGCTAGAGGATTTGTTTGGTACTTGGGAGTGAGGAAAAGAGGAAGAGGAAAGTTGGCAGAGCTTTATGATCCACTGATGACAGGTTAATATCTGGTAATATAATGACTGCTAGGGAAATCTGTGGTGGTTTGAGGTGGCTTCCAGTTATCCCAGTTGCCTGGGCAGTCTTATGGTTTATGACAGTATGTTTTGAAGGGGCTTATTTGGTAGTATTTCACTGTTTTTCTTTTCTGTAACATGGGTTAGATGTCTGACTGCAGTTCACCAATTGACAGAAGGGCTGCTGTAGTGTTTTGCAGGTTGTGCAACAAACCCTCTGTTAGTGCTTCATCAGTAGCCACTGTAATACCAATGAAGTGATGAAACTGCAGTTTTGATTTGACTAAGTGGAAAATAATTGAATTACAAATTGATAAACAAAAATATTTTTCTTGCTGCTGTACTCAGTAGCATCACCTGGTTCTACCCTTATGCACAAGATGACAAACTGATCTTTATTAATTTAATCTAAATTTCACTTCATAACCATCTTCCTGGGCTTTTAAATCTATTCCAGTAACAAAAAAAAGGTAAAATTTTGGATTTCCATGCATTTGTAAAAAACGGACACTTTCTATGTAATGAAAATCTTGAGTCTCACAGATAAACTGTAAATACTTGAAGAAGCGTGTGTCAGGGGTGGGAATTAATTCAGGGTGACATGAACAAGACTGGCACAAACTGCAGCATATTTTTAATTAACTTATTTTTCTTTTCCCTGAGTTTACAATGCATGCAAAATGCTGATATGGTCCAGACATCTGTTCTGACAGTGCAGTAAAAGCAGGTTTAACATTAAGACTGTCCCAGCGTATGAGGTGGGGGAGATGGCGGGGTGGGAGGGGGGTGGGGATGTTTTTCCCTCTGCTTCCACAGCCCTGAATTCAAGATAAAAAGGCATAGTTTAAATTAGAATTACAGAGAGAGAGAGAGAGAATGACCCCTCTGGAGCATGGAAAACAGGGTTTGCTTCCTCTTATCCTCATCTGAGCCTCTCAGACTTGTGTGTCCATCTGCACTATGCTGCCCTATTACCATATTGTTCTCTTTGAATGGGAGGAGATGAGGGTGACAGGAGTCACAGCTCATCTTGGGTGCAGCCCTGCAGCAAGCAGCTACGGCTACCTAAAAAGCTGCTGCCTGCCCAAATGCTGCGACAATTGGGAGTTCTTGGTGTAACTAAGTGCATTGATTTATGGCTACTGCTTTGCTCATATAAGGCAATAAGATCCAGAAAATTTTAACAGAGGAAAACCTCCATTAACTCAGGCTTATAAATTAAGAAACAAGGCAAGTCATTAAAGCATATATTTTTCTAATAAATCACATTTGAAAGAGCATGCTATGCAAATGGGCAACTTAAGCAGGGCACGAGGGAGACTGAATTTGTTTCTGTGAAAAGACATGGGCACTTTTAAATGACAGGTTTGAAACTGAGGAAAAAGAAATTTTAAAAAGTGATATGATGGTGATGTAAAATTAAACTTATAGTAATGGGGACATAGCTTATCTACTCCTAAACTTCACTAATTCATCTTACTGGATATTCTTTCTGTTTGTGATATCTTAACATGTGATATTGGCTCTGTATGTGATATTTAACAATAGTGTATGAAAAAATAACTGAGCCTCTGCCAATTCTCCTGTTTCATTACTTTCCCCTAAAGCTCTTCTGAGTGCTGTGCAAATCATGTGAATTTCCAGTAACAGTGGAAGTGTTGAGACAACTTCCTGTTGTCTCAAAATCAGTGTTTTGTCCCACACTCGTCCTACTCTGAGTCTTTTTAGTACCTGACTGATGTAAGCGTGAACAAAACTTTAACATTCCCCCGCCATGCTATTTCCGCTATGGACTGGTGTTCTCTTTCTTTCTCTTGCTGCACAAATGTTTATTGGTGTTGGCGGTATACCAAAAGAATTGCTATATTGCACAGCCCTCCAAACTAAAGACCAGTGATTTTTTTTTTTTCCTTCCTAACTTTTGGTCAATTAGTAGATTAGTCCAGAGAAATGTCAAGCTGTATACAGCTGCTTGATGTTGCATGTAGCCATTGACAAGCACATTCATGTGCTTGTCAATTATGTCATCTTTTTTCTTTGTGTGTTGCCCATGCTACTTCTGGCATCTCCCTTCCTTCCAGACCTTTTCATGCCCGGCAGATAGTTTTCCCAGACCTAATGAGGCAAATGTCATCACTGAGTTTGAGATGTCTATTTTACTCTGGTATATTAAAATGAAGGCAAAGAAAAGTAGTTTGTGTTGTTCTCAGAGTAGACACATGTCCTCCCGCAATTATATTGTAGCAAATGTTAGTCTTGTATTAGAAAATGAATTCTGTATTTGAAATGCTGAGGCATGTGATGTTTGAAAATGCCCATGTACAATCTGCTACTTATGAGAGATTCATGGCAAAAGTGTTCCCATTTATGTATGTGTAAGTGATCATCAAACACAAATGAAACCTGTCAACACTCACACAAAATGCGCTAGAATTCATCTCTCCTTTTCAATAGTGTTTCCATCTAACTAGCTCTTTAAACTATTCTCTCAAGAAGAAGTGGGTTCTATATGAAAGTATGAAGGCTTCAAAAAATTGCAAGGAATGGAGAAAAGCAGCTAAACTAGTCTGGTTCATACCAGATGCAACCTGCTGGTATGGATTTATCTGCCTTTTTAATCAGACACTCAGGAATAGAATGATATCCAGAATACCATTCTTTAATATGATTTTATTTTTAGTCAAGGAAGAGAGAGGAAATACCTGCAACATTTATATTTCAGCTACTGCTTCAGCTTCTCATATTTGACATATTTCTCAGTTATGAAATCACAAGAGAGCTGACCAAAATATCCTTTACTGTTTTCCTGGAGCTCTTAAGTAAAATCCTTTGCCAACAGCAGAAAATATTCTATATTAATTATGCTGTGGGAAAAATGGTCTTTCACAGAAATTCAGGCTAAATTGTCAATCTAAATCCAGGCTAAAACAGTGTTGCTGCATGGATTTGTGCTATCTGCAACCCTGAGCTCCTACTCCTCCTTGAAGGCAAGGGGATTGAGGAGTGTGTGTGGGGTAACCTAACATCAAGCAGTGTGTTATCTCACTTGGCCACACCTTACTCAAGAAACTGGCTGCTGTCACCTGAGACCTTCCTTCCCTAGATTTGGCATGATGATGAAGTCAAATCAGCACACCTGACAAGAAGAAATCCTTCCAGAATATCTTAAAGTTCAACATTATTTGCCAGTATTTCAATCAGATCTTCACTACAATTAAACAGACAACTTCCATTAATTACACAGTAAGTTGTTTGCCACCTGGGTAAACGACAGTTGATAGCTGGCACTGAGTAATCAGGAAGAACAGGGTTTGTTGAATATCAAAGGAGAGAGACACTGAGACAACTTGCTCTTCAAAATGTGTCTGTCACTTGGCACCCCTACATTTTATTGTGATCCACTCCTGGATCCCCATTACTTTTTGTTTTTTGAACAATAACACATTTACTGTATAGTCACTAAAATTACTTGTGAATAAAGCAGATGGACCTGATTTGGTAGAGTGACTGTGAAGTTATACTATAAAAAAATATTCTATAATATCAGCTCCAGTCAGAAACTAAACTGACCCATAGCAAAATAATTTACAACTATGTATAGCTGAATATGTGTGAGAACACAAATGCTCGCCCTGTACATATGTGTTGACAGAAGTCAGGGATTGTTCATGAAGAATTACCATATTTTAGCTAAAATATTTAATAATTGTTTTATTGCTGGGATAAAAAATACTCATGTGGAAAATCCACTATTACCAAAGTGAAATCTTTTTCCTCCATTCTATTTCCACAAATATTTACTGTGGTGAACTGGAAGCTGTCATTTATTCTTTGTCATTTGTGCAACACTGGGCGGTTTTTTATTCACTTCATTTATGTCTGTGTCTGTATGTAAAGCTGATTAAGACTGAGTCTCCACAGTTACAATTAAGTAATATGCAGAAAGCTCAAATGCATTTCTTATAATTGCTAGACTTTGATTTTCCAGTGATATAGTAGAATTTACCAAACTCAAATGTTGCTCGATTTAGTGCAATGAGTTTATGTTTTATACGGTTCTTTCATTGTCTTTTCCTTTTTGTTTTTCAAAGCTTAAACAATCTCCTCCCATGAGGCAAAGCTGTTGACATTTCTTTAAGCAGTTGCAGACTTTCTAAAACTGTTTCTTGACACTGTCAGGGTAATCAGAATTGTATAAATTATAAGTACCTTTCAAAGAGCTCCGTAACTTGAACTCTTTGATGAGGTCATGTGATGGTTGGGGCAGTGAGGGAAATATATGGGGCACCAGACATTGCACAATATTTAAATTTCCTTAGCTATATACTCAGTGATTGCAAACATATGGCAATATTTTATTAACTGTCCTGAAACAAGAGAATGTGTTTATAAAAGAAAAAAAAAAAAAAAAGCCTCATATACCATAAGACTCATGTACAAGGAACCAAAATTACTGAAATGTTTTCAGAAAAGAATGCTTACCTCAGTACAATAATAGATTTTTTTTTTTTTGCATCCTGCACACTTGTTATTACTGTCAGTGCTTTCTTCCCTCTTTTTCAGAAAGACTGATATACTGTAAAAGGTAATAGTTTTTACCTGTCTTTTAAGTAAACAAAGTAAACAATAACAGATTGATACGATATCCAACAAAACAGAAAATATGCATGAGATTCTTAGCACTAGAACAAACGAAAGATTCCCTTTAGCAACATTATTTTTACCAGTCACATGAAAAAACGCTGTGTTGGTAAATTAGGTTATGGAGATGTTGCTGCAACATGGAAAATGTCTTTGAACTAGACACAAATACTTATTAAGATGCATTAGAGAGGAACACAGATGCTGCCAGCAACAGCCATACATTAGCTCTACCTTTTACTTTCCTTTTAAAATGTTATTTTAATTATCTCAATCTGTTTTCCCTAAGCAATAGAACAACTTATGCAATCCACCAAGTTCTGAGAAGATACCCAAGATACCCTTTGTTTCAGAAGGAAAAAGAAATCAGTAATGGGGAATCTCTAAATCTGCTTCTATCTTACTTGAAAAAAATGGTTTAAGAATGAGATGCTGGAAGGAAATGTGGGCTGAACAGAACAGTAGGGGTTTGTAAAAAAAATCTTGAAAATGGAGAACCAAAAGCAGTACAGAATTAGAGAAAAACACAAATGCCAATCATTCACCAAGAACCCAAACTAATAAATGGAAAAACAGCAAAAACCATCCCTCAAGGAATTTTACAGGTATGGCTTTATAGGAGGATATAACAAGGGGAATGTTATGTAATGAAATATTCAAATTAATTGATGAAGGATTTCAGGGAGAAACTATCCTTGTCAGAAGAAAAAGACTGAAGAGATAGTAAAAGGCAAGTATGTCAGTAATCATTAAGATTTTTGAACAGAAACAACTTATTCTGGAAGCTTATGGAGCCCTTTAACTGAACAGACACAGAATAATCTGGATAAATATTCATTTATTTATATATTATTTATATTCATTACAGGTATTCATTACATAAATATTCATTACTGGTATTTACAATGCCTGTAAATGTAAATAAACTACTCTGCATCTGTGTTTCAAACCTACTTTTCAATAACGTTATGGAAAAGTTGCCCAAAATTTTGGACACAGGTCTTTTTATATGATCACAGGAGAGGTCAGAAAGCCACAATCTTAATTAACAGTTCAGTAAAAGTCACTAACTTTGAATTAATAACTTAGAAAACAAAGGAGTTTCCTTCACAAAATTCATGTTTAAAAGATGCTGTTTGCTTAAACTGACTATTCTGATTAACTTTTACAGGGCAACAACACAAGTCTGATGTGAACTGAGAAGGGATCCTCTGGGTAGCCCCACTGCCCTACTTTCAAGCTGACACTTTGAGAAAAGAAAAGCAAAAAGAAAGAAAAAAAAAAAACCAGAAAGGCAAGGGGGAAAAAAAAAAATAAAAAGCAAACAGCCTCCAAACAAAGCCAGACTTCAAATTCTTTAGAAATTTCAGTTGTATAATTTTAGTACAAATGGGGGGAAAAAAGCACCTCAGGTATTTAACTGTGGCATTCTTATTCCCCTGGAAGATATTATTCTTCTGATCCCTTTGTCAATATAAATGGTTATAACTAAGTAAAGCTGTCAACATTTGAGAACAGACAGTAGAACAGTAAACAGCTGAAACATTCTCTATATACCAGTGTACACATTCTTTTTGTAGAGATGTGGATGTTACTGGTATTTCTAGCCTATTGATAAGGAAAAATAGGAGAAGATGTATGATGCAATTATTCACTATTTGTTCCAAAAGAGTAAGCAGGTTAAAATAAAAAGCCATGTAATGGTATATACTTCTTGTTCAAGGGAAGTAAAATCTGAGAACTTATGTGATGAGGGTGTATTAGAAGGTGAAATGGAAGGAACAAATTTTGTCACAACACATTGTTCTTGCAGGTAGACATATAATACTTAAGTTCTCATAGAAATAAAAATATAGTGAATTCATGCTGTGTCTGAAAAGCACTGAATAGCCAATAAGACTGATTTCAGGTGGTTTTCATTGCATAGAACAACTAAGGTAATATTAAGAATCAATATAGACCATGTTAAAAGATAAGAAAATATTATTTCAGAACATGTAATTCCTGTAACTATTGGGTTTTCTTAGGTATCACTGAAATTTAGAAATGTTAATAAGATTAAAATATAAAGTACAAATATGTATATATTTTTAAGGCTTAAAGTTTAATATAGTGATATTTAATATAGAAACAAAACTAATGAGATGGTCACCTGTGCAGAAGCTCAGCTGATATGAACTGTACCTCTTTGTCAGTTTTCCTGGACAAGTTGGGTATGCAGTGAGGCAGAGCTACAGTAACATGGTTAGTGCTGTGCTGGGGAGTCCAAGGTGCCGAGCCTTCAGGAGAGGCGCAAGCCATGGAGAAGTCTGGTCATTTTAAGAAAAGGACCTCTAGTTGTTTCTTTCCATCATTCACATGTGGTTGCCTTGCCAGGAAAGGAGAGTTGGTGCATGCCCAGGGTGTGTCCTAATAAAGAGCTGAGAAATGACCAGCACACATACTGGGTCTTGGGACTGCTCTGCAGCAGAGAGTTCTATCCCTATCGGCCAATACAGCATGATCCGAGGTCAGTAAGAACATTTCTTTTACTTCTTTATGAAATTATAGTACTCTTTCACCTATTGTAAGTTACCTCTGGAAGGAAAAAAAAAAAGCTTATCAGTTCATATTCAAAATGTAAAATTGGCTCAAAACACTATTAAACTACAGACACTGTCAGTCCTTGAAGGGGTGGGTATGTAAAAGTATGTGGGGAAGAAGAAACAGTGATTGTTAAACTGTGTACATGAAGAAAAGGAGCTTTGTGACTTCCAGGAAGGGAAGACTCAGAGTGTGGTATTTAAATACACTTTTAAAAGTGCACATTTGTACTTGCAAGTTAAATGGTAACACGTACCAATTTGATCAAGGCTATTCATCTATAAACTGAGCTGTTTCCAGGTGACAGCAGGCATTAGCCAGATGACAGGGATGGGTAAAATGGGCATCAATGCCCACCTGTGAGTTTATGCTAGTTCATTCCAAGAGAGTCTCACAGACAGCACTGACAGGAGTGTTGGGTAGGGACAGTGGTTCTGGGCAGGTGTGGGATCGCAGGACAGAGACACTGGAGAGAGACTGCTGGGGTGGCAGGAGTTATCAGCACAGTATCGGCTGATCTGTAAGGCATGAGCATTGCCCATGTCTCATATGCTGCTTTTCTGGATGCCCAGGAAGAAGACAGCAAGGAAATCCTTGGCCTTAGGAAGGGGAGTCATTCCAGTGGGCTCCACAAGAGTAAAGAGGGATCTCCTCAGAACTGCAGGTGTTGGGTGTAAGCAGGGCTGGGTGCCAGAACCTTTGTGCTCCTTGTCATCCAAGGGACAGACCAGTGTGGGCTGCTGGGGTATGAGCATCTGGGCTCCCAGCCAGAGCAAGTGGGAACATGCCTCCTTTTCCTTGGGAGTATTTGGGTATAAGGGTCAGTTGGGTGACACCAGTTTTGTTTTCAGGTAAGTCTCCTTCCATTCCTAGGGAGTGGTTCACTGAGAGTTGTCATTTTACCACAAGAATATCGTCTTATACTCTCAATCTTCAGGAAATAAAAAGCAGTGAGTGAATTCACCACCCCACTGGATTTTTTAACTGGCTGAGATCTCAAAACTGTGAGGAAAATCCAAATATTTAGCCATTAGAAGTGTACTGACTTTCATAAAATAAGATGTTGAAAACTAATTACCTAATTCTAAGTTTGATATTAGCTACATTATTTTGCAAATATTATCATCTCCTGTAGTCTGTATCTTAAAAAAAATAATCATATTCAACATGCATTTAATTCTGATAAGGATTCTGAGAAAGTAAGCACCCCTTTGTGCTTCACTGCTTTTTGGATACACTGTTTGTTGGTGCTAGAATTTACCATAATTTCAGAATCAATTAAAAATTACCACTGTCTTCAAGAATTTACCTGAGATGTTCCTCCTTTTTGTTGGCCAGGTAAAGTATGTCCATAATTATCCCCTCACAAAAAAAGTCTCTGTTCAATTGAAATTAATGAAAGATATCCCCCTCCACTTGCCTTATTTCTAAAGCTTTATTTTGACATATGGTATGACTTTTTATTTTGGCACTCAGGCTTGTCGCACAAATGGAAATGAAGACCTAAGCAGTGACCAGCATTTTTAGAAAGATAAGTGAGAAGTGTTTTTGATTTTAGGCTATTTAAGTACCTAGCATATGTTACAGCTTACAAAATAAGAAATATTTGGAAAATAAAGCAAGCACTTCTCTGGGTGTTTTTTTTTCCCCCTTCCCTCCCACATATTCTAGTGAAACTTTATAAAGTTTGAAAATAAAAAAATCTTAAACAAGTTTTGTTCCTATAATTTCTAGACTTTATTGGTCTAGATGGGATAAAAAATTATTACAAAAATGTAAAAAATATCAGTGTTTACCATACAAGCATATTTTAAAATAGCTCTCCTTTCTTTTTGGCTCTTGCAGACATAGGTAACTGAATTAATTCAGGCATCAGTTCCTTAAGCATTTGCAGTTTGAGTTTTTTGGGTTGTTCAATGCATGACCAAGTTTTTGAGTATTAAATGCTTACAAGGCATTGAAGGTGGCAGGCAATATGGTACTCAGTGCTCAACACAGCCTTTGGTTTGGTTTGTACTAAGCATCTCCAGAAACAATTTCACTATATAATAAACCCAATGTGTTCATTTACCTCCCTGAGGCATGGTTGATGAAGGACTTGATGTAGTTGTGCAGTACTATACTTTACCTGAGCAGTTAGATGTTTTAAAGGTGGCTAATCATTGTTTCGATGAGGACGTGTTTTTTTGCATCACCTCCCCATGGCAACCCACCTAAACCCAACAGAAAGGTGATTAAATGAGCCATCTCCAAAGCCTCTGCTGCAAGGATCTGCCTCAAGAATTTTTGACTGCATTACAATGCTAAGAGTACATAACATTACTTCCTTCTGTTTACTTTTTTATCAGTTACCTTAATGTGATCTCATTAAAACCACATCAACTATTACCAGAAGCTCACAGATGAGTTCCAGGCACAGATTTAAATCTCAGATATGGATTTGGTTAATGGTGTTTTTTTGTTAAAGAGTTCTCGCTGAGGAAAGAAATGTCTTATAGACGAAACATAAAGTTTCAGTTTTTCTTCTTTGACCTTCTGAATGAAGTTACCATTTCTCTATTTCAGTTTAAGGAATGCATGTTAAATTTGCTGTATTATCCTTGTAAACACAAAGAACTTGTGGAATTTGTTGTTCTCCAAGTGGAATCTGATTAAATATTTGCAGGGAAGCATTTTGAAGAAAGGATGTGCTCTATGCTAATGTATAAATATAACCCAACATTTCTTAAAAATTCTCAGTTTTTTCAGGTTTCAAATTCTAGTATCTTGGTAATTTAGCTCTGAGTATTTCCAAACACTTTTGTTGAAGGATTTTTTCACTGGGTATTGCTGCTGTTGCCTTTTCTTCTTTTTTGCTACATGTATTAAAAATAGTGTATCATATACAAATTTTGCTATTAAATCAGTCTGAATTTAGTATGTTTCTTTTGGCTCATAGAAAATTTATCAGATTCATATATTAGTGACTGTTGTTATCAAAATTCTGTAGCCTTGTTTCAATGATATTTAGGTCCAGATCTTTCCTAACACTGTAGCAAAGGCTCTGTCTGCTTAACAGTGACATTATTCAGTGAGAAGAAAAGTTGACACCAAAGCTCGTATCTAAAAGACTCTGCAGAAGAGCTCTAAACTCCAGTTCCTTCTGGTAATTATCCCTGAAAAAGAAATGATTACATGCTTTCTGGTGTGTTGATCTCGGCACTGTTGTGAGGGGTCTTTCAGTCCTCGTGACTTGCGCGCGAGTTGAAAGCACTCCGCACGAGAGCTGTTTGGGGAGTCTTCCCCCAGGCTGTTGGGAAACCTTCCTTAAATGTGTGTGAAGCTCAGTGCTCTTCATCTTTTTTTTATTTTTTTAAATATGCCATGTTGTGTGTAGGTGTGACTTTCACCAAGTTTTCTAATGCACTGTGAATATAATTAATAGGCACTTTTCACAGTGTGCAACTTTACAGTATATATAAAACAGTAAACTTAAGGGAGACCAAAACAGACAAAATGGGTTTATGGAAAGCAAGTCTCCCTTTGCTAAGCACCATGAATGTTCCTGAGTAAAATAAGGATGGGGTAAAGAGATACAAAATACATGGAACTGGGAAGTGGATTAAAACTCTGAGGTTTTAATCAAGTGCAATAGTGTAGCCTCTGGCTCCAGACTGTGTAGTATGTGTTTTAGCCATTGCGAAAGTATTTCTGGAGGGGGCGTGAATCCATTCTGAATGTTGTTACACTTGGAAGTAAGGTGGGGACTGTAACACAGTAACTTTTCACAGGTAACTTTTCCTAAATTATTAGTTCGTAGCTTTTTAAAGCTTTAACTAAGCTTTAAAAAAATAAATTAAAAAAAAAATAAAAAATAGAAATTTTTATTCTCTATTTTTAATTTTTTTTGGAGTAACTGGTGATGAGTTATGTTTTTAATATGTCTATACCTAGTGCTCTATGTACAGTCATCATTCCTATTTAGAGACTTGAATGCAGGTTTTCCAGGTGTAATGGCATTCTTAACAATATATCTAATCCCCTTAACTCACAGAACTTAAAGAAGTGTAAGTTCAGAAACTCACTCAACGTACGGAAATGTTTGCTCATTTTATTCTTGCTACCAGCATGGCTTTCACCGTGGGGGACCTACAGACAATGTGACTAGACAACGTGGTATAGGCTGTGTAGGTCTCTGCTGCTGGATATTTCTGCAGTACACCACAGCCAGTGAAGTTGCAGAAAAGCAATTGAGACTCCAGCTCCAGAAAGTACTTCCAAATGAGGTGAAATAGTCTGAAAAACAAAACATATATAAGTAGATTTCCATATGAGAAAAAAATTGGGATGACTATGATGATAATATACTAAAAGCTTGCCACCACCCTTGCATCATGCTCCAGCCAATCAACCAGAAATGCCCCAAAAACTGCCTTCAGAAAACAGCCAAGGTCACTCTAGGTGCTTAAATTCACGATTGAAAGAGACATCTCCACAGTTTTGCATATGCATTTATGACTTCAAGGTAGAATTTGGAAATGGTCAGGGATCTCCCCTGGAGACCTCAAATGACAACTGTGTTTAAAATGTGGCCATCACAGACTGATAACCTGATTTTTTATGCAATTTTGTTGTGAAGTCATGGTATCTAACCTGCTTGGAACATCACAGGAATTAAAGGACTGATTGGAGTGGGAAACCCAGCTTGAAACTGGGAGTGTTTAAATATCAGTCTCCTAGGGGTGTACCAATAAACATCATCCATGGGATAAAATAAAAGGGATCTCCTCTCTGCTACTGAGGAGATGAAAATGAAAGATTAATGTGGCCAGCTGGAAAGCAGCTATTATTTCTGGCTCCTCTTAAGTGATTTTTTTTTTATATTTTAATATTAAGCAACCATTGGAATAAAAAAAGACTTTGTGTGAAGAAAAAAAAAAAAAAAAAAGAGAATGTACTTTCCTCTAGCTGATCTCCAGAGGACAAATTTTTTCCATCTATCTAATGGTTTGTTCTGATGATATGTCAGTCATTTCTGTTGCATACAAGAAACATGATTTTACATATGGCTTCTGTGTTCTCAGAGAGAACAAATATTTGCTTTCCTTCAGGGTGTTTTCATACCAAATATCTTAGTCTAAATTGTAAAAATGTATCATGTATATATGAGATAGGATTGCTTACCAAGCAAATCAAGGATTTTTTTCTTTTTCTTATCCTCTACCAAAAACTAACAAAACAAAACATCAAAACAAACAAAATCTTAAGTATTTAATTGCAAAAGATAAGTAAAAAAATATTTTTTATAATGAATGTGATAAATGTTTAACATGTACTAAATATTGTAAATACAGAGGGATAAGCAAAAAAAAAAAAAAAAAGACATGAGAATGGAAAAAACAGTTTTGATTTCAACAAAACTTTAGGAATCTCAAATGTAAATGTCTCCTTTTTTCCCTAAAGTCCATTCTGTTTTTCTCAGTGCCATAGGAACATCTGTTTCAAAGCCTGTGATCCAATTTTAATACCTGCCAAAAGTCCCAATTTTTAACTTGAGAAATATGTTGTGTTTAGAAAATTTAAATAGCCAAATTAATAAGCTGATAAGATCAGCTTATTTAAATTAATTTAAAGCAAATTGATTGGAGGTATGTAATCATCAACAAAATTTCTTTGCTGCAAGAGTATACATTACAAAACTTGCTGACAAAAAAGGGAACAGAAACTGTCAATACTATTGGGTGGACTTTCCTCTCTCACCACCACTTGTCAGACTTCATTTAGAGTTCCCTCACACTCATAACTTGATAACAAAAAGAGTTAGCATGGTTTGAAGGTGACAAGTGACCTTGTGATGGAGGTGTCTGCCCTGCTGTTGCTGTTCCATTTCTAAGTCAAAAGCAGCAAAATCATGCAATTTAGAACCTGAGAGTGTGCAAATGGCTAGAAACTTAGTTCAAAAGCCTGGCTTTCAGCTCACCATGAAAGAAAGCAATTCATCAGGAATCATGCACAGTCAAACCACTTTTAAAGGTGTTGCCTTCATCATGATTCAGCACTGACTTTGCTTAGAAGAAGTTCCTGTAAAATGATGAACAATTGTTTCCTTCTCAGGCTGAGAGGAAAGCTCTTTCGGTGTATCGAAAGATGAAGTTCTGGACACTGTAAGACTTGGTTGGCTAAAGCAAAAGGCATAAAGATCCCCTTTAAATACAAGTTAGTTTTCTCCACACTCCAGGGATGCAGGTATGTGATCTCCTGCCACAGGGTTTTCCCGACTGTTACAGTTCATGAGAGGAGCAGAGTTGTCTATCTTTTAACAGAAGCATTCCCTGTTACCTTCAGGTAACTTTGGAGTAACATGCTGCAGGATGGACGCTTGCCAAGGTATTACACTACAATGGATAATGTACACCAGGGAAAGAGCCGAGGGTGTTGCGGCTTTTTCACATCAGTGAATGGAGACACATTTATGTCAGCCTCTTGCTTTAAAATCAGTCCTCTTCAGAGAGGACCTTCTTATCAGTGAAACAGTAACTTTTCAAACAAATCAACAAACCTCATTATTTAAATTCACTCCAGAGGATTTAGTCCAGCTCTTTGCTCTCTCCTAATTATGATTTAACTTCAAGCTCAGTAACTGCTTTTGCTTGAGCAGCTTGAAGTGTTCTTAGTGTAACATAACTCCAGTTTTCAAAATGAAGTATCTAGAGCCTATTTATGTTGCTGCCAAAGGAGTTTTTATTCCTAAAGAGTTGGCCTGACTGTCCTCATAACACCAACACAGAGGGGTCCTCAAATGTCAGCTGAGCCAGAGGATGCCTGTGCTTTGGGTGCTAAAGCCACCCAGTACAACCCCTCTAGCACAGGGTATTTTTAATACTTCCAATAGTGAGGTACAACTCTGAAATTGTTTTAAAATAAGTAAGGACTCCTTGAATGCAGTTTTGTATGATGCCAATTATTTTTGGGTGATGTGATCAGAGTTTTTGAATGAGTCTATGAAAAAAGCATATCAATTTGTGCAACAGGAGAGCTTGAGGAGTATTGATTAAAACAAAATGTTCCAAAAATACAAATGTACAGTTAGAAATGTGGGTATATTACTATTTTATTAAATATACTAACCATAATAAAAATAACAACTCTTGCATCTGTGGGGGTAAGGATTTGAGAAGTGATTCTCTTAAAAGCTTTATTTTTCCATGCTTGTGAAAGTGTGAAAAATCATTGGCATCTTTTGTACAATTCAATAATAGTAAACCTAAAGATTATAGCCAGCTGCTAAACTGCATTGTGGAAATTATTCTT